>NC_134462.1:121224186-122455436 GCF_047948215.1 Lycorma delicatula
CCAATTGTTGTCATTCAATCTGTATGTACACTCAGATCTAGCAATAGCGAAGCATTGCTGAGTCTGGTAGAATTGCGCGCTTATGGAGAATATTAAATTATATTATTATTTATTTAAATAACGTTTTAAAGATTAATTAAAAAATGTACATTGTGCAAATTTGTAAGGTGCAGTATTGAAGTGAGTGTTTTACATGAATTTTAATGATGTATACACGTGCATTCAATAACAATCAACTTAACCTACAAATTTAAATTGTCAGTTCTCATTTGATTTTATACAACTTATGAAGTATTGAACGGCTCTTTGAAAATAAAAATTTAAGTTTGTAAAATAAATTATAACATTTATAAAATTAAAATATAAATTGAATATAAAAATTGAATTTGTAATGTTTTAGCTGATTAATTTTATAAAAAGTTTTCTAAAATTATTATTAATTTACAATTATCTAAAATTTGGTAAAATATATGTTAAAATAAAGAATGAGAAAAATGATAAAAATTTCTTCTAAAATTTTAACTACGTTGCTTTTTTACAGTGCTTTAATTTTTTATTAATTGATTAATTAAACTGTTACATGGTTATGAAACATCAAAATTATTAAATTTAAAAAAAAATTATGTAGGAAGTACTTTTTTAGAATGATGTTAAGTGAAAATTAGTAGTAATGTGGATGGAAATTTATTAATTACACTAATTATTAATTTTACGACGTTTCGAGTTTTTAATTCAATTTTCATCGGACATCTCAATATTTATTAACCATTGTGCACATAATTAATCAATAAACCCTTTACAATAATACAACAATCACAAACTGATAATACCATACTAATAGTCATTTTAATGAAATTTAGAACACATTCCTGCTAATTTTAACTTAATTACGTTAGTTATATTTATGTGTGTGCATTTATTACAGAATAATGCCGCGTCAGGACAACGTCTGTCGGGTCCGCTAGTATATATATATATATATATATATATATATATATATATATATATATATATATATATATATTTTCTTTGTTTTTATTCAACCGAATCCTTTGTTTTTCTTCTGTTTTTACTCTGTTATGAAGGAATTAAATGCGATTACCAGAATATATTGCCCGTTAAAACTGTTCTTCGTTTTGTAATATTACCCCTAAAATTCATTTTCGTTTCTATTTTATACTATAAATTTCAAAAGGCTCAAATATTTATTCGTCGTTTTATCGCCTAGATGTCTATTCATCAGAAATATAGTTATATTTACTATTTGTACATCTTTGACTTTAATCGTCAGATTATTTCACGCGTTTCATCATCTCATCTTCGTCTCATTTCTTCTTTTTCCAGGGAGATTAAATCTAAATAACTTAGGAAGATGAGCCGGCCTACCTGGCGCGAGTGGTAGTGTCTCGGCCTCTCATCCGGTGGTCCCGGGTTTGAATCCCGGTCAGACATGGCATTTCCACACACGCTACATATCATTCATGTTATCCCATGACGCAATAGCTAACGGTGGTCCTGGAGGTTAAACAATCAAAAAAAAAAAACTTAGGAAGATGTCAATCGATTTTCAACCCACCCTTCGATCGATTTAATCGATTGAATTCTATTGATTTCAATCGATAAGTTACCAAGATATCATTTCTAGAATTAACGTTCAGTTTATATCTGATATCCATCCTCTTTCCACAGAGTATCCCTCTTTAAGAAGCGTTTAATTTTCCTCAAGAACTTAATTTTTGCTGTTTTTATGTAATTTATGCATCGATAATTATTATAATTGTCATATAATTATTGCAAATAAAGGTCTTGGAATATATTTGTTTACTTTATTATCAAAATTTTCACTGATATCATATAGAACTTGATAGTATAGTATCGTGTTACCGAACAAGGAAACGCTTGTTTAATTCAAGAAAGCTTTTTTTTTGAGGAGCGAAATACGACCACCTTTTTTTAACAATAATTAAAATTTTAAAAAACCTTAGTATATTTTTTACATACACTTCCACTACTGAAATTATAGTCGTAATCTTATCTTACTCCTCTTCCTATGTAGTCTATCGCTAAAGACATAACAATAATTACATAAGCAAAAAAAGTTTTATTATGCGTTACACTAGAACAAAAATTATATTATTTTTTATTTACTTTAGAATTAATATAACGTAATGTCTTATAAACATATAATTATATTTTTTTTTAATACAAAATTTACTTATTGTAAACCGTATCGTAAAGTGGTTTTTGATAAAGTTCTTAGTATTTTATCTTAGATGGAGAAAAAACGAACTAATTGAGGGGTAAAACCGATAGGTTCAGATCATTTCACGGTAGTGGGAATATACGTAGAATGCTTGCGAAGCGGGTGTTGGGAATATGTAATCGAAATAAACGGGTGATTTTTTAATGTTTTTGCGAATGTGAACCGCTTGGTAAAGTTAAAATAAGTTATTTACGGAAAGTTGCGGGTAGTATTTAGCGGTATAATTTATTATAAGTTTGGCGGGTTTTCCATCCGAAAATATTGTAACTTTTCAATTAAACATATATACTTAGTTCATTGCTACGTAAATAATTAACAACTTTGCTCGTCGTCAAACGTTATCGAAGGCCTTTTTAACTGGATTTAATCGTTTGGATTCAGTTAACGGTATTATATTAAAATAAGTCGTTCTGCAAAGCATGCAGTTACTGAAAAGAGAATAAATAAAGAGAAAAATATGCGATTAAAAAAAAAAAATTATTAATTTTTATTTGTTTACTGGGTTATGAAATTATTTAAAAATGGTTTTTAAACTTTACAAATAACATATTAAGATTTCAACAAACTAGTAATAAGGTAAATCTATCCTTAAAAAAGGAATAGTAGATCAGATTACATTTGCTTTCTAATCAACAAAAAGGTTTTTGTGCGTAATTATTTTTATGTTTATAATTGTTTGTAATACATATAATGGAAGTAAATGTATTGTTTCTAAAAACGCACTATTTTAATAAACTAATACTGTATTAATACAGCAGTTCAATTTTGTTTTTTTGTTTTGTTGAATTTTTCTTCTTTAATTTTTTCAGCGGTCGTAAAATGTTTGCATTTACGTTTTTATTCTTATGCGTACACAATATTAATAATGAGAATGTAACTTTTTCGAATCTTAATTTTATTTATATTATTCCGATAATTATGCGCAATTATATTGGATCGAAGTATTATGTTATTAATGCCTTACGGTGGAGAAATATATATTATAAAAGCTAAATAAGACGATTTTTCTTGAAATGTTGTTGCTCTTTTATAATTTTAGTTAATAAATAATATTTCATTTTATATTAATATTTCTCATTTCTTTATTTTTACTTTCTTGTACGAAGTAAAGGAAGTATTGTGATAGCGAAAAATGTCGGTTTTCAGAAAATTCAACGGAAATAGCCATTTTCACAATCCCTCAATCCATTTTGACTAGTTTCGGCGTGACGTCTGTACGTACGTACGTATGTATGTATCTCGCATAACTCAAAAACGATTAGCCGTAGGATGTTGAAATTTTGGATTTAGGACTGTTGTAACATCTAGATCATCACCTCCCCTTTTGCTTGCGTGTACCCATTTTAGTAATATATGACAAGTGAGCGGTGGGACACGCAAGCGATTGGTGTACGTCACCACGCTTATGCCGTTCGCGCAGTTATGTAAGTTCTAGAAGCTAATTAGGAGTTCTTAGTCGCTAAACAGTTTTGAGGCACAGTAGCCGTTTGTGGCACGGACATTCGGTCTTATGTTTTAGAGCGACCGAATGGGGTTGTGGTGGAAAAAATGCCAAACAAACCAATGCGAGTTAAAAAAAGTCTATGCCGAGCATCCCATCGTACGCTAGATTCGTGGAATCTAGCGTACGATGTGGCACAGAGGCCAAAATGGACCACTGTCGATCCCCTCACATGGCTGGGAACCGTATTTTACTCGACCCCATCACGCAGTTCAGGGATCTGTCCGATAAATAGTCCTGGACGAGACGCCTCAAGGAGATTCTTATACCTCTGTCCTTTAATACCTGGAATGTCGCCTCCCACCACAGCGAGTTAAAACAGCATTTGCTCGCTAGGCGTCGACAGTAGAGAAAATGGCTGCTACGGGAAGCGAGAAGTCGTTTTGTGTGTTAGAATTTCACTCGTCAAAGTCAGTAATTTCTGTGCAATGTGCGTTTCGGTTGAAATTTCATAAGGAGCCGCCAAGTGATAATTTAGTTCGTGCACGGTATAAACAATTCAGTGAAACCGGTTGCTTGTGGAAGCGAAAATCAACCGGTCGTCCATCAACCTCAGAAGTCAATGTCGAACGTGTGCATGCAAGTTTCATTCGCCGCCCGTCAAAATCGACTGCGGCTGCAGGCAGAGAATTAGGAATTCCGAAAACAATAGTGTGGAGAGTTCTCCGTAAACGTTTATTATGCAAACCATACCGTCTTCAATTAATCCAGCGTCTTTCTGATTGAGATAAAACACGTAGGCTCGATTTTTGTTTACAGTTATAGGAAAAGATGTCGTTAGATGAAGGTTTTCTAAACAAGATAATTTTCAGCGATGAAGCTACTTTCCATATTAGCGGCAAATTAAACCGTCATAACGTGCGAGTTTGGGGAACTGAAAACCCACACGCTTATGCAGAACACATTCGGGATTCTCCGAAAATAAACTTTTTTGTGCAATCTCTCGTGAGGCAGTGTATGGACCGTTCTTTTGTATGGAAACGACAGTAACCGGCATGATATACCTGGATATGTTATGTTACAATTATGGCTTATGCCTCAGCTACTCAACGACTTCATTTTCCAGCAAGATGGTTGTCTTGCCCGTTTTCATAACGAGATTCGACAGTACCTTAACACAACATTACCTCGGCGCTGGATAGGACGTCCGTCTGAAGAAGACCAACACATTATGCTGCGGCCACCAAGATCACCAGATCTCACGCCATGTGATTTCTTTCTCTGGGGTTACGTGAAAGATAAGGTGTTTATTCCATCAATGCAGCATGATATCGCTGAGCTAAAGGATCGCATAATCGATGCGATCAACTCTATCGAAAATGACATGTTAGAACGAGTTGTACAAGAGCTAGACTTTCGTGTTGATGTGTCCAGTGTCATCAAAGGAGCATATATTAAAGATTTATAGATTTTAACAAAAACTGTTTGAGTCCCTGCATAACTCGTACAACTTTCATTTAGGTAAGTGAAATACTTTTTTTGTACTGAATTTTTGTAACTCCTAAGAACATTATGAAACGCCCTGTATTTATCAATTTACGTGTAATATACTTCGTGAATTATATATGGAATTAAGCGGCAATAAATTTGGGATGAGAAATCTACAGATTAATCGCAAAGTTTTGAATCAATTTATTTGTTCTTTGTCGTTTTTAAAAAGGAATAAGAATCCTTACAAATAAATACAACGGGGATAAATACTTTTTAAGGTTTCCTAAGTACGATACAATAAAGAAAAAAAATTAAAGCGATAGTGATAAAAGTGAATTCAATAGGAGAGAAGGGTTGACGAAGAGTAGGCTATCTTGGAGAAGAAGACTGTGGAAAAGGGAAACGGTGAATCATTACTTAGTGGTTTTAAGTGGTGATAAGGCGTTAGTGTACAACCTGAATCTACTAACCGTATTTCCTACAATAGCTTTTCAAATCCACGTAATGTTCCAGTTCAAATGTAAAAGAAGAAAATCAGTGTTTTTTCCCATTTTTCACAATCAATTTTTTTTAAATTTCGTAGGGCGTTCTTAATAAATTAAATTTATACATCGATTTATTTTTCAAATTTTTCATTATACGTAGTTACAAAAAACGTGTTTTTCTATAAGTTATTTTTTTACAAAAAACTACAATTTATATATTTTTTAAAATGATTACCCGAAAACTGAACTAAAGGGCCGGTGAAAATTAACTGGTACGCTACAAGCTTTATTTTGTAGATCTTCCGAATAGAAACACACGTACACTCACACACACACAAACCCTAAATAGGTTGCTTCATAACAATTGTAAAAATTCATGTATTGCTTATTTTATCCCCATTTTTCTCTTAATAGTGCAATGTTATTTCTTGCTGACAGAGATCTATTTTTATAAAAGTAAACAAAAGTACCCTTTTTCACTTTTTTAAAATAACCTCACTCGAATTTTCATCCGTGTGAAACGGATAGAAAATATTCCTAATAAAATGTCACGGAACTGCCTATTAATGATGTACGCCAAATTTGGGTAATATCGATTAATATTTTTCCAAGTACCATTTTTCCATTTTTACAATTTAATTGGATATTTGTATAAAAATTCACTTCATTTCAAAATTAATAATGATTTTTCTCTCATATTACGAAATATATTTCCCTATAAAAAATTTTATTACTTAGCTTTCAAAAAGCAGTTGTTTTTTTTTCTTTTAAGTAAAATAACCGGAGGCAGAAGCAGCAGTCGCGTCGCACATCTTTAAAAAATAGAAATTAGAAAAAAACCAAAATGGTTCTTAGATCTTGAAGATTACATACACCAAAAATAATTTTTGGTGTGTGTACACACCAAAAATCAATATTTCTTATTGAGAAATTAAAAAAAAAAAATAGTCGGGTTTCAAAAAAAAAATCTATTTTAACGCTTTAAGTTCGAAATTTCAAAAAATGAATAATCTGTTACAGATATTCACATGAAGATCACACAACCAAAAATTAAACTGATTTCTCTATATTTTATCGAGAAATTAAAAAAAAATTAAATTTCATTGTTATTCCATTTAATCCATTCAAAAACCTCTTTCTTAGTGTGACTTACACGGTAAAAAGAACGTGTATACAAATTTCCATTAATTTATCTCAAGTAATTTTTGTTGGGCGTTGATTACTAAAGATTTACGTCATGTTTTAATATATATATATATATATAAATATAGACTTTTTATATATATAAATTTAGACTTTCTTCGATTAATTGAATTAACTGACGCTTTCATTAATCGCAACATTTATTTTTTTTTTTTACATTATAAGCTACACAATAATCCTATATAATATAGAAGATATCCGTTAAAAAATTCGATGTATTCAATATCCAGTATTTTGGCTTTCGGTTGAGTTCGCATTTGATGTACACTTTTTCCTTGTTTTATTTTTTACTTATTTAATTATGTATTCTTTTTCCGTTTTGATCGATTATGCGTGTCTTTTTTTGTGAATTTTAATGTTAATTAATGTTTTACTAAAATTTGCATTTACATAAGGATTTTCTTTTAACATTTAACGGTATGTACAGTCATATTTTTTCTCTTCAGTCCGTCGGTCGAGAGGTTTGCGAAGTCCGTCGATCGAGCGGTCATGACAGAAGTATAATTACGAATAATACACTTAATGAACCAGATCGGACGTAAAAGAGAACGTACGTGAGACATCTGTCTTTTAAACTCCTGTTCCGTTTAACCAGTAACAATTGACATTAAAAAAGGGTTATGCAAAAAAAAGTTGATATAATACATATTTTTTGTGTTTTTTTTTTATTCCGCTCCTTTTTGGTCGATTAGTAAACAAATTGTTAAAGTGATTATTTAAAATTTAATAGTATTTTCAGTTTATCGCAACAATTTTAAACGATTAGTTTAATTCTAGATTGTTTTTTCTTTCTTTTATTTATTATTTTAATTATACAAAAATAAAACTCTTGACGGTTTTACAACTGTTCTGTCACATAGCGTAAATTGGGCTGATTCAATCATAAGATGTAGTTCTGTTAAATATACGATTATTATAACGCAATAAATCGATCTGATGCTAAACAATTAAGCGAAACTAGGGCAGGCTTGCTTTTTATTTTTGTTAGTGTTATAGATACATATAATACTAAAGATCGTGTTATCGATAAAAACTACTTTTCATTTATTTTTACTTTTGTTTTATTATAATTATTTTTCTTTCTAACGATTTGTTCGATAAATTACCTATTTTCTATTTAAAAATGATATGACAAATGTAATTAGATGTTAAAAAACATGTTCGATTATATGCGCGTAAGATATTTTGTTTTGATATAAAATTGCATTTATTAAATCTGTTTAAATGAAGCTGTTATAGATTGCGAACATCAGAATCGGTTTTTGTGTGGATTTTGCTGGACTTATCATCATCCTATCTTAACGACGCCCTTAAGCTATCAAACGTCCTTCTATTGATTCATTATATGGATTTTTGCCTATCGTTTTTTAAAACGCCAGTTCAAGTAATTTTTTATTCGGACTGTTTTTATATTTATTACCGACAAACTCTTTTGAAGATTTAATATGAGATAACTCCGAAGTACCTTAAATCTTTTATTTAATTTTCATTTACGAGAGCCTTTAAACAATTTAAAGAGGTAAATAACTAAAGAAAAATCATTATTAATCGGACGACAATGAAATTAAAACTGCATTTCAACAAAATCCCCGGCTGCATTTAGGCAGTTCTCCCGTCTTTCTTATCGTAGTAGTAAAGAATTGTTCGCTTTGATGTTTTGCCATTCTTTTACATCTTTCCTTATTTGCTCGTTGTTGCCGAGCTCCTTGCCATGTAAAGACTTTAAAAGGACCGAACAAAACTGACGAAAACAAATCAAAAGGACCGAGAAAACTGATGATGCAAGTTCGGAATTATAAAATGAATTCGGTAACACCTTCCGACCCGATTTATAACACCTTCCCGTGTCTTTTGAGCCGTATGGAGGCGGGCTTTATCGAGCAGAAGAATTACGAGAGAACCGGGTCGTTCTCTCCTTATTGCGGGTTTAATTTCATTTTCTAGCTTACAGCAATAATACTCGGTCGATCGCACGTTGTTCTTAAAAATAATTGCAATAAGTCGGGTCCTAATAATCCCAGAATACCGTCGCCATCACTTTACCAGTCGATGCGTAGGTTTCGTATTTCTTCTGGCTAGCGAACTCTGATGTCTCCATTCTGTTCTTTGACGTTTGGATTCTGGCTCAAAATGATGAATCCAAGTTTCATATGCGGCTATTTATATAATGAGTTCTAAAAAAGGTTTACGTTTCACTAAACCCGTTTATTAGTGTTCCGCTCGCTTGCAAATTCATAGAACCTTTGTAATTTTGAGCGGATTGTTTCGGAACCCGCCTTGAACATTTTTTGCGATAATTCCACCTCTTCACGGATAATGTAATAGACAGCTCCAATACTCGCACTACAAATTTAAGCGATTTCTCAAATCCCTCTGCGTCTAGCATTGCAAATTCATACATTAACGCGATTTTGCCAAGCGTCAGTTTAAACTTCCACCGGTCTTTTGCTACGATGAAAATCGGCGACACTTGTTCTAATCGATTGAAGTTGATCGATCCACTTGTAAAAATTTTTACGGGTAATACACGTTTTTCCAAACCGTTTTAACATTCAAAAGTCAGTTTCAGCCGGTTTTACGTCTTTAAAAAATTAAGATCTTATAATAGTCTACTGTTCTTCCGCAGTACATATTTAAAACGAGCCCGACAATTTGAAATGAACAAAAGAAATTATATAATAATAGAAATTATTTTCGCACAGTAGATATTTTCTACATCAAAGGTACATACTTGAACTTCAGACAGCGTTAGTTTATTCTATCAGTTTTTCGGCTTTTGCCATTAGTTTCTTTAATTATTGAACTATCTTCGTAATTTATTGTTTCTGCTTCTTATTAGAAAAAAAGTAGAGTAGTTTTATTAATTGATTCCCGACGAAAAATATAATACTAACAACACGTCCATTAAATCTGAATATTTGATTGTACTTTATAGTCATTATTAACCTCTTGTGTTATCACATAACAGCTGTTCTATGTTGATAAACCAAACAACGTTTGCAAACCAATACACGTTGTATTGGTTTGCATTTTTTATTTTTTTTTTTATTTTTGTGACTAATTTCTTAAGCAGATATTTTAAATTATAAAATTTTTAATAAAAATAAAATATATATACTAGATCTCTGTCGCGCTTCACCCGCGCTGTACGGTTATTTGCATTTCCCGTCGCGGTCAGGTAATGTTTAGCCGGTCGGGGCTCTTCCCGCCTGGACCCCCCTCTCTGCTCATTAAAGTCATGCTTCTGACAATAATAAAGATAAATAAAAATTAAAGCCTGTTCAATTTATAAATACTATTAGTGTATAGTATTTTTATTATTATTTTATTTTTTAATAAATAAATAATATGTATATTTTTATAAATTTTTTTAGTATATAGACTGAGTTTTTTTGTTAAAAAATTAAGTAAAAACTATTTCTAAAAATCTGCTGTTAAAGGCTAAAAAATAGCTTATGATATATAACTAGTATTAGGAACACTAGATGAATTCGGTAAATCCAGGTTGAGGTCGTTTGTGAAGAATTCTGAAGCACTTCTATCAAACAGTGTACTCTATATATATATATATATGTATCACTGAGTGCATACAGCAAACCTAGCCGTCATCCAAGAGTTGTTGACGCATCATTAAATTGTTCTGCCTCGGGGAATTTATAGCTTTTGCAGTTTACACGGTGCATGAAGCTGATTTCCATCAACACCCACTATTTTCTCCCCCACCTTCCCTTCTTTCTTTACCCCGATTTACTCTTGTATTGTATTGTGTTGCTTTTTCGTCTATAATGCGGCATGATGTTACACTTTTTTTTTTAACGCCTCCGTCCAACCTACATATTGTGATTTTGTATTGTATCAAATCGGTTTCATTTCATTTTCTCCCTTTTTCATTATTTATTGTAGTAACTTGAAAAAAAAAAATTAAGATACCTACTGGCAAAATCTACTCGTCTTTTTTTTAATACATTTACTGGTTTACAATCTGGGTTACATACCGCCTTAGAGAAACATACTTATTACCGGTATTCGCAAAAACAAAAAGGAAGTAATAATTGTGGTAAAAATGCAATAAGCGAGGTAATACTAATAGGCAACATACTAAAAGTTTATTACTAACGTGTGTTTTTTTTATCGAATGAAAAAATACAATATATACTTTTTATATAAATACATTTACGTGTAACTCTTCAAATTTCTTTTCGGTTAATTTTTAGTTGTGTTAATAAACAAGTAATTAATTTAATATTTATTTGAAATACAGAGATTTGAAATGAATTTTTGTTTAACGTAAAGATAGGATCTGTGGAGAGATGTAGAATATTTCGAAACATGCCTCATTGGCTCGGAGTACACTCCAAAAATGCCGTGTACGCGTTCCTTTGTAACTATTTTCAACAATAAAACATCTCGTTATTGAATTCAATATTATGCGAGCGCGTGTGTGTGTAAGAACACGTTTTTTCTCGGATTTTGACTTTGATTTCGGATTCAGGTTGAGCATCGTTAGAGGATTTTTTTTTGTCTGCATTGGTTTGCTTGATATTTCTCCCGCCACCACCCCCATTCGGTCGCTTTTAAACGTAAGACCGAATGTCAGTGCTACAAACGGCTACTGAGCCTCGAACAGTTCAGCGACCAGTATCCTAACATAGATGCTAGAGCTTACCTAACAACATGAGCGGACTAAATGTGGTACCATACACCATCGGCTTACGTGTCCCAACCGTTCACTTATCATATATTTGCTAAAACGGGTAGGCGTACCTTGTCAACTACTAAAAATATATACGATATCCATTATAAAATTTATTTCGTCTTTGTAGCAATTCGCTGCCACGCCTAGGTCGCTGAATGCCGGCAAGTACCTGTCCACCATTTTATAGCGCTTGGAACCGTAATAATTGGCTGTGGTCAGCCGTACTCAGGGTTAACTTCCCACGGCAATGCGGTAAAAGTCATCCCCTTAAGCGAACTACGGGTACCGATTGAACAAAGCAGCCGCGTCTAGGAACTCCCACACGGCCCCACAATGCGGCTCTCGCCACATCGACTTGCCACTATTATAATATTGTAAGTGAATTACAGAAATACACGAACGGTCGCGTTCGGTAGTCGCGTTTACCTCAAAATGGCTGGAAAAATTAAAGTTTTATAATAATCATTTCGCAGTAACGGTGTAAGCTATTAAGTCGGATCAAACGCACTGATGAAAAGTTTACTAAAATGCGTAATATATATGAACATAAATTCTGTAGTCAAGTGTAAGAACCAAGAGTGGTGGAAAGAGTACCTTTTTAATAATCGAAAAATAATATTCCATAAAACCGCTAAAACACGGGACAAATAAATTGTATTCGCTTAGCGGATGTAGCGTAAGTACAAGTTAGAGATAATAATTTAGAAATGAATTATTAAACGAATGAACAGTAATAATAATAAGAAAGCTCGTTCGGAAAAATCAGCCATTGATAACTAGTTATTAGCTGTAATATTTTTAAAATCCGATAAGTCTTTTAAATATAAAATTGAAGTTACGTCTCTTTATTTATTAAAATAAGTTTTTTACGGTAATAAATAACGTTGTATTTTTTGAGTCCTATGTAAAAGCTACTGATTTAATTTTAATTAAATTTTTACAGAAATTATTCATTTTTCTGATATTTTATAGATACAAAATATTAAATATTTTACATTTAGTAATATAATTTATATAATATAATTATATATATTTAATATTATATAACAGTAATATTGTTGTATTTTATAACGTTAAATATTATACGGGAGCCCTTAAGTAACTTTTCAACTGCTAAACTAAGACAAAATGCTTTAGAAAATAATAAGAAGCATTTAGCAAATGCTCCTATCTGGAAACAATCTATTTCTCACAAGTGTACCGCTCTCAACTACCCAATGAGGTGCAACTAAAAATCTTTAAATGGAAAGAGGAAGATTACGATACATCATTTTAAAGGGCGTTGAAAAAATTACCATAAAAAACCCCAAGTTTGAGCTATGCTAATCCTAAGCCAAACGATGACTATTTAATATTTTTCACAGACGGTTTCAAAAAACGGTATGTGGCATCTCTTAACTAACTGTTCGACAATGAAACTATATACAGAAAATGAAATTTATCAAATTTTCCTATCTCAAAACTACCGATTAAACTCTTTGAAACTAGTGAAAAATAAGAAACGGCCGCTATTTTTCGATCGGAGTTCTTATATCTTGACAATGTTTATGTAAAATTGTTGTTTTTCAATGTGCTTTAAAATTCGGCTCAGTAGGAGCGTTTATTAAATTAAATTTGTCTACGTTTAAAAATGATAAGTTATTTGACGGCTCATATATTTTGCTAACACTGTATACATATCTTAATAGATGTAAAACCGAAAAAAGAGTTTGTTTGTTCTTGCTTGACGGGAGAACCTTTTACCTTTTTTGACTTGACGGAGGATTCCCATTCCCGTTAAAGATGAACTAATAATCGATACTATAAGTTTTTTAAAAGCGTAAAAATCGGTGTTGTTGTTTTTTTCTTGTGTCTTTAAAAAACAATTTGTTGGAAATACAAAGAAAGTACTTCTTAATTAATTCTAAATTAAATGCACTGAAGTTGTATTCTAGTCCCACGAATGCACCGCACCGATGTGTAATCAGCTAATGCATCGATATCCCACATTTTGTACGTGAGTCTGCGTACTCGAGCAGACGTACGTACGCATATGTTTAATTAATGCGTTCCCTAGTGTATTCTTATAAGTAATAAGAAATATAAATCAGCTCTTTTGTTCTCTCGTACTCGGCAATGAATAATGCTCTTAGGCTATTATAACTAATATATATATATATATAACACAAATTTAGCCGATCTGTTGTCTTAACTTTAAGTTTATTATTTTTGAAAAAAAAATTTTTTTAAGGTTGTGAATATGGTGTTACGTATAACGTATAAAGATTACAAATCTTTCGATTCTAAATAGATTAAAAATCATTCGGTTATTTCTAATTTTTTCCTAAAAGATTTGAAGCTTTTATTGAAGCAACAAACCTTTTTCCTCGAGTCGGATGTATTGTTTCATATTAATAATCCAATCTCACGCGTGCAGGTAATATTATGTCTTATAAGTGACATCTTTATTCTGTTTACCTCAGACTCGCGGTATAATTGTCATCATACTCGAAGAAAAAACAGCTCTGATTATTTATTCAGATAGTTTATGCGTCGCAATTATAAGAAAAACTGATTTATAATATTACAACAGATTAATGTTATGAAAAAATACATTGCGTACATTATATCCGCCCTGTAGGGAAAGTTATTTTCTATTACAAAGAGAAAAAAAAATTCAAATTACCTGATTATATATAACTCTTCTCCTACATTTCAGGTCAAATCTTATAATTTTAAATATATTTTTCCATTACAAATGAATGTCTTCAATAAGGACAAATGCATTGTCGTCCATACCTATAAATACCATGTAGATGGCACGGTCGCTTTACTTTTTTATGCTGTCCTTCGAAATTTAATCTGAGAGCTGATCGGCCTAAACTAATCGGTCTTCGGCTAATAAATTTTCTATTTAACTACCGGTAAACGCCTATTCTATTAGGTATTGTTGACTCGTCCGGTGATAAATTGACGGTTCCCTAGCTTTTTTTGATTAGTTATTTAGACCTGTATATTCTTACAAAATCTTTGTTTAAAGTAATTTTTACCTAAAATTTGCTTATTTATTTTCGGATTCTATTCCTCTTGGTCGGATATTAGCTTCTAATTCGGCTATTATTATTACAATGTTCTATGATTTTGTATCTTAAGTCAAATCAAAAATATTATTATTTTTAATCTAATTTTTACAATTTTAACTGACGTACTGTATTATACGGTCGTTGGGAACGATTAAGGGCAGTATAGGTTGTTCGGCTTGAGACTAGTAACACCATTGCCGAATTTAATTTGGTTTACCGTAATAATTAGGTAATATTATTTTTAATAAAATAAAGTAATCCGTAAAAAATTTATTTTTTTATATTATAAAATGCCTTCATTTTTTATATTTCTTAATTTTTTTTTTTTTAAGGATGGCCGCATCAGATTTAAACGATATATATATATATTTTTTATTTCGTCTTTCTTATTTCCTTTAGCAAATATTTTTGTACAGTTTTTTCGTTGTACATAGAAAACACTATGTAATGATAACAAAGAAAATTCTTTTAAAAGAAAATTGAATAAAAGAAAGAAAGAATTCACTTAAACTTCTTTGGTCTTCGGAATCAGATATCTTGTTAAATTATTTTTCTTTTGTCAAAGTAGTAAATTTTATTCTTATTTTTATTATATAATATTTCTTTATATATATATACACACACACACATCAGTATTATATTTTATTATATTGATAAAAAATATTCTCTTTGTGCAATTTGTTTAGCTTACGTTGTTCCTTTTATGAAAAATAATACGTACATAAGCCATTTTTTTTTGTCGTTTCATTTTTTGCAGACTAACTGATTTTTGTCCATTACATACCTATTATGTATGTATATATTTATATGTATGGGCTATTTTCATTTGTGTATATATATTTTTTATTATAATAGACCTTTAATTTGTTGAAAATCAAAGAATTACCTGATCGGTATCATAACCTATTTTGATACTCTTTATTTTCATTGTTTGATGGTTTTTTGTGGCGTTTAAAAGAAGCAATAGTTTTTTTTTTATGATAGCGCCACATAACCTTGAAGATTGTACGTGGAATATTGAAATTGAATATTGTAGCATAGTGAATTTTTATGTTTGGAAATTTATGAAAACTGTCACGCCTGACCGGGATCTCCGGATGAAAGGCCGAGACGATACCACTCCGCCACAGAGATCAGCGTTATAATGATCAAGTGAAATATCAGCAGTTCTTATATCATCAGTACTTTGTTATTTTCGGGTATTTTTCTTACTTTACGTTAAATTATTCTAATTAAAACTAATCTACTGAGATAAAATTATACATTTCCCTAGTAAATAGATTAGGCGTTTCTTAATTATATTTTCCAGCTGAATATGTAAAAATAACAATTATAGGGAACCCGGATTACTTGATAAGTATCTGAACTCACAGTTTTTAACTTTCTACAACCACAAAATAAGAAAAGGGGCCTGCTTACCGGAAAAGCCCCCCATCGTAATACTACGCAGATTCCTCAAACAGAAACCTACAAATTACCGCCGAGAAGATGGTATTTATGGGTAGATTTATGTAAGGAATTATATACCCACTGGTTAACCGCGAAACGAAATAACCCCCCGCCCAAATAAGTGTTTCAAGACTTCTCTGATAAATGTATCTAAACGTTTCCCGTTGTCTTTTAGAAGTTTCATACTGCTTTGCCACCTGAAGCTACTTTCAGCTTTTCTTAAGTAAAATCCTCGGCCATTCCCAGTAATTTATGGCAAAAAATTAAGTCACACAATGTTATCCAAATGTTAACCTTTCAGTCAAATCTCTACTGAAAGGTACATACGAGATAAAATGCACTTAAACTTTATTTAGTCATTTTTTAACAATGCAACTTAACTATTTTACTTCAGGTCCTGTTCAACAAATTCTATCTGTTTGGACATCGCTAGAAGCTATAATCTCTCCATTTAATTCTCTACCTTGCTATTCGGGTTAGTGGATATATTATTAACGGTGCGTTACCCTCCCAAAAAAAATCTGCAACCGCATTTTTCGAGGACTATTTCTTGGTCTTGCGACATACCCTCTGTGGTAAAATACCCACCCTCCTTGGTAGTTTTGATAATTATATCTGTTCCATATGGTCACACCAACTCCTTTGTAGGTCCTTTATGTTCATATCCACCCTTGTGCTATTTCCAACTATCTCTCTTTCTTTTTCTCTTTCCCCTCTCACTTCTTCCCGGCTCCTCGTTTGTCATTCTGTTTCTCTATTGGATTTTTGAAATACGTCTTGGGAATATTTATTGAAAGGCCGTAGATCTTCCTTTCTGTTTTTGTCGTTGTTCAGCAGTCGATCCCGTTTAGAACAAACGGTAATACGGATTAATATGGTCGTTTAAGAATTTAATACGGTATTGTTTTTTCTGATTTTTTTCATTATATTTTATCAGCGTCTTAATTTTATCCGCTACAAGTCCGTTCGTTAAGCGTCATTATTATTCATAAACTGTCTTTCTAAGTACTTGAATTTTCTTATTCTGCTAACGAGTTGTCGATTTAAATTTAATATTTCCTTTCTATCGTCATTTACTAACTTAGGAAAGGTGGCTGTAATATAATACGCAGTCGCACATAACTCACAAATGAAACGAATATGGCGTAAAAGTACATTTTTATTTGCTACATAAGCTTAAGTTTATTTTTTCCACATAGTCACTATTTACAGCTACACGATTCTCCGAACTGTGAACCGGTTTTCCCTTTCCGGCAACGAAGAATACTTGACGGCCTTTACTTGATCCACGATCTCAATGCTTTCTTCATTTCATCGTCTGTGGTGAAACGAACAACCTTAACATCCTTCTTTAATTACGGAAAGAAGTGAAAATAGCAGAACGCAAAATCTGATAAGTACGGAGATAATCTGAAATACGTTCAGATTTCGGCTTCACAAGAGCCTCAGCGGCTGCACGTAATGTATATGGCCGAGCGATATCGTGTTGCAGAATTATCGGCCTCGTGGGTTGTCGAACACGGCACAGGTCTCCTAAGATGTTTTATCTTCTTCACGTATCTTAAAGAATTTCTAGTCGACCGGGCTTCAAGGTCACCTGCTATGGATTAACAGAACGCTGTTAAGGGAAGTTTTTTTAATTCTCTCAAAGGGAATTAAAAAATAGACAGTTGTGTTTTTTATTTTTCGATAGTGGTGAATTCTATGCTAGTAGTGCTGTATTCTATGATCTTCCGTTTTTCTTCTGCGTCGTAACGATGAACCAGAGTTTCGTCTTCCGTCACGTTATCGAAAATTACCTCCCTCGTCACAGTTTCAGAAATCGTGGACATCATCCCTTTTGTTGTTTATGCTTTACCGTGAGTTTGTCCGTAATCCGTACGAACAGATTTTACGGTAGCCCAGGTATCGATCTACCTGTCTGAGTGGCGATGCGTTATCGTGTGATGCCGTGGTAATTTTGAATCGATTCGTCTACCTCTTTTTGGTACACCTCCTCGGTCACAGAAACCGCTTTACCTGTGCAAGTTTCATCGTTATTATTTACGTCATCAGCGTCGGATTCACAAGATTTTATTACCCGCCGATTCGCAGTACTTGCAACGACAGTTTTATCTCCGTAGACGATGGATGTCACTAGAGTTCACTTTTTCTGCTGTTAAAAATTCAATCGCTGCTTGTTGTTTTAGACGTGTCGATACAGCAGGTATACTCTATAATAACGACGACTGACGGAAAATGAGATAGCGTAAGTCAAAAAGTTCTGAATCGTTAGCAGTAAGGCGATGAAACTACAAGATGGTAGCACTTGTCGTTTTATGCGACGTTCTATTTCTCCCGTTACGTTGCAGTTTGTATTACGTTTCAGTTGCCCCTCGTACCTTCATTTAGAACTTCCTCCTGGCATCACTTATTTTTTAACAAATTTAACGTTGTTTTTATTAGTAATAATAAATGGCAACTGAATGTTTTCTTTTGTTAAAATAAACTTTTAATAATTTTGGTGGGGTGTAAAGATGAATATTACTTGCCCTCTATACATTATTTTGATATATGTGATTTTAACTTATTACAATATACAAAAACATGTATATTCACATATTAGATTATCAAAACACACATCCCTATCGCAAAATATCATCGGAATGGTAGACATTTTTTAAACGTTATTTGAGACTTGTCTATTATAGGCATCTCGTCCAACAAATACGTACGTTTAGTGATGATATATCCGCAATTCCGCGAATGTTTTGACCTACGGATATCTGTCTTGTCTCGCCGTTTCTGTTCGTATGGATTTCACGTAAAATCGTCATTTTTATTTTGCTGTCATCAGACGTTTGATTAATTTTAATTCTATTTTTAATTCTTTTCGCTTCTAAGGTAATCGTTTCAGTTCACCGTAAAGGCTACATGCTCGCATTTAGGCTACATTTATTTTATAGTTTTAAATTTTTGTTTTCCTGTACTATTTTTATCTGTACTCTACAAAATTAACTAAAATTCAATATATGTTATGTATTACCACGCCATCTAGTCGTCTCTTAACAAGATTCTGTAATATGCCTCACTTCTGTTCTGTTCGTTAGAAATCTCTTATTAATTTTGTACTTCAGACCTACCTTATTCTCATTTTCCTTCTGTATCACTGTATTTTAAATGTAGTGTTATAGATACTATATTTTAAAGACCTTTACTTTTTATTTTGTAGTTTATGATCATAACATTTTTTTTTTGTTGATGTTCCACTACCATAAAGCGATAAGCTTATGCAGGTATTTTAAGAATAACTTATTATTTTTCAGATTCTAATACGATATTAGCAGATTTCTTCTTTTTTTGGAAGAAGTTTTTTTTGCTTACGCCAGTCCTCTTTTAATCTCTTCGTTATTTTACCCATCCTTAGTAATTTTACTAATTATGTGAAAAAATTTCTCAAGTTTTGCTTTATTATAAACCTCTATCTTAATAATTCATGAGGAGTGACTCTTTGTCTCTCACATTTAATAGCATTTATTATACTTTTATCAATTTTCAAATTGAATTTTTCTAATAGCAAAAGACTTATACCCTTTAAAATGTCTTCTAACTCAGTTTTTGTTTTCGTTTAAAGAATAATATCATCAATCAAACATTTTTGATTTTTTTCTTCGATAATTATTTTACTGCCAAATTTTTCTTTCGTTTTTTGTTTTACACGTTCTATATAGTAGTTGAAAAGGAACGGTCCGGAGTGTAGCCTTGTTTCACTCCTCTCTGGATCAGAGCTTGTCTTTTTTCATCTATTCATATCATTTATATTTGATTCTTTGAAGAAATTATATATAACTATTCCTTTCCTAGATTACAATCCATTCTTCCTTAATATTTTAAACGTTATGTTCCATTCTATATTTTAGAATGCCTTCTTTACATATATAAATGTTATATAATGGCTTTATTCTCTTGGTAGCCTATCTTCCAAAAATATAAACTCTAGAACATATACCTCATTAATGGCATGTCTAGTTTTTAAAAGAACTTCCTAAACTGTTTATGATAACCTTGATTTAAACTACAGGTAAGTTTATTCATAAAAATTTGACGAAAAATAATTTTTATTTTAGGAGGCGCGGTGAAGCTGGATATTCGTCTCTCTCTCTCTCTCTATATATATATATATATATATATATATATATATATATATATATATCATAAATAATATCTCTCTCTAAACCTTAACCTTAACATAAGATTATGATATTATAAATAATATCATAATCTCACTCTCTCTCTCTCACTCTCTCTCTATATATATATATATATATATATAGAGAGAGAGAGAGAGAGGTATATATCTACACTATTATGTAAAGAGGAAGAGGGTTTTTATTTGTTCGGAATAAACAAAAAACCTACTCGATTAGTCGCAACCACATTTTTACCCATCTTTTTTGGCGTAACTGAGAAGGTTTTTAGATATATTTTGTCCCGAAAAAAAAAAAAAATATATATATATATATATATATATATATGTAATAGTGGACAGTTGGCGTTTGAAGCACAAACTTTAATGAATTTGGATTAAGGAAATGTGAACTACGAGTCACTATCACTGTGTACACTGGGTGTGAACTGAATGATTCAATTCAATCAAATGAACAATATTACAAAAATTTAAAAAAATTATTTTTAACAATAATGGGGTTCTCGTGGGGACTACGTGTAGACTAGAGTGGTGAGTGGATTGACGTGCACCTCGTGTGAGGCTAGACTGTTCATCGCCATCAATTGGTAACAAACGGGGGCACCCCGTTTTGGGACGTGCAAGGGGGCGCTCTTATAATAACTCTGCAAACAGTCGTCCTATTTTCAAAATTCAAACGAGGTATTTGTTAGTATGTTGAAGGCATACCTTTGCATGCATCGGGTACACTCTCGATCTAACAGATCACGAATATGTATATATACTATATATATGAAGTAAGTTTGTCTGTTTATTACATGACGTGAGAACCAACCGACCGATTATTTTCTTATTTACACTTGTGTTATCACAGAGAAGGTTTTAAGCCATCGACCCCTAGTTATGTTCAAGGTTAAGATATTAAAAATATTCATTATTTCTTCCCCCGCAAGGAGAGTAAAGTTGTAAATTAAAGATATTCATTAAGGAAAAAAATTAATCCTTCTACTTCATTATTATGTTTCTGTAACCGTGGCAAACAAATAAGTTACGAATTTTTCGTCGTCAGAGGTGTGTATTTTAGTTACCGTAGGTACTGTATTTCTATCTTTTGTAATTTAGTTTCTTTTTCGGGTTTCTATAAAGCGTGAATACTATAATTATTATTTATCAGTATTTATCTCACAACAATGAGGATAACGTACAGTGCGAGGGTCCAAGAGGTGGAGTCCTTTGGATAGATGGGAATGGCGACCGAAGCAAGCTCCTGGGTGTTCAGGGCGCCGATCCCTCTAGTAAATTGGGTATGGCAAGCGAAGCGAACTCTGCGGCCATGGAGTAGGCTCCTTGGCACCGGGAGGCCCCGAGGAACTTCTGAGTTGGCTTCGGGATTCACCTGAGTTCCTAGAGTCCAGGTTCTTGCTAGATGGGTGGGCTAGTATATATGTATATATATATATATATATATATATATATATATATATATATATATAATTTTAATGGCCCAGTTATTTTGTATGTTAAATGATTATAAAATTTTGTAGATTCTAATTGTGTTGTATTATTTAATGAAAGGAAATACGATTTTATTGTTTTATTTTTGTCTATATTTCTTTAACTTGTCTTTGATAAGTTCCGACTGAACAGGTTCAATTTTGCATTTATTTGTTTTTGTTTTATTTTATTATCGTATATGAAACGTGTTTACGTTTTGTTTAAAACTTGAATATGTAATATTGACGAACAGGTCAAGCCAGGTGTGTTATATTTGTATTTATATGTAACTCGTACTAAGACAATATTCTGTAGAATATATGTTCGTACCCCGCTCCGAAATAGCGTCTGTTATACATGAGGTCGAGTGTACTAAGAAATATCGGTAGATGAAGCTTAGATACAAACAAGTTATGTCGTCTGTTAGCGTGGGTATACTTCAAAAAAGAAACGACTTAACAGCTATAATACTGTAACTCTTGATACGCGATTTCTTGACAGGTAACTGATCTGTTTTTTATGATACATTATAGCGACTAATTTAGAGTTAGTGTACTATACACAATTATTTCTTATATCGCTAGCAATATATTTGCTTATGTTTATTATTGTTTTATATACATTTTATGTTTCTATTTCAATCGCAATTGAGCCTTTTATTACTTCTAGAGCGATTAGCATATCAGTTAATTTCCATCTGTTTATTGATTATGTTATAAAATTACGTAAAGTATTTTTTACCGTACACAGGTATCTTATCGTATCGTAATTTATGTGCGTATTATATATATATATTTTTTTTTTCAGTTTACGCAGATAAATTCTGTAGTTGTATTTATATATATATATTTTATTTTTTTAATCCCATACTATTTAAAATATCTGTTTTATAAAGAGTTAGTAATAAAAGTATTTATATATTATAAATCTAGACTTTTTTTCTTAGTTCATGTCATTTTTGGACCTCGAGTATATTAATTGACTTTTTTTCTTTTCACAAAGCTTCCTCATTATCTCTGCTTATTTTTTCTTCATACTTTGCTACGCTTGTGATTTCTTTTAGGTTTTATTTTTTATTGAAACTTAGATTCATCAACCGATTTCTTAAATGCATCTTTCATATATAAAATTTTTGTTTATCTTTCGTGTCCAGGAGGTCTTTATCTATCTGTTTATAACAGTTTGTTTTTGTTATTTTTTCATAAACAAGTTAAAAAATGTTTTTTGTCAGTCTGTTACTGTTCATTTTATATAGATGCCCGTATAATTTTATCCTTCTTTTCCTCATTGTTTCAATATTTTCTATTTCTTGTTACAACTATTCCGATTTTCTTAGTCGGTACATTCCAACCTTCCATTTTGGACCGTGTATTTTTCTGAAAATTCTTTTATCAACTCTGCTTGCTTTTTCGTTATACAGAAAGATATGTAGACTTTGTTTTTATAATAAGAAACGACTATATATAAATTAACTTTTTTAAATTTCGTTAATGAATTGTGTTATTAACGTTGATATTAATCTAATTTGTTATTTTCTGAGAACGTTCCGACTTTATTAATTGTATTTGGTGAATCTTATAATAATTATTTGTTGTTTCTTGTAATGGTATTTTTTTTTTGTTTTTTATTTATTCTTTCGTAAACCGTTATTTACAAAGATGCGTTTAAAAAACGTAGATATTGATATTACAGTAAATAAGACTACGATATTGAACACAATAAAACAAAATTGAACAGCCAGACTAAAACGATTCAGTCGCTTCCTTTTAAACTTTCCTTTTCGACGAAAAGGTAAGTTTTCTAGTCGAAAAAAAGTTAAATTAAGTATAATTATAAAAAGACCGATCGGAAAATCAAAAAAGGCATTTGTGAGAAATTAAAGAGAATTTTACGTATCATATATTTAAAATGATCGATATAGAATCGTTAATTAATAGTGTGCTGGTCCCATCTTGGCTGAAAGATATCCCGATCTCCCGAGGAATTGTTGGTGGGATGAATACTATTTCAAGGCCTAAGGTATACTTTTATCGGATTAATTAATCTCGTTTCAAGTTTCCGTTGCGGTGAAGGTCGAACGATATACTCAAAACTTAATCATCATTTGTCCTTTCTCCTTCCAGGCGGCCTTCTTTAAGGTTTTTACTTGACTGTGTAATCCGTATTAAGAACGCGGGAACCTATTTAAATTACTATGCCTTGATATTTCTACGGCTTGAAAGAGACCGATCGAACGTTTATTCGTGAACTCGCTTTTCTTGCATAGCGGTTGAAAAATATTTTGGTGGGAATGGATCTTAGTAAAGGCAGTTACTTTTATTCGGCTTTGAATACTAGATTCTGGATGCCGGTGTTCTTTGGTGGTCGGGTTTCGATTAAACCACACATCTCAAGAATGGTCGAACTGAGACTGTACAAGAATACACTTCATTTAAATTGGTATATATTATTCTCATTGATCCTCTGAAGTAATACCTTACGGTAGTTCCGGAGGCTAAAACAGGAAAACAGAAAGAGAATGGAGGCGCTTACTGAATGAAATCAGCTTTCCTAAGTTTTCCCAGTATAATTTATATATCAACGATCGGCCTGTTTTTACTGGAGAAACTGAAGACGAGCTCCTGGGTCCATCTCTTGCTCTTGACAAAGAACTGCATAGTTAGGATTATATGAAACGAACATTTAATTTGTTAATTTGTTTGACGAGCACCACCCGAGGGTAATCGCTAACGTGAAATTAATATTAATTTTCTAATAAAAATTATCGAATTAATGTTCTGTCGAATTAAAATAATTAATTCGATCCTAATTAATTAATTAAAATTTATTTTATAATAGTTTTTTTTTTAATAAATTCATAAATCTTGGCATTAATTAGTAAAAATATCCTGTAAACTATTAGTTAATTTTTTTAATTTACAACAGTTGTGGTGTTACAAAATTCAACAAAAAAATGAAAAAGAAAAAAGTGCAAGATAAAATATTTAATTTCATTCTTAGGATTGATTTAAATATATTTATATACTTATTCATTTAGTTCTCTCTCTCTCTCTCTCTCTCTCTCTCTGTGTGTGTGTGTGTGTGTGTGTGTGTGTTTGATCCTATTAAGATTAGGTACCCAATTAAATTCAATATTTAGTTTTCATTAACGTGTATTTTAACTGGATCAGTAAATTTAAAAAAAATAATATATGATTAGATGTAAAATAAAAACACCGGATGTAGAAACTAAAAAACGTTTATCATAATTGAATAAATTACAGTAAGTATAATAAGTTCAAGGACATACAAGGTTAACTACAATCATTTTAAGTTCTTTATTTGGGTAAATTTCCTGTTGCCCTTTTTTTTGACAGTAATTTATGATGGTTATAAAACACTGTTACTGCTGGTCTGGTTTGTTTTATTCTTAAAAGTACTAAAATTTTGTTGAAGATCATTTTAAAATATGTTTTTTGAAAAAAAGATTTTGTTTAATTATTATAATCTTTATAGTAGTACTTAAGTATAAGATTTTATGGGAGTTTATTATACAGGACCCGTATTTGGTAACCTGTACATTTAGTCCTCCCTGAATTATTAACGTAGCGGTTTAATGTTTCACGGATGATTTCGCTAGTTTTTACCCGCCTTTTTCTCTTTCCATCATCTGTATTTCCCCTTTAACATACCCATTCTTTCTTTCAAGTTGACTCTCTTGTGTATTTATTCCGTATCTGTATTTAAGTTTCTGTTGGTCGGATTACATTTTGAAATACTTGTTTAATTTTTTTTTTTTAAATAATGATATATTTTTGTACATTTTAAACGCCTTAATTGTATAGTAAAAATTCATTCATTCCAACTAAAATAACCGAAATTAATAAACGAATGCGTTACGTTAAATTCCAAAGCGGAATCTTGCCTATATATCCTTAAATTCTTTGCCCGCCAAGCTCTGCAATTGCAATTTCTCGTTCGTACAGTATCATGCATATTGAATGACTAAACCTTTATTTCCCTTCTACATAATATGACGTAAAAAAGAATTACAGTATGTAATTAGGGAACAAAATACCTGCAAAGGATAACCTGTACGCAGGCATAAGCCGTTTTATATAATATTTCTAAATAGGGGATATAAAAATTAAAATTATTTTTAAAATAAATAGCAGTCACTAAAGTTCTTACAAACAAACACTTAGATTAATGGGAATATAGGGAATTTATTGTTTATGTGTATGTTGTGGCACTGCTTGACCGCACTCATTCTTTAAGTTGTCTGTGTAATACGAGGTTACTTTTCTTTGGTTATTTAGCAATTTGTATGTTATAAATAATGTTCTGCGAAAGTTTATTTTTTTTTTACAAAATCATATTTTCGTATTTTTTGCTGTGTGCGTCGAATATATAACGGACATAACTTCAAGATAGCGTTTGAAAATTGTTTCTCTTTTTGAGCATACCTATATGACAGCAACAAATAGCTTCTCAGTGTGGTGTTGGAGTAGGAAAGAGAATGTTATTTTAAAACAATTTTCAGAAACCGATTCCTTTTCACCTCAAACGAATGGCAAATATGGCCGTAAAAAAAAACTACTCCGACACAAAATCGGTTATCAGTGAGAAAAAATAATCTGATCCAAAATTATCTGATGTTGACTTAGGCTACTAAGTTACCAAAAATTACTAGATGCGAACCGTTAGCCGCCGAGTTGTTGCAGCTGGACCAAAACCTCGTCGGCCAGCAAAAAATCAGCTTTTAACATCAGCAATGTGCAAAAAAGACTCTTGTGGGCGAAAGTATATGTTAACTAAACCAAAAAAGACTGGAAAAATCCTTTGATTTCCGACGAATCACATTTTTATGTTCAAGGGCAAAGGGTTCCATAACATAGAAAAGAATCAGATGAAAATACATCACAGGCTCATATCTAGCAATCGGTTGAACATCTCCAGGAGTAGATGTTTGGAGTTGTTTTACATTTGAAGGCTCTTGCTCCTTACTTCCAGTAAATGGTATTTTGAAAAGCGATTGATTCTGATGGAATGGTTTGTGACACAGCTTCAAAACAAATTCCTACAAGGCAACGGAGTGTTCCAAATTTGGCGTCATACCGTACTGCAAAAAAGGTGGAAAAAATTTTCGAAGGACATAACATTAAAGTATTTCCACGGTCAAGCAACTTCCCAGACGTAAATCCGATTGAAAATCTTTGGGCAGTATTCAAGTAACGACTTTTGAATATGAATTGTACCACAACAATATCGATATGGTTCTTGTTGAAGAATTCAAAAAAATGTGTAGTAAATTTGTTGAATCGATGCCAAATAATGTACGTGAAGTGATTAAGAATGAAGAACATATTAATTACTAAATATTCACAAATCGCAAAGGTATAACTTTGTTCTAAATTTAGTTACTTTTTATTAAGTTTGGAAAATTTGCGCGCTGCTGTATAATCCAAACACTGTATCTTCTCGGCAGCTCCCTTCTTTCCGTACTCGGGTTCTGCGTATTCGTTAAACATTTATTTACACAGGGCAACTCCCGGAGCCAACGTAGGGGCCTCTCCGGGGCTGCAGAATTCGTTTCGCTGGTCATAGTCGAGTTTCCAGGGAACCGGCACCCAGGACACCCGCAGAGCTCGCTTCAGTCACCATTCCCATCTATAAAGAGGGCTCCGCTCCCTTCGGCCACGAACTGTTCGTTCTTCTCATGGATATGAGTATATTACTGTCAAATAACGATTAAAGTATTCAGGCTTTACAGAAATCTGAAAAATAGATTTAATTACAAAATATAGAATAATAGCGACTACGGTTACACACCTTTGCCGATGAAAAATCCATAACTTATTTCTTCGCAACGGTGGCAGAAGTATAATAATGAAGCAGAAGGATTAACTTTTTTTTCTTAATGAATATCTTTAATTCGCAACTTCACTTTCCTTGGGGGTAAAGAAATAATGAAAATTTTTAATATCTTAACCTTCAAGGAGACTAGGGTCTCGGGTTATGGCCTTAAACCTTCCTTGGGATAACACAAATGTATCCTGCTAATTTGAAAGCGATCGGACGGTCAGTTCTAGCGTGATCCGAGAATAAAAATACTTTATATATCTATTGATAATATCTTGGGAACGGCTCATCATAAGAAAGAAGCATGAGAATTTAGCGGTTCTCCACCTAGCGGTCCGAATGAGAAGTGCAGCACCGTAACGGATTATTTATTATTTACACGTTTTAATAAATAATTTTTCTTTTTAATATAGCCTACGACAATTCGGATTACACAATGAAGCTGCTGTTAAAAATTTCGTAGCGATTAGTTTAGCGGTTCTTGAGGTTTTTACTAACACACAAACAAACATTTCCTCTTTGTAAGAAAGATCTAACGTGTTTCAGGTATTATTTTTTGATAAACTAAAAAACAAAGAATTGTCGTGTAAAATTTAACCGAGTCGAAGAGATATAGTTCCCGTCAATATTTACCATCTTTTTATTCATTTTTTGTTTCAAAATGTTTGATAAAGTTCTTATCATATAACACCTACGGTAAACAATTTTATGAAGTAAGAAGTCATCCCATATCTGAAATATAAGGCCAAAGAAAAAGAAGCCACACGCAGACATGTACGTACATAGCATTACGTATAACAAAAAGCTAAAAAAAGTTTTATAATCAAAAGTTTAATATTTTTGGACCGGAGTAACAACAAAAATTTCGGAAATACAAAAAATCTTTGAGGTTTGTTTCTTTTCTTTCGAGAATTCTTCTCTTTTTGTATGATATAATAGGCGAAAAAGTAAACTTTAAAATAATAAATATGTATATTTATTTAAATATATATACAGGTGTTTAACCGTCTACATTTTACAAAAAGAAAAATTAAATACCGTTATTGGAAGTTATACGTAAAAATCATAAATAAATAAAAGAACTTTTGAAAAAGGTTATTGCTGTATAAATTATTTTTATTTCTAAAAATTACAAATTTCTATTATATTTCTTGATTTATTTGTGTATTTTATGAGAATTTTTTATCACATAATTTTTTTTACCTTACCAGATCATATTACAATATAATTCTCTTGATGATATCTTGAATTTTTGTTTCTTTTATTTTATTTTATATAGTTATAATACATATAGCGATTTTTCATCTGACGGATGTTTAAAGGTCGCTTGTGCCATTCTTAAGTGTATCGTGTGTGTATATGGACTTATAAAAGGCCTTTCTATATGAAGTTGTCTCAGTTGAAATTTTATAACCCACTTATTTTTTACTGTCACCACTACTTTTGAGCCTACAGTATAATAAATCTCTTCCGTCTCTGTCTATACAATATATATATATATATATATATATATATATATATATATATATATATATATATATATATATATATATATATATATATATATATAATTTTATCATTATTACCTGCTGCCGTACTTATATATGAAAGCTATTATCTGCACAAATACACACAAATACTTTTGTGTGTTGTGTTTTAGTGCAAAAATGTTTATTATTTTAACGGGCTATTTAATAATATTATGTCTAAGATTACAATTTTTAATGTACTCAACTACTCAGTGTAAATTATGTTATGGTCTTTCTTATGCTGCTTTTACAATATTCTCTGTTGTTCTTCTCTGTTTATTTATGTATAGTATTTATTTTCTTCTATATCGGTATTCGTTTGTTGAAATATTTTTTTAAAAAATTGAAGAAAACAAGTATGTTTTACAGTTATTGGACTATATATATATATATATAGCATGAAAAATTAGCAAATTTTTCAAGATATGTTCTGCTGGTGAAAATAAAGAAGAAATATTACAAAAACATAAGTTCGGAAACGCTTCGTTTCGTCCTGATTTTTGAGCCTTCGGTAAAATTAAGAGTTTGTATTAGTTTTGGTTTTGCTTTTATTAAATTTGAAAATTGATATGTTTGCATTTAGTTTTTTGAACTTCATTCGTATCGTTTTACGCAGAATCAAGTTGTCACTGTTAACAAGTTGTCACAAGTTAAATACTGTTTTGTGTATAATATAATACTTTACGCCAGACATAAAATAGTGTGTTTTTCCAATGCAATCTTTTCCCGGATATCTTGAAATCCGGAAATAATAATAATAAAGTAGTAGAACCAGTATTTTTCTTCAGTTTTTCAGGTTAGATTTCATATAAAACCGCTTAATATGGTTGCCAGCAATTACAATCTCGTTTAATTTTACCGAACGCGCAAAAATCCAGGCGAAATTTTTCGCTAGCCGACACCCGTTAACGAAGCGTTTCCGAACCTGTGTTTATACTTCTTTATTTACTCAAGTAAAAAAATGTCCTGAACGTTTGTTATATCCTTCGTGATTCGCTCTGTGTATCTATAAGAGAAGAATTAAAAGCATATAACGTCGAATAATAACTCCAAAATTACCTGCGATTTTCGAATGTTGAAAATCATCATTAATAATTTCTTTGAAAACAAAATTCTTAAAATAAAGATTTAATTAATAAATACAAAATAAACTGTTATGTTATTCAATGACCGTTTATTAATGTATATCATTAATATCTACTAGCAGATCAAGCCCCAATTGAGTCAATATGTACAAATCTCTATAGTGAACGCAAATTAGATAGTTGGGAAACCTACTTTACAAAAAACTTACTTTTAGTGATAGAAAAACTAAAAGAAAATATATTATTTATTAATGTCACCGGCCTCTGTGGCGTAGTGGTAGCATCTGTACCTTTCATTCGGATGTTCTGGTCGATTCCCGGTCAGGCATGGCATTTTTTCTCATACACTACAAAAACATGAATTTCATTATCAAACAGGGTAACTGTAACACGGTGACAGCTAGAATAAAACAGAATATAGATGAGTTAATTATGTTGAGCTTTGTCGTCTTGAAAGTCAATCGGAGATATTTAAAATTATCTACTCGTTGTGGATCATCTTTTCCTTTCATCCGAAAGTTCTGAGTTCGAATCCCGATCAGGATTTAAATTTTTCATACGAATAAAATTCATCTTTCATTAGTAACTGTGGGCAGTTTACCTGTAATCGCTTAATAAATAACGGTGATGTTTTTTAAACATTTGTTCTGATACAGCAATCTTTCCTTCATTTTATTTAAACGTAAAATATTACGTAGAGTACTGTTTACCTTTTTTAGCTTCATTATTTTTTCGCTTGTTGACGCGTTTCGTAACCGCTCCATTACCAAAACTTATTGTACTCTTTTTTTTAGTACATCTATAAATAGTACACAACATAGAAATATAGTGATCTTAGCGTGAAAGATAAAGTAATTATTATTTTAATAACAATTGTAAAATATTAGTTTTTTTTTTTTTAGAAATAAGATTAATTATACCAGATGTTATTGTGTATAACGGAAGAATCGTTTGCTATCTGTCAAAAAAGATTTACCTGCATATTCTTTTTTTAATGAAGTAAAGTATTCTAGTAATAATAATTTAAAAATTTGATTCGTTAGAAATCGTAAAAAAAAGATCTGATGTGAACACCACATTACTTCCTTGTACGCCTATTAAATTACATACGAGTATACACTTTTTTTTAAAGGAAAAGTAGATAAAATTTTATTTCATTAATAACTTTTGATAATTTTCATTTTTTTTTTTTTTATTCTTATTATTGAATTATTATTTATCGTGAATTGTTTTTTTACAATCTGAGATTAATAATTATTAATAAATCAGTATATTTAAATGAAAAAAAAAAATTAAAAAAGGAAGATGAAGTCGTATTCGAAACGATGTGTAAGACCTTGTAAGATGCAAATATTTCATTAGTTAAAATTTTATTTTGCTATAACTCTGGAACCGATGAATAAGTCAACAAGGGCTTGTTACTGCAGTTAAGAAAATATCCAAAATCCAAAAATTGGACACTTTTGGTGCAGTCCATTGCAACCAAAAGAGGAGGTGCACAACTAGATGTTATAACAGTCCTAAATCAAAATTTAGGACTGCAAAGTTTTAGGATAATCGTTTTCTCAAAAACGATTATCCTATGGGTAATTGTTTTTGAGTTATGCGAGATACATACGTACGTACAGACGTCACGCCGAAACTATTCAAAATGGATTCAGGGTTGGTGAAAATGGATATTTCCGTTGAAAACTGAACTTTATCGCGATCAAAATACTTCCTTTACTTCGTACAAGGAAATAAAAATCCTTCCTTCTGATTAAACCTGTGTATATCTGAACCGTACTTCGTCACTAAAGAAAATTGTATTCAAGAAACGAATACTGCCGCTAATTAAACGCATAAACCCGTTTAAAAAAATTGAGATTTTTTCCTACGGAAAGTTGTTCTTGTAATTCCTGCATGACATGAATACGGTACGGACGTAATTATAATATTGTTTGTGGCTTTGTGGACATTACCGTACGACATTTCAATCGATTGAGCTAGTTTTCTTATTGATTTTCGGTCATTTAAAACTGGTCATTTAAAACTGTTGACCTGACAGACTGTTTTCGTTCATCTACCTTACCGGTTTTTTCTAAAACAAGCAAATATTCGTGAAATTGTTCACATATCGGGTGCGTTTGATCGAGGAAAATTTACAGTAGTCTTTCTACCGCTTTAAAAATTATTGTGATTCAAAATAACTCAAAATAAATGGAGGATAAGATTATGTAAAACGAATATTTTTTTTTTAGCACACCTGCCACTGATAGACGTAGTAGGGAGAGACGCATCTCTCAACTGCGCACGAATATTTGTTACAAACATTTAATTTATTGTATTTAAATAACAATTATATAAACAGGAGTAATACCTTCTACAAAGAATTTTTATTTATAAATGCTCAATGCGTTCACCGTTTACCTCCAGACGTGCTTGAATAAGATTGAAAGTACACGTTGAATCATCAAAAGAGTAATAGCATTTAAAATTTCAGTTTAGTATTTGTAGTCTATACATGATATGAGGATCGTTCTCTGAAACAGATTCTTTCATTATTCCCCGTAAATAAAATTCTATAGATGTAAAATCTAGGTATCTCGTTGCTCAGATGTTCTTCAAAATGGACCTATCCTTGAAAACTTTACGCATCAAATTTTGCGAAATTTTGGTGATATGCGTCGTCGCTTCGTTTTGTTGAAAGTACGCTTCAGCGATTTCTACTTCACTTAGCAGATGCAAGGATAAATGATTTTATTGAAGAAAAAGTTTGAGTTCACTGTGATTTGGATAAATCGAGCGATTATCCGCTTAGGTGATGTAGCACGACAAACTCCCAACATTTTCGTCTTGTAATAGTTATTCCGAGATGGACTCGACTGTTATTTTCTGCCCTTCCTAGCATTGTCACTAACAGTCTTAGTCGAAGCGTTTCGATATATCTCCATTCTCAAAACTACTTTTAGCACTCTAAAACTGGTAAAAGAAATAAAGAAAACCTAGAAGTAGTTTTGAGAATGGAGATACTTCTAAACGCGTCGACTACGAAAGATAGATCGACGATGATAGGAAGAGCAGAATATAACGCTCAAATCCATTATGATAATCCTAGCGTAAATATAAAATTTTGTGAAAGTTTTGTTGAGATCTCATGAGGATTAGTCGCAGACCGCACCCGACTGTTCTATCTATTTACATGACCCGATAATTGAAAAACAATATTACATCGAGAATATCCTTCTCTCTTTACATCTAAAAAATCCAAAAACCATCGGCAGTTATTCAACAGGTTTAGGAAAATCAGTATCTTCTAACAATGAGCTGCAGTTCTGCTTTAGGTTTTAAATATTTAGTCGACGCTCTGTGCGTATTACTCTTGAGATTTCTGCTTGTAGTGCCGGTTTTCTGGTAGACTTTGAGCTATGCGATCGGAAATTTCATCTGACTTTTCTTCTGCCAGGATAGATCATCTGTGAGCTCGGACGCGTCTTATAGATCCATTTTCTCGTAAATTACTGATCAGGTTTCGCTCAGTATTACGATGTAGAACATGGATGGCTTGAAATATCTCAGCTTTGCTGAGATATTGCCTTCCGTTATTCTGCGTATTCAATACCGTAACGAAACATAAATCGACCTTTATGTGTTAAAACCGTTGTCACGTACCGGAAACAGAAGCTTCGGTGGTTATGCAAATAAAAAGTATAATCGACAATGAAATATAGAAATCACCTATGAACAAAGTCAGCCGTTAGTATCTCTGGGTTGGATTATACTTAGCTGTGGGCCCGGCTTAATGAAGGTAAAAAATCAAAAAACAAGTTAGGTCATATTTTATCGATTGAAATCCAGTTGTTTTTATTTTGTTTGGATGCAGATTTACATTAAGGTTTCTTAAATTTTATAATATTGGAAATGTAGACGTTATTATAAAATCAGAAAAAGAAACTAGAAACGTTTGAGGTAAGTTATTAAAACAGATGTTGAAAATTATACTAGTTAATCTATTAAGAAGGGGTAATAATATGAATTAAAGAAGAGATAAATTTTTATAAAAATTGCATATAAAGAAACACAAGTTTGGGGGATGTTAAACACTCAGGATTAGGGAATTTGGGTCTAAAATGAAATATAAGAGAGAAAATAATAAAGAAAAACAAAGATTAGAACGTATGAAATACAGCTATCGTAATTAAGGATTTAACATGTTTGAGAAATGTATCGAATAAGAGAAGCTTGCGTAAAAGGATGGATGGATGATTACATTAAACCAGTCAATCAATCGATCACGAAAAGAATACTGTATTTTATGTAACCGTTTTATTTATATCACAAGCTACAATACTAAAGTATTTTATTTTTTTATAAATATTTACATCATTGTCTGTCACAATATAACCTACTGTTTTTTTAATTTATTTAATATAAATATATAAGATATACATATAAAGGGAGAGAAACTGACGTCAGTTATCGAAAATATAATGTTTTACTCATATTTGAGTGACTGACATGAACATGGACGTATCTATCTGAACGAGTCGGTTTTATAAAAAGAGGGAACAGAATAATAACAGTAACTGTTTTATTTTTACTTAATTCAGCGAGTTAGTCGTTAATTTCAATAGATCGTAAATACTACTTGTTATAAATGTAGACCGTTATTTTATTGTTCAAATAAAACAAAGCCGATGACTAAAAATTGTACGATATTGTGATCGTAGGTAAATATATTTAATTAAATTTTATATAATGGAATACAATGTTTTGAAAATTAGTTTATTCCGTGTTAATTTAAATTTTAAATGCGAGTGTAATTTATTATTAATGGACTATAATTTATTTATTTTTGAATAAATATATTTTAATGAGATATATAAGATAGAAAAAAAAAATTATAGACGAACAAAAATTTTGACCTTTACCGGGAATCGAATTTGAGAATAGCTCTTTTATAAACCAGATTAACAATCGCTGTGGCAAGTGACCGACAGTTTCTCATACTAATCGTTATCAGAAAAATTATGAACAAACAGCTGCTAACGACTTATAAGCCTTTAGTTTAGGACCGATTTAAAAAAACAATTGAAATTAAATAATTTTTTTCGAAGTCGATTTTATTTTTCTAAAAAAATTTATATTTTATACTTTTTTTAAATTTAAATCTAGGTAGGACAACAATAATAAAAAAAAAGAATTTATAGGAACAACGGGGGGCTTATTTTGGACAATCTAAACTGCTAATTTTTTTGTTTGTCTTCAGTCATTTGACTGGTTTGATGCAGCTCTCCAAGATTCCCTATCTAGTGCTAGTCGTTTCATTTCAGTATACCCTCTACATCCTACATCCTACATCCCTAATAATTTGTTTTACACATTCCAAACGTGGCCTGCCTACACAATTTTTTCCTTCTACCTGTCCTTCCAATATTAAAGCGACTATTCCAGGATGCCTTAGTATTTGGCCTATAAGTCTGTCTCTTCTTTTAACTATATTTTTCCACATGCTCCTTTCTTCATCTATTTGCCGCAATACCTCTTCATTTGTCGCTTTATCCACCCACCTGATTTTTAACATTCTTCTATAGCACCGCATTTCAAAAGCTTCTAATCTTTTCTTCTCAGATAATCCGATCGTCCAAGTTTCACTTCCATATAAAGCGACACTCCAAACATATACTTTCAAAAATCTTTTCCTGACATTTAAATTAATTTTTGATGTAAACAAATTATATTTCTTACTGAAGGCTCGTTTTGCTTGTGCTATTCGGCATTTTATATCGCTCCTGCTTCGTCCATCTTTAGTAATTCTACTTCCCAAATAACAAAATTCTTCTACCTCCATAATCTTTTCTCCTCCTATTTTCACATTCAGTGGTCCATCTTTGTTATTTCTACTACATTTCATTACTTTTGTTTTGTTCTTGTTTATTTTCATGTGATAGTTCTTGACTGCTAATATAATTGTAAAAACGTCTTGTGTATTTCTTTGTTGTGGAGGCCAAAATAAAGCGATATCCTGAAAAATTTGATCGAACCTGTCAAATTTGATGTTACGGTGCGCCACACGAATTCATTTAAATAGTTTAGGGTAGATCTCGTTGTACCACACTCCTTGCGATTTCGTCTTTTCTCTCCACCGTGTTTGTATGCTCCCGATAATTGAATTTCGAAAAGTAACAGAATGATTAACAGTAAGATAAGTAAAACTGTAACCTGAAACATAGTTATATTATCGTAACCCCGCAACGATCAAAAGTTACGTTCGTCGCCGGTCTAATACACTCCTTTATAACACTTAGTAACGTGTGTTTCGTTCGATCGGGGACCCCCTATACGAAATGTTCTTTTGTTTCTCTGAAAATCCTGCAAATACCTACTGCGAGGGTTAACCGTACCCGCATTGTATTTATGCCGTAATAGATGAATTTAAAAATGAAATTTGTCTACTTCCACGTTCAGACTGTTCTTTTATTATCGGGTTATGGAGTAACATGTCCGCACACGCTTCCCTTACAAAATTTTCCGATCGGTTACAGCAGAATTTACCCGTAACAAATTCTTCTCTACAAAACCGGTATATTGGCTGCTCCATGCGTACAGGAATAAACAACGACTTCCGATTTCGGTTTGCCGGATTACAGCCACGTACCGCTCATTAAACGACCAGATTTATGGCAAACCGCCTTTGCATAACGCTATTTATCTTTCTTATCGCTTAACGAAAGACTTTTCATTACGACTCTCTACGCAAAACCTAGGATCATGTAAAATCCTTTGGCTTGCACAAAACTAGCAGCATATTATTTGTCGCGGATAAGTCAGTCGATCCTATATCGGATGAAAATAACGAATAGTGGCAAGCGCAGTCAATACATGCGGTTCACGATTGAAATAAGTGACGGCACAGCCCTTAGTACAGAACCGGCGATATAATTACGTTAAGATACAAGTTGAAATATAATTACTACAGCGACAGATAAGTTAAACGTTACAATTTTAATCTTGCATATTATTACTTAAATAAATAATCCACATATCGATATTAAGATTCAGAAAATTAAAATTACGATATGAATCCGCTATCGAAATAATACCCAAACAATGTTATGGAATGCTGGAGTATGAGATAAGAATTTCCAGTATGCGGGAAAAATATATATATTATATATAATCGTATTTTTTATAATAATGAAATAATGTGAATATCAGAATGATTCCACGATATATGTTATTATGTTATAACTACAACACAAATGACAAGTAGATAAAATGAATCGTCTAATCGTAACACGACTGTGGGTAATTTTCACCTTTAAAAATCTTCCGTTAATATTATTAGCGACAAACTTATATCAGGTTTATTCTTAAATAAACAATTATTTGGTTGGTCGTTCAATTTGTTTTACTTTGGTGTTTTTTCTCAACAAAGAAATAGAAGTAGAATAGAAAAACAAAGAAAAAGAAATATCTTTGCATTTGGTGATAAAAATTACTTGAATTTAGGTATTTTATTCGCAATACGTACGTACGTATTGAGAGAAAAAAATAATAAGTAGAAAACTGTGACAAATAATTCAATTTTTTATTACAAAAAAAGACGTTTACAATTAATGTAATATAATTGTAATTCTTACCCCTATAATTCAACTAATTAACGTTGATTGTACTGCATTTTTCGTTAATTATTATCTTATATATATATATATATATATTTAAAAATGAATGTTTGTTTGTTTGTCCCGTATGCGTTCCTATACTATTCATTCGATTGCGATGAAACTTTGTGCATACGCCCGCGAAGATTTCTATTAGTCTGAACCCACTTGGTGGCGCTGGGGTCGAGATATTTCGAAAAATTGTATTTATGGTCCGATTTGGCTCGTATTCAGAATATATATTATTTACGTGAAAAGAAATATTTTGTGAAAAAGGAAAAAGGGGAAGGGTGAAGAATGGAGGAGGAAAAAGGAAAAAGTTAAATTTTGTGATGTTCCGAAACGTTCAGTTTATTAATGTTTTATCAAACTTTCATTTGTGTTCATTTAATCTATATACATTAAAGTATAGCAATAGTGAAGCATTGCCGGGTCAGTTAGTTATTGATAAAAAGGAAAGTTTCGGTTTGGCTAACCTAAATTTCTTTCGACTTTTTAGGTTTGGTACCAATACTTACGCTAATTTAATGCTAACTTAATTTTTTTTTAAATATAAAGAAAAAATTTCAAATTTATTCCATTTTATTTATTTTTATTTTGTTTTTGTAATTTTATTTATATTAAAATACGGGTAGATGCGCGAAATGCCTACATCTGTACAAAAACAAAAAAAAAATGGTTCTAATTCAACAAAAAAAGAAATCCGCATACTAATGAAATATAAAAATAAGAAACAATAATAATTAAACAGTATCGAGTATAAAAGCTTGCTAGAATAAGAAAATAGGTAATGCTTGTTATAATCTCAAGCTTTCCAACTAATTTTCTTGAAATTTCGTTATGAAATACTTAAAAAAAAATTCAAAATGACTTGAGGCTATAATAATGACCTGTACCTTCAATACATCGACATTAAGATGTAATTTTTTTATTTAAAATTAGAGATGAGGAAGAGGTTAGCCAAATACTATGTATGGAGTGTCTTCTATGGAAGCGGAGCACGGTCTACAAGGAGAGGGAGAGAGACTGCCTTCAGGCTTTTGAGATATGGGTATGGAGAAGGACGGAGAGAATGAAAGGAACGGATAAAGTGATGAATAAGGAAGTAATGAACAGAATTGAAGAAGAAAGAGCAGTTATTCGGAGGTACTTAAAAAACGGAGACGGGTAAAGGTGGAAAATTGAACCTTAGAAAAGGTGAAATCTTGACGGTTGAATTAAAAGGATCGGTACAAGGAGAAAGAAAGCGAGGAGGAAGAAATATAAACTCATTAGACGATTTGCGGATCGAAAGTATAAGGTGACGAAGGGGAAAGCTTGAAACAGGGACAGTTGGAAACAGTGGTGGCGTAAGAGACCTGCCGCCAGGCAGAACAACAGATGATGGATGAGAAATTACTGAGAGCTGTGAATTTGGTACTAAATTTGAATATTCATAAATGAATTTTAAAAAAATTACGTATTAATTGAATTAAAAACACCATTATTTTCTGAAATTTGTTAAAAAGTTAAGAATTTATTAGCGATACGAATATGCAATCAAATACGGAAATATAAGAAAAAAATGTTGCTTATTATACATTAACGTGTATTTATCTTCTAATTTTGTGTTAATAGTCACATTGGTAGCGCATAAGATTTTATAAAGTAATTTCAACGTAAAACTTGTACCGTATACAAAGTTTTTCCATAACAGCTAGTTTCTTTCTTTCTGTTTTTATACACCGAATTTTATTTTTTACTTTTTCTTTTCATTATCTTATTCCATATATTTTTTAATTTATAAATCTTTGAAATTTAAACAGTCATCGTATTAATGTTGAATGTGTTAAAATAATTAGTTTGTTTTTATTTTTTAAATATATACAGGCTGTTTTTTTAGATACAAAACAGCCTGTATATATCTTATGTATGGTACGTATAAATTTTATGTATGGCATTGAGACTTGAATTTTATCGAATTATCGTTGAAAAGAATCGCTTAGAATTAGTCGCAAGATAAGGTTCGCAGCGATAATGTACTCAAAAAAATACTAGTGCAGAGGTAGTTAAGATTATAAAGTAAAAAAATTACGGGTTAACTATATCCAAATCAAAAGTGAATTTAGCCGATAAAAATAAAAATGGTTTTCCCGGTCAATCGGCTCTTAATTACAGTCAACTGTAACCAAATTTTTAATGGCCTAAACGGTTTGTTAATGGACTCCGTACATAAAGAAGAAAAATAAGATCGTGTATTATTTGATGAAAGTATTCATACGGTTTTCTTTTGTGTTCCAGAAAATTTCTGCAGTAATTTATTTTTATTATCTATGAACGTTTCATCAATATTACCGATTGAAGAAATGACCGATGTTCGATTTAATGTTATAAGTTAATGATTTAACTTAATACTCTGTTTTTATTTAAAATGTGAAATTTTATTTTTAGTTTTACATTCATACAATATTTATACAAATATTATTCATTTACTTTATTTGTGTATAAAATAATAAAATATGTTGTTTTATTATTATTAATGTTTTATATTTATTTAAAAAATTTCATATTATATAAAAATTTCTTTAAAAAACTAACATCTGCTTATTCAGAATTCATTTTATTTTCCGTATTTTAATTTCAGAAAATATTTTACGTATGGAAATTTTTAAAATTAAATATCAACTTTTTTCCTCTTTTATATATAAAAGAGGATGTTTTTCATTATTTAACTGCAGTTACTGTTATTGAACTACATATTTACTCTGTTATTTGAATTAATTAAATATAAAATCACTGTATTACACGTGTTTTATGATTTTTATGTCTCGGTTTTTTTTTCATATAACTTGCAAAACAGTAATTTTTCTTTTAATATCAAGCATTTTTGTGCGCAAGTAAAATTTAAAATAAAACATTTGCCGATTTTAGTAAAACCTAAATTAAATTATGTAGTAACATATTCAATTTTAAAAAAAAATATATATATATATATATTAGAAAAATATAACGGGCTAGTCGTACACTATTTTTTCTCGTTTAGATCACGATGAATATCTTAATGCTGGTCTTAATTTCTTTTTATCAAAGATTGACTTATACATTATTATTCCAGATTGAAACGAAATCATTTTTTTTTATTAATTAGATTTCGGCTCAACCGTTCTTTTAGTTACAAAAAATAGATAAATACAGATATTAGAAATATAATCCCTCTGTTTTAAGCACGATTGTGAAAAAATTATTTTCTTTTTCTTTTTTAAATTAAAGGAACCGTTTTTAAATCTTGTTCGTACTGTACAATAAACGATAACAAAGGAATGTATTTGAAATGAAGTGAATTATAATAAATACAATGGTCGATACAACTTTCATTCGTTTCGTCTGAACTAGATCTAAATAGGACGTGGGTTGAACAAATTCTTCTACGTAACTTACGGTTTCGTTACTCGTCGATTGTTTTACCTTGGAAAACAATGTATATTTAATTAAAAATAATTATACCGTTATAATTTCAATTTTCATAAAAACTATAATGCACTTTAATTTTTATTAATGTACAAAATACGGTCGTTAATAACCGTACTCTATTTTAGTTATGTAATTTCCATTTTTTTTCTGTGCGCTTTAGTAATAATTCTGCAATAAAATTAAGAATTTTACAAAGTTACTTATTATTTTTTCAATAATTACTTTAAAGAAAACTTTTTCCTTTTTTTAATGGAAAGTCTTTTGTAAAAAAATGAAGACAAATATTTTTCCACGAATAACAAAAATCTTTATCGATTCAAATGTCGTAAAAAAAAAATTTAAGAAAAATAATAATTAGGAGAATAAATGTTTTTCCGTAATTATTTTTCTTTGTCCCATATTGATTATCGATATAAATGGGCTTTATATATTCTTTTAATTATGAATAAGAACAACGAATAAAGCCGACTTCCGCGACTGAGTAGTTAGCGTCTCGCTATTTCGTGTTGAGGTCGCGGGTTCGAATCCCGGTCGGACATGGATCTTTTCATACGCTGCCGATTTCCACCGGGCTAATGACCGTAGCTGTTGATGCAGCTATTCAAAAAAGAAGAAGAAAAATATTGAATATTGTTACTTAAATTTTCGATTACACCACGTTGATATTTAAGTTGAAGATAAATATTCATTATTTTTATCTAACGGCGACACAAAAAAGCTACGGAAAGATTGCACGACTTTCCCAAATATTAATAATAAAAATTAAAAGAATTAGAATTAAAAACAAAAACAGAGAATATATTTTTCGGAGGAGGGAAGTCAATTTTAAAAACCATTTTATTAAAAATATTCATGTATAGGATAAGCTTAACAAAATCGCATAAATGAAGTTTGTTCTGAACTTAAATCCCCCTTTAATAAAGGCTAAAATAAGAAAAATAAAATTTTCAAAAAACTTTCTTTCCTTTTAGATCTAAGGTCTATAATTAAAAAAAAAAATTTTAGATAATTCTTGATAGCTCTATATATGACTCACCGGGTTGGTCTAGTGGTGAATGCGTCTTCCCAAATCAGCTGATTTGGAGGTTGAGAGTTCCAGCGTTCAAGTCGTAGTAAAATCAGTTATTTTTACACGGATTTGAATACTAGATCGTGGATACCGATGTTCTTTGGTGGTGGTCGGGTTTCAATTAAACCCAACCTTACGTATTTCTTTTATCGTTAAATCAATTTTTGTCTTGTAAATAAACAGTCGATTTGAAAGCGTTTACAATGAACTAACTGGTGGTTGTGAATGTGTGTATAATAATTGAAATATTTCTGCGGAAACATAAACGATCACAACAATCGATATTCTGATAACGGTATCGAAATGGATAATTTTAGCGTACGCTTTCTTTTATAATTATTTTGTACTACATTATTTGTATACTTGATTTTGAGTTAGTTATTAAGTGTTTCGATTTTTTTTACAGATTACAGCACGATAAAAATGGCGGTGCATGGTGTCCTCGAAATATGGTTACCCGTGAAGCTGTAGAATTTCTGGAAGTGAATCTCGGCAGTGTTTACGCTATAACTAGTTCACAAACACAAGGTAGATTTGGAAACGGTCAGGGACAAGAATATGCTGAAGAATTTCTGTTAGATTATTGGAGACCTGGATTAACAAAATGGCGTCGTTGGAGAGGGAGAGATGGAAAACAGGTAGGTCAGATTGATCGCTTTAAAATATATTTATTACTTTAAATCTCTTGTTTTATTTTTATGTAATTCTGTATTTTAATTTTAATCCATTTCATCACTCGATAAACATGCATGCGCGTATTTATTCTACCGTAAATTTATATTATTGTTTTTCTACTTTTTTAAACTAGTTTTTTCGGTATCTACATAACGAACAAATACTACTCGTGAATCGAAGCAATCGTTGAATTATGCAGCGACAAATTGGTCTCAGTGGGCAACCAAATACAAAGCGATTTGTTTACCGATGCATTGACGTGTATCTATATATTGTACATTTTCATTATATTATTTTGGGTAATTTAATCGTTTCTTAGATATTACAAAAGATATATACATATACATATATATATATATATATATATATATATATGTCAAAAAAATTCAAATTTTGTCAATCCTACGTCGATTATAAATCCGCAGAATTGTCGTCCGATATCTTTGGATATGTTGATTTCTAGCGTACTGAGCTACATAATAGAGGGTATTTTAAAGTATACTGTAACGGAAAAAGGCGTAATTCAAGATACGGTAAATTATGGAAAGATACAAAGTTGTTTCGTGTAAATCTTTTCCGCTTAAACTCTCAGCGTAACCGTGCCCCATCGTTAGGAAAATGTTCACCACAAGCCTTATTTTCCTCCTACTTATGCGGCAAACGTACTAGAATAAATTTTGATGGAGCGTATTTGTTCATCTACTTTTTTGTACGTTTACCATACCTTGAAGTTTTAAATTTATTTATTCTCGTAGAATTAAGTTTCTAAATACTTGAAAACTATTATCAATGTATCTTATTTCTTACATCAGCTAGCACGATTAAAACTGTTTAAATATGTTCTTATTATAACTTTTAATTACTGTAGAACGACTGACCTTGAAAAGTGAAAACAATTTGCAAAAAAAAAACATTATTTGAATGTAAAATCTCTATTATTTATAAATAGTTATGTATCTAGATCGTATTTTGACCCCCAACTAATGTAATTATGCGTATTTCACAAATTTTTCTGATAAAACGTAGAAAAACGTTAAACCTAGATCGTAGTAAGTTCTTTCTTAAGGTCTCTTAGGGCCTTTGAAGCACGTTTTTAGATGCTCTTTGAGAAATTTTGTTAGTTATTGCTAAACTTGTGCACCTATCCGTCTGATATAAACCAATTTAACGATCAAAATAACATACGAATGACTACATGTATTCTTTATGAAGTCAGCGTATATTGTATGTGTATTCGTCTGCCGAAAACAAAGGAGCAATAAATGAAAAAGTATTAACGAAAATTCTTAAATATTCTTTGGAGAATAAATTATAGTTATAATATTGCTTTTTGTGTGAGGGGGTTACACTTCCGGTATACTTTTGAAATTCAATCGCTTTTAATTAGGATCAACAACACATCAAACTACGAGTTTCATTATAAACGGATATACTATTCAAAAATATTTGAAGGATAAACGTTTTTTTTACGATATAGATGGTATTGTTTCTGATTTTAGTATTATTTAAATAACTTTTTTTCAATTAAACATTTTTTTCAAAATGTCTTATTTTTAAATATTTTTTCAATAAATAAAGTTTAACGTATTGCAACTGAGATCACGTATTAATTAAAATAAAATATAATAATAACGATTTCATTCTACGAGCTAAATAAATAAAATTTATGGAATAGCTTCGATTTTAGATTAATTTCTTCATAAAGAAAGTGTGTGTTTTTTTATAGAAGTTAATTACATTATAAATTAATTTACTTCCTGCTTTCTTACACATTTCAATTGAAAATAAATAAATTTTCATAAAATATTGTATTTTATTATTTAAAAAGTAATAATAGAAAACAAGAGCTACGAACAGCAATGTAATAATAATAAAAATAGAACTATTTAAATAATGAATGACCGCTTTGATGTGGTGGCGACATGAGTTTTATGAAAGGTGGAGGAGTGAGCGTCGAGCACCGCTCGGTGACCCATATCAAAGTATGCAGCGTGTTTTGAGATATTATATCTGGGACGTGCTTTGTGTCTTGACCCGTGCTAAGGGTCGGTATACTATAAAAAGTACTATAAAAAAACGTGACCTGGGTTCTTTTAAAATAAGTAATCCGCAGAAAATAAAGTACTTTGTAAAGTTCATTTATTATTATTTTTCTTTATATAATAGGTTTGTAATACTATATATATATATTTATACATTTTTTCTGTTGTATTAATAATTTTACTCGTTGATTATAAATAAGATAACTTTTATCGGGATATGTTCAGTTTTTGGTTCTGCTCGCTCCATCTCTTGGGTGAAAAAACTGATGAAAGACCATGGTAGTGTGGACAGTTTTACGAGTCGTAATCATGATGAAAATCAAGGCGTATTAAATCATTGTTTTTATTAATCTTAAATGATTGGTATCACGTCGACCTGAGATTGTACAAGACTACACTTCACTCATACATATCGTCCTCATTCATCCTCTGAAGTAATAATACCTGTTGGTGATTCCCGGAGAATAAAAAAATTATTCTTTTTTAATTAGGCAAGTGTAAATGGATGATTTCGTCCGTCTAGTTTTTTTTATATTCCACTGTGCTTGAACGAGAGGCGTCTTATATATATGCGGTTTGATTTAATAATTTGTGTATAAATAATTTATTTTTGTATTTATTTTATTTATTTATTTTTTTTGAACTATCATGTCAATCGATGAATTATTATTTATTTCTGTTTATTGGAACAAATGTGGCGTGTAAACATTTGTCCTTTAAACCGGCCGGATGTGTTGTCCTGTTTTGTTACCTTGATTTCATAGTTACTGTTTATTTTTTTAAATACTTAAAAAAAAATGTGTTATCGATCGTAACTGTCAAAGTCCTGCGTATAATTAAATAATCATTTTGTGACAATGTTTTTATGAACCTAAATACCAAAACTGTGCGGTGTTAATTTTTTTTTCAAAATCGTTACCCAATACCAGATCCTCAGATCCTCTCAAAACAGGATAAAGTATGAATTAAGGGAAAACAAATTTTTATTTATTTTCCTTAAAAGTAGGACTATCAAGATTCGAAACAAAAAAGAAACTAAAACAAACAGTTGTTGAATTTATAAAGAATGTTGAAACGGAGCATACAACATTAAAACAACTGGTATATATTTATCCGTTACGGTCGGCGATGAAAATTATTTAAAAGTATAAACTTTTAAAATGACAAATCGAAACAAATTTATAACTTACAAATCTATTTAATAACTTACTTTCAGTTGCTCTTGCGATCAGTTTCATTGACTGGTGCTATTTTACTCATCCTGGTATCAGTTGATGTTATTACTAAATTTTTTTTTTTTATTATTATTATTAAGTTATTTAGAATTTTGTTGAAAAATATGTTGAATGTGAGTTAGCACTGCTTATTTAGTAGAAAGTTATTATTAGTATATGTACAAGTGATTATATGAAAAGGGAAAAAATTTGGAAACTGATTCTAGAGCTTGAAATAAGGAAAAAAGTTCATACAAAAGGTTTACGTCCGTAAACTTTTTTTATCGAGTTACAGTTAACGGAAAATGTTGACCGGATTTCAGTTCCGTCGTTGAACTGAGGTCATGCTGAAATTTTTGGGGCTTTATATATAAGGGGTAAACTTAAATCATGGTTATTGAGCTGAAAAAAAAATGTCCCAAAACTGTATCTCACGTAGTTTTCATGATAACCAAAATAAAACAAAAATTTGGTGACGAACTACAATAACTTTGATAAAAGAGTAATAAATGCTTAAACTTTATATAAAAACTTACAAAGAATTTAATTCGGATCAATTTAATATAATAAAATCTGCGAAAAGCAAAAAAAAAACTTTTATTACAAATAAAATTGTACAAAACTTAACAGAAAAATGTTATGAATTTGTAAAACTTAAAAAAGCAATTGGTTTAGTACAATAAATTTAGACCTTTGAAAAAGTAGGTTAGAAACACTAACTGTATGCTTCAAAATTGATATGAATACTACTCATCTTTGTCATAAAATTGTGGTTACGTGTTAATAATAAACGTTAGATGGTTTAGTTGTTTTTGACGTAATTTTGATCTCGTTTAATTATTATTTTAGAGAATCACATTACATAGTTTTTTTTCTTGTATTCTAAAATGTACAAACTTTTTTCCGATTGAATCTGAATTTAAAAAAGTGAAATTACGATGTTAATATCTTCGTTTTGAAAAACGCCGCGTCTCTTTACTCCTGCTGAATGGTATGCTGATATGATTTTTGTGTACGGCCTTTTACGGTGGAAGCGCTCATAACTACTTGCGGGAGAAGAATACCGAAGTAGGTATTCTCGAGTAATTCCAAACAGTAAAACATTTTGAAGAATTTTTAATAATCTTCGTGAAAACTGTACACCTCCCAGCGCTCGTGTTTCATCTGAACTTCAGCCGGTACATAGTGGTGAAAGAGAAAGCATTCTTCAGATGGTACAGCTTAGTCCTACAACGAGCACGCGAAGAATTTTTACAAGACCCACCGTTCCGCAAAGTGCAGTATGGAAGATCGCTCGTACGGTCATGAACTGCGTCTATATACGTTTAGAACCTTAAAGTACCTCCGGTTCGGTGACCGTACAGAAGACTGCAGTTTTGTAATCGGGTTAACAGTAATTACCGTTTAATTGCGTTCGTACAACTTTCTGATGTAGCTACGTATTTTTGCCCGTAATGGCATAACATTATAAGGAATTCACGTAGATTGTTTGAAGAAAACTCAGATGTTGTAGTCAAATCGAATTTCCAGCGGCGATCTTCGGTAAATGTTCGGTGTGGCACGATCGACAACCGATCGGTAGGCCTTTAACGTGTCACGGGTAGAAATTATTAAACAATGAGTTACTTACAGCGCTTGAAAATTTCTCATCGACGAAACGAAATTTATTATCGACTTGATGCAGCGCCAACGCGTCTCACGAATGATGGAAGACGCATCTAAATGAAAAATTTATCTGTAAATTGTTTGGAAGGCCTGTAAATAGGCCACCTAGATCACCGAACCTCAATCCATTAGATTACTGTTTACGGGGATGGATGAAATTCTAGGTATACAAGCAAAAGGTAGACGCACGGGATGAACTGATCGCTGGCATTGTCAATGTTGCTGCCTACACCGTGGAACGCGAAGATATCATCGGTTGGCGACGGAAAATATAAGGAAACGAGTCGAAAAGTGCCTCGATGTCAACGGTGGAATTAAAGTATTTTTAAAAGTAAATTAAAAGTATATTAATTTTTTAAAAGTGTAAATTTATTTTATTGAAAACCGCTTTAATTTTTACAAATTCATAATATTTTTGTGTTAAGTTTTGTTCTCTTTTGCTTTTAATAACAGATTAATTTTTTGTTTGTTTTTCATTGATTTTATTAATCGGTTTTCTCAGAAGTAGATTCTCTAATTGTTTTCTTAATACGATTTATGCATTTAACAATCATTTAACAAAGTTACTCTACTTCAAACGTAAAAAAGATTTTCTCGTCACCGGTTATGTTTTTGTTTTTTTCTTTTTTTTAACTTTCGTCTTCTAAACCTACGGGAAAAACAATTCTAGAATCTGTTTAATTCGATTTTTCAGATAGAAAACCATAAGAAACCATAAAGTTTACTTCTAATACAATCCCTTAAAAATTTTAGTATGATATTTCATCGGAGGAATTGAAATCCGAGCGAAAGTTTTCGCTAGCCGTTACCCGATTATAAAGCGTTTTTAGTTTGTATGAAACTTGTTTTTCATATTTAAAGCTCTGGAACCTGAATTATTTCCCTTTCTCTTGTATCACAAAAGATTATATATATATATATATATATATATATATATATATATATATATATATAGTGTTCAATTTTATACGTATAGTGTATATTAAGGTGTAATTTATCTATATGTTTGTGTAAAATATTGGCAAGCCGTGAATATGTTGGGATTTGAAGTGTTGTGTGTTTTTTGAAGGTGCATTATTGTGTCATTGTAATCATATTAATCTACTTATTCTAGGCGGTAGAAAAATCCTTAAAATGTTCACTGGTTATTAAATATTATTACCGTCATTATTCATTTACATTATGTAAACTTGGGAGATTAAATAGAACGATTTGAATCTAATAAAGATGAACGGTAAAAGATGCGGTCACCTCGATCGGATTAAGCTTGTCTCCTGTTTGATTAAGGTGTTATAGATTGATCGATATCACATTTAATACAGCTTTTACTTTAAAGTATTTTCACACGTTACTTAAATTTTTCGGGTGTTTGTAATTCGTAAAACATCCTTTGGACGTGTTCTCTCATCGCCTATTTAGAACGTGGAATATAATGAACGTACCTATTTAATAATTACTAACGTTGTAATGTATTTCTGTAGGGTTTAATACTATTGTTTCCGTTCAAATCCGATTATGTATTTATCGGACGATGACGAGTATATTAGTCCATCCTTCAGTTATATAAATTTATATACCGAAGGTTGTTTACGGTGTTTCAAGAGAATAAGGAATTTATATCTTGTTTCGGTTACGGTTAATTAACTTAACGTGTTTTTTCATTAAATTCATAGACAACATAATAGTTTTTTTAAGTACTTTTGTATCTTTTTTTAATTTATTCTCTGTTTATAATCCCTTAAAGAAAAATTCATTTCCATTAAAAAAAATATATATTTTATATGAAGCAGTTTTTGTTGTTATAATCTAAATCTTTATATTGTTACGATCTTCCTTGTAATCTGTGAACGATTAATAATTTTTTTTTATAAATCGATCTGTCTCAGGTTCGATTCCGGGCAGGCGTCCGAGCTGCAAATAAAATTACCTTAATTACCTAAATTACCTTATTACAGTATGCGGTAAGTATGAAAAATCTTTCTTTGAAAAATTATATATTAGGAACCGCTCTGTGAAAAAACGTATATATCTTATTAAATCGTATTTTTTAATGCATTCTTCTTTACAATTTACTTAAAGGAAATCTTTAGAAATTACACCAAATTTCCGATTAAAGACTTCCTTTATTTTTGTTAATTTCACGGTAATGCGGTATCAAAATCTCATAACTTCGTTAGTTGATTTAATATAAGAAAAATCTTTAAAAATATAATTAACAACAGATATCTATTTGTCATTTAAAAATTTTTTTAACTTTTTCTGCAGTAGGTTTAGAATATGTTGGCAGTTAAAAATAAAAAATTCTTCTTAAGCTTTTTCGGTGTAAAAAAAAAAAAAAAAAACATTTTTTTCACTGAATGTAATGATAGATACTTTTACATTACTGATACGGTACGTATATAATTTTGTAATTTCAACTGACGATTGTAAAGAAAAGAAAACTTTCCGCTTATATTTCTACTTTCTGGTAAAAAAGAAACACAATTTTTCACACTCCTACACCAAACAGCTGTACAGGTAATATACCGTGTTTCTTAAAGCGACTGAACAGTTAGACAACACAAGGTAGTTCCTATCCGTAATGAACAAGTAAAATACTTTCACACATACGATGGAGAATTTCCGTACATTCTCTGAAGAAAAAAAAGAAGTGTATATATATATATATATATATATATATATATTGTTTAAAATACACCGTCCCGTGTAGTAAGCAGAGTTATGGCTGAATATCAACCGAATTTTTACGGTTGTAACGTAATAGTGTTCAACAATGTATTCTGCTCCATGAAGGCGACATTTGGTTTTTTATTTTCTTTTCTAAGCCTGGAATGAAGTGTTTGTTATTCTTGTATACGGCTATGAAATCCTTTGGAATGATTCGTATCTTATTTCGGATGGCATAATCGTTTGATTACGGCGTGTAACAGACAGAGAGTACAAAACTTTTGTTGCGTTTACTTTAATCTTTAAGTTCATCGTTATTTAAACATAACTTCAAATCGTTTTCTACAAGTAAATAAAGAAAATACTTATGGATAATTAAATACCTGCACAGAATTTTCAGTAAAATTAATTAATACGTATATTATTCTTTTCTTTTTTTTGTTTTTGTTAATTGAATTTCTATACGATGAATTCTTAGTAATTACACCTCAAAAATGTATTTTTTTTTCACGGTGGTCGGATTCTCTTGAGAATATTTTATGAAAGTCTTAATGCGTAATCCTGATTTAAATTATTATTAATATAAATTTGAAAGGCAATTTTCATTAAATTCATAGTTATTACGCGACTACAAAAAACCATAAAAGAGAATATAAGTTAGTTTTCTTGAAATTTTCAGTCAAATTACAAAATATTGTTAGCGAAGAGATACTTTGAACGGTGCGCTTACAAAATTTTTGTAGTATAATATTTAGATTTTGTACTTTATTCTGCATCTCTTTTACTGTAATGAGAGAATATATGTGTGGAAAAGGAAGATTAATACTTAGAAAGAGAGATAATTATACGATCCGTTATTACAATACGGAACCGTATAGCGGTACAAATTAAACCGATGTAATTATGCAAACTGTTGAACTGATGCTCTCGTTTAGAAAAATCGTTTATTAGATGAATACCGATAACTATTCCCGAAGTTAATAGCGTTCATATAGGAGTATAATATCGTACTATATTTTATCTTTCTCTTAACGCTATTATACACAAATGTCACTCTTTCGTTCCCTTAAGTTTACTATAACTTAGATAATGTATTTAACTAACATGTAGGCGGTGGTACAGCTGCCACCTAAATCCATTTGTATACAAATGCCTTCTTTATCCACCTATTTTCATCATCCTTATTAAGAATATTGTTACAGGTTTACGTTACTTATTATTGCTGAAAAACAAAAAGGAAGGTCGCTTTATTTCTTTGTATATAATACGTCTTTTTAGTGTGATTAAAGGTTGTATTTTCCATTTGAATTGTGTTATGCGATTTTGTTTTCCTTTTTCATTATTTTATTTATTTTTATTTATTATTTCATATATTTGATACGAATCTTGTTTTATCGGTTTTATTTGTTTACTTAACATCGTTCTGGATTCTGATCGTTAAACGAACGATCCAGAATTTCCAGAGCCCTTAAGAGTAAACCGGATTTATCGGTCAATCTATAGCGGTTACTATGAAAATTAATGTTACCAGCGATCGTGTTCGTCGCCTTCGTAATAAATGTTCCCGACAAATAATTTTAGTAGCGGAGGGAATAGCGGTCGCTATGGAAACGCATGTTACCACCTCGCGATAGCCTGAGCGAATAACCCTAACGCCTGATGTTAGCGGTGAGGAGATATCTGTTACTATAGAAACGCATGTTATCTCACCACCTCATTGGCTATCGTCAACATTGCCTTAAGAATAAATATGAGTTCAATGGACACTTTTTCACCGATGCAGGAAGATTGTATTTTGCTTATTTTAATAATATTAATTAAATTTTTTTTTTTAAATTACTAATTTTTATCCATTACAGAGGATGTACTTCATTGCAGTTAGGTAATCATATAAAAAGATCCATTTGTAATGCTCTTTATTGTGTAGACAAAAATCTTGTAGGATATTTACTTCATAAGCTTAAGAAAAGCATGCTTAATTTTATTGGAAACCGGTTAGGAATATAGACTCATAATGTTTCATTCTTAAAATTCGACACAACTATTACTGGCGTAATATTGAAAATTAATTTTATACATATACGTTTTTTTCTTCAGTCATTTGACTGGTTTGATGCAGCTCTCCAAGATTCCCTATCTAGGCCAGTGGTTTCATTTCGGTATATCCCCTACATCCTACATCCCTAATAAGTTGATTTACATATTCCAAACGTTGCCTGCTAGCACAATTTTCCCCATCTACCTGTCCAAACGCTTCTTTCTTCATTGAATTGCCGCAACACCTCTTAATTTGTCACTTTATCCACCCGTATGAGTTTTAACATTCTCCGACATCACCGCATTTCAAAATCTTCTAATCTTTTCTTCTCGGGTACTCCGGCACTCCAATCGTCAATGTTTCACTTCCATATAAAGCTACGCTCCAAACATATAATTTCAAAAATGTTTTCCTGAGGTTTAAATTAATTTTTGATGAAAGAAAATTATATTTCTGACTGAAAGCTCGTTTCGCCTGTGCTACTTGGCATTTTGTATCGCTTCTGCTTCGTCCATCTATAGTAATTCTACTTCCCAAATGACAAAAATCTTCTACCTACACAGTCTTTTCTCGTCCTATTTTTATATTCAGCGATCTATCTACTTTATTTCTAATGCATCTCATTACTTTCCTGTTGTTTTTGTTTATTTTCATGCAGTAGTTCTTGCGTAGGACTTCATCCATGGCATTATTGTTTGTTGTAAATCGTTTCTCTTTCCACTGTTATTATATATATATATATATATATATATAATCACTTTAATTATTTTTATTGGAAAAAAAGTGTTTTTAAATTTAATTTTAATCACATCTACCTCTTGGATGTTTTAAATATTTCAAACTGATGGTAAAGCGGATAAAATTTAGGTATTTGTTTTGTTAAAAAAAAAAATTATAGTAATAAAATTACTATTGATCTTGACGTGTATAAAATTATTTAATTTTATTCATAATTAATTGTGTTTATCCTTTATTATTTTTTTTTACATATAGTATGATTTCTTTGGCGTAATTACATATTCAGATCTAATGTTGCTAAATATTTATTACGTTATTAGACTTCATATACATATTTTTTGTACTTATCGACCTTCACTATGGTGAAATGGTATTGTTACCGTTTCATGTGGAAGGTTCTGGTTTCGGTTCCGTGTAAGGCGTAATGTTATCATAGTCTACGTTTTTTTTTGTTATGAATGAGCGTGCGTCAACATATATGTTCATTAGTCCGTTGGAAATTGGTAGCGTGTGAAAAGTTGCGCAAAAATTCAAAGCGCTGAATTTCTATGCGCTGAATTTTTTTGTTGAAATTTCAAACCGGTGCCCTCCCCCATTAATAGGGAACGGGTTGTTACTTTTTTTTTTTTTTTATTTATTCGATGTTGATGTATTTTATTAAAGCTTTTCGGGGAAATAACCGTTAAAGGAAATAAAAAAACAATTTTTTATAAAAATTTTATTTTTAGTTATTAATATTTCTCTTCTGGATTTTAAATACGATTTGATATCCAGAATTTTTTTTTAAAATCAAGGAGTATTATACGGAGTATAATCTGCAACCATTCCAATCAAAATTCGTAACTCTACGGTTGGACTATTCTTCTGTCTGCCTTAATTAATATTTAATAATTGTATTCTAATCACGTAGCGCGATTATTAAGATAAATAATTTATATTCTATTAACGTGAATTTTAATAGAACAATCCACCCATATTATATTATAAAAAATAAGAAAAACACTACAGTAGATCTCGTAACAAGATAATTTTATCAAAATATACACACATAAGCTGTTTAATAACCTTGTTATATTAATCTGAAACATCTTAATTACATACTTAAATTTCACGTTCAATAATATTAAAATAATAGAAAAGTAGTTATGTATATATATATATATTATATATATATATACATGTGTGCGTATATATATATATATATATATATATATATATATATATACGCACACACAATGTACAAAGTTTATTAATCTATTTTTACATATAAATCATTTCTATTTTTTTTCTCTCTCTGTCTCATAATTTATTTATATTAAATCATACTAAACATACACCTTAATACACCCACCAGAATGTTGTTATTAACAATCTAATAAATATGACGTGTGTATGCGCAGGATGCTTTTTAACAAACAATGCAACACGATGAATTTTTGGGCCTGGCCAAACAATTTTTAATGAGCAGAAGAATTGTTTCGTGGGTGACGACGTTGAGTAAAAAATGAATGAATGGCTATTGTAATGAAAGCGTTAAATTTATTAACAATTATTAAAAGAATAAACAACAGCAACGATAACAATTTATGAAAATTGAAAATTATTATCTTTATTATAAACAATAAAAATTACAACAGTAAATTTTACCGTCTGATTATGATTTAGTTTTCTCTTTTTTACTCCTAATTTTGTAACTTTATAAATTTAAATTCAGATAGCTTATATCATATTCAGCTTATGTTCCTGTAATTTTTAAAGTTTATCTCCTCAGGCTTTCTGTTTTTAAATCGTATTGTAAAGTAAGTAACTTCAGAAATATAAAGAAAGATAACTTGTAAGATCTTTGGTAAAGTGTCTTGTAAGATTTTAAGAAAGTTACGTAAAAATTCTATAAAATTAGAAAAAACTAATTCTACTAATGGATTACCGTATCCAAAAAAGTACTTAAAAAAAACCTTAACTAAAGGCTTTTAGTCAATTGGTTTGCTTGGCATTTCTCCCGCCACCACCCATTCGGTCGCCCTATAGCATAAGACCGAATGTCTGTGCCACAAACGGCTACTGAGCCTCGAATATTTAGCGACCAGTATCCTAACATAGATGCTAGAGCTTACCTAACAGCGTGAGCGGACTAAGCGTGGTGCCATACACCATCGGCTTACGTGTCCCAACCGTTCACTTGTTATATACTTGTTAAAATGAGTAGGCGTACCCCGTCAACTACTAAAAATATATATGACATCCATAATAAAATTTATTTCGTCTAGGCAGCAATTCGCTGCCATTTAGCAATTGAATGTAAAAGTACACCCGAAGAGAATGCGTAGGCCCCGAATTATAGTCTATGATATTAACCGTAGCCTTACCGATGAGGATTTCCCGTCTCTCATTAGGGAGGAGAATACTGATTTGGATGAAGCCGCCTTCCGCCGAGACTGCAGGCTGGTCTTTATCCTGATAAATCCTGCTCAACTTCGACAACAATTCATCGATATTCCATCCAAGCTGGAAGTATTGCGACACTAGTACGACATCGAACGTACACTTCGTGATTCGCACGACGGTAAATTGCTCATCAGACCAACGGGGCATCCAGAAGACACCTAACGAATCTGAGACGACCAAGATCGTGGAGAGCGGCCGTCGCCCACGAGGATGAATAACATCCACCCGCAGAAACTGACCACCCTATCCCCGACCGTGTACGGCTCCTTGACTAAGATGACGTCAAAGTCGTACTCCTCGAGGAGTTTCATGGCTTCACTGGTGGCCGATCGGGATTGATGCAGATTTAACTGCCCCCGGCGCAAGCGTTCGAATGGTGGAAAGTTCGCCCTCAAGGCGTCGCCATAAGTTGTATTCTTTACGGCTCTCGCCCGAGCAATCTCACACGCCCTACGCTACTTACAGGTCCTTGGCTATGCCGGAAGGTCCTCTAAGCAACCACCCCCGGATTACTCCGTAGCGTCTGAAGAACAAAAATACCGACTGTACTGCCAGGAACTATAGTCATAGTCTGAACGTACCTATCACCTAACACAAGGCAAGGTGAGTGTCCAGCAGTGAACTATTCCGAGCAAGGCCACCTGTTCTCACGTAGCCACGCTCGAAACGTCAAAAGCTAAAAGCTCCTAGATTAAACCATCGGCGAGGTCGGAGCGAAAATCCCTTCCCGAACCCGCCAAAGGATCGAAATTATTATTGGCCTAACGAACCTATGAACGGGGACTCGAAGAAAACGTCCTTACTTAGCTGACAGTGGCATTGCTGCAACACACTACGCAGCTGTGTAGCCTAAACTCCACGGCAACGCAGGTTGACTGACAGCCACTAATTGTTTTCAGCCCCGATGACGTGAACGTAGGAACGCTGCACTTGTAGAAGTAAATCGCTACCGGTAGCAGTAAACACAAGTTATACAGCACGGGGCCAGCGGTCGAGAAGCGATTACCAATGTTTTAATAATATACATACATTTATGTTTGTTTTCAAGAAAGCTTGAAAATTTCCACGACGTAACTTGTGGTACTATTCCATTGCAAGTTAATTTTTCTGAGTCAGGAAATTAATTTTATAATTATATATATTTTGTAATTTTTTGAAATATAAATATAAAAACATTAACTAATACAATGTTATAGAGTGTGAAAAAAATGCCTCTTTTTAATAAATTGTCTGTAGAAAATGTAATATTTTTTTACGAATTAATTGTGAGAAGAATACGTTTTCACACGGCAGGATACTCTAATCGGATAATTATTATAGCTACGTTATTGAGTTACAGCATTAGTTTATTAGCACATCGTTCCGTCGGGTCCCTGCCGATAAACCCTCCATTGGATCGGAACGCAATCCAAACTTCACAAACCGAATCAACGCAAACTACTATTAATAACCCGCCAGTCCTATAGAATCACCCAGCAGCAAAGGAAGCGAGTCCGTATACTTCGAAAAGTAGGAGGGTATTGCCCCATCCGACATCTTTGCGTTCCGTTCCGTTACAGCATTAGTCTCAAGTTGTAAAGTGTTTTCTTTGTTATTAGCAACTAATTGGCAGGACTGTAACCAAGGGAATCTATTAGCTGCAGTCATGTGAAGATAATTTTAAAACATTAAGTATCTGATAATTGAAATTTAGATTCTCGACGGCCTTTATCGCATGTGGAGACGGGAATTACCCGGGTTAGGTCTACACTGCCCGGGTCATTTTCTGCTTCAATCTAGATTTTCATATCGCGTAGTGGGTTATCCTAGGCCGTGTCAAAAATATGTAGATGATTTCCTCTGACAGATTTTTTCCGCCTGCCTGGGTATTTCGGCTTGTGTCAGGTACTCGGCCGGGGATTGAGTCGGCCGTTATAAAGCCCATAATGGACCGGATACGTCCGCCCACACAAAATACCTGTTGCTCTCGGTGGAACCTCACTGGCAATAGGGAAGGCTAATACACGTATTCCTTGAACGGGCGTTATGGACTTTGATATAAGCTAGGAATTATGATGAATGAACAAGACTATGCCTTGTTTCGCATTCGATGTTGACGGTGGGGAGCTAGAAGTTAGCCACCGGTTTACAGCTTTTTACTATAATCATCAAGTTTTTTATTACTATATGGTGTGTGCCGGAGATTAAATTGAGTGGAAGGTGGGAATATGTGGGCGGCAGTTGGTTTGATAGTCTTGTACTAAATAATACGATAACCCATTTTCTGTTCGATTACTGAACTATCTTTTATAAATTGTAACGTTTTTCATCGTGTTAAGATCGCTATTCTAGGCATTGTTTATTAATTTAATTACATCATATATGATGTGATCTTCTTCAAGAAAGCACAAATCATTAGGCAACAACTTTCAAACCAATTTATCAGTAAAAAAGTTTAAGAAAAACAGCTAAAAAGAAAAAATAAACAAAAATACCCCATTTTGTGGGAGTACGGTTGGGGGGGGGAGGAGGAAATGATACAAATAGTTTTGCCAATATCTGTGGCAGAGTAGTAGAGGTCCCGGGTTCGAGTCTCGGTCAGGCATTAGGCGTAGCATCTTTCATACGCTGCAAAATTCCATTTCCGTATCCCACGCCCAATCTTTAAGCCTACGTGGCCATATCAAGCAAAGGAAAAAAAATTAGTCGTATAGTTCTCCATTTGTTTGCGGTAAAATTATATGAAATAAATTAGATCGTAAAATTTAATGTATTTTGTAGAAAAAATAAAAAGAAAAGTAGCTAACGTATTACGATAATAATATTTTACTCACCGTAAATTTCATGACGTGTAATATAAAAAGCAATTTATAAATACTAGTCTATGAGTATGATGTAAAAGAACTTAGTTTAATTCCGTTGTTCGCATTTTATTTTTTATGTATTGTCATGTTTTAAAGGAAGTAAACAATTTTATATTTTCACATGTAGATTTACAATTAGGGAGTTGTACAAGTAGTTTTACAATTACAGAATTTTAATTAAAAAGTATTTTACGTTACCTATTATGTTCGTTACTGCGGAAGCGTTTACGGTAAAATTAATATTCTATTTTTTAACTTATAGACATCATACTGACTGAATGTCTTGTGATAAGATCCAAAAATCGGTTCTGTATCGATTTTGGAATCGATCATAATCTAAAGAAATCGATTTAAACTGAAGTTAAGAAGCGTCCAAAGGCGGTCAAATGGTACCCGTATCGTAAATCAACCAAATAATCTAATCGTTAGCTTACAGTTGTATTTACAATAAATTTTCCGCGATTGAAATTTTAAGTTCTAAATTTTCATATTATAGATGTATAAGCGACAAGCTTAATAACTTTAACGTTTTTTCATCAACGTGTTTTTTATGTATATGAATTTTTTAATAGGTTTCAAAACAGGAGAAGATTCTCAATTCGAATATTAAGAATTTTTTTTTCTTTTATTATATTGTACCCGTATTCCTTACCGGTTTGGCTGAATTCGATGATTTGTATAGTATTTATTTTGTAAAGGAGGCTCCTCTGGTTGTCCTGTTTTAAGTTAATCGGAAGATTTGTTTTTAACAAAACAATAGATTATCTTCATAGACGATCTGAATATATTTTTATTTGCTTAATATTGGATCGATATATCGTAACTCTCCTGATGATCTTTTCAAAGTTTTTACCGTAGCATTCAAGAAATATATCGTTAAAAAATTAAAGATAAAAAAGTATAGTTCAGATATTGTATATTTGTACCCACATTACAGAGATTTGTAGCTTACTTTCACTAGCTACGCTTTAAATAAATTATTAGGATTCCTTTTCTTATTTTTATCAAAACTATGGTTTATCATTTTGTGTTTCTCGCAAACGGTTATCATACGGACAGCAACTTTTGTCAGGTTATACATTTTATAAATTAAAAAAAAAAAAAACAAATAAATTAAATTAAAACGAAGATCCCCAAAACTAAATTCTTTTTTTTTAATTAAAAAATATTTTTTTTTTAATTAAAAAATATTTTTTTTTTAAGGTGCTCATTTAAAAGTTAGTAAATTGTTGGTTGTTTTTAATTTGGTGCCGTTTCTAAAAGTCTTGAAAGAAAAAAAACATTTTTGAGGAAAAATTGAAAAAAATTTCTGCTTAATCTTTAATGAAGGATTTTGAAGTGGTTTTACTTTTTAAATTTTATTTTATTATTATTTCAGTCGTTTTGTGTGGGTAGCCCTTATCTTATTTTACTTTCGAGTTCGAATTTCGGCTCGCGCTTGCCTTTCGGAAATGTTCAATCTTTGGTTATTATCGTAAAATAATAACCGTATATTTTACACATATAAAGTAAATTTATTAAACGTCAGTATGCAAAATAAAAATGATTGCAACGGATTATATTTATGCGTTATTATTTTTATTTTCTTGACATCATAGCTTTAGAGCTATTCCGTAAGAAGGAAAGCGTGTTAGTGAATCAAAAAATGAAGGTATGGGTTTTAGAAACATTTTTAAATAAAAATAAGTGGGGTAATGTTCGTACGTGTGTTGACGTAGTTGAAGCTTTGCTATATAAACCGGTTTTGATCAAATTTGGCATAGATCATAGGGCAATCTGTCGGTAAGACTTTGGAATCAATGTCTCCAGAAGGTGAAGTAAATAGTTTCTTTGGGGTCATTTTTCTCCAAATCTTCTGAACATAACCCCGCTTTATATTAAATTCAGTACAGGCTGAAAAAAAAATTCAGTACGCTTATCCTACCTTTTAAAAAATTATTTGCGCCTAATTCAACAAGTAAATGCAAAAACAAGTAAATAGAAATAACATTTTTAAAAACCCACGACGAAATTAAAGTTGTTAATTAAAGAGGATAGTTAAATATTAAAATACTAATTAGAAAGACTTAGAAACATTCAAAAGCCGTTTTGAAGAAATATATCTACTCCAGTACCCCCTGGCGGCTTATAATCGTAAAACTAATCTAAGAACCTGCTATGAAGTGAAACCTATGTAATCCAAAAAACCGCATCGAAATAGGTCCACCAGTTTTTGAGGAAAATGATATATACACGACTTCTTACTTATAAATAAATTTTATTTAGTGCGAATTTCAACCGAATTTTTTACGTCTTCCTAACCGTAGTAGTAAAGGAAGTGACCCAAAAAAATACTTTGAGGGCAATATTAATGGTGGGAGAGGTAATCAAAGTTTAAAAATATCGATTTTAAAATTTTGTCTACTTAACTGAAATTTTTAATACATATTTACTTTTAATATCACGATAAAATTTCTTCGTAATTCACTCACCCAAAAAAATAAATAAATCTTAATAAGATAAATAATCTTATTATCTAAAGATAAAGATAATAATCTTTATTGGTTGTACAGTTTTCAGTATAATTTTTGTTTGTTTTTTTCTTTTAACGTATTCAACGTAAACAAATCAAATAATTTCTTAGAAGGAGGGGAGCAGAAAACTTTTTAAAAATATAGGTTTTTTTACTTTTTAAAACTTTTTTCATTTAACATTATTTTTCCACTATATAAGAATAAATAATCAATTCTAGGAAAACACAGCAACTTTTTTGTCAGCTTTTTTCTGTATTGCACTGAAAATTTCGTAAAAATTTATGATTATTTTTAAGCGAATTAAATTATGAGAAAATTATTTAAAGGTTGTATTCCTAAGTGACAGGGGTTAATTTGTTTTTAAACTGAGATTTTTATAAAATTCTATGATGCCGATAAAATAATTCGATTTACATTTATACCGATTATATTTGATCTGAAAAATTCTATTTTTGTTCAGTATATAATAATATAATAAAATTTTAGCGGTATAAGTGGTTAAGATACATGATAAAGAATCGAGTATCAGACAGATCTGATTTTCAGTCGTAAAGATAACGTATAAAATAAACATAACCTGATGATACCTCTTTACAATGAAAACGATGCTGTTTTCAGCATTTAACGACATTAAATGTTATTTTTGTTTTTTAAATCGGAAAAGTTATGGAAAAATGAGATTACCATTTAAATTTATTAAAAGAATCTTTGTAACTAATGGAAGTCTGTGATTTATTTTTACGTTGTATAAATGAAATCTTATAAACGACTGAAAACGTAAATAATTGGCATAACAAGCGAATTTCTGAGAAATATATTTGTTGTATATAGATACTGTGAGGGATTTTAAAGCCGTTATTTTTACCCGCGTGAAAAAAAAAATGTATTACTTACGGAAAATGCTTCTTTTTTTTGAGGGCAAGCAAGATTATCAAAGCGTTTTTTTTATCAAAGCTAGACGAAATCGTAATATTTAAAAAAAAATAAAAATTATTTAAAATATATACAGAATATTAAAGTATATCTTTTAAATAATTTTTAGAAAAATGGAATTTAGGTAATATTCCTACCTAAACACGGTTTTATTTTTTCCAGTATAAGATCTCTACTAGGGGTGTATTTGTCGGCCGTTTTTGAAAAATATTATGTAGTCGCAATTTCAGTTAGGATTGTTATCCAAATTTTTTTCATAAAAATTGTTATTTTTTAATTTAAAAATTTACACTTTCCATTTAAAATGTTTATGATGATCCCCCAAGGTGCTTGGTGTACAGTAATCTAATTCTAACCCCGTAGAGAAAAACATTCGCCTTGTGACGTTCCCAGTCGCCACTCCCTCCGTCACTAGCCCTGAGCTTTACCGGATGTCGTCTTTTAGACCCTTTAAACTTGATAACACAACACAGTAATCGGTTTGGTCTCTGTCAGGATTCCACCGATGCAATTGTCTCGGCAGACATTTCCAACAGTGTATCAACACAACGTATTATCGCCTTCGTTTGACTTCTTCCAACCACGTCAATCTATCGTAACTTACAACCTTCAACTATCAAATCAAATATCGGTTTTATCTAAAATCTGTATATTAGTTTTTAGATATTTTCATGAAGATTATACGCACTAAAATTCAGTTGATATCAACGTTTCTTACCGCTCCTTTTTAACCCTTTAAACATGGAATTTCAAAAAATCCTTTCTTAGTGTGCGCTTACACCGTAAGAATAACGTGTAAACAAATTTTCATCGATTTGTCTTCAGTAGTTTTTGCTGGGTGTTGATTATGAATGACTCACGCGACGTGTTTTAAAATAAAACTATTTTGTTTAAACAGAAACACATTTATAGAAATATTGTAAAAAAAAATTCCATATTTAATTGTTTATGGCAGTAATTTTAATTATTTAATCGATCATTAATATTTCTTTTTTACTTTTTTCCAGTCAGATTATGTTTTAATTGAAGAAATGATGAAACTGATTATTTGAATATGTATTTTGATTAGAGAAGTACTATTTTATTCGTAATAAAATTTCAGATATTATTTTACAGAGTTGATTAATAGTTAAAAAAAGTAATTTACGATTAAAAAATTCAAACGGCTAAAATTTGTTTTAAACAGATTTTTATTGTAAAATATTTTTACTATGTAACCGTTGGAAACCGCTCTCTTTACATGTCTCGGGCTTTCCTACCAAAATATCTAAATAATAATAATTATCGAAGTAATTTAAAACTTCCCCTACACATGACGTCACTGATAAAACTTCAAACTTCTCCAATGCGATGACGTCACGGGTAAAATTAGCGGTTGCCAAACGTTTATTAAAAACTTAAATCATAATTTTCCTGCCATTTCACAGTCGATGTATTACGGCAAATTTGATTAACCCGGGTATTATGTATAATTACCGGTGAATTTGACTGATCGCCTCCAATGTTCGAGAATAACATATAATTTTTAAGTAACGTTAATTAGACGACGTTAGCGCGCGAAGCGAGAATAGATTATGGATTAGGTTATGAAACTTTCCGAACATAACTTATGCTCGCTTCGACCGCTAATCTCGACTAATCAACAGTAATTTTTTTGATTATTTAAATAATAAATTCAGTAATTACTGCTACAGTAAGTTATTTTAATATGTAAAATACGTTAATACGGGGAATACATAACACTACCGGTATTTAACAAATTGTACATTTATTAAATTCTGGATTAATCAGGCTTACCGGTAATTATGCATGATCAATGGATTAATCAAATTTACCGTAACAGATATAATATAAAAATCAAAATCAATCGTACCAACAATTTATATTACATCCCTAGCGCTTTCGGTCATTCGACCATCCTCAGGAGAAAATTTATTTCTTAATTTAAAACGTAAATTAAAGATATTATATAATACTAAAAACATATCAAGTGGTCGTCATTATATAAAAATAATTACGTCGGTTCAGAAAGAGACACTCTTACTGTAATGATGAGACACTTTTTCTGAACTGGCGTGATTGTATTTATTCAATGACTACCACTTGTTATCCTTTTAATATTTTATATCTTTAATTTATGTTTTAAATTCCGAAAAACGTTTTCTCCTGAGGATAGTAGAATGACCGAAAGCGCTAGGGATAAAATATAAATTGTCGGTAAGGCTTATTTTTATATTATATCTAGTTTTATATACCGACGGTGCCATGTTTGAAAAATTTAACGTAACAGATATAGCATTATTTGTTTTTAACTTCATATCTTGCTACTTTCATTGATTTATTTATCTTCAGACATTTAAAAAAATATTAAATTTAAAAAAATCTATTTCAGGAATATTTTTAGAAGGTATTGCGTTTTGTAAGAAATATCCATGAATTAAATTTAGAGGAATTTAATGTTAGTTTTTGTTTTCGTATTCCAACAACTATCGGATTTTTCTTTTTTCTAAGATATGATGATTTATTTATTTTATAATATAAAATCGATGTTTTATTCTTTTAATAATCTGTTCCGGCTCATTTATTTGGGAAATGGCTAGTAAAACTGAAATTAGATAAATCGCTTTATAAAAATAAAAACCTTTGAATAGTTTTTAATACGATAAACAGTTTAGAAGTTGTAATTTTTTTATTATTTACTCTGTATAATCAAATTTTAAGGTAAGATTTAGCTGCACATTGAACAGAAATCAAGAAAACTTTGCTTCAGAATTTTTTTTATTTCACAACAATTTACAGCCTTTTGATTCCAAAAATTCGAAACAGTTGATTTTAATATTCTTACTGCATGTATCGCGACTTAACTTTCTGTCACCATCTCTACGGGTGGGTGTGGGATTTGTGTAACTATTAATTCTGTTTTTAACTTTTGAGGGGTTTGGACAGATATAAATACAGGTTCTATAATTCTTAGAAGGCGATTTGTTTATGAAAGTGTTCGAAATTTTTTTATGCGAATAAAATTGTCGAAAGTAAAATGAGATATAACACCGTTAAAGAATACAAATGAAATTAATTTTTTCCCTACCCCTAAAATTAGGGGTTTTAAGATAGGTTTCCAAGTATTATCACGATGATGCACAGTAAAAGTTTAATTAATTCGTTGTTTATATATACTGTCTACTTTAGGGTAGATATTTTGACATAGAATTAACTTTTACTTGGTTAAGAGAAATATTTTTAACTTTTTTTTTATTATTTTCTATTATTAAATAAGAAAATAGAATTTATGATCCTAACTGCGAAGATAATTTTCAACTGTATCAGTAACGGAAGGATTCAATTTTTACGTACTACACAAATTCCAGGAAAGTTGATCGACCATCGTAAAATTTTTTTTATACCACGGTGATTCAAAGAAAACTCCCGAGTGATTCGTAGTAATTAAACCCGTTGTTAAGATTTGTCCACATTTATTGGGAAAAAAGCTGAGTTATACGGGAATAATTGCTACAGTCATTAACTCGATGTAATTTGTAGCATTTGAGCGTATAAAAATGCCATGTCCGACTGGGATCCGAACCCGGGACCTCCGGATGAAAGGCCGAGATGCTACCACCCCGCCACGGAGATCGGTAAAAATAAAATTTTATTGGATATTTAATTTAAGATATCAAGTTTAGGTTTTACGGTAAATTCAGCTTATAATTCTTGTTTAACGACTATTACGTTACACTTCTTCAATTATATAAACAAATCGAGGTGATGTACTCGTATACCGAGTAATTTGTTCCAGTTTTGTGAAAAAATCAAAGAATTATAATATGATAACAAAAGGTTCAAACAAATTTAAATACCGGATATATTTACAGCTACTACTTTTGCCAGTCGTATTCATGCGCAAGCGGATCTAGGTTACTCGCGCACAAAATGTGAATAAAAAAACTTTTAAAAGAAACTGAAAACGTCAGTCAGTCAGAAATCAAAATCTTTTGAATCCTGTTCATTATTGTATAATAAAGTAAAATAAAATAGGTAACCTTTCTCTAACAGATTTACGGTGTTGAACCGTACTTTTGAATATGATTAAAGCGTAATTTAAATAATAACAATAATTTATTGTGAAATTTATTGCAACACATGTTATTATAATTTTGAGTGTGGTCTACTATCTTTTTTATATTCATAGATTTTTTCCATCGTGTGAGAAATTTTATTTTACTACCTACAGATTGAAACCGAGCCAGGTATTGTTATCTTAAGCTACTGGTCTTTATTTAATGAGTTTACTGGTACTAAAGCAGAACTGATTTTTTTTCTTTAATCGTCTATATTCTTCTTTGTATATAATTTTTCTCAGATTTTTATGAAGTACTATTCCTTTTAAATCGTCTGTAATTCTTACTGTCATCGCCTTTTCTTCTTTCATGTCTCTTCCTCGTAATACTCATTTGCCGGACAATCCTTCTACCTTTTTTCTATCTACTGCTTTATCTTCCCTCAATTTCTATTTTCATCATTTTCTTACCTAAATAGTTTTTTATCCTACCTCGTGAAATGACGATTCTATTGCATTTTTCAAATTTGAACCTTTTTCACCACATTTATCTTTTCATTACTCGTTTTGCCAACCTAAATATCCATTTTAGCGTTCTGTTTTTATCCGTTCCTTTGTCGTCGACTCTTTTTATGAAATGTATTTCTATAACGTACAATTCTGACTACCATCAGATAGTTTTTCCTTTCACTCTTTGCACTATTTAAGAAACTAAAAGATAAAAATTTAGTTTCTTTCAATTAATTAATAATTAAACATTTCTCTAATCCCTAATTTTAATCTTTCTACGATTAATATATTTTCTTTCTTTCAATTTCATTTCAGAAAAAAATAACAGTTTTTCTTTAGAAGCAGCCTAGCCTAACCCCAGAATTTTCTGTTGCCTAATTTCCACTAGAGATTAATATCTTATTGTAAAATGAATATGTTTTATAATAATTTTGGAATTATAAAAGTTTAATTTTTTTCTTATGTTCAATTTTTATTTATTTAACCATGTCATTGCTATATAAAGAGACAACAATTTTTTATTTAGTTCCCGATAACTGCGAAACTACAGAACCGATCGTTACTAAATCTTAGCTCTAGGTTCCTTATGACCCGCGGAAAGTTGATCGCAGTTTAAACTTCATCGATCTCGCTACTAATTAATCATAAATAAAAAAACAGTATAAATAAATAATCTATATAATATACTATAAAATATATTTTAAAACTCCGGGACTTGCTGTATTAAGGGCAAAATAGTTCTTGAACAACTTCAGTATGTCTTCTTGATTTAATTACAGATTTGGTTTTGAAATTATTATTTCAAGCTAAAATAAAAATTTTAGCCTGCTTTAATTTTAAAATTAAAATTATTGGTGTCCCCTAGCATTGTTTAACGTCGTCTTTTTTTTAGTTTACGCCTCGGTATTGATAAAATAATTTTCCCAACCCTCCTGTTGCTCTTTATTATTTAAAATTTAAAAATCATTGTTTCTATTTTGTGACCGGTTTCCAGATAATGATAAGATACATCATGGCTTGCGATAATAACCGTAAACCATTAAAACTGCCACCGTCTGGAAACGTTGAAACGTTTTGTAACAGGAATAGTTCTACGTTCTTCCGAGGTATAAAACCTACTTTCATCTAAACGTTTAGCTCAATCGGTCGCATAGTCTTTGCTTGAAAGAGTAACACTCACAGAAACTACTCGCTATATTTATATATGTTAGTTACGATTAAACACAACGATGTCCTCTTTTTAAAACAAGGAATATTTATTTATTTTTTTTTTTTGTCTTCAGTCATTTGACTGGTTTGATGCAGCTCTCCAAGATTCCCTATCTAGTGCTAGTCGTTTCATTTCAGTATACCCTCTACATCCTACATCCCTAACAATTTGTTTTACATATTCCAAACGTGGCCTGCCTACACAATTTTTCCCTTCTACCTGTCCTTCCAATATTAAAGCGACTATTCCAGGATGCCTTAGTATGTGGCCTATAAGTCTGTCTCTTCTTTTAACTATATTTTTCCAAATGCTTCTTTCTTCATCTATTTGCCGCAATACCTCTTCATTTGTCACTTTATCCACCCATCTGATTTTTAATATTCTTTTATAGCACCGCATTTCAAAAGCTTCTAATCTTTCCTTCTCAGATACTCCGATCGTCCAAGTTTCACTTACATATAAAGCGACACTCCAAACATACACTTTCAAAAATCTTTTCCTGACATTTAAATTAATTTTTGATGTAAACAAGTTATATTTCTTACTGAAGGCTCGTTTAGCTTGTGCTATTCGGCATTTTATATCGCTCCTGCTTCGTCCATCTTTAGTAATTCTATTTCCCAAATAACAAAATTCGTCTACCTCCATAATCTTTTCTCCTCCTATTTTCACATTCAGTGGTCCATCGTTGTTATTTCTACTACATTTCATTACTTTTGTTTTGTTCTTGTTTATTTTCATGCGATAGTTCTCGCGTAAGACTTCATTTATGCCGTTCATTGTTTCTTCTAAATCCTTTTTACTCTCGGCTAGAATTACTATATCATCAGCAAATCGTAGCATCTTTATCTTTTCACCTTGTACTGTTACTCCGAATCTAAATTGTTCTTTAACATCATTAACTGTTAGTTCCATGTAAGGATTAAAAAGTAACGGAGATAGGGAACATCCTTGTCGGACTCCCTTTCTTATTACGGCTTCTTTCTTATGTTCTTCAATTGTTACTGTTGCTGTTTGGTTCCTGTACATGTTAGCTATTGTTCTTCTATATTTGTATTTGAACCCTAATTTTTTTAAAATGCTTAACATTTTATTCCAGTCTACGTTATCGAATGCCTTTTCTAGGTCTATAAACGCCAAGTATGTTGGTTTGTTTTTCTTTAATCTTCCTTCTACTATTAATCTGAGGCCTAAAATTGCTTCCCTTGTCCCTATACTTTTCCTGAAACCAAATTGGTCTTCTCCTAACACTTCTTCCACTCTCCTCTCAATTCTTCTGTATAATATCGTTAAGTTGGATATAGTATATTGTTTAAATTCAATTATTTCTTTATTCCATAAACCTAATTATTTTATTTATTTATTTTAATTATTTTTTCCAACTCTTATGATCGGTCCTAATATATGAATGATAAATCTAACTTCTTCACTTGATTAATCGTATTAAAATTATTACTAGCATTTTTCACAACATTTCCTATATTTTTACATTTATTTCACTAGCATCCTTATCTCTATTTATAATATTATTTTTATCTCTATCACCGGTATTTTTATTAATTTTTATAGTTTTTGGCATCTATTTTTAACCGTAATATCACACTACTTTTATTTTTCCCAATATCGCATTTATCATCTGGTAACACATCATTATGATTAACCCTATTTCTTTTCTTATTACTATATTTCCTTTCACTATAATTAATTATATTCGTCAGTAATATTTGACAGTATATAATTATTAGTATTTGGTAACATTTCAGTATTATTTACTTCTATTAAATTAATTTTTAATAACATCCCTTTTATTTCGCTTAATATATTTGTCATATTCAATATCACTGCTTTTATCATATTTATTACTAACATTATTATTATTATATTTCCTTCTAATGTTTATTACTTTTATAATTGTTACTTGTATTTGGCAAATTATTTCTTACGCTCTTGATTATTCTTATTTTTATTAATATTTGGCAACTTATTATAATGATTATTTTCATTTGCAATATTATTATTATAACTATATATTTCAGTAATATGCTTATTGTCTTCATTTATTTTTGGCAACTTACTACTAGTATCATTATGTTTGTTTACATTAATATTAACATTTGGCAATACACAACTATTTACATATTTCTTCTCGTAATTACTATCTACACTTTCATAAATGATTTCTGGCAATGTCTCTTTACTATTTACACAATTCTTACTATTATTAAAATCACCAATATAACTATTGTAATTCTAATATTTTCCTGATTATTTCTTCATTCGCTAATTTTTGACAGTGTAGTATTATTTTTATTACTATTTTCGTTAGTTTTCGTTTCGCTAATACCCTTGCTAATTTTCTTCTTATTTGTATTAGTCTCAATAATTTTCGGTAATTTATTACTGGAATTCACCATTATATTATTATTGTGAAATAATAAATAACAATATTATAGTGAAACGCTCATCTAAATATATCTTTAATTAAAATTTTTATACATTTTTTTTTAGTGTAATATTGTCTTCAAATTAATTTCAATAACTGTTCGGTATAACTCTTTATTTGTATATATTTCATATAGAAAACCTCCGAGACCTATTATATTAATATAAATGACGTGAAATTTACAGTAGATAACTAAATAATTCGATAAACTTTTTTACGAAAATGGATATATCGAATATAAAATTCATAAAAAATTAACACATATTTCAATTTTAAATAATTCAAAACGCGCGCGCGCGTGTGTGTGCGTTCGCGCTACCAAACACCAAACACTAATAGATAGCATAAAGTCATGTGAACAGAACGTTGAAAGTACCACGACAAATGGAGGATAGAAATAAATAACTTAATATCATTGTAACAGCTGAAGCAGACGGTACAGAAAAAAAACCAATTGAAAAGTTAAAAACAGAAATAAATAACAAATAAAAAGTAACTTAAATAACAAACTTACCGTAGTAATAAATACTGATTGCGCGCTTTACGTACGCCAGTAAAATAAATAAAATTACAAAATGTTTTAAAAATTCTATATAAAAGCAGCTAAAAGATAAAAAAAACCTAATTTCCAAAATTCCATGGACTATTATTATTAAAACTCCATAGACTATAAGACTGCACGTATGAAATTAATTGTAATACACGCGATAAATAATACATCGGTCGAGTAACAAAAACTACCTAATCTGTAAAATAGATAATGTTTCTTTAAATTGTTCGATGAAAAGTGATGTAAGATATACAAACATTTTTAGACGACATCAAATAAAAAAAATTCCAGTAAATAAAGTAAAAAAAATCAAATTAAATTAAAAAAATTAAGTATAATTTTCGTCAAACCATTCGTTGCAGACCTCAATTAAAAGACTAATTATTATGCACCTTAGCACAGTCAAAATACTGCGGTTATTTAAAACCACTGAGCGGGTCAAACCTTCAATAAATAACAAAAGGACATGTTTTTGATAAACAGGCGAAACTATTTTTTGCCTACGTCATATTAAAAATGTTCAAATCTACTAATTTAATCGTAATTAAAAATAAAGTAATTAATTTAAATCCGGTAAAAATATAAATTACTACTACGAATGTTTACGCCAAAGCGAACTGAGTTTAGTTCAAAGCAATCGCTTCAAAACCAATAAAATTTGTTTTACCTCCTCAGTAAAAGAAGGGGTAATATGCACTTTCATTATTGTTTACGCCGTTTGCGTAAAGTTGTTTTATTCCAATGAATTCAAGGTTATGGTCGAGTCTTGTAGTTTACAGGCTTGGTAATTTTATTTTGCATTTTTGTAAGGCTTATCTACGTGTATTTTTAAATAGGTTGTTTGGGTTTGTTTTCAATATCAATTTCTCTCAGTCTCCAGTTTGACTTGCTGATTGCATCGTCATATTGGTGTCAACGTATTTCATATCTCGCATTATTTATTGCTGTTTAGTCTTAATATATATTATTCTTAAGTCTTTTTTTATTCTCAACCAATTTCAATATTGTCATAGTTCCTAGAAGTCTATTTCTCTTTGTCTGCCCTGATGCCATTTCTTCAACTTGCGTATTCAGAATTTATTTTATCAATCTTACGTAATTCTTTAGTGGTCTGCTTGCTAGTAAATTATTTTTGTTATGTCTTTCCCGAATTCCACACGTTTTCTCTAATCGTTCTCTTACTAACACTTAGACATACTACTCTTGTCAACACACACACACACACACACTCTTCTGTCCATTGCTTTGTTCGCTTCCCCTACTTCTCACCATGACAGCTTTGGTCATTCTAGTCCTGACTTTCACGTTGTGTGGATCCTGGTCCTCCAAGCTGGAGGACCAGGCTTCGATGTTCTCTCTCTCTCTCTCATATAATGTTAATACTTTTGTCGTCTTCATACTTTTATAAACGTTGTAGTATTTCTCTGTCGAAATATTCTCTTGTTCTACTCGTCAGTGTTTCGTGATTTCACCGATCTCTATGTTTTGTTTTACCTCGTTTCTTTGTTGTTATTCTTCAAATTCACTATATTACGTCTCCGCGGAAAGTGTTTCAATCACTACATACTGCCAATTCTATCGACGCCGAATCTTCTCGAGCTGCTGATTACATTTTCATAGATGCAGAATCTCTCCCAACTCGTTGCTACATATTTGAGACGCCACGTCTCACCTCTGTATTCCTGATACACCACTGCGGACTATGCCCAGGATTACTGTATGTATTCATTCACCTTCCTTCATTCATTCACGAGTCCGTCTCTTGCTAATATTTGTGTGCTCCAGGCAAGTTCAATTTTCATTATTTATTACGTTAAACAGTTATTTTATTATTAAAATTTGTGGAACATTCAGTTCATCGTACCTTATGCCTTTCAATTTCAAGTTTAGTTTAAAAAACCATTTATTCACTTAAGTGCAATCATGATAGGTGGCTTACCTATGTTACGTGCTCTATTATAACAATTTGTTGTTATGGTAATTAACTCTATAATTTAATCTTGTAACTTGTTAATCGCCGAGATTAATCCTTTTCTACTCATGAACTGTATTCATAATACTTCTCGTAAATTAACCTAAAGCAATTTACTCCTGATGTGCGGTTATGTTTTAGAACTTTGTAATTTTATATTTTCAAGAATGCTTATTTACCAAAATGAATTCTATTTATATATTATTACTTACTTTAATGTGATTATATTGTAATTAACTCTTTTTTTATAAAATTTATTGTAATTTATTTTTCTAAGTTAATGACATTTATTCATTGCTAATTTTTCAATATTACAGCATTTGTCAGTAATGCAATAGTTTTCCAGTCATACTATGTTTATTGATGTTTTGTTTTTCTAAGTATATAATTGTAAATCTCATTTTATATCATTATTACTGATATGCTGATTTCAGTTGATATTTCTTATGTGAAATTAAGTTGTTTATTTCATAATTTAATTTAATTTTTTAAGGTTATGCTTTAACACAAGTTCAGTTGTTTTACATAATTAAAGTCCAATTTCTTTTGGCTAATACGAGCTGTGTGTTTTTTGTTAACTTTACCCAACAACGAACTTAAAAAATATAAAAAACTTAAAATATAATTCTTTCCTGTTTGACCTAGTGTAGAGGATGATGCCGTTATTTAATATTTATGTTAAAAATATATATAAAATTGCTGCAGAAGAGAATGAAGGTATCGGTATAAAAGTAAGGAAAATAAATTGTATAAGGTTTACACGCGTGGCATTTTTAGAAGATGACGTATACTGAAACAGACGATTTGCAAATGTAGAAGATATGACAGAATACAGCGTGAAAATGATTATTAGAACGAGTGTAGGAAACGATCAGGAAATGAAAATCTGCACGAAAGAAAAAAAAATTGAACAAGTAAAACGGTATAGATGATTAGTTAACATATTAACAGAAAATTCCAAAAGTGAAAACGAAATAAAAACAAGAATAACTGTGGCTAAGTCATCATTAAGTAAAAGAAACAGTTATTATGTAGTGATAACTGTTTTGAGTTAATTCGAGAAGCTTCTTTTGAAGTGTTATGTTTTGTGTGTAATACTGTATAAATTTCGAAAATCGATACAGAAGAATAAAAAGAGAAAAAAATCCTGGAGCCGTTTGAAATGCAGGTATGAAGGAGATCGGGAAATATTAAACGGATAAATAAAGTGAAAAATGGAGATTTGAAATTATGACAATAGATGCTTAATTAAAACAATTTAGGGTAGGAAATTCAACCAATCGGATGATTTAATGAAAGAAGTTCGATAAAATTAGTAAAACAGGTCGACCAAAAAAATGCCAGAAGGAAAGGAAACGAGAAAAAATTATAGATGATCTAGAAGAAAATAGGAACTACTCTTTCTCTAAAGGTTTTACTTTGAATAGAGGAGAAGGGAGGCGGTCGTGATACGGAACACCAGCCTCAGGGAAGATGTCGTATATATCGTTTATTATAGCGAAAGAGCGAGAGAAAAATTTTAAATGATCCAGAACTTAAAAACTTTAGTATTATCAAATAAATAATATCGTTTTATATTTTTTAAATAAAAAGATAGCTTGCTTTACGTAAAATATTGAAAACGTAGGTTGTTCCTAAAATGCAAAAGTAGTAGTAACTTTCTGTATTCGGCTTAAATAGTATAGTACGGTTTGTTCGTTTTTCATAAATCTTTCTGTTCGTGAGATGAAGTACTGTGGATAAACAGTTTTTTTATCAGAAAGTATTATCTGGTATTTTTTTACAATCGAACAAAAATGATTATTAATATTTTAAATTATCGTGGAGTTTTCTTTTTTCTTAGTACATTATAGAAAAAAGCAAAAAATTCGGAAATGAACATAGGTTAAATAGTTTTTCTCTTTAACTTTATGACATTTCTCTCTTCCATCACTGCATAAACCATATGATGCGCTCTAGCGTAAACGCATTTGAATGTAAAATATCTTTAGCATCACCCGTTCCTTCTCTTATCTAAAACCGGGTACCGATTCGATTTAAACTTGAGATTCATTAGAATTCCATTAGCTCATTGCAAGCATATCTGTCGTACGTCTTATTTAACTTTATAAGTACTACTCTTCCCACACGATTCCTATCTCTTAATTTTATCTTACTTAATCGTTTATTTATTCAACATCTTAAAACACACGAGTATATGTCGTATGCAATTGCGAGTATTTAGTGCGTGCAATTTAATTATCGCAGTTAAATATTCTTTTTTCTTTTACGCTATACAAAGGATTACTTTCTCAACTGTTAAATTATTATTTAAGGGAAATTATTTTCCTGCAGGTAAAAAAAATAACACATCCCAGTTCTGTAACATTTTTTCTCTTAAAAAAAAAAAAAAAGTAAAATAAAACTAAACATTTTATTTTTTTTGTTTTTTGAGATTTAGGGGCATCGACTACTCGAGGGTAGTTTCCACTACAAAAAAAAGAAGAAAATATGACTTAATTCTTTAACACTTCCAACGGAACTAAAATGGTTATTTCATTCCGCTTACAAAGCCTAACAAATACAGAAATGCAATCAGTAAATCTTGATTCTTGAACATCTCACAATTATTTACCGCCTAGGCTTTCTTTTCGGCCATCCTATCTTACATCTTTTCTCCATCCTCCATACGGCTTCTACTTCTGATGACAATGTGTCTGTAGCCTCGGACATGGCATCTTCCTTCCTTTCAGATACCAACAATGTTCTGCAGCTGACATCAGGTGATCATAACTTAGATGCAGCGGTCAGCATGACTGTTAGTGAATCCAAACTCGATTCAATCAGCAATGATATACTCGGGGCTGAAGTACTCGCCTTCTTCTTAGATAACCTCTGCGCTTTTGGAGGTTCCATAGGTGCTGATAATACAGCGTCACATCGTGTTTTCTGTATTTTTACATGCACCTGCATCGCACTAATCTCAGACTTTTACTGCACCCTTGCCACACCCTCCTTCGCGTTATGACTAGTTGAAGAAGTGATGTTTTTGGCTGTTTCGTTTGTCTCCTTATCCTTACGCAAAACATCCATTGGTGCTTGTATCATCGCGGGTTTTGCTGCTTCTTTTCGTTGAGGAGATTCGATCCTAGTGTCAATTATGTCCATCTGTGGATGAGTCTTCACGCGTTTAATTGATTCCTATCGCTGATTAGATTCAATCTTAGTGTCAATGATTTTCTCTATCGTAGTAACTAGATTTGGTGCAAGCGTAGAAAGCAACTGCTTCGTTAACTTTGGATGACAAAGGGGCAACAGCTGCTTCTACATAAGTAGTTGTCGGTGGAGGTGTTCTGCTGCTAAAAATTATCCTCGCTTCAGGGTAACTTATTTTTTGCAGCGTTTTAACTTCCTGAATGGCCGTTTCTAATTTTTTTGGTGTCCTTTGCAGTTAATTCAAACTGGAGGATCTTTACACGGAACGCCTTCATGAGTTTCCATTCCACACACACATATTTCTTACCTTTCACATCTGATAGCAGTGTGTCCGAAACGTTGGCACTTAAAACCTCGCATAGCTTGCGGGATGAATGCGCGTACATCTAGATGATGTATTTTAGCACGTACCTTTTCAGGCAGATTAGGTCTGTTGAAGGTCAACACATGCGACGCTGAAGGAAGAACCTCACCATTTCTCCTCGCGGTTAACCTGCGGCATTGAATCACTCCTTGACTTGATATTTATTTTACTATTCCTTTTTCGGTGTGTAAGAAAATCTCGATCATCGACTCGTTTCGATGACTTAAGCGTACTATGAAGTTGTCCAGACATCGGGAACTCGCCGATCTTTTTCAAAGATTGAACTCGTGGCTTTGATTATAGCTTACAGTTTCAGTGTAGAAACCATTATAAGTCTTGCGAATCTCCTTAACAGAACTACCAGCACAATTTTTAATTTCTCGAGAGACTAAAAATGAACTGACTTTCTGGAAGTTTCCATTCTCTCTTGTTATCACTAGGTGTCTTCGTTTGCGCGCACTGTTGCTGAACAAAGCTTTCCGCAAATCTTTTATAATTCTGTCAGACTCTTTACTGCATTTCCTCTTCGCTTCTGGCAAACCGGCTGTTTCTAAACGAGGGTATTTACGTGCACCCTCTGCCACGTTGACTTCTTCAAGTTGTTGCATTAAATTTTATCCCTTCTTTAGCAAGGCTAGCCGCCGGGGTTCACCCCCACTGCAGGGCTACTAACCTTGGAGGACCGATCCGGTATTCCGGTGGAACCGGCATATGTCCTGGCAGAAAGCGGATGCGCAATCTCTACACTGACTCCAGGCCCCTACTCACCGAAGCTTTCAGGGCCCCCATGCATCGACATACCTGGGTACCTTCGCTACATGATTGCCATCGCAGGAGGTATGCGGACAGCGAAAGGGTCACCTTTACACCTGCAATAACAACCCTGGCCGACACATCGTCAGCTCTAAATGTGGTATAAGTCCATTTCCGAATCATTTCAACGTACATGATCTGCAGGTGGCCGAAAAAATCCAATCCAACCAGCGACCTGAAAGTGGAAGCCAGGTTAAAAAAGATCACGTTTCCGAGGAAAAACCTCTGAGCCCCCTTTAGGAAGCTATATGTACTGTACATATGTTAGCTGTTGCCGCCCTGGATGTGGAACGTAGGAACGTAGATGGTGTGTTCCGGACGTGGGAATTTTCTACCTCAGGGCAAAAAAAAGTTTTACTAAATATATTTTGTGTTCAAATTTGTGATTATTTATTTGTCCTTATACTTCCTATACTGTACAATACACAATTAATTATGAATTTGTTGTGCTGTTTAAACAAACTAGTTTCGAAAATATAATAATAAATGCGTGTATTTGAAAATGATTACCGAAATTTTATAATAATTTATTTACGATTAATAAACATTGTTTTTCAAAAGAAAAAAAGAAACGAGCAGTGAAAGAAACAGTTTTTCCTCGAAAAACTTGTTTATTGACCAAGTGAAGCGAAGTCCCTCTATTAATTTAACTTTCTGCCATTTTGTCTGTTTTTTTATATGAGATTCAACGGCGGATTAACATATTTTCCTCTTTTTTTATTTATTTGTTTATTTTTTATTTTTTAAAGTAATGTATCTTCTTGCTATTAGATGGAACAAAAATGTGAAAAAATTTTCATGAAACTTCCTGTTTTAAAATAATGCTGCTGTCTGTCTTAGACAGGCGGTGAAGGGAATGTTTCTGTCACCAAACCGCTGCTCCAGAAGTGATGTGATCTTCACATCACTTCACCCTCTACTTTCACATCTCTTTGCGGCTACGCGTACGATACTTTCACTCTCATCCGTTTTATTCCACCTTTAACTATAATGTTTGTCAGAAACCGTTCTCCTACTAGTGTACAGCAATTGTGCATTTGTCGTCGGTGCCTTATTAGATACATAACGTTTGTTTTCAACAAACTTATTATGTGATGTTCCCTTCGGCTTCGTAATTTACAAAACCGGTTGAAATCTATATATGTAGCGTGTAATAGAAGCAACTCCTCGTGACAGTCATCGGTCAGTGATATTCGATGCCCGTAGAATCTGGAAACGGTGCTTATTAATTTATTATATCACGTGACTTTTCTCGATTTATATCTTTTTAATTCAAAATTTTGATGCCTTCAACTTCTACCCTGTTATCACGGCTCAGTAGAATAATTAAGAAATAATGTTATCTAATTAGAATTATGTTAATTTCAGTATTTTTATTTGGATAACAGTATAATTATATTATATTATTTTGTTAATGTAATTTTATTATTAATTTTTTTTAGTGCGATTGTACCGTATGTATTTTTCTATATAAAATTACAATAATAGTAATATATTAAAAAGTATTTTAAACGTCAGAGGACGAACTCTCACGTTATGTTCGTTATTATTATTTAGGTTTATACTTGTAGTTTAAACAGACTATACATTCAAAGAAAAGTATTTCGACACGGCCCTGTAGTTGAAAAACCGACCTAATCAGGATGTCATTTTAATTTCTAACTTAAATGAGGCCGTGAAATTCAGCTATTCTACCTGTTACGTTCTTTAATTATGATTATTAACTTATACTATGATTTTAGATGATCTGACTTAGTTATAAAATAATTTTTTAACGGTAAGTGTCTGTTCAAAACCGATAAACTCCGTGACGTTCGTAGTCGTTCAGCTATTACTTGCTCTTGTTCTTTTATCTTCTTTTAATTTTAAATAATAATTATTATTCACTCGGTTATAAAGAAAAACTGTTATTTCTCTTCATAGTTTAAAAAGAGGGTTCGTTGTTCATCTTTATGTTTGCCAAACGCGGTCCTTGTCAGACGGCTGGCTGCTGTTATAAGAACGGTCATGATGTTGTTGTAGGCAAACGTCAGTACCGCATAACCCCCGAGCCGTATGCATATTTCCGTTGTATTTTGACACGAGTCGGTCCTGAAGCGACTACCGCAACAGCTGTTCTGTTTCTTTATAGATATATACAGTATTTTTTTTTCATTCCTATTTTGTTACATTTCTTGAAACAAAAAATGCGTATACTAAGCGAGAAGAAAAAAGTTACAACTGTCATATTTACTTCAGACCTCCAGGGTTTCTTAACCTTGAAATGAAGCTGTATTTTTATACAAGTTTATCATTTGTATACAACGGAATTATTTATCAATTTATTCGGTTTGTAATATTTTTTTTTTTAGGTTTTGGGTTTATTTTTTAGTCATTATTTGATTAACTGAATTTTTGACATCGTCTGTTCCTGTATAAATTCATATTATTATTGTAAACATATCGAATGACTTTTATTGTAAGCGGTAATTTAAAATTTAACGTAAATATGTATTGAATAACGGTTATAAAGATTTTTTTACAGTAAAACTTTGTTTACCTAAAACCCACGACTAAGTGATGGACGACCGATTTACCTACAGTGTAATTGAAATTCTGAAATTATTAATTTATTGGCATTTTTATATATCGAGTGGATCTCACAAATTTGAAACTCTTAGTACCCTAAAAAACAAAACTTACCTTTTTAAAAAAGTTTTGAAGTTTTAGTTCGATGTATTTTTACTCTGTTGAAATGTACCTTAATTATTTATTTTAGAATTTGTAATACGCGTCGGTGTATCGCATTAAATGATAATGTAAACAGAATCCTTTTGTTTATTAAAAATTAGCTTTGTTTAATGTTTTGTTTTAAAAAGGCCCGCTTTTAAAATACTACGTTCAGCACGCGATCGATTTATTTCCTTTTTTTAAAAAGATTTTAACAAACAATGTTAAATAGATTAATTTTAATTACTGGCCGAGAAAATTTCCTCAAAATCGTAAGTAAAATCCTAAAAAGAATCTACGAGCAAGTACGACGGCCTACTACCAATCGCGTAGATATTATTCGTTTCTTTTCCTCATTTTCTCGGACTGTGAACCCGTTTTTCTTTTTCTCTCCATTTTTTTCTAGTGCTCTTTTCTTCCTTCATCCACAACAATCGTTCATTATAAATTATTTTTCTTCTCTAAACATCATTCTACCTAATATTCCTTTTTATTCTCAGCGTTTTAAGTTCCTCTTTCGATTACTTTATGTATCCTGTTTGGTTTTTTAGATTTTGTAAGTTTTTGGTAGATTTATATATTGATTTAGTCTTTTTGGATTCATCTAGTTTTCTATTTTAAATAAAATGTTTTTTAAATATTTTTTGAGCGTAAATTTTGTTTGCCGCTTCAAATAATTAATAATAATCAATTTAACTAAATAAATTCGTTATGTTAATTATCATAATTTAAAAATTTTATCGTCGGTGGAAGAGTTAAATTCAAACCTCGATTATCTTCAGGCATTTAAACAGCGCTATCGATGTCGGATACAAAAAAAAAAAGGAATTTACTATTATCATATAAACATAGTTTTAAATGTATATACTCGAATACAAGACGTCATCAATTGTACGCTTTAAACACCTAATAAACATCGCTAACTGACGATGTTTTTAAAACTCAAGCTACTGGTAAAAAAGAAAAAAAGTTTATCTAACCGTTCAAGTCAAACTATACATAGTCTTTTTATGTAGGACTTTTTAAACTCATTTGCATAATTAATGTGTAAACCTCTTGAGAACAGTTTTCTCTCTTCCGGTTTATTATTTTTTTTTTTTTAAATGTTTCAAGTCGGTTTCATTAATTTTATGTTAAGGTGTTATGTTTTCTGTTATGTTATTACGTATTTTTTTCCTTTTTTATCATACGAGTATAATATGGGGGTTTGTTTGTAAGAAAATATTTTTTATTTTAGATAAGTTAGTTGTTTCGGTAGTCGTTTAAACGTGTTGAACTTTTAATGAATTTAATAAATTGTAACATTTTTCTTTTAACCTGAAAATTTGGTCTGGAATTATTTTTTATGTATTTTTTTTCTAAGCGTACATTTTAATAAATGAATTGTAAAACTTCTATTAAAATAGCCTTTAAAAATAAAACATTAAAAAGAAAAAAAAAAAATTAATCAACATATATAAAAAACAAAGTAATGAAATTGTAAGGTGAAGGAATAATTTGTTAGTGTAAGCAGAAATTATATTTAGATTTCCTTAACGCGGTAAAACGGTCGAATAGAAATCTATTACTTAAATCTTGTGATAAAATTGTAAATCGATTAATTTTAAAAGGAAACTTTCAGATAAAATTAGAAAAAGATGTGTTATGGACATTTAATTCTGACATATGAGGACAGATTAATTAATAAAATATTTGTACGTAATCCCAAAACAGTCAACAAATTGTCTAATCCCAAAACAGTCAACAAATGTAAAGAGGTTAAAATTTATAGAAGAAGTGGACATTAAAAAGGAAGGCATTATAGGAAGGAAGACGTTTAAAGGAAAGATTTAGTAGATATTTAAAGGTTTCTAGGAGGTAGAAAAGAAAAAAACACTTAGAAGAAAAAAAAAGGAACGATTTAATGATAGGATGAAAAAAATTCTAAGAGGAAAGAAGGAGAAAGAAATCGCGAAGTTAAAGATGATCGAAATCGGGAATAGAAAAAGAAAGAAAAACATACATTTTTACGAAAAATTTATAATCTACAGTAGGGCTCCGATAAATGATTTATATTTTGTTCCGTATAATTCAAGATTGAATGTGGTTGTACCTTTAGAAAACTGTTTCTCTTGGCCGGTGGCTCTATTTCGTAGAAGATAAGACATTTTTTCACAGCTCAAAATATGTTGAAAAACATTGGAAGCAAAATCTTTGATCGGTACTATACTCCTCCAGTCCGGGTAAAAAAGGCTTGATTTTCCGAGATATTACGGGCTATTTGGGAATTCTCTGTCCGGAAAGGGTTTTAAACTTTAAATAACCGATCCTATTTTCAACGAGATTCGTTGTTTGACTTGAACCGGAATTAAGGATGATCGACCTTTTTCACAACCCGTGCATTTTTTCTTACTCGTAATCCCTTAATCTAAATTATCAGTCTTATACCGTTTAGTCCTCCCTGGACCGTCGAAAAGATTCATCCTTGGTATTTTATTTTTTGAAGAGATTGCCCGTGGACTGATTCGGGAACTTTGTTTCCTGTTTGGTAGCTATATAATACTGGTCAGCCTGGAAAATGAAGAGCATATGAGTTAAGTCGGGCCTACCTTATAAACAAAACAATTCAGTGCAAATAAATAAAAAAAAAAAATTAAAGTAAGAAAACATTGCATATAGATTTCTTATTAATTTTGTTTTTTGAAAACGATAAAAAAATAAAGTAATTTTTAATATTATTTAATTTTTCTGAATTAAAATCTAAATTTCTGAGTCGATTACCTCTATAGAAACCCACAGTAATGATTTTATAAAATTTTCTTACGAAAGTTGTTTACTACTTTAAAGTAATTTTACGTTTTGAATTGTTTAATTGAAACGTACCGTGATAAAATACTTTATAATACAGAGTTTCTTTAAAATTAGCTGTCCACTCTCAAAATTCTCTCCTACATATCGAAATTTAAAAAAAAAATGAATTGCGCTTGTTTTTATTCATGAAAATATTCCTCAAAAATACTTTCTATGTGTATATAAATTATTCAGTACTTTCTGTCTTTGCGGTTAAGGTCAAAAGAGTCCCTATTAAAAATTAAAAAAAATAAATAAAATCTATGAAAAACGTTGGTTTGAAATTATGTAAGCGTTAATTTTTGTCCAGTTTATTTTATTGCATCAGGGCTATTTATATAAATATTTACTGGAAAGGAGGAGGATCTAAAGTTTAAAAAGGAGTTACATGAATTGACCAAACCTATTTTGTCGAAACGACATATTCGATCACATGAGATGAAATGCGCGAATAATTATTGATATACGTCGAAATAATTGCCGGAATTTTTTTTTTTTTGTGTAAATGAAAATACCGTCATTCACTTTAAAAACTGTTTGAGTTTGATAATAGTTTCTTTATTTTAGTTTTAATAGTTTTTTTTATTCATAATTTATTCCAGTGATTTTGGAAATTTTATTAAAATGATGTTACTGCACCTACTTAAAATACATGTACCTATATTAATATTTGCATTAAATTTATATTCTATGATTAGTTAATGAAACCGCTTTGGGCACAGTACCTGATAAATGACTCTGTTGTTTTGTTACTTGCGTTATCATTATTGTAATTTGAATACGTTTTTTCATCGATCGAATTTTGACATCGGGTTTATGTAAAACGATTACATAACCCTACGTTGTCAAAATTTTAATTTCATAATTTTATGTGAAATACATATTGTACGGATAAAATTATTGTGTTCATTTTCAATATGGTTAGAAGTTATTTAAATATTTTTAATTATCGTTTATACATGCATAATGGGTATATTATAATTTATACGTGTATAATGAGTATTGAAATAAAGGTTCTCTAGTATTTAAGCAGCGTGTTATTGTTTGTTATTAGTAAACAAACAGTAGGGATTTCACCCGCTTTCCTGTCATTTGTAGAATAAAATTGTACATCCAAGAACAGATTGACCTATTTAGATAAAATTATATTGTAATATATATATTACAATAATAAATACAAAATAAAAATAAATTACAAAATTTATTGTAATATATATATTACAATAAATAACAAACTTAATTATTTCACATGTGAGTGTTAACATCCCCCGTCGTGGCTTCGCTCGCACTATATGGTTACTTGCTTCACTCGTCCTACCCCTCTAGTCAGCGGGCTCTGCTCCTTGGACCCCGCTGTTCTTATAAAAAATATCAGTGTATTGTAATTTCTTCACAGTAATAGTTTGGTCAGTACAGGACCCGAATATCTGAAATATTTATCTTAAAAGTATCTGTGAGCCCAACTTTACCGAATATCTTGTTTAGTATAGTCGGAAACGGTAAACATTTGCAATCATTGATCAACATTTTATACCTTTCTTCACCCCTTTCAATTTCGAACTTCGAAAAATCGAAAAATTGTTTTTAGATATTCACATGAAGATTACACGCACGAAAAATCAGGTCGATATCTTCATTTGTTACTGAGAATTTAAAATATATTAAATTACATCCTTACTTCATTTTAACCCTTTAACTCGGAATTTCAAAAATTCGTTCTTAGTGTGCGCTTACACCAAACAAGAACGTGTATACAAATGTTCATCAATTTATCGTTAGTAGTTTCTGCTAGATATCGAATATGAATCGGCCACGGAATGTTGTTATATGTATAGATGTATCCTAGACTTCAAGGTTCACAAGTAAACACGTTGATTTTACGAGTTAAAATTTTGAATAGGCGGTTCCGTTAACCTATTAAACTTTTAGTATTTCTATAACTTTATTTTTAAAAAAAGAAAATAATCATATTCAGAAATACGTAAAATCTAAAAAAAGATGCCTACTTTGATTTTAAATTATCATTATTAATAGATACCGAGAACTACAGCGTAAAATAAATAAATGAAGCATTGATAACAAAAAAAAAAAAAAACAAAAAACCTTCCTACCAAACGAATATTTTAGGCAGTTTCAATGAGATGCTTAAAATTGTTTTAAAAATAGGCTAAACCATCCTAACTTACAACTTAGATTGCCCACCTCGTCCTGGCCCATGCCCCTTCAACAGCATCGGATAAGATAAAATGCTATCTCAAGTACGGTAGGGATATCATTGACTTTCAAACCAGTCAAACGGGAAACCTCTCGTAAATAAAACTTAAAGGACGTAATTTAATTTTCCTTTAATGTAAATATGATTGGAAGAAAATTTTTATTAAAAGTTTATAATAAATTCTAAAACATTATTAAGTACGGAAACACAACGAAAATTTCACGTCGAGCGTGTTATGATAAAAGAAATATGAAGGGATTCCCTATAATTGATATCTTCAATCGGCTAATTTCATCATCAACGGAAGCTTAACGAAGTTCAGATGATATTCACTATTAAAAAAAAAACAAATCTTTATTGACAATACGGATTTGTATAGTGAAGATCATAAATCAAAGAGAAAGCAATTCTGATTAGTTCCGTTTGTGTCCCAGGTCCTTTACATTGTTACCACATATAAGCCTAACTTAATATCGGTGGACGGCAACGGTAGCGGCTCAGATGTCAGCGGGAGCACAGTAAACCTACGCGCTGGTACAAGCGTCACCCCCGCCTCGCAGATGACAGCGCAGTTCTCCCACCATAGCGGCGCTACCGCCCCACCACTCTCAGGCTTCAATAAAAGAGCATGCACGAGAATGAATTTTTAATTCGTCATCGACCACTACCTGGAGAAGACCAAGAAGAAGAAGATAGAAGTTCCCTGTTCGCCTCAACGTGGGACTTCCCGGTTGATGTCAACATCCCCACACACACACTTGGCGGACTCAACGCAGGAGCCGGCTCAGCGTGAGATCGCTCGGGAAGAACCGCCTTGGCCGCCGGCGAAAGACGATCGACGCCGACCCGACACTGTGGGGTTCTGGAAGCCACCACTAACACGCTGTAGTTGAGACCCAGCTGCCGCTGAGGGGAAGCTCGGTCTGATTTCAGTGGACGGGCGGCAACTTCCCGACCAGCTTCCGGGCCCAACATCTCTTCTCAGAGCTAACGCAAAAAAACAGCTCTTCTCAGGGCTACTACAAGGTTATAAAGTGCCAGGTGCCGTCGGAGCCATTCGGCGACAATGTATATCACAACCGTAAAAAGTTCATAAATCTTGTTTGACTATAGTAATAAATTATTGCCTCCCTTTTTATAATGTAGCGATAATTTTATTTATCTGTTATCAGGGATAACCTTATATAAAACAGTACGTTTATCGGTACAATATTAATTACGATAATACTATCGTTCCAAATGCTACGATAATATTATCTGATTAACTACGAAAAGATACAAAGCCGTAAAACAAAATTAAATCGTAAAATTAAAGTGTCCTAATTAAGTGAAGCGTGTTTTTAAAGTAAGGTCCATTTGAAATAAAAACAAAACTGAAAATATAAACAAAGTTTATTACTTACGCTTAAAATCTACATTCGTTTGCTACTTTTCTACGTAGCTGCTTTCAACTTCAATAAATCTTTCATACTTTTTCACTAGCGTCTTCATTCCCTTTTCAAGAAATTCCGCTGCCAATGACTTTACACACAGTACCGTTGTTTTTCAATTCCTCGTCACCGACAAACCTTTCTGATGCGAGAAGAATAAGAAAATAATTGCCGGGAGCAAAGTGTGAGATGGATGATTGAAGATTTTCCAGCGACATTTTTCCAATCTCCTTACTGACTGATTTGCTGTGTCAGGTGGGGCATAATTCTGCAAAAACAAAATCCTGCGGGGAAGCACCACACGTCGTTTATTTTTTACAGTTCTCCTAAGATTTTTTAACGTTTAACAATAAATAACAGCATTCGCAGTCCCTTTATGTCCCCCCTCCAAAAAAAAAAATTGTAGCCATAAGCTTCTTTACCGAACGTTCTTGCTTGAACTTCTTCGGTCTAGGAGTCGATAAATGCCGCCATCCCATTTATTGCTACTTTGTCTCGCTGTTTGAATAAGAAATCCAAGTTTCATCTCCGATAAAGATGCGATCGGACAATTCATCTTCGTATCGCCGCAAAACTTTTATGCTCTGCTGAAAGTCATTTTCCTAGCGTATGACGAATGTCATCGTCGTCACCCGTGTGGCTCGCAATATTTTATAAACCACTTTTTCATTAAAACTTCACATATCAAAGTTCGTGAATCGTTAATGACAAATTTCTGATACGGTGAAGCACAGATTTACGTAAAATAAAACCATTCGTTATCGCTGACGGCCGGTCGCTATTTTCTTCATGAAAGTTCATTAGCCCTTCTCGAAATAAATAACACAATCTTTAATAATCGTCTCTCATAATATTCGGCCCGTAAATTTAACAACTTTTCCTGTGAATTTCAGCCGCAGAGTTGGTTTTTTCTTATAAAAAATCGGATTACTACTCGAACTTCACACTTGGCGGGGTCACGACTAATAGTATTCATTATAAATATAATGAATAACCTAACGACAAAATAACTAAATTACTGTTGTTAACAGTCGACTATCGGTTGCAGTAACTGCAACAAGCTCTATCTGTTTACATCGCGTATGAAGGCGCCACATTCAAAACGGTCCTTACATTAAAATCACGTTTCGTATATTATTTCTCTGTTATTTTCACAGCCAAATTATACGATCGATTATAAATAAATAAAAATATTTTTACAGCGACAAAGTAAAGAAAACCGATACTAAAAATGAATCGCTAATTACTTTCTGTTTATGTACAAATAAAATTTCGATTTTAATTTTATTTAATTCTAACTTAATTATTTTAAAATATTAAATTTTTCAATACGATGGAGCAATCGATATATTTTTTCTTAATTCCTAATTTTGCTTTACTTTAATTATCGTATGTCACTAAATTATTGCCAAATATGTAGCAGCGATTAACTAAACCGGTTTATTTAGTTAATATATTAACAATGTTATAAAAATAAATAGATACGCAATTTATTGTTTTACGAAAAACTTTATCTTTTAAAATATTGTAATAGGATCAGTATAACCGACCAGAGTAAGGGATTTCTTTGAAGAAAAATAGAAAAACAAGGAAATGGAAAGAAGAATTGAGCAGGAACTGAAGGGATTCTTTTCTCAGACTTACAGGTACGTTTAACAATTATTTTCTTTGTAATACCAGAGAACAGCGCTTCGAAAAAGCTGTTGTTGTTCTACCGTAAGCGTTACCGGACGGGAATAAGAGTTTATAGAAAAACGTAAAAGGCGGTGAAAATTATTACGCGTCAACAATTAATGGGATGAGGCGGGTTCTGCATCCCAGGGAATATAAATACTTCCAGGGACCGTCGGAGAACAGTCGGTAATTCTGCGAGGTCGTGTTCGGCGTAGTCGTGATAACAATTGACAACAGTAAGTAGTTCCGAGTTCTACACAGTTGCGGTGACGTCGATGATATCGTTAAGCGTTTGGTACCAAAGAGCGAAGAGTACGTCACGAGTATTCCAGCGTGTACAACGGGTGAATGCAGAAAGTTTTTCGGTAAATTAATGGTAAACGGTAGTGAGAGCGACAGTATTTTACTCGTTCGTAAAGTGTAGTAGAGTAATTCTATTGTAAACGGTAAAAGTAAATAATATTTGTAGAAAATGAATCGTATAAATTGTAGATTTCTCTATTATCTTATCGTTAATAGAATATTCTATCAGTTATTTTATAAACTGGACTATTCTGGCTTTTATAATTTAACTGTCATTAAACAAATCTTGTCCTTTTTATTTTACTGTTTTGCGCGTTATATATACGTATTATCGTTGTTATTATTTTTATTACTTATTTTGTTTATGTAGGGTAATAAATTGTATTTATAAGAATTCTTTACGTTTGTTAATCTCTCAATATCCTTATCGAATCGCGAGCACGCGACAATACGTTCCTAGCTATCAATTATTTTACATATGATTCGCCCGATTACATGTATAATTATTTTAAATCTGAAATATATTTTCGAGTGTACTTGATTTATAAAAAAATACGCCAAATTTAAATTTATAGCCATATTCTTGTAAATTAAATAAATTTTTCTTTTCTGCGTCCCAGTGAAACGACGCATTAGTTGTCCTATTTAATCAGTAGCGTAAAGAATGTTTTGACGAACAAATGTATTATATACATCGTCTATGTAAATCGATTGATTATATATGTATATTTTAAATTTTATTAAAATCAAAATAACAATATTCATCTCTGTATTATTAAAAAAAATACAGTCGGCAGTTTGTATTTTCTTTAAAAGAATATTATATTCCAGTATTCTAAGAGCTTTTTACCTTACGTTTTCTAGTTTATTCGCGTGCTCCTTAACTTCTTATCGTTTTTTCTTGATGAAAAGAATGTTTTTAATTAATTTTGTAAAAAGCCAGTGAAAAATAAAAGGAAGCTAAAGATAAAGAACCTTAAGAACTTAGTAACAACGTTCAAGTTGTGAAAAATTGAAAGTTCTTAGTTTGTTCAAGTGTTCGAAAAGTTTTGAGAATAGCCGGCGCTTCGGATAGTGCTATTATTATTAAAGTTGGTTGTTACGACGACATATACTACCTTTGTTAAATGTGTGTAGTATAAGTTACTTACTACCGACAACATTTTCTTGTAAATTATTTTCGTGTATTATTTCAAATGTAATTAATTTAAATTTAATTAATTTTTGTTAACTAAACGTAAAAGTAATGAAAGAGATTTGATTTTACGTTCGTTTTCTTAATAATTTATTTTATAAAAAATCGATTGTATACATGTCTGTCTTTTTATGAATGTAATTCCTTTTCTTTACTGTACGACCGAGTGGAGCGATAACACTAGTTTTTTTCTGAAGAAATATAAAATAATGACTATAATAATATCTTGAACAGAATTTTCTTGTCGAAACAAAGTAACACATCGTGTTTCGTCTTTTGTTCATCGTAAAAAACTATTTTGTAGTAATGAGCGGAAGAGATTAAATATGCGACGGGTAATCTCCTATCACTGACATTACTGTTATTAACATATTCAGAAGGTAGTCTTAACGTATAGTTCACTAAATATACACCTTTTTGTTTTACGATGTATATACGTAAGTTAATAGAATTTTTATAAACCACACCGACCGATTTCTGTAAAATATTTGTTCGTCAATTATTTGTCATTTTTTAATGACAATTATATTATTTGATACCATGTATTATAGATAATTATTAGATTTTCAATTAAATCCGTAGATTGAAGTTTAGGAAAGTTTTCTCTCGGATGTTTATTCAACTTTAGAATTAATTTAACTATTGCGATTTAAACATTTACTTTTTAAGTTTAATACGGAAAACAAAAGAGAAAAAAATGGTGATAGTTCGTCGATCTTGGGAAGTTTTGTATAAAATGCATATATAAGAGAAAAAAATTATCTAATTGAACGATTTCGGATTGAACACCGACCGATTTCTGTAAAATATTTGTTCGTCAATTATTTGTCATTTTTTAATGACAATTATATTATTTTATACCATGTATTATAGATAATTGCCGCTTGCAACCCCTTATCTCAAGAGACCGTTTAATTTAAAGTATACAAATTTATAGAGAACAAAAATTAAAATTGGTATTTTTTAACCGACTTCAAAAAACGAGGTTATGTATTCGACGCGTATATTTTTTTTTTATCTTTGTTAGGGCATAACCTTATTCCTATTAATCCGATTGAAACAGATTTTGTTGCAATCGATGCAGCTGCGTTTTGCAAAGGTACTATTGGTTGAAAAAGTTTTTAAATCCGAAAAATACGAGTTGGGGGTAGTTATTTTGGGGTCAGTTTTATCAAAATTTTGTAAATATAACCCTACGTTATAGTAAGCTCAGCATAGGTGCTCGTGCTTATCTTACCGTTTAAAAAAAAATTCCTCCAAATTTATCGCTCTCCCAAAAAATTGAAAAAACTATTCTTTTATTTAACGCATAATTTTTATTCGAATTTTTTTTCGTCTTCCTATGCGTAGTAGTAGTAGTAGTGCAGAAACATACATTGGGGTACTATTGGGGGCGGGGAACTGATCAAAGATTAAATTTAACGATTTTTTTGACTAAAATAAATTTATTTTTAGTTTATTTAAACTTTTAATGATAACAATACAATAAAATTTCATCATCACCCCCACGCCAAAAAAGAGATCACGAGTAACTTTTTATCGGTTGTATATTTTTCCTGTGTAATTTTTTTAGTTTCTTCCATTTAACAAAATGAAGTAAATAAAAAAATAAAAAATAATTTTTTTTAAGACGAATTCAATAATGAAAAGAAGAAATGTAAAATATTTTAAGTGTAATTTTGACTATTACGCTTCAATTCCTTTAGTTTTAGCGAATATTAATTATGGACAGGAGATAATTAATGAACGAATAAACACTCGATCCGATGTAATGTTTAAAAATTATTAATTGTTAAAATAAAAAATCAGAAGGATTAGTTTCAAGAAATTGTTGTATAGCCGTTAGAGCGGGAGGGACAAAGTAGATGAGGCCATGACAGTAGGGATGGTGAATGGGAGGAACTTAACATCGCTGTTTATTCGGCGATCTGGACTAAGGAAGAGTCGGTTCTAAAAGTAGTTTTGAGACTACAAGGTACTGAAACGCGTCAAGTACGAATGTTAAGACTGACAGTGCTAGGAAGGACAGAAAATAAATACTCGAATCGATTGCGATAATCCTAGCGGAAACATAAATACGATGAAATATACATACGTTGTATATTGTGAAAAAAATATATTGTATAGATATAATGCAAAGATATAAAACGGGCAAAAAGGTCCAAAAAGTTTGTATATTTCTAGTTCTTAATCGATTACAAAAATGAATCCTCATTTATGAATTTAAAAACGCACAGCATCACCTTCAAGGGGTAAAGTTCCGTTCAAAATTTAAAGAAATATTTCTTACAATGCTCGAAGTAATTTATATAGACTCATTTTTTCTTTTCTTTAAGTTATGGACGTACACCGTACGATTAGGTTTTTATTTTAGTGTTGTATATTAAATCCCTCTTTATTTTTTTACTCATTTATTTTATTTTACTATTACCGTTTCATATTTTAAATTACGCTGAACTAAATTTGAACTAAATAAATAAATTGAACTAACCTAAATAAATTTGATTGAACTAAATTTTTCTGTTATTACCTGATGAATAGAAAAAGATTTAGTTAATTTTTTTCTCGGTTATTTGCTGTGTCTAATTTATACTCATTATTTGTATGATTTTTTTTTTTAAGTTACGGTATAGTGTTGGTTTATACGCCTACTATTTTGCTGAACACAGGTTTTATTTCAATTTTTATCTAATAAATATTTCAACTTAAATTCTTTTACGTTTAAAAAAAGAAAAGAAAATATGAAACTAGGTCCGTTTTGTTAGACATAAATTTTATATATACGTGCAGGTGTATTCATTCACTCTGATTTGTATGTGTCCATTTGTGTTTGTATATGTGTATTTTACAAAATATATTCACAGCTGCGGACATAATTGAAAAATACTGCTTTGCCTAAGGCGTAGTAGCTGCAATAGCAAGCAGTCAGTGGGAGGCGTTCGCTTTTGTAAGCTGTTCCATTCTACCTTAGCCTATTTCAGTATTGATGCCTCCCTAGAGAATTAGCCTCTTTCTCTTCCCTCCTCGTCTTCATACCCTTACATTTCTAGCTCGCATTTTATGCAAAACTATTGAACTTACGCTATTGGCAAATCTCTTGATATTGACTACAGCGCTTTCGGTTAGTAATGTAACTAAAAGAAATATTTGTAAAGTTTGACCAGGTTGTTTGTTATGAACGCGGGTTTTGTGTTTCGATTAAAGAGCTTGTTACCGGTAAACTTAGGCCGTTGGGGTTCAATTTATTGAACTATCTCACGGATCCTCAGCTTGAGAACAGATAAAAAAAAAGGCCGTGGTCGAGCTTTAATTAGGTTTTAAGGCATCGTACGTAATTAAATAAAGTTTAAAAGTAAACCGAATAAATCAAAGGATTGTACTAAATATTTTCGTACCGACCGCATCTTAGATTTTTTTCTTCAGCGACGTGAAAGATGCAATTAGATGGATGCATTTGGTCGGGAGACTTATAAATAATTTTTTTCTAAATTTTCTTTACAGCAAAACCATGTATAACAATATTAAATATTTTCAAGTCACAGGCATCACTACACGTTATTAGTTCTAATTAATGATTAGTATCATTCGTTTGTTCATAACTAACTTGGTATCTTAAATTTATTTCAGATTGTTATTGATTTTAATAAAATTTATCCTCATTTTTTTATATCGAGTTCATCGATAAAATAAATATTTAAGATAAAAAATTTCTAACCGAAATAGTAAACCGTCAACAACATCATTGCGGTTTATTTTATTTGGAATAAATCCATCACAAAAAATTTATTATTTCAATACACACATGCATTCATTAAAAGATATTTGAGTCATATTATTTATGAAAAGAGACATCGAGTCAAAATTTAAACAGATTGCTATTTACAGTCGGTGAAATATGTTTATCTCGTCTGTAAATTCGTTTGGAACTTATTTGAATTAGTAAATTCAAAAGAAAAAAATAAATATAATTTCTTGGCAATTTTTAAAATGATATTTGAAATACTTACTTTACTTTCCGTGACCGAGAACAAAAAACAACATCGTATTCTCCATTTCCATTACTCACAGCTTTGATTGCCTTATCGCTTGATACACAGTAGTTCTTCACGTTTACAAGATTTTATTTGGGCACAGGAGCAGATTTCCATCGTCTGGATTTCTCCACAATCATACCTACCACTCGTTGCTCATCCCCCACCTCGACTTCTTGCTATTTTAGTTCTAAAGATTCAGTACTAAGTACTCTTTGGCAGGTGACGTCCTCTAATTAGCTCCTCTCCGGATACGAGAGCCTTTTCATCTGGTAATGTCTCCTTCCACAACTGTTCGCGCCGAGTCTCAGATGGAATCTCCAGAGGTGCTATTTTCTGGATAAAATTATTTCTACAGGCTTCTATTAAGCCGAGGGTTGACAACCGTATTGTTATACATGGGTGTTTAGTGGCTATCGCCTTTTTTTTCATTTCCATTTTTCCTACCGTTTACTGTCTTATGCTAGAAGGTAGCCGGCTAAAGGATTAATCCTGTGAATTGGTATCCGTTTCAATGTGCACTGTATCATTCAGAGTTGCATCGACATTCCAGGCGTGTACAGATACTTCCTATACTGGGGCTGCGTACTCTTCTGCCGCAAAATACAGAACCGTTTCAGATGGCCCGAATCGTTATTGGTTGAACTCCCCATGTTGGACCATGTCAGATTACGAATACTCTTGAAAATGTCAAAGTGACATTTAACTGTTGGCGTTTGGAGAAATTCTTTTGATGTACATAGAGTAGCGTGCAAATTAATCCTAACCCTGTTGTTATTTAATAAAAAATAACTTTAATTAGAAAAAAAATCGTACCTGTACAACTTGTGTTTGTATTAGACATGTAGTACTTAGTATGTCCTTTATTCTTAATCGCTTCACGTACACGATTTAATCTATTCAACAAGTGTACTGGATAATTTTTTTCTTCATCGTGAAACGATACCGATATGAATGCTTAAATGAGGTTAATTTTTGTGGTACAGTTCATTTTTGAGAATCATTTTTTTGACTATTACCCAAAGATTTTAAATCGGGCTTAAATTTGGGGAGTTGCCTGGCTACGGGAGCACTTTAGCTTTTCGCCCTTCGAAAAACTTTTCCACTTTTTTTGGCAGTGTGGGCCAAAATTTGAAACACTCTGTTGTCTTGTAGGAATTAATTTTGAATCGTGTCAAAACCCGTCCTTGAAATTCTTATACATCCATCAATTTTCAACATACTATCTACCGGAGGTAATGAATAAGGGACTTTCAAATGTGACAAAACCCCAAAAATCAATTCTGGGGATGTTTAACTGATTTTTGGGTATGAGCCGGTTATGTATTTTCATTTTATTCTTTTCTAACGTATAAAACCCTCTGCCCCTAACGTAACAATATGACTCGTCGAAAAACATAACATTTTTCCAGCCTTCTTTGGACCAGTTAGCATGTGCTTTGGCTCATAATAGCCATTATCGGTGTTAAAAGTTAGCACATTGCTGATGTTAAAAGCTGCTTTTCAGCTGGTCGAAGAGTTATCCGTCCGACTGAAAGAAGTCGGCTTCTAACAGTAATTACACGTAAATCTGCACTACTGACTGCTAATTCTCGATTTAAGTCCGCATCAGATAATTTGAGATCAAGAATACTTTGTCTCTCTAATAACCGATCTTGTGTCGTAATAGTTTTTCTTTTACGGTTACATTTGCCATTCCTTTGAGGTGAAAAAGAACCGGTTTCTTTCAATCGTTTTAAAATAGCATTCACTGTCCCTAGTCCAATACCACACTTAGAAGCTATTTATCGTTATGTCTTACCGGTAGCTTAGAAAGAGAAAAAAATTTCGAACGCTATTTTGGAGTTATATCCATTATTATATATTCGATACAGAAAAAAATAAGAAAATATGATTTTGTGAAGAAATGAAATAAAATTTCACAAAACACTATTTATAACATGAAAATGGTTAAATCGCTAAATGTAAGAATAGGTGTGGTCAAATAGTACAGTCACAACATAGAAATAAAAAAAAAATTCCCTGCGTTCGGATTAATTTGCATGCCACTATGTATATATATATATTATGATATATTAAACTTGTTATATTATATTTTTTGTTTCTAGACATAAAATAACAAGAATAATATATCAGTTTTTTGTTCTGAAATAATTTATTACGTAGCCTACATACTACTTCACTTCAGTATTAAAATAATATAAAATAATCGTTAAAAATTATCAACAAAATAACAAAAATAATTATCTTAATTAAATATTACATACCGTGTATAAATTTGTAATAATATCATCCATTGATAGGTAATCTAAAATAAAAATTTTAAAAAAATCTGCTTTTTAGTATTTTAAAACATCGTTGTTTGTTTTTCTTCCTATTTAAAAAAAAAATATTGTACATAGCTTTCTATTAAAAGCAGATATAAACGATCATGTTGCGCTGTATAAAGATTTATTTTCTATCTGAGACTACTTAGTACTGTAGAAGATTATTTTATGTTGTAAAACATGATTATTTTCATACGTAATACTCGAAGTGTCTTTAGAACGTTCTGTAATAACAGATAAAAAAATATAATAATAATAATAACAATATATATATCGCAGTATGAAGTTCGCTTTAATTCGCTTATGTTTATTTATAGATAGTGAATATGCGATTCAGTTCATCTAAATTTTTTTCCTTTTTATCTTTTATACATATAAACTAAGCAGAGAAAACAGTTTGTAAAAACGTATTTAGACGGATGAATTTCATAAATAATTCTTACTTTTCCGGCTATAGCGAGATATGCTGCGAGAACTAAGTACAACGGCTAAGTAAACAGAGATCGGTCAGACAAAAATTGGACGTTATTAAGTTTTATAACTTGAGACGTTTAAAAAATATAGATTTAAATTGTAAATAATTTGTAAAAAAGTTTTCTAATTCCAATATTCCCCGGTACAAAAAATTTATTTTTGTCAGACGAACGTTTGTGCGAATGTACGTTTGTATGTTGGCCTGCATTTCGTCGTATAACTCTGAACTCCGTTGGTCGAATTTCTTCAAACTTGGTAATTAGATACTACCTTCGGGGGGAAAGAATGTATTAAATGTTTGCAAAAATTGGAAAAAGGGAGGGGAAGTTTTGGCCGAAATAAAATTTCAGATGTTTGCTGGCGCACTTAAGCAAAAACATTGTATCTACTATTGTATATTTTTGTTATATCGTGCGTATGTTCTGAATATCGTTTTTAATTTTACTGAAATATATATTTTTTTTATATGTATATTTTCGTCTTTTTACTAAAGGTGATTGATATCCGTTAAACATTAATGATATGTCTAATTCGTAATAAATCGTTTTCCGTTTTCAAGTTATCCGGATTTTTTATTATTTAGATTCGGCCTTACAAAGGTCAACCCAGGTAAACAGAGTTCCACGGTACAGATTTATATTTTTAAAATAAATAAAATGAATTACACAGGTCAACAAAAAAAAAAAAAAAAATTGAAAGTGAGGTAAAAAAAACAGGCGAATTAGAATGAATTTTTTAAGCTGAATCTTAAAATTAAATAATTTTCTTTATCACCCTCATATTTTTAGTTATGACGCTTTAAAATATTGAGAGACTTCTTAAATAATACAATAGAAAAATAATAATAATAATAATTACAATTAAAATTCCTACTCTTATTTTGCAGACATTTACTTTTATAATTTTTTTGTTTTATTTTCCTTTTGTGTTCTCTTTTTATCATCCGGCAGTAAACACTTATAATAGATTGATGCCATCGGAATTGATAACGTTGTCCTATCTGCCTATATATCTTGGTGGAACTTTTCTCCTTGTTTGTCGCTGATGTCACCCGAGTTTAGAGGAAGAAGTCCAAATGAGAATGTAAAAAATGAATGCCATTCTACAACCTAAATTTTTGTAGTTCACTAACAGTTCATTTATAACCCGATCATGATTTTCAGCTTTTTAGTTTCCAAGAAAACCAATAACGACATATTTGAATGACATGCTGCTAGTTCTTTTGGATTCAGTTTGCTGTCAAAGATATTTTCACGAATTAATTTTCTTATTTGTGGCCCGATGAATATTCCCTCTTTTAATTTGGCTTCACTTAATTTTTGACGATAATTAAAACCGTCTGCATCTTTATCTAATGTTTTTCAAAATTCTTTATCAGGCCTAGTTTTATGCGTAGAGATTTTCAGTCCAGAGAAAACCACAGTGGTGTTGCTTAAGGGCCGATTGGCTGCTTCCCGACAAATCCTGGTTCGGATGGCTGGTCTTTCCGTTCGCAAAAAGGTCGCTGGTGCTTTTTATGGAATCCGTAGAATCATTCATTACGATTGGAGGTTGAATTACCGTACCGTGCGTATCCTTTACAAAGGTGTCAGTGAGGCTATTTTGCTATTTGCTGCCCCTGTCTGGGCTCACCGCTTGGCTTTTAGGTGTTACGCGGACATTTTGCTGCAAGCCCAGCGACTCCTCTTGCTGGTTGTTATAGGCGGTTATAGAACAGAACAGCGGAAGGCAGTCTGTGTTTTAGCCGGAGTCAAACCAATAGATATCTTAGCTAATGAGCGTTAGGAACGCTACATTTCCAATGTAAATAACCTATTGACGTCAGAACGAAAGCAGAAGATTGAAGACCGGGGCCTTGCGTTTTGGCAGGTCGGGTGGGACGTTTGAATACTAGATCGTGGATACCGGTGTTCTTTGGTGGTTGGGTTTCAATTAACCACACATCTCAGGAGTGGTCGAACTGAGACCGTACAAGACTACAATTCATTTACACGCATACACATATCATCCTCATTCATCCTCTGAAGTATTATCTGAAAGGTAATTACCGAAGGCTAAACAGGAAAAAGAAAGAAAGAAAGTCCCACCCGACCTTTTCGTCGGGTGGGACGAATCGCCCACAGGTCCCTACACGCGTGATATATTTCCTATATTGTCTGATTTAGGTGCGATTAGATGGATTTCCTCCAGTCGGTATATCACACAGTTTCTCTCCGGGCACGGTACCTTTCGGACGAGTTTGGCTAGGTTTCACTTGGTGGATTTGAGTCGATGCCTGGATTGAGGACTGATGATACAGTGGATCGTGTCCTCTATGTCTGTCCCCGATATGAGGTCGAACGTTCACGAGCTGTTAGGGAACTTGAGAAAATACATTCCTTTCTGGATCTCCGTATTAACTGGATGATCCGCGAGGAGTGGTCTATAGTGGCTGACTTTCTTCGCACCCTTGCAGTGTGTAGGTCTGCAGAGGGTGTTTAATCGAGGTATTTGATCATGGTAGGATCCCGGGTGTCTAGAGTTCCGGCTTAGGCATTGGATTGGTTGGAGGTAGGCGTAATGCATCGTACAGCGGTTTAAATTGTTATCGGTACTAATAAAATTGTTTCACAATGGAAATGCAATAAAAATAGCGCGAAATACACACATGAAATAAAATTTATTATGGATATAATATATATATGTTTAGTAGTTGACGGGATGCGCCTATCCATTTTAGTAAATATATGACAAGTGAGCGGTTGGGACACGTAAGACGGTGGTGTATGGCACCGCGCTTAGTCCGCTCATGCCATTAGGTAAACTTTAGGAGCTATTTAGGACACCGGCCGCTAAACTGTTTCGAAGGTCAGTAACAGTTTGGTGCACAGACATTCGGTCTTATGCTTTAGGGCGACCGAATGGGGTGGCGACGGAGAAATTCCAATCAAACCAATCTTAAGTGACATAACCCCCAACGGAAATCGTACGCGACGTGATACAGGAAATTTTGTCATTTTATTAAAAATTGCACAGCTTCCTGAGGAATACAAGCATCCCATGTCGGGCTTACGGGCGAAAGCGAGGAGGTAAATTGTTTCCCATCGCTTCATAGAATGAATCGAATCATGCATCTGCTCAATGATATCGTATATCAAGATGACAAGCTCACCGAAATACAGTTGGTATTCAGCTCTATAAGCGACATCTTTATTCTGTTTACTACAAACTACAAGGACAGCCTGAATTATGGATTATTATTATCAGACAAAGGAACTGTGACTTGTTCCGCTTTTACTTCGGGTACTTCGCATGTATCACAACCATTAGAACGATCGGGAAGGAAGTGTAAACCGACAAATGCACCTCTTCCTATGGAAGCGATGCGTTATTTTACATTGCCGCCTCCTATTACGTAATTTTTTACTTAACTCATAAATATTTGTTTATTTCGCGTTACTCGCTTATCTTATTCACTTACTGCGTGAAGATTCTAATAAACCTTCACGCAAACAAATTTCATATCATATTATTCCGCATACAGAAAATGATTTGTTTAAATTTTAATTATATTTATTACCGTATTACCTGTGAATCGATATGACTTAAAACGAATCGTTCGTTCCAAATTATTCCCCGATATTACTATTGGCGACTACATAAAGCCTGGGCAGCGTTAATGAGTTGTTCTAGGCCAAAAAATTTAGGATAATAGGTGGAGTAAGCGCGTATAAATTTTTGTAACCTTTATTTAATTTAAATTTAATTTGTTCTAATTTTAATTTCTTATCTTTTCTATGTAATATTATAAAAGTTTTCGTTTTTTTACGATTAAACATTTTTGGCATTAAGTTATTACTCGTAAGTGAGATGGTGTTGTATGTATGAATATAAAGGAACATTTAAATATTATTTTGTACATTTAACACTAATAATAATAATACGTTTGAAATGAGCTGTGTTCGTGCTTTCGCAGCTGTCAAGTCGTAGGTTATTAAACGAGACAGTTGATATGGCGTATACTTGACAGAAGATACGATTAGATGCCGTAACCGATTAACAGTTATTAAGTGTTAATATTTTATTAATATCTTCGTGTAATCTACTTATCAGATTATGATATCGTATTTAATCGACTATGTTATCTAAGATAATATGAAGAACCGCATGTATTAATTTATAATTTAGTTTTACTCAGTAATTTATTATCGTAATCACTCCGATAACTTCGATAATTATTTGGTTAAGTAAACTTGTTCCCGGTTAATGGAAATTACTTTTTTATGAAATTTTTGATAAAACGATGATTCTTACTAGAATGAACCCAGGACCAGCTAGCTAATAAGAAATCGGTTTAGCACTTCATAAACCGATGTAAAATTTATAAGAGCGGAAGGGAAAATATACTAATTATATGATTTATACGATTTTATTCTTTAGTAATAAATTTACTTAAAAATTATTAGATTTTCAATTAAATCCGTAGATTGAAGTATAGGAAAGTTTTCTCTCGGATGTTTATTCAACTTTAGAATTAATTTAACTATTGCGATTTAAACATTTACTATTTAAGTTTAATACGGAAAACAAAAGAGAAAAAAATGGTGATAGTTCGTCGATCTTGGGAAGTTTTGTATAAAATGCATATATAAGAGAAAAAAATTATCTAATTGAACGATTTCGGATTGAAGGCAGGAAAATTATTTAATCGGTAAACAATGACAGATTCCCGAATTTCTAATTTCTCGATATTTTGAGGTTTCTCAATCCGAGAATAAAATTTAAAATATCATCATCATGTGGTGTTCTGCCTGTTGGCAGGAACCTGGCACCACTGTTGTCTCCATCTGTTTCTGTCCCGTGCTTTTGTTTTCGTCTCATCATAATCTTCACCACCCTTTATGTCATCTATTAACTTCACCCTCTTCTTTCCTAGTCTTTTTTCACTTTCATCGGAGCCTTTAAGAATCGTATTTATTGTTCAGTTTCTCCTAATTATAAGCTCGATCCTCCTTCTGATCGTCGCCGATATTGTTCTGTCTTCATTTATTATTCTACATTACTTACTCTGTCCACCCGCTTTATCTTTCCCAGACCCGCATCTCAAAAGCCCCGATCTTATCTTTTTCCTTTTTCCCGACCGTCCGTGTTTCACTACCGTACAAAAGTGTACTCCAAGCGTAACATTTTGCCAATCTATTCCTTAAGTTCAGATCCATGTTGCTGCAGAGTAGGTTTTCTTCTCTAAAAAAAAGGCTACCTTCGCCATCGCAATTCTCGACTTAATCTCTTCATTACTCCTCCAGCTATCAGTCAGTTCTGTCACGAAATATCTGTGTCACTTTACTCGTTCAATTTTCGTTCCGCCGTTACAACATTCATACCTTCTCTCTCATTTACCTTCAAAGGTTTTTTCTCACGTTTATTTTCAACCCGTATTCCTTCATCCTTACTTGACGCTTTTATCATTCCTTTAATGTCTTTAGCTACAATCAGAAAATACGACACAGTTTATATTTCTTCCGCCTATGCTTACTCCTTTTTGGCCATCCAACATTTCATCGACGTAAAGGGTGAACAGTTTCGGTGATAAACCGTTACCTCACTCCTCTGCCTAATTCTAAACAATTTGTGAGATTCTCCGTTATTTTCACAGGTGCTTTTTGCTTCATATACAATTCTTTGATCAGTTCCCTCTTTTCTTTCAGAATCTCAAAAATCTTCTCTCACCGTTCTCTGTCGAATGCCTTTTCCGTATCTATAAAACACAAACACAATCATCTTGTTCTTTTAAAACACTTCTCCGACCATTCTGATCAATCCTACAACTTCTCTTGTTCCTTTTCCTTTACTGAATAAAATTAAAATTTTTCGTGTATCTTGGCTTTATATTTCAGGAAAAGTAAATCTACAATCATAAAATTTAGTGGAAGGTGTAGCTTATTTTTTTAATAGAAATTGATTGCGTTACATTTTTTGAAACAAAAATTGGATAAATGAGTTTTTCATTTAATCTTTAATGGAATTTGACTTGATGACTGATTTTTTTTTATATACAATCTTGTTTCTATTAAAAAAACAATGACATCTGATGCCTCGAAAAGTAATATCAGTAAAAAATAAATGTAAAAAATTAAACGTAAAATTCCCATCTTTTAAAAGATTATTTATTTTTTTTAACTTTCTCTGCTTCAACCTATCGACTTTAATTTTAATTTTTCTCTAAATGAAGTTTTTCATTTTGGGAACAGTTTACCATTTTTACCAGATAACTGTTTTTTTAACCCTTATCAAAGAGTTTGGAGATAAACGCTTTCTACCCTTATAAATGGAATGTATTATGTTACTGTTCCACCATATATAAATTTAAAAGTGATGTTACTCTTTTTTCTTTCTCAAGGATTCATTAACGGGTGGAAGATAAAAGTTGCTTCACGACTATTACGCAGTGGTAGGAGAAAATTATAAAAGTAATTAGTTAATTATAGGTTCAGATAGTTCATTAATATAATAAATAGTTTAATTAATATAACTAAATTTTAATTATTAATTTACGTTCGTAAATCTCAATATATTTTGTTTTCAAACAAAATTTATTATTAGAAAACATCTTACGTTATTCTTATACTTTTCTATTTTAGGAGGCATTACGAAATCCGCCTTTACAAGAAAGGCACCCCGGTAATTAACCTTATCGTGCAGCAGTTGAATAAGAGAGAATCCCGTAGCCGTTTCACAAAATCGGCTCGATCTCAAGCAACAAATCACAAAAATTCAAAGATATTCGCGTTGGCCCTTTACAGCTGCTGGTAACCGCGATATTATATTGGGTTTAATTATATCTAGAGAATCTGCAAACGGGAAGAAGGGGATGAAAATTAAGGAAATAGGGTAGCGATGACGGTACACCCGTGTTGTTACGGATTATCTGTACAAATCATATAATCCTATCCCGCTCAGAGGAAACCCAATCTCCTCTCCAGGCAAAGGAAACCCTTTCAGGCTCTCTCGTTAACCCGCCTGGACCCATAGGCCAATTTTTATCCAGATGATAACGCTTTATTATTGATCAAGGATTTTTTATACCGGTTTAAATGTACATTAAAGCAAACACGTATTTTCGTTCACAAATGATACGGCTAATGACATACTGTATATAATGTTCCCAAACGACGGGATCAGCATATGCTACTTGAACCCAAGCTGTGTGTGGTTGTGATAAAAACGGGAGAGCGAAATAAACATTTGTGTAATACTACTGATATTATGAAAATTAGTAATTTTTTTATTAATAGTATACATAGCAGTGTACTTATATTGTTAGTAGCAGCAATCACAAGAAAAACAGTTCTCTTAAAACTTGGGTCAAATGTATAGCAAAGCCGTTCTAGCAAGGCGCTTTTCCTCTACTTATAGCCCCGTACATGTAATCCCTTCCGTAAACACCTTGCTTACCTGCTCGGCTATGCTGTGTACAGTATCGTCTGATATTGTAATGGCTCCCTAATATTTCTTTCAACTTTTCAGAGCTTCGATTCGACTGTAAGTTGTAAAATTATTAATCAATTTTTTATATGCTCTAATCATTGGAGAAAGCATCAAAATTAAGCCCTCTCCATATAATCGGATCTTTACATCACGGTTGGATCTGTTGCCAGCAATTTAACATGATATTAAACTATTTTATAGTATATTTTTAACTTAATTACAAATTGAACGTTGGATCTTCTTCTGCATTCATATATATATATATATATATATATATATATATATATATATATACAATGAATAAAATTCAACTAAACCAGTTCCATATATTTTATTAAATAAATTTCAAACAATTATATATTCGTAATAGTAATATTTTAACAATTATTATTAGATTGCTAAACGATGGATGTATTTGTAGTTTGACATTCTTAATTAGTCTTTTGTTTCTTAAATAATTTTTCGGGATAAGTAAAACAATATTTCTTTATTTATTGTTCAGAACTGAAATACATCTTCAATAATAATAAATATTTTACCTTATTGAAACATTAAAAAGTTTTTATTATAATAAAAATATTTTAAATACACATTATTTTTTTCTTAATTTACGGGAGAAACTGATGTCATATTGAAATGAAAATCTTTTGTGTACATTTAAAAGACGATACTATCGGTTTCCTTAAGTTTAGCTGGAATAAATTCGTTGACAGAATGTTGGTTGGGTTTGCGCCTCCGAATTGTTTGCACACCACTTGTCTTTAGATTAGGATTTTCTCATTTCCACCCTATTCAATTTCAACCATAATAAAATAGGTTTTGTAATGTTTTAGTATTATATATATATATATATATATATATATATATATTTTGAGGACAGTTTTTTCTTTATTGAATATTTTTATTTATTGTTTATATACCGTAATATCTTGCACAAACTATTATATATTATTTATATATCTCAGACATCGAGTTTGAGAAATCGTCAGTGATCTATTCAGCCTGTCTCTATTTTTTACTTAATAGAAATTAAAGTGAGAAGATAATTTTTATTTTTAATATATGTACCGTTAAGATTCAAAGTTACTTTACATTATTGAAATACTGAAACAGATTGCTTTACGAACAACCAAATATGTCTGGTAGAATACAATACCCGTTACATATTTTGTAAATGTGCTGTTGTTACCTGCATACCCGCCTTCGACCGGGTTGTCCCTCACCTCAATCCTTTCTTTTTCCTGTTTAGCCTCCGGGAATTAACGTTCAGGTATTACTTCAGAGGATGAATGAGGATGATGTGTATGAGTGTAAATGAAGTGTAGTCTTGTACAGTCTCAGTTCGACCGTTCGTGAGATGTGAGGTTAATTGAAACCCGACCGCCAAAGAACATCGGTATCCACGATCTACTATTCAAATCCGTGTAAAAATAACTGACTTTGCTAGGACTTGAACGCTGGAACTGGAAGACGCGTTCAACACTAGACCGACCCGGTGGATTTCACCTCAACCTGAATATTGTTATGAATTCACAGAAGTTTTTTTATGTTAAACAGGTATGAAATCGATGTCTGATAAATTAAAAAAAGCGGAGCATTTTATATGAATTTCAATTTGATAGATTTAAAAACGGAACATTTTATATGAATTTATTTTACGCTTGATGTCGAATCAACCGGTCCATTACATTTTTTTAATTTTCAATATTCGTTCCGTTCCCAGTTTTGCGACTAAGAATGTTTGGTGGATTTGAAATTTAGGAATCAAGAATTTAGGTCGTTCGTAATACATATATAAAAAAATAAGATCAGTCTATTAGTTTTCGAATTTTGAATTTTCCCTTTTTTGGATCCCTGGGATCCAAAAAACGTGTGTGGCGCGGTGGTCCTTTGGGTCCCCGCGCCACACATCTTTTAAAAGACACCTTTTAAAAGATTCCAAATATGGGAACTCTTAAAGCAGAAATGCAAGAGTGGCTAAAGAAACGGAATATTTCCTTCGATAAACCGATAAATGATTAGAAGAGAGTTCGGGTAATACGATTATCAAATCCTGTTGTAACTTATTCTCTAGGTAGTATTTTAAATGCGGAGGGCCATACGGTTCTTAGATTGCCGCCGTTTCACCCGGATTTAAATCCGATATAACTAATTTGGGGAATAATAAACGAGCGGGTGGCAAATCGAAACTTAATCTTTAAAGCAGCAGATATTGCTCTCGCTAAACAAAAAGATTCCTATATTAGATGGTAATATATGGTTAAAATGTTGCGAGAAAGTTATTGAAATTTAAAACGACTACTGGGGTAAAGAATGTGTTTTGAATATTGAAGTCGACAAACTAATCACCGGCCTAAACGGTGAAAGTTCTAATGATGAAACATCGAGGGGTACTGAAGATGCGGTTCCATTGTAGGTACTATCTGGAGTTGAAGAAATGGATTCGTAAGGTTTGTTTGCAGAATACAATTCGGTAAATTTCATGTAACTTCATTCTAATGTTAATGAAATATTTAACGTGTACGGATATCTAAATCAATATATCGGTTTTTATTACTATTAACTTTTTTAATAATCTTTAATGCAGACAACGAGAAAAGATTACTCTCCGATTAAATATATATCGTTGAGTTTGATGCTAAATATTTTGTAGGTGTATCAGTTGTTCATAAATTATACAGAAAAATTCAGTTTTTTCTAATTTATATTTGCCGATTGCTTTTAAACAAAAGCAATCGGAGTATTATTATTGGAAAGTATTATTATTTGAAAGCCTTTTTTTTGTACTTTTGATTCTTATTGCGACTAATTCCAACTCGTGAAATCTGTATAATTAGTTTCTTTAAAATTCTGAAGCGATATTAATCACAGGTGTAAATTAAAAATGCGATTTTATGTTTCGCTGAGGATTGATCGGACCGATTTTCTTCAAATTTGGCTCAAATATTTCTGTACATCATATTCATTTTTTTTTCCAATCTCGATAAGGAGGTAGAGGAGTATATAGCGAAAACCCCGATTTTGATTTTCTTCAGAGGCCGTTTAGAGGAAACTTTATGAAAGCAAATTTCTTACCTTAAAACATTTTTTCTATCCGAATAATTCACCCTTGTACACGTTAGATCGTTTATTTATCGGCGGTTGTTTTTTTTTTTTTTGTTTTTCTATCTGCCTAGCACTTCTTCATTATTTCTAATATCTCTTTCCATCGGTCTTCAGAAAGCTTAGCTCTGTTGTTCTTGCGTTTTAGTGCTTCTTGGAACCTTTTATTTTCATGTTTTAAAATTCTCTATAAAATTGCTCTTTCTCTTATAATTTCTTCAGTTCTTTTCGGTTTTCTCGGAGTTGTGTAAACCACTTGCTTTTTTTACTGTGGAAGAAATCAAAAATTTTTTTAGTCACTCTACTGTTATTCGTTCAAATAAACGGGAGTAAAATGCAATTCGTCTTTTCCTTATCGTGTCTGACAGTTTTTCAATTTTAGTATAAAGTTTATTATTTGGAATTAATTTTACCCGATTATTTTAAAATTTAGGACATAACATATTTCTTATAATATTCATTTCTTTTTTTAAATTTTATAGTAGACCTTTGTTGCGCAGTCTTAGGGTTTCTGCCGCGTAGAATGCTTCCGGTTATATCACGGATTTATAGTGTCGAAATATCGAGTTCCGTGATTAAGGCTGTCAATTATATGTGTTTTTCGTTAGCTGGAAAGCTAATTCCAATTTATTAGCTCTGGCTGTTGTCGCTTTTTTATTTAAACAAATCCAACCGATCCGTTCTCCGAGATATTTGAAATTATCCGCTTTCTTTGTTGTTTTTTTATTATTATACTATGTAAATTCGGGCGGTTTTTATCATCAGTCAAAATTTTCGTTTTCTGAAATGCGATTTTTAGTCCCGTTTTAGCAGCTTGTTTTTTTTAATTCTTTAACCTTTTTTTTCAGCTTCTTTCCAGCTTTTAGCTAACAATGTCTTATCATCAGCAAAAGCTAATCTTTAGTCCTTCAGTCCCCAGACTTATTCCACTATTTTAGCCATTAAATGCCGCTAAATCTTTTTTACATTTTCTACTAATTTTTCAAGAGCACAGTTAAAAAGTAGTGGAGAAAGTCCACCTCCTTGTCATTCCTAACCTGGGTCCGGCAACTCTTCTCACGGAACATCTGTTTAGGGGTGTTAGCGGACAGAATTACAAAGGACGATTTTTAAACGGACCTATTGCCTTTACTGAAAGGGTTTCTTTTAGTCCCTTTCTGGATTCCTCCCGTTATTATATTTACTACTACTTTCTGCTTAATTGATAGGAATTCGTAACTCAAGTCCGTTATACCGACCTTGTTACAATATTTTCTTCATTTTCTTTTTTTATAGTGTATTTTTATCAAGTAACGGCTTCATCCATCGATTATCAAAAAAATGCTTACAAAATGATTTTACTAATCGTGCTTGTACATTTTTGTTGTTGTTTTGTAAATGTATGAGACTATTTTATTATTAAAATAAAACTCAGATCGTTAGCGTTTGAATTGCAGAAGCTTTCCGGCAAAGCCTGAAAATTTTTTAAATGAAAAACCGTGCAACGTATTCATGCAGTACTTTGCCATCTTTTTTGGCATTATTGTTATTATTTTACGCCTAGAACTCTGCTCTACATCATACTTTTTTCTGACAAAAACGTTTTATCAATTTTTGGACAACATATTTTATTAATGAACAATTTTAAAATCTTACTGCTATTTGTGGGACTTTTTTTTATATATCTAGACAAACACACACGTACATATAAATATATATATATATATACAGTGTGTTTATATGCGTGTATGTATGTGTGTATATATGTTACATGTAGATGCAAATAAGCTATTTAGAAATTACGTTATGATTTTAAATCATTTAACCCTATCTGATGATAAAAAATGCCTCATTAAATGAAATATTAATGAACGTAGAAGTAGAAAGAAGGACAAGGGGATAGAGGAAAATAAAAGAAAGAAGAAAAATAAGAGGGAATAAATAAATTGAGATCACTAAAACTAGGGGAATATTGCAGAAGCAGCACGCTTATAACACGCGCGAGGTATTTCTGTACTCAGTTGTAAATTCTCTACTTTTACTTCCTTCCCGATAAGCAGGACCCTGGAATTCCAACGGGGAAATGACTGCTGCCGCTCCGAGTCGAGGCAATATTCTAATAATATATGAACCAACGTACATAACTCTGTTTTAAGATTTATCCTCTTCTTTTTCACCTTCTTCTTATTTTTATTTTTTTAACTTGTATTTTCCTCTTTTTCTATTTCTTGTCGGGCGGTACCCGGTAGTCGAGTATGAATTTTAAATCGGTTGTTGTATCTGTAACTTACAAGACTATATGAAGTTTTTATTCTTGAATGTTTGCTTTATTTTCCCGTATACTATCTTATTCGTTCGGTTTATAGTTTTATATACATTAACTTCGTATAAAATATCTAATAAATAAAACTTTTTTTTTACAATCGAAGCCGGTGAGAATAATTTTAAAAACGAATTTTACTTCTTCTTTTTTATTAGTACTTTTTTTTATAATAAATTATCCATTTACATTTATTTTTTGATATTTTAATATTTTTTAAATAAAATAAAATATATATTTTTTAATATTTATAGCATATTTACGCCATATACGTAACTATTAATTATTTTAAGTTTCTTTGCGTAGGCCACCGGGCAGGTTTAATGGTGAACTCGTCATCGCAAATCAGCTGATTTCTAAGGTTCAATACGGATTTATACTTTTATAAGTTTTATACTTTTATACGGATTTGAATATTAAATCGTGAATACCGGTGTTGTTTGGTGGTTGAGTTTCAATTAACCACACTTCTCAAGAGTGGTCAACCCGAGACTGTACAAGACTACACTTCATTCGCATTCCAACATATCATCCTCTGAATACCTTACGGTGGTTCCGGAGGCTAAACACAAAAAACAAAAAAAAAAGATGGAAAAAAGTTTCTATCGTACCGGCCTCTGTGGTGCGAGCGGTAGCGTCGAATCCCGGTCAGGCATGACATTCTGGGCTACAAAAATTGTCATACATCTCATCCTCTGAAGCAATACCTAAACGGTGGTCCTGAAAGTTAAAAAAACAAAGAGCTTTCGTATCGTTTCTTTTAACATTTAAATAAAGTGTAGTTAACGTTAGCAAGAGATATTACGCCTGGAGTTTGATGTAAAATTAAGCTGTACGGGTACATTTCTCTGTACGTATAAATTTATAAACTTATATATATATATATATATATATATATATATATATATATTATTATTATTATTATTATTATTATTATTATTATTATTATTATTATTATTATTATGCTTTTACGGCCAACATGGGACCACTTAAGTCAATTTTAGTTGGATCTTTTCTGAGAAAAGCGTGTTATTTTACTCTTTCGAGCTGCCCAGTATTTCTTCATCCGTTCAGATCTTGCTTTCTTTTCTTCATCCGTAAACACCCTCTTCGTTGAATTTTGTCGTTTGTCTGTCTTTTGTTTAAATCTAATGCTTTTATCTTTTAGCTTTGTAATTTTTCCAGTTTTATTCTGTAGGTCAGTCAGGGAAATTCCCAATTCTTTCATATCTTCTCTACTTTCTTTGATCCATCCTACTTCTAGCTTTTGGAACCAGAGCTTTTCAATGATATTTCTTGACAGTCTTGTTTGCGGTGTCCTTATGAGATGACCGAAGAAAGAGATTCTTTTTTTCCGCATAGTATCAGTAACAGGCTCTATTTCTCGATACACCACCTCATTTGGCACAATCCACCATTGGCCTTCTTTTTGGTGTTTTTTATTGATACACGTTCTGACAATTCTCCTCTTTATTTTCAGAATTTTTTCAATTCGGTTTTTCTGAGTGATTTTGAAAAGGGTCTCGCTTCCGTAGGTGACTTCTGGCTGTACTACAGTTTTATAATGTTTAAGTTTTGTTTTAGCAGAAAGGCATTTTTTGTTATATGTTGACCAAGTTAATTTTTGGGATTTAATCATTTTATTTGTCCTGTTTTGCCATGTCACTTTTTCATTTAAATTATAAGTTATTATTTCCCCTAGATATTTAAATTGTTTTACTATTTTAATTTTCTGATTGTTTACCGTAATGTGCTCTATTACCAGAGGATCTATGGCCATTAGTTCAGTTTTTTCGAAAGAGATATGAAGCCCTATCTTTTGTGCTAGGTTTTGAAGGCTCATGATTTGTGTTTTGGCTTCTTGAATATTATTTGCTAAAAGAGCGAGGTCATCTGCAAATCCTAGGCAATTTAGTGTGATGGAGTTTTTCTTAGTACCCATTTTTATATTTTTGGGATTGTGTATATATATATATATATACAAAATTAGTTCACATACTTATCTGTTTTCTTATTCACATACCTGTCGGTTGTGTATATATATATATATATATATATATATATATATATATATATATATATATATATATATACACAACCGACAGTAGTAGCAATCATTATGACAATAATATTAAAAAATAAATTATCAAATAATTTAGAGAAAGGCAGATCACAGGAACAATCTGAACTACAATGCCGATATATTTTTAAATATATATATATTTACTATAAAATCAAGGAGAATGGACTTTATTGATTTTAATTACTGATAACTCCCTTTTATTTGTGTTTCTCTTTTGTAAACCAGAAAACTATATTTGAATTCATTAACGTTTTTAAAAATTAATGATAATTAAAAAACTACTAAATGTATGTTACGTATAAAATATTAATAATAATGATACAGAAACGAGAATTACAAATAATATTTACGTGAAAAAACTAAATGAACAAAACATTTTTCGATGACTTTAATCTTACAGGCATTTCTATAAAATTGTGCGTAAAATAATATTTGACAAGGTCTTCAGTCAAGTTGAATGCAGATTACTATAGCTTGGCAATAAATAAGTACTTATATAAAATATTATTTACAAAATCATCCCTATTTCTGAAAAAAAGAAAAAAAAATGTACAAATCTATTTTACCTTACGCAAAAGTAAACCGTCTATAACTAAAAAAATCTGATAAAAATAATCGTTTTACGGTATAACTTAATACGTAACTTCTTTTTTTTTAATATTTTAAACTAATCCCTTATTTAATATCGTTCAACAGAAGAATGATATATAAATGAGTAAAAAGAAAACAAGGTATAATTACGATTTACAAAATTAAATTTTCAAATTACTTCTTTGTTTTCTCGTGTATATGCTTGTACTTCGCAAAGATCTTTAAACGTTTTATGTGGAATTTTAAATTTAAAAATGTCATTAAAAATACACAGCAGCCTTTTATTCCAAAAGAAATAAAAGGTCGCTTAAATTTTATTTAAGCGACCGAGATGTTAAGTTACCTCTCTGTGTTTTTAATATTATACTCGTAATTTTTTTTTTTAATTTAATCCAACACGAATCGTTCTAATGAAACAGATCTCTGAGAAAATACAGAACGCGGAAGAAAAAAAAGCGGTAAGTAGAAATATTAATTTTATACCTAAACAAAATTTATATTAATAAGGTTCTTTCTAATCGCACAAAAGAGTAACTTAATTAATTAGATTCGTTTAATCAGATGTACTGAAATATATGAAAACTTAAACATACCGACGATAAAAGATGAAGTCAAAATTACCTATCGAGCTTATGGGAAAAGATTAAGGCTTGGTTATCAAGAGTAAATTCAATTCTCATAAACAAACCTTAACGGCGAATCTTCTGGACGACAATCGGTGTTTAAAGCGGCATTGTGTTACAGACCTGGGTGGTAGGCAATAAAACACACATTTACTTACTTAATAACTATAAAAATTGACATTCACAAAAAAGGTAAATGCTGCACAAACTTTAATAATTTTTGTTTTTAAATTGTAATTTGTGTATAATTCAAACAGTACGTACAGTTAGTAGTTAAGTTTACAAATTTGGTTCCTTGTTTACGTGCAGTGTATATTTATTATTAATCTTCATTACGTAATTCATTGTTAAGAGTTTTAGTTTTCAGTTTTTAACTTAGAATTTATTTTTCGTTTTTAGATTAGATCTGTTGTTTATACTTGTAACTTATAAATGACACGAAGTTCATTAAATAATGGTGCGACCATTATTGGAGTTCATTAAATAATGGTGGAGTAATGAATATAAATATTCATTATATTATTTACTTATAGGTAATTATCGATAGTAAAAAAATAATAAAAAATTAAGATATGTTGATAGAAACCGATTTTTTTCATCTGTAATCTCCTCGTCCCCTGGAGCCGGATCCGCAATTACGCATAAACTCAGCTCCGAGGCTTGCCTTCGCTTCAAACTACCTCGGTAGGGCGCTAGGCCTCATCCAGGCAGCCGAGACTCGGTTTTGTGCTGCATGCCATGCCTCTAGCGAGGGAACCCCGAGGGATTCCCCCGCTGAAACTCCGGTCTTGACGCCTAGCCTGTAATGGAGAATCCCCGGAAGGATCTTCCACCGGAATAACGGCCTTGTATTATCCCCCAATGGCGTCTGCAAGGGAGTCCCCACCCGATCATTAGCGGCGGGACGCCGGAGCCTCCCACCCTCCCGGATGGGGCTGTCCCCTACAGACACCGCAGATTCGTTGTGCAAACTCCAACCGATTCATGACGCGGGCGAAGTCCCGTTAAGTCCACGGTCTCCAGGCGCGTGTCCATGCAGTTTGCATGCGAGACACCGAGGTTCCTGCATACAGTCTTTTCGCAAGCGGCCAGGCTCGCCACAGGTAAGGCAGTGGCCTTTGCGATCTGATCCAAGACGCAATTTGGACCTGTGGCCTGGCTTCCAGCACCGAAAACATGAGTCATCAAAGGCGCGCGTCAATACCTGGCAGGCCACCCACCCGATTCGAATCCGCCCATCGGACAGAAGCTTGTCCACGAAGATGGGCGGCACTGCCAAGGTGACTACTTACGTCGTCCCGAATGCCGGCCGCATGGATAGTATATCTAGTGAAACCGACTCTCCTGTAACCTGACGAAGTTCCTTTAGGAACTCGTCCTTCGTAGCGAGTACGTCCACGTCCTTAACCACAACGTGGATTCTCCGGCCGCCTCTTCCCGTCAGAGCCGTAGTGGTACCTTCTATCTTTTCGGCGATATCCTTGCTCAGTTGTTCAGCCGCACCATTATCAGCTCGCACCCGGAGATGTAGATCTCCCCCACTGCTCCTGTCGTGTGGAGAGGACTCCGACCTCACCCGGCGACACTGATAGATCGAAGGAGGTCAGCATAGGTCTTAACTTCTGCCCTAACCACCACCGTTGTTTCGGCGGACTCACGGGTTATTTCTTGCTCTTTAACGATGATGCCGATGGTACTCGTGATAGACACGCATAATGCTTCTTCTCCACCTGCCTGCACAACCGATTATCACGAATTGGTATTTTAATTTACTATTACCCAAGGTACTGTATTTTTTTAATACTTTTATTTTTAAAACAAAAGTGATACCGTTTAAGAATTTTTTTATATTTAAAAATCTTCGGATTTCTTTGATTGTTGAGATTCAATTAATGACTTTCTAAGGACTAGGTGGCCTAAATAACTTAAAATAAAGAATTTAAGAAAAAGATAATATTTAATATTCACGAAAACTTAAATATTAACATATATATATATATTAATACCTGATTATATTCTACCTTTTTTTTTATAAATTTAAATAAAACTAATTTCAGTGGTATTATAAAAACTAATGAAGATTACATGATGATAACACGTTATAATTCTTGTGCTGTTCCGTAACGAAGACATATGTCTTGCTTTTGTTTCATGTTTTATGTTAACTAGACTTAGACTGCAGATTAATCTGAATTGAAAATTTCAAAAAAGAATAAATGTTTCTTTTTTTTTAATAAGAACAACTGACGTTTAACAAAATTTCTTAACATAGCCCAACCGAATACAAAATTAAACTTAATATAATTCCTTGTTGAGCAAACATGTACGCATGTTTTATCAGAATTGCTTGACAAAAACAGAACTTATTTATTAGTTCTGAGTCTTTCTTTTTTTTTATAGTGATACATTTTGTATACAAAAATTAAAATAACAAATTGGAAAAAATTCAACATTTTATTACAATTACTTACAAAAAAGATAGATTATAATGCTTATAAATAGATAAATTTTACGATTAAAATTTCTAACATTTATGACCAGGTAGTATAGTAATAATATTTCTGGACTAAATTTCTTAATTAAAAAATCAATGTTAAGAAAAAATTAAATTAAAATAAAAAAAAAATAGTCTACCCTTAACAGTGTCAGTTTTTTTTAACAATAAAAACCGAATAAATTACTAAATAAAAATGTTCATGTAGCGTAAAATTAAGACATTTTCATACACATCATTTTCCTTTTTTTTAAAAAACAAAAAGCAAAAATAAAACCGTTAAAATTTTTTTTGTCAATTCGATCTTAATAAGAAATGTTAAATCTTTATATTAAATCGTAATAAATCCCATTTCAGATATTAAGAAATATTTACACTAATAATAATTTTTTTTTAAAAATGTTTTATGTGGACAATTATTTTCTAGATATAATATAAATTTCTTCTATAATATTGCATACGTATACTTCATAAAAAGCAATATCAATGGAATTAGTATTCATTTTTTTTACTGCTTTTCCGTCTTCAATTATTATATCTTTATATACACCATCTCTTTTTTTCTGTTAAGGTGCCTCAGGAATCACCTTAATGTATTATTACTTCAGAGGATGAATGAGGATGATATGTTGAATGTAAATGAAGTTTAGTCTTACACAGTCTCATGTCGATCTTTCCTGAGATTTGTGGTTATTTGAAACCCGACCACCGAAGAACACCGTTATCCACGATCTAGTGCTCAAATCTGTATAAGTGCCTTTACTAGCATTTGAACCTTAGAACTCTTAACTTCGAAATTAGCTGATTGCAGATGAGGAAGTCACCATTACACCGACCTGGAGGGTTTTATATATGCCATCTGTAGGTACATTCAATATCACATAAGTACGATCATTTATTTTGGCGCCGATTCATAAACAGCGGCTAAGAAATTAATTAAGTATTTCAATGAAATTATTTCTTACTTTATAACTCATTTTGATGTCGGTTACAGATTTTTTTTAATAATAATTATTTCATAATTTTCTCTGTCTGATTAATAACGATAACTTATTCGGCATAGTTAATGCGCTCCTTTTTGTTGATATTATGTAGCCGCCTCCAGTCAAAGCCATCGGTGTTGTGTTCAGTCTCCTTGGTGTGAAGCAGAAATAAATTTTTCGCATCGGTTTTCATTTTGTGAGCTATCAATAAACACAAGATGAAGAAACGACATACAGCTCATCGATTTGTTAAGTAACGCGTTTTGGCTAAGTTAATGCTGGCCAATCGGAAATACTTTGCGAAAGAAACAGGCTATCTTTAACAAACGAATTTTCAGATGGAAATTCTGTAAGAATATTCCCGACTATTAAACTATTTGATGAATACAATCTTAGTACGAGTATGACTGATACGACATAAAAAAAAAAAAATACAGTTCATATTTTAACGCTACTGATGAATCACGAGAAGGTGCAGCGCATGGGAAAACTCCCCCCGGAAATTTTATTTTGGCGGTCTAGTGCATTACGCACAATCGGCAGAGAGTTCAAGAGTTGTATTAAGACGTAAAATATCGATTTTCGATTGTTTAGTTAACGGCACTAAAGTAATAGCAAAGAAATTCAAATGGCCTGCCCTACGAAGGACCGACTGGAAAGGGGTAAGTTTAGCGAAAGCTATGTGAATAAAATTCGATGACAAAACAATCTGTACAAAAATGAAAGATGAAGGTAGTTGTGTATCTATTACATCGCTAACTACAACGTTTCTTAAACGTTTTTTCAACATAACGGTACCACCGCGAAAATCAGCTGCGTCGATCGCAACAAGATTTATTACAGTCGGATTAATAGGAAAAATATTATGCACCAACAAACATAAAAAAAATATACGGGTCGATTACATAACCTCCTTCCTTTTTGGAAGTCGGTTAAAAATAATCTATATCCTTTAAGAGAAATTTAGGCGCTGCTGCACAATAATTATATCTCGATGGTTTATATTGTAAATATAATGACGCTAGCAAATAAACATAGAATGGACAAAAAATCCGTAAAAATTGAAAGTCGCGAGGTTTAAAGATATAATGAAGAGTTATACCAGATATTCGATAAAATTACAAACTCTATACGAAATAGTAGATTATGCTGTTAAAATAGTTAATCGCTTCTTATAACTTTAGAGCAGACCTAACCGGTTTAAAGAAATAGAGGAAGCGCTAAAAAAATTTTAATAAAAAAAGAGAGAATGTACGATAGAAAAATTAATTTAGAAACAAAACACAAAGTCGACGGAGTTACCGGTAAAACCCAAGAAGATGTAAACCTAGAACTCAAGAACAAATAACGAATTCGATTTAAAAGAATGAAAAAAATATCGGCAAAACATCAAAACCGAAAGGCAAAATATCAAGAGTAGTTTTAACGCAGTCCACGGAAGACCCAAACTAGAAAAAATTCTAATTAACGTGGGATTTAACGACCTTCAATTACATAGAATATTACGGTAATTTGGTAACTTGGTTCGAAGGTTGTTTAATAATTAAAGAGACAGTTGAATAAGTAGAAATTAATATAAGATAAATACCGATTATCAGAAATTGGTGTTTTAATTTTTAAATATCTAAGGTACTGACTATTATTTTTTAAATACCATTATTATTAAAGCAATCCTGAAAATAATTACGATTTTTTTTTGTATTCAAAAGATTCTCTTCTTTAAAAGTAATTATTTATTTAACGATAATAAAACAAACGCTACGTCTTAACTTAATCTCCGTTTACGTTTAAGCATTTGTCCTATCGTTCTGTGAGCTTTCTTATCCCGACAGTAAGAAATTATCCGTTTTGATGGTTGAGCCATTCTTGTACCGCATTCCTGAAAAAATTGGCGCCACGTTAAAACTCATTCGGAGGACCAAACAAAACGAAAAAATCTGTTGTTGACAGATCAGGATTACAAGCTGGTTACGGCAAAACTCCATACCAAACGTTTCAACACCTTCTTGTGTCTTTTGAAAGGTGCGGGGGCGGGCATTATCGTGCAGAATAGTACCTTTTGAGAGAAAACTAGGACGTTTCCAGCTTATTGCAAGTTTCCCCTCTATTTTCTGGAAAGTTGCATCGGTATTCGCTGATGATTTTACATTGTTCTTCCAAATACTCGCAGTAAATCGAGTCTTTGTAGTCCGAAACGCTATTAGTATCACTTTACCGGCTCATGCGTAGGTTTTGAATTTCTCCTGGCGGGCGAACACGGATGGATATTTTCATTACATTCTCTGACGTCATCTCAGAATGATGAATCCAACTTTCATCACGCGTTATTATACGATCTAAAAAAAATTATTATCTTCCGCTAAAAAGCGTCGTTTAAGTTCCAACAAAGTACAAATGTGAATTCGGATGTCTTTGTGATTTTGAGTCGACCGTTTCGCTATCCTACTCGAACACTTTTTTTCGATAATTCAACTTATCGTCGATAAAGGAACGGTCGATAGTCGCATTACAAGTTACAGCGATTTCCCAAATTTGTAAACATGTGTCCTTGCCGATATGAACATTAATGCGATAAAACGAACCGTCAGCGGAAACGTCCACCGGTCTTCAGCTACGATGAAAGTCAGTGATAATTGTTACGTCTGAATTAAATCGTTAAATCCTCTTATACAAATTTTTACGGTCGATACGTTTTTTATAAAACTGTTTTAACATCCGCCAGTGAATTTCGGCCGGTTTTACTCCTTCACATCTGATCGCAGTACCCTATTCCTCCACAGTACACGTTTCAAGCGGACCCAACGACGTTTTCAAATAAGCCAGAGGTTGCAACAGTTTTAATTATTTTCGAATAGCTGATATTTCTACGTCAGGGGTGCCAACTTGAACGTCAGACAAGTTTAGTTTATTCTATTTAATAGTTTTTCCGGTTTTGCCATTTATCTTTCCAACTGCTGAACAACTCTCGAACAACAAATTGAGGATTAAAAGTGTTTTTTTTTTTTTTTTATATGAATGAAGTAAATCGTATTTTATAATTATAAAATCGGTGTAGAAACGAAAAATCGGTCGGTTTTATAAGTGTGTAATACATTTCTCGAAATGGAGAAAAATGCAATAAACACGTGTCATCTCCTTTCCTCTTCATCACTGTTAAATTAAATTTGCGAGTACTATCTTTTCCCGTCGAAGTTTAAGCTATTAAGCCATTTTTGTTGAATTAAATTACCAGAAAAAATGTTAATGTTTTATCATTTTTTTTTATTGTTGATAAAATTCATCTTTTTACACGACTGCCCAAAACAGTGCGTATTTAGGGTGTATGGTGTATGTATGTACGTTTCACCGTAGTAACTCAACGGCTGAACCGATTAAGATGTATAAACACCTCGTTGGAATCCTTACGTTATCTGAGGCGTCGTAGGCTAAATATATATGTATATTTATTTACTTATATATACATAATATAATCTGAAAAAAAAGTTGTACTATATACAAAATTATCACCCTCACGTTCTTATATTATATTAATTATCCTATAATTAACAGTAATATGTTTTTTTGGCTGTCGTGTTTTTTTAATTTTTAATATATATCACTTGTTTTTGTATTGCTATAACTGCTGTAAAATATATACAAAGAATCCATCTTCCTTTTGTAAAATCTTCTTTTTATTAATACGTAATATTTTTTTTTTTTTTTTTTTAATTGAGAATACATAAATGAATGTATTTTATTATTTTGAATCATCATGGCGGTTAAAGACACACTTAAAGGAATGAAATACGTCTTAAGAAATACTTGTAAATTTAAGAATAAAAGGAATTATAAAACATAAACGAATTTGAAGCAATCTTAATTATCTCATGCATCTGGTTTATTTTTTCTGTTGTTAATTTATTTAAAAAATATTTTAGGGTTAGAATAAAAAAAGCTTCACCATTGGAATGGTTTCTAATTAAAAGTTTAATTCTTTAGATATTATTTTGTTAGTGTGTGAGTGTGTGTGCGCGTGTGTTTTTTGGTGGTGTGTGTGTGTGTGTGTGTGTGTGTGTGTGTGTGTGTGTGTGTGTGTGTGTGTGTGGAACTACATTTCACATCTCATCAACATTATTTTATTCCGTAGCTTTCTTTGTTTTGTTTTTAATGTGTTTTTTCTTTTTATTCTGTGTTAAGGGTGGGGTTGTTCTTGTCAGTAAGTTTATTAGGACTTGTTAAAAAGAAGTCGAGTAACACCCTCTCTTTGTTGTTCGAACCCATTCAGTTCACACTTTACTGCTTTTTTCGTAGGCAACCCTTTTCTTTTCTATTATTCAAGCGGTTAATACTCATATAATGAAACTCACATAAATTAACAGAAATTATTTATTTATTGACTTTAGTAATAAATAATAGATATTCATTAAGACATCTATGGCTGTTAAGCGCTTCCGGTCTTCATGTGTGTACTCAATAAATGTCAATGTTTTACGCCTTTAATGCTTTTTGAGTAGTAGCTGTTTTACGATTAAAATGTGTAAGTTCCATTGTTAAAAAAAATATCTTAGAATTATAACCAATTTATATTCGTTAAATAATTTTGATCGTGGCCGTCGTTTTATCGAAATAATAGTAATAACATTTTAATAACGTGTTTGATATATTTAAATTTTTTTTTTTCTTTAATCTCCGGGACCACCGTTAGGTATTGCCAGCGATGAATGATTTGTAGCGTATATAAAATGCCATGCCTGACCGGATTATTCCGGTCATCCCGGATTAATCCGGGACCTCTGGATGAAAGGTCGAGACGCTAACATTCGCCCCACGGAGGCCTGCATGTTTGATATATTACGTTAAAATAAAAGAGGGATATATAATTATATATACTTAATATTTCCTAGGTTGGAAAAAAAAGGAATTTTGTTGCATTTCAGATGCGTTAACCGGATGACTGAATACGAAAAGTTTTACTCGTTTTTATTTAATCTCTTGAGACGTATTACATCTAGCGATGTGAATTTTTGTTAAATAAATGAATTTTGAACCCCGTTCTGCAATGACCATCGACGTGATCGTAGAATGCTTGAGACCAGCGTAGACAACCCTGCCCGTTGCTCCCTGCCTTTCGGCATATGTTCCACCGTATTATCGAGTGTTAACCAATCAAGGTCAGCAAGCCTACGCCTTCCAGCCCAACTGTCACATTCATAAAAAGTATAAGTGGGTTGTCCACCTGGCCGTAATAGATACAGTCAGGGGATCGTCGGATTTTGAAGCGGTACAAGTAAGCCCCAAAATCTCCGTGTCCCAAGATGAATTGCGCAAGGTGATGTGTGAAAGCTACTATTTTGTAATCCGCTACGAACAACTGAAAGAACAATGAACCGTCCTCGCAGACTCACAAAAATTTCAAGGCAAAATACTTCCTACTGGTTCCATTTCTTTTGATCTTTATCGCTCTTTTTGAAGACAAGTAACTAGGAGGAACTTTTGTTTTTCTTGCCGTACGATTGAGAAACAAAGGAAAAGGTTACAGCAAAAAGCTGTTCTTTTTAATTTTGTTTCCTTTGATTGTGTACGTAGTTTGATGATTTACTTACAATTATAAAATATAATAAAATAATCTAGAACCCGGTAAATCCTATCATTTAGCAAGGATATTTAATTATCTTGCATTTTTATATCAATTTTTATAAGTTACTTGTTAACAACATGAAATCGTATTGGCAGAATCGTTTTCGTTTAATTAAATCTATCTACATGAAATAAATAAAAAAATATTTATATATATATATATATATATATATATATATATATATATATACATATATATATAAACTTCAATTTGAATATTTTTAACAATACAAACCTGAGTTTGCCTGTTTTCAGTAAATAATATTGACAGGTCAAAATCGAAGTTAACTAGATTAAATTTTTCATTGCGGTTTTCCCAAACCCGATTATACTCATTACGTGGTATAGTGACAGTTTGAATACCCACCTAGAAGTGTTGCCAACAGAATTTTATTACCATGACATAACACAGTTGGAATATTATTTGTTTTAAATCTATTTAATCAAGTTTATTCTTATCAGTTAGGTATTTATTAGTTTTAATTATATGTGTAATAATATTAAACGTAGCATTATCTGATAAATCACTTGTGTAGGTATAGATAATATTAGAATTAAATACATAGAAGACAACGCAATTGAATTTTGTTTTGTTACCGTAGTGCTTGGTTAACAACAATCTTCCTTGAATCATTCAAGGATTGCAATTTTTAATATTTGATGTAGTAAATAACTGTTGAACTGTTAGCAAACTGTAAACATGTTTAATGGAGAGGAAACACGGCGACATGGTGTACTACCTGTCACAATTCTTCTCCGGTCACGGAGGATTTGGTGTATACTTACACAGGTTCAAAAGAAGGGAATTATGAGTACTGCGGTCAAGAGGAGACTCCGTACCACACCTTTTTTTTTAATGTGCACGTTGAGATGATCTAAAAGCCAGATTTAACATAAAAGAGATTATCCCGGAAACTATAACAAAGTATATTTTGAGAGGTAAAGAGGAATGGCTGTCAATAGAGGATTCGCGGCTGAGGTTATACAAGCAAAGGAAGTAGATTAAAAGAAGTAGGAGGAGTTACTTTAGGGAAAAAAAAGACCGAGACCCGGCTGTTGGGGCAGGGCCCGGAAACGGCATAGCCGGGCTCGGTGTCCCTGGCCTTAGCGGTTAGAAGCAGAGGCAAGATGAGAATAAGGAAAATATCCGGAACCGGTGAGCCGACCTGCCATGCCGGTAGGTGGGGAGGCTCATTAGAGTCGCAAGGACACTCCCCTGGCCTGAGTAATACTTGATTGTTGAGCCGGCCCAGAAGAGCAAAAAAAAAAAAAACCCGCGTTTATTAAGTTGAACGAATACATTGTATTGTCCGACGATAGCCGTTGAAAGCGTTTAGATAAATTACAATTGTACGCTTGTAGACGAGATTGAATTCGATTTTAATATGAAATACAACACGATTGTAATAATTCAACGCGTTAAAGAATTGCTATGTACGAATAAATTGAGCGATACGTTGCCGTAATTAGTGGAAAAAGCCAACTAAACAAAGCGACCGTAGAGGCAGAACGCTCTAGTGGTCAGTAAGAAGACTAACGCTTTTAACTGCCATCACCGTAATAAGATTTTAAATTCTTATTCCTAACAGTGCTAGCGATGCAATTTTTAATCCCGTTAAGAAAACAAAGGGGAAGAATTACGTATAAGTAAGTAAATCGATCAGCTTCGGCTTAAAGATGAATCGCGATTATTTTTAAACGTTTTCTTACTTTAAATAAAATAATAATAAAAATTAGACTTATCTCAATCGTTAAAGTTCTGTATTCTTTTAAATTAATTTAAAAAACCTGCCTTCTGAGAATTACAAGAGGACATGAAGCTCACGAGTTAAAGGCTGTAAGAGCGTGATCCTCTTCCGGTTGGTTGTTTATTACCTGGAGAAAAATTAATTTGATTATCAGTATTCGTGAATATAAGCTTGCTAATAATCGATTATTAATGTTACGCTCCCGTCCTGATCCCCGAAGGATTGTAGACGAGATGGATACGCATCACCTGGATGGGTCAACACTCGTTGTAGTCTTTAAACGGATAGGTTGTCACTTATATCACCACCCACTTTTTCCTTTGTCATTGTCTCCTGGTGTTTTATATGGGGTTTTTCAGATGTAATATTAAGAACTTTTAGAACGCTTTCATTGTTGACCGTGCTGTGTTGTAGTTTCACGGGTACAATTTGCCTATAGACCTAGTCATTGACTTACCGTTCATAATTTTGTTCTGCAGAATATCTCACCTCAGGCTGATAATCTTATCGGGTGAAACCGATAATTTTATAATAGCTACAGTAGTATTATACAGAGTGTCCCATAAGTTTTCACGTGTACGAAAAATAAACTTTTTTTAAGAAGGTCACGGGGTATCAGGAAAAGACACAAAATGTAATCATCGAAAGAATCGTATATGTTATCATAACTCCATGGCCTTAATAAAAAATTTTAATCAAAACATTTATTAAAATGGAATAGATGTTTGTAGAAATATATTTGTCATGAATTTATGCTACGTAATGTAATTATCAAATTTATCGATATTTAACAACATCGATAGTAATGGCGTCCATCTCGGTCATCATCGTCTAACTGAGGAACTAGACAATTTTGAAGCACATCCAGATAAACATACCGTCATCGTCAGTCGCTTCCTTGAAAAAGAACTAGCCTTTCTGACTGGAAAAGGAACAACCTTTCTCGACGAAGGTTTGGTGCCAAGATTAAGTTGTACGCCTACTAGGAGGTTCCCTACCGTACTCTCTACCAAAATTACGTTAAACTGCAATTGCTGACTGCAAATCGTGAAACCAAAACACACAGCGAGCACTTTTCGCACTAGTAAACATATCCATTTTATCAACGCTGGTGACCGAATTCGGTACTAATGAAGTACGCGAGTCAAAACTTGATGCGTTTTGGTATGAAATGGAACCTCATCCGAATCTGTAAGTTATTTCAATAAATTTAATATGCTTTTAAAGTTGTGAAGTCCTTTTTGAATCTTCCGATGTTTGTGAACTTAAATATTTTCATACTAACCTATTTACAACTAGTTACGTAATTAATGAGTAAGTACAGTATATATATATATATATATATATATATATATATATATATATATATATATATATATATTGGTGCAAAGGGAATTAGTAAGAAAACATTCATCCTTAAGAATACTTACAATTTATTTGTAATATACCTCTGAACCAATTATTATCAAAATATTTAACTACTGTGAGTAATTTTTAAAGATATTTACAAGTTGTACGTAATTAAAGTTGTTTAAAATTAAATTTTATATGATTCGAAACAAGTTTTCTTTTTGTAGAAAAACTTATGTAACATTTTTGTCTAAGTTATTTGCTTGATCTGAAAATGAATAAGACGGATTTATCGGTCAGTAATTTTGCTTACAACTTATTTTAAATACAATTTTTAAAAACGGGAAAAAAATTAGACGATCGATATATCGCATCAAATCGATGAATGCAATTGATGAATAGTCAAATTATAAAATTACTTTAAACATAAAGAATTATGTAAAATATTATTTCACTAAAACTATTTAATATTAAAATTTTGTGATTAAAAAAGAGATAGGCTAAGTATTTTGCCCTGCGGTTCACACCTAAGCAGAAAATTTGTAAAAAAATTTAAGATCATCTTATACAGTATACTCGAGTAGATACGATAAAGATAAACAATTAAATACACTCATGAGTCCAAACAACATCTATAAAGTCCACAACGTTGAAAGAGAACATTAAGAAAGACATATTACCGTTACACAAGGAATCACAAAAAATTAACAAAGCGATGAAATATACGAAAAAGAAACAAGAAAAAAGATTTCAAATGAAAACAACATTAAACGGTGAAACAAAACGAGATATTTTGACGAAGCATAACGTCCCAGTGTAGTGGATTCATCTAAATCTCGAAGAAACTTATAAATCCAATACTTGCGCCGCTTTAAAACGAACGTTCTCGCTATTATCGCACCCAGGAGATTAACTGCTAGCCCGCTCACATGACTTCATTCTTATTTTGTATTTGGTACTGAATCGTTGTATCTCCTCTTGAACGCTCAGCACTCCCAGATAATCGTGTAACTCTGTGTTTCTTGTAAACCAAGCGCCTCTGTTGTAATTCTCAATAACTTATTCAAAATCAGTGGACGATGTCAACGTCACTCTGGCTTGTAGTACCTACAACTGGATTTCGTAGGTCCATATAGGTTTCAGGATTGTTGTATACAACTGTTTGTTGGGTAATGATAATTGCGACCTCCTGCGTAGCGATCAGTACATCTCCCTGAAGTTAATTTTAAGTCGTTTCCGTTTTTCTCTGACTCGAGTCCTTCGCGTTAGACGGCGATCAAAGTACAGACACAGGTATCGCACGCTGTTAGAATGCGGGATGAAAACGCCATTCGGTTGAACTCGAGGGCATTCACCCCTCCTCATCGCAAAATTAACGTTTGTAGTCCTTGCCGAATTTACCTTCATCTTCCATTTAGAATGCCGTTCGGTAATTAGATTCAATAAATTCTGCAGCCATATTAGAAGCTGCGATTGGGTCAGCATCCACAGCCAGGAATGCCGTGTAGTCCAAACGATGAAACCGTGACGTCCTCAGGAGTCGGAAAATCCGCCGTGAAAGTTGAAATGGTTCTTTTGTCACCAAATTAAAAAAAAAAGAAGAATAGTTGAACCGATTCCGATAAGGAAAAAATTGTAATTAAAACAAAAAATTTATATTTCTGATTCGCCCTCTATATATAAAAATGATTATTATTAGATAGGTGTGAAATATCTTCGAAAATGCATTCTGTAGGAAATATTATTAAATTTTGCATCGCTTTATTTTTTAGTCTTATAAATTAATGTTTTATTTTTTTATTATTTCGTTAATTTAATAATTGAATCCTAACGATATTATATTTATGTTCTATCGATAACTTATATTGTATATGTAAATAAGTTAGAGTATCATTCGCATTCTTTTTCTAGCGAGTAGGTTCTACGTATGCAAATCGAATAATTAAGAAATCATAGAATGTAGGAGCCACAATTATAGATGCGCCCACCTAAAAAACATGTACAATATTATTCTCACTGATAGTTGTACATTTTCTATATAGTTACATAGCTTGTTGCCCTTTCGTCTGTTAATGTTATTGTCTCAACAGGTTACTCCACCCTTCAAAGAGAAGGTCGGCTTTGATGTTACATTAGTTATGTTTTTCTTTTTGTGAACACTTCTTTTTCTAACCACCCAGTGACTGTAACATTAGTTAGGCGTGCTGCGTTGTTACTCTTTAATTATCAATGACATTATTACATTTGCCATTACTTTTGTTAGCTTTTGCACATTGTTCGCAATGGGAGGCAGCAGAGGCACGTATATACGAGGCTCGTATGACTGAACACATTGAAAAAAAATATATATATATAATACTCATTGCTCGTGTTCTCTGTTGTAAGCGCATAAATCTCTGTACTGGTCTTTCTAATGCTTCCTGAATCTTCTTACGTATATTACTTATTCAAATTATGTGTTCACATATTTTAATGGTAACTATTCGATGTAAATGTTGGCGGTTTTTAATTCGGGTCAATTTCAAGTAGCTGTTATATTTTTTACCGCTTTTAAAATGAAATCTATCACGATTACTTGAAGTAAAAGTATGCAAAATATATATAATGAGAACCCGCTGAATATTGTTTAAAATATATATTTTTTTAGAAATAAGGTTGTTGCAGACGAGATATTTCAATGAATTTGTATCGTTAACGTTTTTAAAATTTAGAATGAATATAATTTGATTATTATTCAATTTTTTTTAACAGAATTCTTTTTTTCACAGGTTTCTCAGTTATGAAGCATACGATAATATTTTTAATTAATTAATTTTTTTTTAAATATATATATACGGGTTACGAAATGAATACTTTGAAATTAGTGTATTTGTGATTCTTCTTTACAAGCTTTTTAGTTTCTCCATCTACATGCCTAAAATCTATGTCTATTATACCTTATAAAAATTTGATCGTAGTCTCGATTTGTATCTACCGGTTTGCTCGTATATATTCCGAAAAAAACTCGGTCGACTTATTTTAAAAACGTATCGAAAATTAAGTTATTTTATTCTTGATATACCTCTTGAATTTAGCTAACGTAAAATATTCCCGGAAGTTCGTTCTGTGAAAAAAATGTTTAATTTTTATTTGGCTAGACTTTAAAAAAAATTTAACAATAAAGAACAAAACTTGTGTCTGATTTGAAGAGCAGACGCATTCTTTAATTTTCATTTTCTGAATTACTAATATATAATGTGTGTTACGGGTTAAGCATTAATATTTTGTATTAATTACCCGATATTAATATTTTCTGTCGTTGTAGCAAATATATTTCAATCTACAACTGATATTTTTCAATATTTATGTAATATTTCAATCTTGTACTGATGTGCTTGTCGCTATTCGTTATTTTCATCTAACGCGGGTTCGATAAACTTAATCCGTGAGCTGCTAGATAAACAACGCTTTTTACAAGCCAAAGGTATTTTATATAACCCTAGATTTTGCGTACAGAGTCATTATATGTCTCTTTCTTTAAGCGATAGGGATGATATATTACATTGTGTAAAGGCCAATCGTCACAATTCTGTTCGTTTAAGAAGCGATGCGCGGCTACAAACTAAAATTGGAAGTTGTTTATTTCCTGTACGCGTGAAGTAGGTAAATACCGGTTTTATAACAAAACATTGGCACGAGTAGTTCAGCTGTAACCGATTGGGAAAATTTTACGTGTGCGGATTTGTTACTCAGTAACCTAGTAATAATAGACGGATCGGTTTGAACGTGGAAATAGACGAATTTCTTATTCTAAGGCGAAAATTCAATGTAGGGATGGTTTATCGTCAGCAGTGGGTGTTAGCGGGAATTCGCAGAGAAAAAAGAATGTTTCGTGTACGGTTCGGACCCTATTCGACAAAAAACACGTCGCTAAGTGTTTTTTTTTTTTTTTTGTCTTGCGACTGATTTGATGCAGCTCTCCAAGATTCCCTATCTAGTGCTAGTCGTTTCATTTCGGTATACCCCTAGATCCTATATCCTACATTCCTAACAATTTGTTTTACATATTCCAAACGTTGCCTGCCTGCACAATTTTTCCCTTCTGCCTGTCCCTTCAATATTAAAGCGATTATTCCAGGATGCCTTAATATGTGGCCTGTAAGTCTGTCTCCTCTTTTAACTATACTTTTCCAAATGCTTCTTTCTTCATCGATTTTCCGCTACACCTCTTCATTTTTCGCTTTATCCACCCGTCTGATTTTTAACATTCTCCTATAGCACGGCATTTTAAAAGCTTAAGTGTTATAAAGGAACGTGTTAGAACCGAACGAACATAATTTCTGATCGTCGGTGGAGTTATGATATACGTAATCTGCAAAGTTACAATTCTGCACATCAAATTTTTATTCATTCGGTTACCTTTTGAGATCAAATTACTGGGGCGCATATAATCGCAGTGGAAAGTTTACGGGCAGCAGCGAAAAGGCAAAATCTCTAGGAGTGTAGCGCATTTACGTTAGGATTCCTATTCTACGTTATTTTTACGTTAGATTCGATCAAATTTTGTAGAATATCGTCTTGTCTTGGCCTCCACAATACCGAATGTAAGTAATTATAATTTTTTTACTATTATAATAGCGATTTGGAAAATGTATTTCTTCGAAATAAGACCCTTTTTTTATACAAAGAATTTTTTCTACGTACTAAATGCATCCGTGATTTAATGCTGCACCGGCTTAAATCGGAGTCGAATTAAAGAGCCGTCTTATTTATTACGATCAGGGATGGTGTCGTCTTTTATCTTTCATCCAGAAAGTTGTATTATATTCAAATTCCGGTTAGGGCGTCTTTCAAACGTTAAAAAAAAGGTTTTAATTTTTTTCATAAATAAAAGAGGAATAGTATATATATGTATATACAGTTGAGCTGTATTAGCCTGTAGTTGGAGTGAACTAAAATAAATAATAATAATAATAAATAAATAGTAAAGGGTTCTTTCATTTAGTTTTTTTTAATAATTTTTAATGAAATCAAAATTTATGAAGTATTATTGATGAAAAGTTTAATTAATAATTAAATGAGATCACTATCACGTTTTTATATTTATTATGAAGATAATAATTTATACGTACAACATAACTAGTAGTGTATAAAAAAAACACAATGAAAAAAGTACAATTGATGTATTTTGCTAGAGACATTATTGTCAAATAAATATACAACAAGCAGTGGTGAATTTACTAGTGTCGACGCAGTGATAGTGCGTAGCTGATGCGCCGTAGTTAAATTATTAAACCACCTTCACACAGTTGCACACCGCTTGACCGTTAAGTAGTAACCAGATTAGTTTACTGCATGTAGTCTGTGTCGAATTGTAGATGATTTATATTACGTAAACAGTTCAGTTTTGGTGCGTATATTAAAAACATGATTATCACCAAAAGAAATGTAAGTAACAGTGAATAATGTTATACACTACTAATTTAAATTGTATAATTTAAAAAATAAATTAAGTAGTTACGCATGTAACTAAAAGAATACATATAGCGAAGAACATTTTGTCGGTTTATATTCTTATTTATTCATATTATATGTGTTGTATATTTATTTGTTATTATTTTTATTCATAACAATAACCGAACTTATAATCGATAAAAAAAGTAACCTTTAAACGAAAACCCGTTGCAACTTAACGAAGTAACCAACTGATAATTGTAAATTGAATTTTTATTATACAATTGTACACAATTGCTTCTTTTATGAGTTACATAGTTACTTTCGATTTACATTTTATCAAGATAAACGGTGTTACATTGTACACAGTACCAGGAACAAAAAATTAATACAATAAATCTATTTATGTTTTGTGTGTGTGTTTGTTTGTTTGTGTGTGTGTGTGTGTGTGTGTGTGTGTGTGTGTGTGTGTGTGTGTGTGTGTGTGTGTGTGTGTGTGTGTGTGTGTGTGTGTGTGTGTGTGTGTGTGTGTGTGAATTTATATATATATACACACTATAAATATATATTTGTGTATCGTTTTATTCTTTCATGTTTTAAATGAGTATCTCAAAAATGGATTGTGATATCTAAATAATACTTTGTTGTATATTTGTACATTTACAACCACATTCTCTTTTGTACGTAGTATAAAATTTATGGGAATTCATTATTGCATCGATGTGGTACCAGTAAAAACAAAATTTTGTGTACCGCTTTCAACCTCCATATCCCGTTCACCTGAATGTTTGTCACCGATTATATTTTCTTTCACCGATTTTTCTTCATCGATCTGAACAGTCTCACGCAGCTCCCCCCCCCCTCCCCGTAGTTTAAATGATATCGTAGATTCAAATCTCGCATAGGTCTATTCCATAACATTTTTAACTCGTTACTCAGAAAATGTTATACAGATGGTCGTAATAGGAACCATAAAGCTACAAACAACGTATTTATTTGACTGACAAGTTGCGGTTTACGAACCGCGTATTTATGAATAATGAACGTTTGAAATCGTAAAGTTTTGACATTTTTTCGTTTGTTCTTTATCGGCATTACGCGTTTCTTACAACGGAACGTATCGTTCACTATTACCGTTCGGCTAACACATTTCGCGTAATTCCGTGAGAACGGTATAAGTCGATGTATAATTAAATACATTTTTAGTTTCACCTTGTTTTGCGAAACTAAGTAAAGTTACTTAATGTAATCACCGTAAATAAAAAACCCGTCGTAACCGCAAGATGCTGTCATTCAAGGTGGATATATAGTGTTTCATTTTAATCGCCCCCCAGGAGGTGTTCTCGTAAACTACACACGATACAAAAAAAAATCACCTAAACAAAAGATACTCAAATCTGAGAGGGATACCTCGTGGTGACCTTGGAATTTATCTTGACCTTGATCTTATTCCAAGATTAACACGATTTTTTCAAACGGAAAGACCTATTTTTGACCCCACCGATGAAAAGATCACAAAATTTTACATTGGAATGTGTAATCACACATGTGACCTAGGATCTTTTTTGAAGGTCATACGGCTAACCATTAGAGATAGTGTTAAACGATAGCGTAAGTCAATTTTATGCTTTTTCCCGTAGTTTGCGAGATAAATGGACTGGAATATAAGTATTCCAGGAATATTGTATGACCTTCAAAAACGGATAACTCGTATAACAGTATCTCTAATGGTTAATCGTATGACCTTAAAAGAAGGTCCAAGGTCATATGTCACATGTGCGACTACATATTCCGATGTAAAATTTTCTCCTTTTATCGATAGGGTAAAAATCTCAGGTTTCCATTTGAAAAAATCGTGTTAACTTGAAATAAGGTCGAGGTCAAGGTCAAGATCAATTCAAAGGTCACCGTGAGGTTTCCCTCTCCGATCTGAGTGAGTATATTTTGTTTAGGTCATTGTTTTTGTGTTGTGCGTAGTTTTCGAGAAAATCGCCTGAGGCGATTAAAATGAAACTATATAGTAGTACACATTTACCAAATGGAATTCCTTATTATTATAATTTGACTTAAAATTTAACTACGCTTACGATATTAAAAATACTATTTGTATTTTACGTTAAATTTGTAGTTAATTATTCGGTAACCGTAACTTGGGAGAAACCGTTTTGAGAACTGTGTTTGTATGAATAATTTTTCTAATGAATTTTCACAATAATCATTAAAACACGTTTTTAAAATACTTTGGATTTAATTTCGACAGTATTCCTTAATTCTTATTTTCTTACCTAGCTGCAGAGGCGTGCCGTAGGCACGTCCTCCGGGCGGATTGTCCTGGCGGACGGCGTCTCGGAATTTGATTATTAGGTGTCCATAATTGATTTCCTCTTGTGTAAAAATCCTTTTTTTGATACTAACGAATTGATAGAACATGAAATTGATGCTAACGAATCGGGATTTTCAGCTAGTGATCGGTACATTCCGGTACTAAGCTAAGGGGAACGGACACATACAGACAGACACATATACGAATGCCCTGTAGTAGGGTATGATTAGTAATATCGTATTTATTTATATATGAGTAATAATGTATAATAGTAAATCGCTAACGGATAAAGATCATATTCTGATAATTATATTTCAACTTGTCATATGGTTTTTATATCGATAGCTGTGTACAAGTTATAGACTGCACCGACTTTTATATTGTCAGAGATATTTTTCAATCGTTTACTGCGTGTGTGCTGTGCTTTATACTACTCGTTATTTTTATCCGACATGAGCTTGATTTACTTAATCCGTGAGGTGCTAGATAAAGAACATATTCGTGTTTTTACAAGCCAAAAGGATTTTACATAATCCTACATTTTGATTATTTGGTTATACATACTGGTGGACAAAAAAATTTATTTGTTGAGATTTGCTGCACAGCAAGGGAGGAGGTGGCTTCAGCTGGCTAGATCTAGACATCGTGAGCTGCTTGAAGGGGCAGAAATTGCATATAACACCGCCAGAAACCAGCTTAGAGCGGAGATAAAGCTAACAAAAAAGGAAGCTTGGCGAAATCTGGTCAGGGATTTAGATGTAGATACTTGTGGTACGGCCTATCGGGTCATTACCAAAACGTTTGGGAGGCCTTGCCCACTCTTGTCCAGAAGTCAGATGTTTGGGGTAATACACGAACTATTTCCTACGATGGGACTGAGCATTATAATATGATTATAACCCCTCCCCGGAGGTGAGGAGATTTACCTTGAAAGAACTCAAATGGGCAACGAAAAAGATCAGTGCCCGGGCCCTGACGGGGTACTAGGATCTATGATGAAGAGACTTGTGGTGCTGCACCCATGGCCGATCCTTAAGGTGTTGAATATGGCTTCAAGCTGTGGTAGCTTTCCCAAGCCCTGGAAAGAGGCCGTACTAGTATTAATTTCCAAAACTGGATCCTCAGATCAGGACAGGAAATTTAGGCCCTCTGCCATCTCCCATGCGGGTCACCATTCATGGACACCCTCTGCCGTGTCCCATTCGTGGACACCCATGCGGGTGTCCCTCCCGTTCACCTAAGAGCCTACTGGTTGACTAGAACTCATCAGGGAATTACTAAGAATGAGGCAAATGACTTAACTATTCAGCAGTGGCAGGCTGAGTGGGAAAGCACAAACAAATCTGAATAATAATAATTATAATACACAGATTTCCAACCGATCCGAATACCGTATTTAATTAACGGTTCACAAAAATTGATATTTTTGTTCGATTAGATAATTGTATATTTTCATGGATCACAATATGCATCATCCTGACATATTACAATACAATAAATTCCAACCGATGTTTCCATTTCTTAACTTACATATAACCATGATAAATACGCCTCAATATTCGCACCATATTTTAGCCAGTGGCAATACGTAATTCACTAATTCACTGACTAATCGTTATCAAAAACGCTGTTAACACTGCATTTCAAATAATCACAAAAAATCCAATTTGTCATAAGAATGTATACGAACAATCATTCAAGAATCCGGAAACTTTAATTTATCATGATCGTTACTAAATATTACTAATTTTGTTTGGAATAAAGAACGTTTACAAGAGTTTAGTGCGCTCATAATTCAATATTTAAAAATCTGTATTCCAATTTTCTAGTAAGATCTTAATTTAAAATATTGAAGAATGTAACTATGAATTATTTGGGTATGTTACGTACAAGAAAGTGGTTTAGAAATGTTAATTTAAGTTTTTCCGTTTAATTTCCGATGATACTTTTTATTTTTGTTATTTTTTTTTGTTATATGTAACATACTTTTAAAAAGGATTGAAAATATGACGGGACAACTGTACTTTCGTAACCTTTGAAATGATGAAAATTTTTTTTAATCGAACTAACGTTTCCTGGAATCTTTCTTTAATAAATGTTCATACCGATGTCGTTTTAACATGTATCCTTTATTACTCCAATGTATGTATGTATATACAGATATATAATATCTGTTCCTATGAAACAAGATATCCTGAATGACTCGCAATCAATACCCAGCAAAAACTATTACACTATTACTGTATATTCGACGCGACTGACTGTACTTACCTCCGGTTACTTGACTAAAAAACATAAAGTAGAAAAAATTTAAAAAACAATGAGAAACGAAGCACGTTCACCGCCTAGTGGTGTTTGTCCGATAAAGCTGGAACCGGAAAAAATTATTTTTACTCTTACGAAGGACGTGTAACCGGCTTTACTTCTGTTTTTAAGATGGAGGCCGGCTATTTTGAAACCCGCGTTCTTCACATCACTCAAAGTTTGACCGAACCGTTGCTCTGAAGAAATTACAATACGCTGATATTTTTTATAAATCGGACAGGTTTTAATTTTTATTTAGAATTATTATTCTCATAAGCATGATTTTAACGAACACAGGAGAGATCCTGTGATTTTAGACGAGAAGGACGAGCGAAGCGATTTGTGACGTGCTAGTATATAAGCACTGGAAGATGTATATTAAACATTCGTGAAATTGAAAGATTGTAGTATGTGTGTACGGTATGTATTGTGCTGTTCGTTATACATTTATTTTAGTAGTCGCTTTAATACATGCTGAATCTACACGCTGTATTTTACAATCATTAAGTTTAGGTTTATACATTTTTTCCTTGATATTTTAACTATATATAAATAATCGGTACGCAACTGTAAAATGAATTCGAAAGATCGGCTTCTAATATTTAAAAAAGTTAAACGTCTCACTTGTTGAAAAGACTAGTAAATTTTACAGCCGTAATGAAAACTTTACGTCGAGGGCGTACCGTCATCGTTCATTCAGTTTTAAATGTCTATCGAGTACCTGACATCGGGATAAGATTTAGTGTTAATAAAAAAAAAAAAATCAAAATAACTGAAACGAAATTGTAATTATTACTGATTAATTATTTAAAAAAGAATGACTTAACAGAAAAAAAATAGAATAGGCACTAAGAGCCTTAAATTAAAATAAAGATTTAAACTCGCAGAGAATGATTCGTTAAATTCTTTATTCTAGTCTGGTTTTCTTACTAACACATTCTCACTCTTTCTCTTTCACTCTTACATTCTATTTTTTCGTTTATTCACTAGTAACTTTTAAATCTACGATAAAGTGTAGTTGTTTCTTATCTTCCGATAATATTCATGTTTATTTTTGTTTGTCAGATAAAATATGATATAATATGTAAACATATAGTATAAATAAATTAAAAATAAGAATAAATATACTTACGTTCTGTCGGTATTCTTTAAGGAATATTTTCTTGTTAGTCGCGAAGATAATGAAGATTAAAAATAAGAAAACAAAACGATTTAAAATGAAAATAAAATACGACTATAACACTACGGCCACCGTCACCGCTATCCGAAACGCCAACGTTAAATATAACATCCTGTCTAATAAACTTGACAGGTTTTTATAGCATTTTAATTAACTTATTGTATAGTACTTTACGTTATGAAAATATATACTTTATAAGTTATAAAATTACACGATCGATGTCTCGTATAACTAATATTTATATATGTATATACAAAATAAATGGAATGCACGATAAAAATAAAAAATAAGAAATTATTAATAGTTTTCTATCCTTCCATATCCTTACTGTTCCATATTATATTTCGTTCTTGATGTGCACTCCTACATGTTAATTTATTATTAATTCATTTCATCTGACCGTCTGTGTTACGTATAATAAATTGAAAATAATGAACTAACAAGTTTTTATTTTATATATACTCGCGCGCTATATGTTTTTTCGTGTTTGTAACTACACTACGCTACAAGTTTTGTAACGACTGTAAAAATAATTTAAAAGTCAAGTATATGAATCTAGTTAAGGAATCTTATGATTTATATTTAATGTTTCTTTTATTCTTTATATTATTAAATTTAACGTTTTCTATTAAATTTGTTAATAAAATAGAATTATCATTATTTTATTCTATTATTATTATTATTATTATTGTATTTTTTATTTATTTTACAGTAAGGTGCTATAAATAAAATTTACTACTGTTCCGCATATATGTATAACTTACCTTTAGCTTGTCGGTTAGATTTAGTTACCTCTAGTTTCATTCTTTGCATATATTATAATATATTTTGATATAGCGTGTCTTGTTAGCAGGATTATTTAATGAGAATTATAGCGGGAGTATTTAAATTTATTTACAATTCTTATTTGGTTCTACCGAGGTAGTTGTACATATACTCTATTTATATATTCCTCTATATGTTTTTTTTTTTTTTACATGTACAACTCCAGTTATTTTTTAAATTATATATTCTTGACCCGTTATATCCACGCCGATGAGTGTTAAGCTTCGTAAATGGGTTTAAAAAAATTATTAAAAATCGAGGACGGTTACATTTTATCCTAAACTCGGTTCTCTTTAATGCGATTTCATTTCATAACTGAAATTATTTCTTTGGAAAATAAAGAAAAATTATCCTTTTTTACAGCTTCTTAGAAAAACAGGAATTTGCAACCGCATAAAACACGTAAAAAAAATTAAAACTATATTTTTTACCGCCTAATAACTATTTTTAAATACCTTTGTTCTTGTCTGAGTTAATCTAATTATTGACCATTTTTCACGAAATATATATATATATATATATAATAGTTATTATTAAAAAAAAGCTGGTAACTTGAGGTTTATAAATCGAAAAGACTTTAATTTTTATTTATCATTATTATTATTATAAGCATGATATATATATAAGCATGCTTTTAATGAACACAGGAGAGGTCCTGACTAGACAAGAAGGACTTGCGAAGCGAAGGCTGACAGGCTAAGTTGTGTGGTATGTAATATTTTGTTTCATAGCGGATAATTTGCAGTAATTCTCGCAAGATAAGCGTTTTGTCTAATGGGCATACAATAATAACTACAATGACTACGTTCTGAAATAGTCTAGCATTAGTTAATGAAAAAGGAATGTTTAAAAAAAAATTGTAATTTAAAATAAATATATAAAATATAATATTTACATTATTTTATATTATATATATATTCTAATTAAAGCCGAAAGTTTCTCTGACTACTTTTTTTCGCATCACACGAGAACCGATCGAACGATTGCTTTCAAATTTGCAGGATGCATTCCTGTTATCCTAGGAAAGGTCTTAGCCGTAAACAGAATTAAAAGATATTAAAGAATAAACCGAATTAAAGATATTTTAAAAGAAAAAATATATTAATCCTTCTACTTCATTATTATATTTATGTCAGCGCGGCAACAAAAATAAGTTATGATTTTTCGTCTTCAAAGGTATGTATACTTTAGTTACAGTAGTTACTACTGTTATACCCACCGGGTCGGTCTAGTGGTGAACGCTTCTTCGCAAATCAGATGATTTCGAAGTCGAGAGTTTCAAATTTTCAAATCCTAGTAGACAGTTACTTTTATACGCATTTGAATACTAGATCGTGGGTACCGTTGTTCTTTGGCTGTCGGGTTTCAATTAACCATACATCTCAGAAACAGTCGACCTTAGACTGTACAAGACTATACTTCACTTACACTCACACGTATCATTCTCTGAAGTAATACCTGACAGTAATTCACGGTAGCTAAACAGGAAAAAAAAGAGTTATTCCTATTGTGCCTGTTGTAATTTAGTTTCTTTTACAAGTTTCTGTAAGTCCTGAATACTTTATTTATTATTTATCAGTATTATTCTCACAACCAAGAGAGTATCGAACGGAGGGATCTTGGACACCCGCAGTCCAGGACCCTTCGGACTAGATGGGAATGGCGACCGAAGCGAACTCTACGTGAACGGTGAGTGAGTGAAGCGGGCTGTGCTGGGGTCCACGCGGCTCCGCTCCCTGGAATATATTTTGTACGTGTATTTTATAACAATCGTTGAATAAATTCTCAACCGTTACACACACAAAAAAAGAAGAATTTTAGCAAATGCTAAATCGGTATCAAAAATTAGACCGTTGGTTTCGGTATGAAACCACTGTTACTGTAAGCCTTTACGTAGAGGCAGTTCAAAATTGTTAAACAGAAATATCAGGTTTGTGACAAACATTTTAAAGAGTAGTAAAAAAACGTTTTCGTAAAAATAAACTTGACAATTCTATCCAAAACGGCGGCCGTTTAATATTTGTTATAACTAATTCCAAAAGTGCTATTCAGTGCCTTAAGAGGCACTTTTTTGAGCGATTATTAAGATAATTGCTAAATAGAGGAATGGTAAAGAATTAAATTTACCAAATACTTCTATCTCAAAAAAAAACTGTTATTCGGTAAGAGGTATGAGGGTTTCATACCTGTAGGTCGGGTTTCATAATAGATATGAAAAATATTAAATATTTTCTCTTTTGACTAGGTTTGGATTGTCGTAGTCCGAAATGTTTTACAAGTTTTTAATTTCTAAATTCCCTTTTCAAATGATGCGACATAACTCCAATGAGAGGAGTAGTAGTAAGTAACTCAAAAATTCCATTAAAAATTTTTGAGTTACTTACTCCTCCCATAGGTACTTCCGGGGTGTGAACTTTGAGTGTGGTGATTCATAAAAAAACATAAATCTTTTTGAGGTAAAATGCAATAAATATTATTTTTAAAATGTTAACGGCTGAAAATTTGTTTAAAGGTTGGCATACTTTATGAATTCTTGTATATTTTTAATGTCATTTCGTTCCGATTTCATTACTAGCACTTTTAATTAAGACTATATAATTCTTATTAGCTTGTGAAAACGAACGTACTAGTTTAATTTGCCCGTTTCTGATCCATGATAACTCTTAACATAGACATTACTTGAAAATAAAACGATAATTAAAAACCCGTTTCCCGTACCATTTTTTGCGAATACCATGAAAAAGTAGTATCCATTACTAACTAGTAATGGATGTGCTTTTTCGCATTTATTCCTGACACATAATCCTAGTATGAAATCTGGTTAGATTTAAAAGATATAAAAGAATCTCTTTGGACACAACATTACTTCCTTGTACCCCTATTAAATTGCATATACACATATTTTTAAAATGAAAAGTACATAAAATTTTTATTTCACAAAATCTTCTAATATTTTTCATTTTTTTATTATTATTTTATTATTAATATTATTAGTAAATTATTATTTATTGTAATTTTTTTTACAATCAGAAATTAACAATAATTATTAATATATTTAAATTTAAAAAAAGTCTGATTCGAACCGATGTGGCTTCCCCTTGTAAGATCCAAATATTTCATTAATAAATTTCATTTGGCTATAACTTTGGAAGAAATGAAAATAAGTACCACTTATGATACACCATTGAAAAGCTCTCGATGAGCCTTATTACTGTAGTTAAGAAAAAGTTCAAATCCAAATGTTTTTGGATTTTGGGTTATTTTTAAAACTTTTAGTCCAGTCAAAAGGAAGCTGCACAAGTAGATGTTACAACAGTTCTAAATCCAAAATGTCAACATTCTGCGACCAATCGTTTTTGAGTTATGATAGATACGTACGTACGTATAGACATCATGCCGAAAATTGTCAAAATGGATTCAGGGATGGTCAAAATTTATATTTCCGTTGAAATCTAAAAACCGAAATTTTTCCCTATCACAATACTCCTTTACTTCGTACAAGGAAGTAAAAACGGTACTTCTACTCTATTTTTGTTCAGTTTTTACTTCCTTGTACGAAGTAAAGGAAGTATTGTGATCGCGAAAAATTTCGGTTTTCAGATTTCAACAGAAATACCCATTTTGATCATCCCTGAATCCATTTTGACTAGTTTCGGCATATCTGTACATGTATGTATAATCTTGCGTAACTCAAAAACGATTAGCCGTAGAATGTTCGAATTTTGGATTTAGGACTGTTTTAACATCTAGTTGTGCACCTCCCCGTTAGATTGCAATTGACTGTCTCCCAGAAACCCCAAAATCAAAAAAAAGTTTCGATTTTGGACTTTTTCTGGAGTAATAGCCCTCATTGAGAGCTTTTCAACCATTTATCATAATTAGTGGTATTTATTTTCACTGGTTCCAGAGTTATAGCCAAATAAAATTTTAATTAATGAAATATTTGGATCTTACAATTGGAAGGCACATCGGTTCGAATCAGACTTCATCTCCTTTTTTTTAACTTTTTTTAATTTTCTTATTTAATTTAAATATATTGATTTATTAATAAAATTAGAATTGCTTATAAAAAAAAAAATTAAAAAGAAAAATTGCTTGTATTAACTCGTGAAGGTAAAAAAAAATTTACAATAAATAATTTTTCAATCATAACAATAAAAAAAAGATATGAAAAAAAATCGTAAGTTATTAGTGAAATAAAATTTTATGTACTTTTAATTTTTTTTTTCAAAAATTTTACAGAGGTTAATATTTATTAAATCAGAATATTTAAATTAAAAAAAAAGTTACAAAAAAAAATGTATATGAAGTCGACACGTTCTCACTTACACCACATAACTATTTGAGCGGTATGTATCAAAATTAATATATAAACTCATATAAAATTCTGAAGCAGACACAAAAAAAAAATTAATGCATGTGGTGTCCACCGTAATGCAATTGTGTAACTATCCGTTTTATTAAAGAACTGGAGGATCGTATCGTACTTTCAAATGAAATAAGTTCAAATGAAATGCAGAAAAAAATGTGTACATGCAATTTAATAGGCGTATAAGGAAGTCATGTCGTGTCTACATCAGATGTTTTGGTTTTTAATTTTTCACGTTTTCAGCATCATGTTAACGTGCTTTCTACCTGTACTATTTTACTCGATAAAATCTTTCATTAATTTTAAAGAAGTTTATTACCGCATATCCTTATTATACTGTTTTCTGAAGTTATTATTCTATTTTCAATTTCATATCGTATTCCGTTACGTTTTCTAACTTATAAATCATCCGATGAATATCCTGTAATTTATTTCGTTAAAACAAATTTCGTTTGCGAAACTTATACAATTTCTCCTCTTCCTTCTATTCCGACTCTCTTGTCATCTTCTAGAACGCTTTTTTAAATACCTTCATCTACAAATGAAACAACTTTGGGGATCCGTAATACCGTCGTCGTACATCAACTATTATATCAATTCGCTCGACTTGCTCGGCGTTTATTTTCATACCTGTTTTCCGATTCAGATACTTTTATTGATAAAATTTTTTTCCCAATTTCTTCTACGGCTTTTTCCATTACCCTTTGATAAAGCCAGAAACTTTTATATCTATAAAAGATAAGTTTTTAAGAACCGATTTAAGAACGATTCGACTAATTTCATTTAAACATGCTAAACAGTTTAGTTTAAGGTATAAACTTTTTTTTTATATTAGGTTTATTTTTTTCGCTTTGTTTCGTTTTTCTTATATTTTTTATGAAGATATTCTATGTAGCGAAAGGTTTTGTAACCGTTATATTTTGAACGGTTTTCAACTATAATGATGTACGTATACTAAGGGAATAAAATTTACCGAATAAATAACTTTTCGTAAGGTATGAAACCGGATTACAAAGTAGCTTAAGTTTTATTTACGACGGTTTGTAATTTATCATAAATTTACTAACCGAAAAAAAATATTATAAAATTCAAAACTTATTTATTCTTGATTTCAATTTTGCAATGACGAATTTGGAATATTATATCGAATGTACGTATTACTTACTGTTCATTCGTATATAAAAAAAAGAGCGTGTGTGAAAAATCAGCTTAGTCGTCAACTCTTTTTTGTTCGGGTAATTTTAGATTATATACACGAATAACCTTTTTTTTATTTGTAATCATATCGATGGGGTGTGTATTTATAAAATTGTGCATATTATTCAATATGTACATGATATATATATAATGATTGAGTACTTTATTTGAAGGTCGAACCTCCAGCGTTCGTGCAACTAAGAAGTAAAGCCATGTGCTAACAATCGGGTTCTATAAATACGTAGCTTGTAGCTGTAACTACACTTATTCGACATTGATAATTGATACTTCCTGCGTTTCTACTAAACGCAGCATATACATTTCTGGAACTATATTTATTATTACTATTACATACATAAGCCGTAATAATATGTTGTAAAATGAAATATCTTTGAAACGGAAAAAATACCTACTGTGATGTTGGCTGTAAATTGAAATGTCTACCGGAAGCTTAAATGCGATCCATTTATATATATATATATATATATGTTTATTGATCTATGTAATTTTTTTTTTAATTTTAAAACAACTTGGGTTTTTTTTACCCTATTGCCTACAGGAACTTTTATATGGGTTGTACGGTGGTTATCAGATAGAAATATCACATGATTAGATTCAGCGATAATTTAAGAACTGTGTTATACTTATTTTTAAATACTAGCTGTGATACCCGGCACCTTCTTTTGTACAGTATAACCGATAATACTGAGTTATTAATCTTACAAATAGCCCGACTAACATTACCTTTTTAAAACAAAATCAAATATTCTCTTTTATTTAATTACAAACTTTGCAACGCAAAAGAAATGAAGTAAATTGAAATGAGATCGTGGAAAACGGAACGTTGTACTGGTCGACTAAATTATTAAGAGTGATGGTTTGAGCATGCGCATTTATTACTAAACACCTCCGTAATTTTCATTACGTTCCACGTATTGTATTAAAAATAGATCGTATAAATATAAAGTAAATGGGTTACTGAATTTAACAGGTTATTATACATTTTGTACAATAAAAACTTAATATATTTTTATTAAACCGTTATTATTATAACAATAAAATTATTTTTAGTGAATTCTTAAGTAGAAATAATAACAGTATGTTTTAATATAGAAATTTTTATCTTAAATTTGAGAATGATTTCTTGATAATTTATTTATTTACGCGTATCTGTTATTCGATGAATTATTTACATTATGTTTGATTAACAAAGCCGTAAAGGTTTAGCGTAAAGGTTTTTCAATCTTTTCAAACATTGAAAAATGTTTACCAAAAAATTATTATTTAGAAATTACACGATGAATTGAATTGCGATTACTCATCCGTATAATTTATATGTGATTTCGGTTAAATACAAATATGTCTTATGATTTTGTAAGCGTAGTTATCGCGCAGGTTTGAAGAAAAGATGTTTACACTCGGATAAGGGAACTACACTATTTCACGCTCGGGTAGGGAAAACATAACATGCGCTCGCCTCTGTGTGTGTGTGTGTGTGTGTGTGTGTGTGTGTGTGTGTCGCATAAAGAAGCGTGTCCGAATGTATGAGTCATTTCTCTTCCCGTCTTAATGTACTCCCAGTACACCCGCTTATTACATCAGAGGTACGTAAAATGAACTACTGCGTGTCAACAGATTACACTTTCTTTTTCCTGTTTAGCCGCCGGGAATTACCGTTTAGGTATTACTTCATAAGATGAACGAGGATGATATGTATGAATGTAAATGAAGTGTATCTGAGATCTTTGGTTAATTGAAACCCAACCACCAAAGAAGACCGGTATCCACGATCTAGTATTCAAATCCGTATAAAAATAACTGAATTTATTATGGCTTGAACGCTGGAACTCTCGACTTCCAAATCAGCTGATTTGGGAAGGCGCGATCAGCGCTAGAACAACCCGGCGGGTTCAATCGATTACACTACAACACTTATACCTTACTGTAGCTCAAAAAAATAAATAATAAAAAATCCATTATTTTAAGAAATACAATTAGGTTAATATAGTTTCACCGGCACGCATTCCTTACGTTCATACGCGTGCAGCTGTCGATACAAAAACCTTGTCGATATAAAACCGTTAATAAAGTACGAAAAACTCTAATAGAAAAACTTAAGTTTGTTTATAGAAGCTGTACTTTAAATGCACCGCTACAGTTTATCCTCTATTTGTTTATTCAGTCATGATGACAAGCGTTCATCATTCGGTAACTATGGTATACTACGATACTCTCGTCACATAGATTTATGTCTTCCTTCCGCTTTTGGTGGCAACATGAACCTATCCGATAAACTTCCGCCAAGGATGGACTGTTTCAAGTTTTTAGTCTTGTTAGATTACCTATAATATTTGATCCTTTAGCGTATTGCGTTTTATTATATCGTTCTAGGAAATCTTGCTATACCAGATAAGTTCCTCAGCTTCCTAATTGTGGAAAAATTAGTCTCTGATGATTCCATAGATAGACTGCAGCCAACCGGATCGCATCATATTGATTGAAGCAAATGATGGCTGTAGAGATCCATCATCACCAATAGAGGCTATAATAGATGTGAACATCAAGAAGGATCTGACTCTGTCATGGAGAACTTAAACCTGAAGGAAGTGATAAAAAAAATAATAAAAAAGTTGGTGTTATAGAAGCACGGCCTACTAAACGAAAAAGAACAGCACGAACCTAATAATCCATCACTAATATTAGCTTCGAGGGATCCTTCTCTCAGGGAGGTTTATCCCGTCAATGGGGCGATCGAGGGATTTTTACCCAAAATGGGATCAACATATTCCTTATATAAAAACCATTTACAAACAATTTCTTTTTTGCAGTTCATTGGTGACCACCTCAAATAAATATTACTACAAACCTTGTAATTTTTCAAAAACTTAGTCGTATGTGAAGAAAGGCAGAGTTTACTAAAGGAAAACCTTATTCATCCCCAAAATTGTATTTCAGATAGATGTATCCGATTAAATTCTAAAACAGTGATCTAAATATTCTTCAAACCATTAATCATGATAATGGCAACCCATTATAACGAAAGGCAAACCACCATACGACCGAAAGTAATACCTCAAATTGTGGTTATGTTGTCTGTTGTCAACCTTTAATTGAGCGTAACTCAGGAACAATTCAACCAGACTTCATCAAATTTTCACATACACAACTTCAGATAAACTACTACAACATATCAAATTTTAATGGAATTGACTTGTTGGAGATTTTCGAGCCACAAAATTTTATACATATATATAAAAAGAAACTACATTTTAATTCTTGTACTTTTCATACTTTAAAACGTAAATAAAATTTTCACCTCCCAATCCAACCTTGCGACCGAAAGTAATACCGTACATTTTTTTCGAAAAGTCGGTAAAATAGATGAAAATAAATAAACATTCTCAGGGCTATTTAAAGATTTACGAATTAATTTTGGTGCTGTTAAATTTTTAACGCTACATTTGAGATGGTTACTTCGACTTGTTTTTATGGGAAGAGGCTGAAAACAAATTATTCTTGAATGCGAGTTCCTTACCTGTCTTTTTTTAGTTTTAGTTTTTTTTTCCGGAGTATGTAGACATTCCTAACTCAGAAACATTTTAGCACTCATCAGATTTACGGAGTGAACAAATATGATTAGTTTTATTTGGATTACTCAATAAGTCTTTTTTTTTAATTCCTTAGGGAGCAGATTTCTATTTTTTGTTTCACTCGTCAACAAAAACATTTTCCTTTAAAACTTTATTTTGTGCGGGTAAAAATTTAATTTTTTTATTAGAATAACGGAATTCTTGTAGAAACTTAAATTTAAGCGGTACGTTTTGTTTAATCTTGGTTAAATTTGAAGCATTTTGCATATATCAAATAATATTATATATGATATTTTGCATATCAAATAATCCTTAAAACACAAACTTTAAGCATATAAAAATATGAATAGTTATAATAATTTAATATAATACCCATTAGTTAAATTTCCGCCCTTCCAGCTTTTGAAAACCACCGATTTAGGTTAGGTTAGGTTAGGTTATGTCACAAATAAGGTTAGGTAAGATCACAAATTGCTAAGAATTTTATTTAATATTCACTCTTCCCCAAATAATTACCGTACTTATATATAAAGTACGGTAATTATTTGTGGTAATTATGGTAATTATATATATATAAATACACAAATAATTTATATATATATATATATATATATAAAGTACGTTAAAGTTGTTGAAGTCTTGCTTCAAAAAAAGAATTAATGATATAGTTTTTGCAGTTATGTTCTCCACATCAATAGGCCTTCAGACCGCTGTAAATATTTTCCCTTTTCTCATACCTGTGATCTGTGGCAAATATTCTTTTTCTTTAATTTTTAAAGATTGTTTTAAACTTTATTTTAAATTTATATCTATCTTCCAAGTCACCCGTTTATTTAAAGTATAAATATCTTAATTTTTTGACGGCCTTTAACTCTCTTTATTATTTCTTGAAAAACAAATTAGCAAAAAATTTTCATCCGCTTCCTAGGAAATTACAACTTTATTTAGAATTACGACTGTGTCTGTATTTTTTAAAGTTTTTTTTTTTTTAAATTTATTGTACCACTTAGGGATTATTTTCTTAAAAGTTAATTTCAATAAAATTTCTGTTTTAATTTATTTAAAATCAATCAATTTTAATGCATGCTTAGTCATTAAAAAAGCCTCTTGATGCACGAGTAAAATGGTTGAATTGAAAGTACTTTATGGTACAGTCAAAAAATCTTTTTACAAAATTTCTTCCTGCTTTTTTTTTAATAATTAGAACACATGTACGTTATGTAAATCAAAGTATAGATTATTTATTAACGTTTTAAATTAATACGTTGTTTCTTAATATTAGTAACACAACGTATAAACATCAACCTTGGTATATCGAAGAAACGAAATTACATTTAATAATAATTACAGTGGCGTATATAATACATGAAAGTGTAAAATTTACAATAATGATTAGCATAAATAGTAGGAGAATTAATTTCATGTAATTATTGCTGTTTTTTTCCTAGCACTTAAAATATATGTCGTGACTTAAAAATTATTTTGCTATAGAATTTATAAAATCAGGTTGAAGGTTTAAAAAGTAGGTTTGTAGTAGTAATGTTTGTATATATGTGTGTGTTTTTGTGTATATCGAGTGAGTGAATAGACGAAATACATCCGATGATTAGCATCGGTCGGAGGTAAGAGTTATTCCGTGTCGATCGGTTAAATCGAGGTGTGCCGGTTGATTTCAGGTAAAAGGGAAAACGTGCTCGGGTTTTGCACGTCATGCTTTCATTATGAGTGAGAGGGTAAAAAGAAATAGAACGAGTAAGGGTGAGACTTTCTCCCCCGTCAACTGTGTTCCATTCTGTTTTATTCGCGTGACGGTAATTCAACGTTAGTTTGATCGCACGACAAATAGCTCAACACGGTTTAAATTTTAAAATATTCAGCACTACTGATGGAAGCTGATGGTAATTTTAGTTTTAGTTCTACTCTGTTTTTTCTGGTACAGCTCTTATCATCATTTCCAGCACTCAAAATTTACTTGAAATTCAATTTGATTTATATACATTTTTCAGCAGTAGTTATTCATGCGATTCCAGTTTTATTTAATATTTATAGTATGAAAAAAAAAAACACTATTTGTCAGTAGTTTTTTTACATATTACTTTAAATATTTAGATTATGTTTTTATATTTTCCTGCTTATTATACATCAGACAATAAGTACTACTGCTTCTAAAAAAGAACATTCCGCCAACATTTCTACGTTTTACGACATTTAAAAGGTTAGCCGAATCAGAAATAATGAAATCTTGATGTCCAAGTACGTTATTATTTTGTTTTACCTAAATCAAGAAATTTGGTATGAGAGTTTTTCTAATAGGATAATTTTTATTTAATTTTTTGATGAGTTGAGAGCAGTGATTTAGAAGATTTATTTCAAAGGGTTTTGTCTTGATGATAGTTTTTTCGACACCGGTCACTGTTGGACCACATAGAATAGTTAATTTCTGGCTATTTTTTTAGCTGTCCGATTTTCCTTCATTCTTTCACTGTGCCGCTTCCTTCATTCTACCGACCGCTTCAGGTTAGCGCATTCTTTCTTGCCCTTCTGGGTAGATTTAAATTTTAAGATTTTTTTCGTAAGCACCCTTTTGTCTTTTAAATCCGTCACGTGTACGTTAGCTACTCTTAGGTCCTCTTTATACTCGTCAAAAATTCTCTTCGTAAGCCTGTTCGAATCCATTCTTGTCAGATTCACTAGAGTGCCAGTCTTTGCTTACGAACCGCTTGCGTGATTTTATCTAACTCACGGTAAAATTCTTCATTCTTCCTTAATTTCCAATCGTCGTTGGTTTCTCTGGGCCCTAGGATTTTCCTTAATGTCCGTCTTTCAGCAAGTTCCAGTTTATCTATTCCCTGTCGGTTCAGAGCTACGAATTTCGCCGCTTATAAAACTCTTGGTAGGATTACCGTTGTATAATGCCTGATCTTGTCCGTCCTTAAGATCCGCGTATTATTGTTTTATTTCTGGGGACAAATTTGTTTTCTGGGACTTTTCGTAAGACCCTCTGAGCCTTGCATCACGTGATTTTTTATTACTTAGGAGAAAAAAACGTTTTGCAGTATATATTTTAGCAGTCTAGAAAAATCATTTGCTACTAATACTCTGTTCCTGGATGAAGAAGAGATATCCCGTTCTCTTGATGGTTTTTGGTAGGATGAGTCCCACTGCCGTTGGAGATACTTTTTTTTGGATCGAGTTGTTTATCTCGTTTCGCAATATCTCTAGGGATAAATCATCCCTTAATATCATTCACCTCTTTCTCTTATCCTTAACATCTTACTCTAAGTAGTTTGGTTAATTCTTATTGAATCCGTGTAAAGGATCCCAGATCCTTAACCTTTTTCAGTTGTCGCTTTCATGGTATTTTTACGATTCGATAGAGGGCGGTTTTTAGTAAATATCTGTCCGGAAACTGTTTATTTCATGTCCGGTGCTCGTGAAACAGACAGAAAAATATCTTTATTTTTGTGCTAAAAGCTCGTGGCAGTTATGAGGCAAAGCCTGGCGTCCTTACATTTCGTAATACATTACATAATAATTTAGTGAAAAAAATAATAGTCATTTATAATTAGCTCCTTTGTTTTACTAGTATTATGTTTCTCTAATGCGGTTCCGTTTTAGAAATAATTTCAAAGCCTTATCATAGTAGTATGGGGTAATATATTCCTAACTTTAGAAGTAGGATTCGTGTTTTATTATTTTAGGATATCAGTTTTTATGTGCATGTAAATGGGTCTTTCTAAAAAATATTCATAAGTTTTTAACTTTAATAATTCATAGTATAAAGTTTTTCAAATTTCATTTACATTGGCCGCCCGGTTAATGTTTCACAGTTAAAGTAGATGCAAAATATTAATACTGTTTTTTTCTTATTAAATTGCTTTTTTTTACTAAATTAACTCGGATAAGAATAATAATTTTAAAAAAATGAAACGAAATGAAATGAAATAAAAACATGAACTACTTACTTTTGCATACTTGTTACAATAGTAAATCCAATATTTTAAGAAATATCCGATTTTTTTTACTCAATCCATTTTGTAGATTGTGATGGCATATTGTTGTTTCGAGTCGGGTTTCCAACGTACAAGGAGCCAGCCCTAAGATTGAAACTATACGTACGAGGAAACCCGCGACCAAACTACGGACAAATCTGCACCGGCGGTTTTACCCCTTTATCATCTTAAAAGTGGACAAAATACAGCTCGGTCCAATTTCGGAATAATATTGTTAATTAAATATGTAATTTAAAAAAAAACGTAGAAAAAGGCGTTGGTGTACTTCCCTCGCTTTTACGAAACGTCGGTCAGTCGAGAAATCTCAGTAATTTTCAACGAGCATAGAAATTCTGATAAGTACGTTGATTACTATAAAATGTAAACTATCAATGGATATAAAATGATCGTTAGAAGAAATAAGTTAAAATATGAATTGTAAAAAAAGAAAAAAAAAATCTTGCGCAGAAATGCGCAAGAAAACCAACTTTTCGTTATATTATTTTGTTTTCTTTTGCCCCGCTCAAACTCATGCCCGGTCATCATGAACCTCAAATTATGTAATGCTACCTGAATACGCCGAACAATATCGCTAACAATAGATACCGGTTGTTTAGCCTCCGGTAATTACCGTTCAGATAATACTTCAGAAGATAAATGAGGATATATGTATGAGTGTAAATGACGTGTATTAGCCTTGTACTGTCTCAGTTCGACCGTTCCTGAGATGTGTGGTTAATTGAAACCCGACCACCAAAGAACATCGGTGTCATGATCAAGTATTCAAATCCGTGTAAAAATAACTGACTTTACTAGGACTTGTACGCTGGAACTCTCGACTTCCAAATCAGCTGATTTGGGAAGACGCGCTCACCGTTAGACCAAACCCGATGGGTTAACGTTCTAACTCGCAGCATCATAACGAAACACCCTTCTAACTCGCCCTGGTCAAAATTTTTCAGTCTTAAATCGAGCGTAACTCCAGAACCAATCGACCGATCTTTATCGAATTTTCACATGCACAGCCTCAGATCTACTACTACAGCATATCTAAATTTCAATGAAAGATGTAGTAGTTTTGGGAAGTTTCTAGCCGCAAAATGTTATAAATAGGCCTACGCACACACACACACATATATATATATATATATATATATATATATATATATATAATGTATATAAAAAACCACAATTTAAGTATATGATGTTTAGTACTCCTCATACCTGAAAATGTAAAAATAATTATTTTCATCCCCCAGTTCCACCATTCGACCGAAAGTAATACCGTACTTTACTTCAAAAAGTCGGTAAAACGAATTTAAAAAAATCAGCAGTATTGTGTATGTACATCCACCTCATTTGATCGCATTCTAGACGAGTTTTGCTCAAAGCTTTTATTTCCCAATCATTATTACATTGTATGCCGTTCTGTGTTGGTCAATTAAAATTCATCAAAAAATTTAATTCGGTTTTTTTTATTGATTTTACATAAATTTTCTCGTAGTTTAATTCTCTTAAAATTGTTTTCTTTATGTTTTATTTGGTAATCGGCAATTTAACCTTGTAAATTTACGTCAAACTTAAAAATTCTGCCTTTCGACTTCAAATTTTTTGCGTTTTAAATAGTTTTCTCGGAAACTACTAGAGATATAGCTTTGGGACTCATTTATTTTCCTTTTTATTATGTAAAATTACGTATAAAAACCGTTAAATGTACTGAATAATTTTTTCCGTTGAGTTTTAGTATAGGATTATTTGATCTTTAGAAAGTTGTAGGATAAATATTTCATTAGCCGTATCTCGAAAAACAAAGCGACCTATGTTTATAATACGTTTTTTATTATTTTGATTTAAGAATACGCGTTTTTAATAATGTAAATAAATGTGTGCGCCAGAAACTTTTTGAAACATTTTCTATTTTACATTTACATGTATCGATATTATATTTATCGCAAAAAAAAGAAACAGGAAGAAATTAAATTTATTACTTTTAATGTAACATTATTTCACTACATTATTTTGATTTCGATTATGTTTTTATGATTTCAGAAAATAATTTTGCGGTTGTGAAAAATTCGGTACGTGCAAATTTAATTAGGGCACCTGGATCGCATTAAATTGTACCGATCGCATTATTTACTTTTGTTTATATTAAAATAATTTTTTAACCCGTTTTTAGGAATTTATTAGATCGCGTAATATGTATTGTAATTATGATTTAAAGACAAAATTGTTTAATGAAAACGAAAATTTAAAGATATGTTTCAACTGTCGAGGGAGATCTAAACTGCATAATGAACTGTACGAAGCAGTAACTCTCGACTGCGTAGTTCCCCTCTAGAATAGAGCCGACTCGGCGCGAACTGCGTTTCCCGACACCGTAAACTCTCTTCTGCTGAATTTACGTGACTAAAATTACTAAAACCGGCACATAACCCTTAACTTACTACCGCTCTGAGTCGAACGCAACAATTAAACACACTTTTTCATTTAAACTTTTTAATCCGCTGCGCCTAAGAAAGTCTAACGATCTTTACGCTCCGGAAAGAACATTGTCGAATATTCACATCCGGTTTAAAATAAATAATGAAAACCTTCATCGATTATTAATTATTATTACACTGTGTTTTTAGATTATTATACAATTTTTTCATAAATATTTGTTGTTTTTAGGTTTTCTGTTTTATTATTTAATTATGCGGTTAGTGATATTAATTTGTTTTAGGTAATTTTGTTTTATATCAGAACGGCTTCTTGAATTCTATTTTAATATTTTTAACGACGGATGATTGAGGATTATCACGATACTTATTCTCACTTAACAATTTTTTTGAAAAGTCTGCATAGATTTATCATAATTTAATTAATAATATATAACAATGCGAATTTTTTAACGAATATTTTCTAATTCGCAGGCAATTCAGAAGTCAATTGTTTGATTTTCATTTGAATGAAGAAGTATATATTTTAATAAGAATAGCGCATTTCTAATTTCATGTATATTCATATACGACACGCTGAACTAGTGGTAATATTCCTCCTAGTACCAAATCGAATTTATACTCTGAAGGAAATCCTGATTCAAAATTTCAACAATTTCCGTAAATAAATTGTTAAAAACTTAACAACTAAAGCGATTTATTTCTCAGTGTATAAATGCTTTTAAGTTGAATATATAAATTTAAAAAAGGTTTTTAGTATAAAGGAAACCGGTCTAATCTGTCTCTGTTACTGGCTTTTTTTACTTTCCTGAGGAATGTAGCTATTCTAGCTACATTAAAGGGGAAAGTACGCTGATTATGTCAAAAATGGGATGTGGTTTTATGGAAATCTTAAGTTTTAGGGCTCAACTAGTTCATGTAAACCAAAAATACATATGTACCTATGTATGTCGCGTTGACTTCGGGCTTATATCTCAGAATTGATCGAGCCGATATTCAAATTCGGATCAAATATTTCTACGTATGGAGCGGTTGATCGTATTAATTTTTTTTGTAAATTCGTTTCGGGGTGGTAGATATAGCGAATGAATAAATTATCTTCAGAAGCATTTTAGAGAAAACATTATTAAAGCGTATTGTTTCTTACAATAATCAAAAAAAAAATTTTTTAAATCAACCTCCACTTCATAAAATTTAAATGCTTGTTTCTGTTATTTTGTTCTATCTCCCTTCAGTTTAAATACTTTTCAAATTGTATTTTTTTTTTTTAAAGTTTATACTTCTTATATAGAGCTATAGAGAAATGTCTACGATTTTTTTAAAATATTGATCCTGAACCTTATATTAAGAAAAAGATTTTGCAATAAAAAGCGTTGAAAGTATCGTTTGACTTAACGAGCCCTACCCGGAAAGTCATCTAATACTATGTAATTTTTTTGTAGTTAATCTTATGTTAATAAATACTAAAAATTGTTTTCTCTCTTGAGGTCTGGCCAGCGGGTTATGCCCTTCAACGAAATTTGGATAAAATAATTAAATATAAAAATTCTTTAAATCAATTTTTGCCACTAATTCTGTACAAAAAGGAAACAAGACTTAAAACGATAAAAATTAGCCGACATAATGATATTGGTTTGCTTGGTATTTCTCCCGCCATCACCCCATTTGGTCACCTTAAAGCATAAAACTGAAAATCTGTGCCGCAAACGGCTGCTGAGCCTCGAAACAGTTTAGCGACCAGTGTCCTAAAAAACTCCTAGAGCTTAACTAACAGCGTCAGCGAATTAGTACTATACACCACCGGCTTACGTGTCCCAACCGCTCACTTGTCATATATTTACTAAAATGGGTAGGCGCATCCCGTCAACTACTAAATATATATATATATATATACATATATATGACATCCATAAATTGAAATTTCCTTCATCTAGACAGCAGTTCGCTTCTACGCCTAAGTCGCTAAATGCCAGCAAGTACCTGTCCGCCATATTAAAGAGCTTGGAGCTTTATATGGCTGGTGGTCAGCCATACATCTGTCGGTTAGCTTCACACAGCAGTGCGGTTGGAGGACTGATGTCGGTTAACAAGACAACCGCATCAAGGAACTCCCACACGGTCCGAAAATGCGGCTCTTGCCGCATTAACTCGCCGCTTGTGAGTGGCCAATTTTCCCCTTGACCTCTAAGTTTCAGGATGGCTCGAGCTCTGCCGCCCCCCCCCCCCAAGAGCAGGGCAGTTAAACATCAGGTGTTCATTTGACTGGACCTCCCCACAGACGCACAGCTCATCAGCTTCCAGGAACCGAAACAGATATTGGTTCAAATTAACATGGTTATTGAGCACCTGGGCACTCATTGCCCTTAAAAATGAACTTGAGGCATACAATTCCCCCAAATCCCTTATAAACTTGTACAGGGATCTTCCCTTAGACGTGGTGCCCCATTCCAGCTGCCATGCTTCCATCGCGAGGCTCTGTAGCCTGTTCCGCAGGCGGGAGATGGGCAACTGAACGAAATTTAGATCCGGTGCATTGTGATCACCGTTCCGTTCCGTACTGGTCCGGCCCGAAACCGCATATCCCGGCTTCTTCGCAATCTCCACATGGCTGCCCAAACTTTCACCACTAAATCGATTGGGAGAGCCTTTCCCAGTACGGTGGTAGCCTCGTAAGAGATTATTTCAAAAACTCCATTGCATACAATTAAGGCTCTGCGCTGGGCACTCCTTAAATTTTAAAGAAGTGCTCTATTCATATCCATCTATGCGCCCAAACGGACGCCGCGTAAGAGGTCATGCTTTCGAAGACACCTCGGTACACCATCATTTGACGGCCAGAAACTCGTTGTCCTTTTGAGCAATCCTTCTAAGTTTATGCATTACTGAGATGCTGTCCGCCGCTACTTGCCTAATGTGGTTGCTAAACAGCAACTTCTCATCAAACAAAACAGCTAGGTACTTATGCACTTTCACTCGGCTGGTTACACAGCCTTTATACTTAATGTGGGGGTTTCGACTGTACTATAATTTGTCTGCACCTTTGAGAAGCATAAACTTCGTCTTGGGCACAGAAATCTTTAAATTTTGCACGTCCATCAAGCCTTCCGCGGTTGACAAGGACGTTTGGGCTCGATCTTTCAGCTGCGGTCGTGAATTACCACGAAATAAAAGGACAGAGTCATAGGGATGGTAGAATATATCCGGGCAAGTTGGTCAATCCTGGTGCCTTTTTCAGTGCCATTTGAGAAATCACTCGGTTTATATCTACGGGATCCACAGCCCGTTCGCCAGGGAAGGGCGCGAAGCCCCCCCTAACCCCGACCTCTGCTTCACCCTTCGGAGCATCTGGAAACAGAGTATCTAAGAACGCTTGGTAAGTCGCCACAGATGTTAACGTGTGATCACGACCATCAAACCCGCATAGAACACTGGACAGCCCGTGCAATGGCTTTGGCCAGTAACATGATTTTGCTAGCTGCCAGTGGCTGCGCTGCAACTCGTGTATGGAGACTTGCCATAACTTGAGTCCGGCTTCCTTGATACTCGTAATGATATGCACAGATTTAAAGATGAGCCTTTTTGGAAAAGTGGACGAACAACTGGATTATAAACGAGCTGGGTGTATAGAAGATTTTTGTCTGCAATATGCTTCTAGCGCATCCGTAAGCCCGGCGAAAATTTTGAATAATTAGTGGTACTGGGTAAATCGAGGACAGAAGGTCGCGCGAAAGACCAAATTGACTGGACCAAATGAAGAAGACTGGACCAAATTGAAGAGGCGTTTGCAGAAGCATTAGGCACATTGATTCTCGAACGGCAGAGGACCGTGAACTATGACGGGAAATTGTCAGCGGATTATGAATAGGTTCAACAGTTTTCAGACATGAGAGGAAGGATCACTCATGATGATGATGATGATAATAATATGAAAATAAATAAATTTAACTGTTTATAGACATAAGTTTAGTTTTATGAATAGAGTTAACTTTTACAAAAAATTACGCCTTTCGCCTAACTACTGCGAAAATTGCTGAAGTATAACATTCGACTTTTTCACTTTTCGACTTATTCATTCGTTCGGTTACGCTTTATATTCCTTGCGATCGTCCTATCCTTCCCGATAGCTGTCGTCTTTGTAGGCATCTCTTTCGCCAAGATAATTCTTCTTCGTATTTCAGCCGGAGAGCCCCCATCATTATGTAATGTGGGTCCTAAATATAAGAAACTGTCCACGATATTTGAATATCGTTGGCTCTGTCTGCGATTAGATATATTGTATTTCAATTATTATTAGTATTCTATTTTCACCGAATTTTTTTCACGAATTACCGTCAATAAACCACGAATTACTGGTGTCTAGTGAGTCTGTAGATAAAAACGTTCGCTTACAGGAGACATAAAACCACCCTAATCACAAAGACGCGCGCGCAGAAATACACACAACTATATGTATTATTTTAAAAGAATAAGTGAAATTTAGAATATATCATTTTTTAAAATTATTTTCGTACATTCTACATTGTTGGTTTTTTAATATCGATTATAAAAAAATTGTTATTTTATTAATGAAATTTTTTAGTGTGGTATTTATGTATTTATTTACAGTCAACTCCGCGAGCGGTTTAACCGGTTGCGCTTTAACCGCGATGCCTCTTTGAAAAAATAAAGTTTTAAAAAAGAAGCTAAAAATTTAAATTTTTTTCGTCGTTCTGTGACAGGTTTTTTATCCCTTCTTTCATTTGATACTTGAATGTGTACTTGTCTCGTATATGATATTGCTGTACTATATTTCATTGTGCGATTTATTACGCTTCGCAAACTACGAAGTTCCATTAAAAGAGAATATTTTCAGTTTCTAAAACAACAATCAAAAAAAGTCTGAAAGAGTAAAATGTACTCTTTAGTTATTTTTAACAATTTTATTAATTTGTTTTTTTTTATGTCTATGTACATGTATTTTTATTGTCGCTAGCTGCTGTTGTTTTAATAAGTTTTTGTTAAAACATACTGTATATACAATCTATTTACGGTATAGTATTAGCGATGGAGAAAATTTGTAATATTTAAATACGTATTTTGAATAAATTTGCAAATATTACGTAATAGTACAGTGTAGTGTATTTTATTTTTACAATTATATCTTGTAAATACCGACTGCTGTACAGTATGTATTATGTCATTTTAACACGTATTACTTTATTAAATATTGTTTTCGGATCGACCGTGATTTTGCTATGATTTTGGATTATCCGTGATTCTCTTCCAGGTTATCGCTGATATCGGGAGTCGACTGTATTTACTTTTTTTATAAAAGGTATTGTTTATCGTAATAATTTGAAAGAAAGAAAAAAAAAGCCGGGGTTAAAAATCGTGATGCCCGATTGTTTCGGTCGTTATATATTCTTTACGAGAAATGTTACTTACAGAGTCATCAGTAGAGAATCCTTAAGAGGAAAAAGGGGTAAAGGCGAAACGCGTGTATGCGTTCTAGTATTTGTAAGGTAGTTGTGTAAGCAGATAAAAGATATGGAACTGAAGAAGTCGTGTCTAAGAGAGGTAGGGATATTGAACCGACGAGAAAGAAAGAGATGGTAAGCGAGAAGAAAACCTCTCTGCAAGAGAAAGATAGAACGATCTAGCACAAAAAGCGCTATCTCTATCTTTTTCTTTTCAACTCTTATCTAAATGACTCTTAATGAATATCATTATTGGATATCAGGATGTCGCCGGTAATGAACACTAATTGATTATTACAATTGTATGACCCAAGAGGACATCTTTTGTTCTCGCCCGTATACACCCTCATCGCCTCTTATCTTAACCCTTTTTTATAAACGTATACAAATTCAATTTGAATTTAATTTTTTATTACTAGCGTTATTATTTCTACAGTAAATGGTCTTTTAAATTACAACTCCTTCAGTTATTTACACCCGTGATTAGTTAAATTAGCACCTTGATTCTGTGTCACGATCACTTAATTACAAATTATTACGATATTTGTCTAAGATAGACATCCTGTAATTAATTTAAATCTACCGATTAAAATCTGTTTCCCTTTCTTTATACGTTATTTTATTTTTAATTAAAATGAAAATTAATTTAATTTATAAGATTAGATTTGAAAATGAATTAATGGAAATTTTTTTCAGTAAAATTACATGAAATAATCGTAATTAAAATTACTTGTTTGTTTATCGTTATCTTTAATTTGTACTGAATTATTATACATCTTAATGATGATACGCTGGATGTCATTCTAATAAAGTATTATGACGAGAAACTGTTGGAAAATTGTGAGAAATGGAAAATTCTTTTAACTTATCCGATACCTAAAAAATTGTATTGTTTGGAATACAGAAATAATTTATAATACTGTATCGTTTTACAGATTTCTGATTATTTTGAAATAATAAACACTTTTCATTTATTAATCGTCAGTTCAAATTGTAAAAAATTATATTATTTATAACATATAAATCGATTTTACATGAAGAATAGAAGTTTTATTTATCGTTATAATTTTATAAGCCGTTTCGTATATTAACCGTTAAGAAGTAGGCGTGGAGTAAAAGCGATTGTACGATTATTAATAAAAATTATTTTTCGAAAGTACAACGTAAATCAAACTAGCGTTGCTCCATTGTCTTAAACGATCCGCTTTGCCGCGTTATACATATCGTGAAAAATTTTTTAAATATTTAATTCATCTTATGTGTTAAATTTAAACAAATTTTATTTGTGGTTTTTTCTTTACATTTCCCTGTTTAATATTTATTTTTTAAATTCTTTTAATAGTATTTCTTCTGTTAACTTGTTTGTATATTACTTAAAATGACGTTCGCATTTATTTTAAGAAACGTTTCTCTTTTTACGCTTTATTTAACCTTAAAAATGTTATTTTCTACAAGTATGTTAATTTTATAATATAGGCGGTATACTATTATTCTACGTTAGCAAACACATAATTCCAGCGAGATTTCCTCCCTCATGTTCTCTAATTTCCCCTTACGCATTAAGGTGGCCTCACTGACGCCGGGTAATAACGACTTCCGATCTGAAATTAGTCCATGCGCACCCCGCTTTCCCCTCCTTACAACGCTACATCGAGTATGTGTTCGTCGCTTACCGCATCGCATATTGTCCTATACTAATGTCAGATGTGCTACAATTTATTTAAATTTTCAAATATTTTTACGGGTTTAATGTTTGTGGTATTTTAAGATAAATAATTTATCGTCTTTTTTTTTTACTTATTGTAATTTTTTTCTCTCTTCCATTCTCCTAGTATGAAATTTTATAAGCGAAGCAAAATTTTATTTTTTAAGTTAACCAATAAGTAGCCCGCATGGAAATCGTTACGCTCGAATTTAAATAATATTCCCTCTTATCGATCGGTTAATTTTCCTATTTTTTTTTTCATAATTTTTGTATTAACCATTTTATAAAAAAAAATATAAGAATCGGTTAACCTTTTTAATGTAATGCTGAAAAACGAATCATCTTTCTGCATATTTTAATTATTTGATCGTTCAGTTTTGCTCTGATTTACCGATTGTTAAATAAGTTTTAGTGAACGTTTTTCGCGTAAAAAATTATTCAGGAAAACATAAATCTTAAATTTATTTACGTTTTTCTTTTTGCAAATAATATTTTACAGTTCCTATTAGTTCAAAAAAAACTTTTCATTGTGTTTGAAGTTTAACTCGTTTTTAAAGTTCTTAAAGTACATTAATGACAAAAAAACCGTGATGAAAAGAAATATATCTGGTTATTTTCTGTTTATAATTTTACTATTCCTGAAAATAATAGCATATGCAAAAATTAAAAAAATACGACTGACAAAAATAAACATTGCTCTTTAACATAGGATTAAAGAGCGTCCGAGCTACAATTTTGTATACATATAATTTTTTTTTACACGACTTCTCAAAAACGAGTGTAATGTATTTAAGGTGTCTGTGTGTATGTTCTACCGCAGAAGCTCAGCGGTTGAACCGATTTAGATGTATGACCCAGCGTTGCAATTCTTACGTTACCGTAAGAATATAGACACGTATGTATGTATATGTTTAAAAAATTGTACTATATACAAAATTGTCACCCGCATGCTCTTTAATTATCCTATATTAAAAAGCAATATTTTTTTTGGAAGTCGTGTTTTTTAGTTTTTAATATTTATCTATTGTTTTCAATTTTTTTAAATTTATTTAAACATATACACATATTTATATAGACTAGCGCTCCTGGTGAAGTAAGGACTTTTAACGCGGGCTCATACATCTAAATCGGTTCAACCGCTGAGCTTCTGCGGTAGAACATACACACAGACGCCTGAAATACATTACACTCGTTTTTGAGAAGTCGTGCAAAAAAAGAAAAATCTTGATTATTGTAAAAAAAACACATTTTTAACATTTATTTTTAGCTTTTTGAAGTACTCTGATTTTAAAAATACAAATATATGTTTTACAGTTAAATAAAAATCTTTTATAAATAAATTTTATTTATAACTGTACCGGCTCTATTTTATAGTTTAATCTAAAATAGAAACAGTTTAATCTAAAATAATGAAATTTAATGTTTTAGCTTTCGCATATGGGGATGTATTAACTTGTTGCAAAAAGCCAAACTCAAAAGCTAATTATTTCTCGATGAGTTCAGACATTATTATTCAAAAATGAATTTTTATAAGCAATTGTTATGATTTTTACAAAATGAAAATCGGTTTACTTTTTATGTAAGTGCTAAATACATAGAACCTGCAAGTAGTTAATCTATTCTTAATTAATAATTTTAATTACAAAATTTCAAAGCTGCATTCCGTCCTTATAAAATAAAACTTTTTGAATTGTTACTCTCTTGGCAGTTACAATTTAGTATATATAATACAACATATAATACACTATAACATTATAATACTTTTACTGCGAGGGCAAAGTTGGGAAAAAATCATCTTTACAAATTTTTTTTAGACAGGTCATGAAACGTTAGGAAATAAAAAAAAAGAAAAATATGTTCATTTTATGTTCTGTTTAATGAATCGGATGGTTTTTACATCGACATCCTGACCCCGTAGGGGAAGATACCCTCCGTGTGACGGTTTCGGTCGCCACGCCACCTCCTCCGTACCTAGCCCTCCGGTGGTCATCTTCAGTACCTCGGCAACGACATCTTTCAACCAAGCCTCAGCCAGGATGTCAGCGATGCGATTCCCACAAGTGACATTCCCATCGGTCTACTACTAACAAAAACTCCAAACAAAACACATCTAGCCGAGTTCCAAACAAGACTGAATGGCTTTCTAAGAACCAAGGATCTGAACCCTACCTACCCGTAAGGTAAAAACGAGTTCGACACGTAACTAATCGTAAAACGCAACACAAAAACATAACGATAACAGTAAATAATGTAACATAACGTAACCAACGAAACGAAAAATCAATAACTAAACAGAAACAAAAACAGCAACAAAATAGCAAGAGAACCAAACATAAACACAAAGAAGGAAAGTCCAAGAGAACATGACAGTTCGTAAGCGATCCTTTCTTTCACCAGACATGCGATAAAACCTTTTACGATCACCCATCCGGCCCGGCTTTTCCAATTAACGCGGAGATCAAGTGTCGACCCGATAATATCAAGCCGACAAATTCCCTCCGTGCGCATTAAGTCGTACCTAAAACATTTATATATCACACGAGAAGTATCATCCAACAATCCGCATTGTAGACACATAACAGAGTCCGCCAGGCCGAATTTCTGTAGCCTGTCCCGAAAAGCGTCATGCCTTGAAAGAAATTGGGTTACATACTTGTTCCGGTGTACCCAAGAGGCCTCCCGCAAATCAACAACATTAGGGAAAAAATCATGCGTATAACGCCCGTACTCTCTCTCATCCCGTCTGATCTGCCATAGGGCGATACCATGCTGTTCTATCTCCTTTACTTTCTCCGAAGTCAGCAGCGAACGGAGGCCACAAAGCGTTCTGTATTTTAAAGTTGTGGCACTAGAGTGCATGCTACCGAGTAAGTTGAAACGCCGTTTAGAACGCTTATTCCGACATAAATAGTAAATTTCGTTTCAACTTTTGCAGGAAGCTAAAAGAGTTAAATCAACAAAAGAGTAGTTTCTACAAGTAGGCATCGCCGTGCTTTGCTAACATCTTACAACGTAGCCCACAGAATCGCAAAATGTAAGAAGCCCCGTGCAATCGCACACTATTACTATTTATTTACGTGTAATTCTACCGGCTGCTGTAAATAGGGGGAACATTATGATCGTGAGTTTTCTGGGAAGCTACATTCAAAAGAACCTTTGTCTAGTAACACGATCGGTCGCAGAATACAGCTTGTAACGGATGATCTCAATTATCAATTAATTGGAAAATTAAACAGGAAGGAATTCGTTGAAGTTGGATGAGACCACAGGCAATAGTAATGAATGCTCACTTAATTCGTTATGTACGGTTTATAGTCGGCAGTAAAATTGTAGAAGACCTTCTCGTCTATAAAAGTATCAATGCAAAAGCTGAAGACTTGTTCGAGATACTAGATGTTTTAATATCCGAAAAAGGTTTTTAGCGGACTAAGTTCGTCGATATCTCTTATTTATGGTGCTCGTTCTGTGTCTGGCTGTTATAGAGGATTGCAGGCGTTTATTCGAACCGACATGAATGCTGCGGTCTCACTATCTTATTCACAGGAAACCACTCGTGCCAAAATATGTAAGCCCTACATCGAAACAGGTCCTGGAGTGTTTAAAGTGAATTTAAACAAAATTTAAACTTTATAAAATGAACTTTATAAAAACTCGACCGCTGAGGCGTGTTTTAAAAAAAAAATATGCGAGGATACGGATCTAAACGCATGTCTTTATTGTATTATAGCATTTCGTCATGGCTTTCTCGCGGTAATTTACTGTCTGGTATGTTTGAACTGTAATTAAATTTTTTTTTCTTGCAGAGGATGAACACAAGTATACCGAATATTTTGTGAATGAAGTTTTGTGGTAAAATTAGCATATTTTGGTGACTTTTTAATAAGCTAAACGCTCTGATTCTTTCTCCTTACAGGGAAGTAAGAGGCGTCTTTTAATGTCGATTGAGAAAAATTTAGCTTTAATAAAAAAAAAAATAATGCTATGGAAAGGAAAAATTGAATGAAGACGGAAACAAGGAATGTGACCCCTTGTTCAAACGATTTTTGACTTTCAGTGAAGTTGATTTCTCTCGAGGAATGAAATCCATTTTTAAACAACACTTATCACAGTTTATCGCCTGCTTTGAGATATATTTTCAAAATTAAAATATTGATAAATTTTCTTAGATCTGCTTAATGTAATCCATCAATATAAATTTACTGCTGAAGCAGAGGAGAATCTAATCGAGTCGTCTTGTGACAGTATGCCGAAATCAAAATTTAAGAGCATGGAATTAACTGAATTTTGGATGTCAGTAAAAGATGAATATCCACTAGTAAATGGTAAAGCTCAGAGAATTTTAATTCAGTTTCCGACTTATTTATTTGAAGTTGGGGTTTTCGGGCGCTAGGGTAAAATCTAAGTATCCCAAGAAAATCAATGCGAAGAAATAATTGAGAGTGGCTGTGTCCAGTTTAATTTCACGATTTTAAAAAATGTGCAGCGATCCATCCCACTGCTAATTACTGTAATTAATTAAATTAGTTTGATTTCATTTTTTTTTGTGATCTAAAGTGTGTTTAATTTTTTTTTTATCTAACCCTTGCAAAAAACAAACTATTGACTGTTTCGCAAAGTATACTTGTAAGAATTTAAGATCGAACGCCTTAGAAAAATATGGATTCAGCAAGAACGCCGAAAGTAGAAAAGGAACCACCTGTCTAAAGTCTTTATTTACGTGTAATATTTTATCACAAAAAATTAATCGAGATGATTATTTTTCGTAATTATTAAACAATAGATTGTTAAATAGCTATGTTTATTATTGCAATAGTGTTTCTTTACTTAATGAATTCGATATACTCAATAAAACTGTTCAAAAAAAAAATTGTACGGTTTATTGCGCGATCATTATTGAATCGATCTACTTTTTCAGTAATTTCTTTTGCGTTATATTAAATATGATGACAATAAATTGTTATCGAGTAACAATGTTGTATTAACTTAAAGGATAATGATTGTTTTATATATTGCACGTGCGATATCATTTTTTTAAAATAATGTACCTGAGCACGCGTGTTTAATAGGAAAGATAAATGACGGCGGTGATGACGTGATGTTATATAGAAAGGTATTGTAAGGAGTTGGCTTGTGAGAATAAGTCGTAGGGATGTGGTCGTTGAAACGCTCGCCGTTTTCTTTTCTTTTTTTTTTTAATTATTGTTTTATATACACTACCTTGTACTTGTACCGACACACCATAACAAGAACGTTGACTGACTGAATAGGTTGCCTTACATAGTTACTTGTCTGTGGTTAGGCGGTTCTATGTTAGTTGTATACTATGCTATATAACGGCCTCTTCGTGACCGATGTGCAAATTGGTAATTTTCTTCTTTTTTTTTAAATCTTTATCTTGGTTATATATATTTATATATAATAGCGATGAGGTTATTCCAAAACGTTAAAGACAAGGGAACTGAACAAGTAAAATGTCACGTCTTTTTAGTTAAAGATTGACTGTACCTAGTGAACAGATCCAAATCTTCAACCTACAGAGCACGCTTATGTATTAAAAGAAAAAACCCAAATAAAAAGACGAGATTTTTGTGTTTTTTTTTAATGTAAAAGTAATAACATGAAGTAATGATTTCTGAAATCTGGTCCGCTTACTTCAGTATACATTTCACTGTACAAATACGCTGATGTGGTCTACTATAATGGAATTGCGTGATTTACTATTAAACAAAAAAAGTTATTGTAGTGAAATTATATAATAATATCAATTTTATGTTTTCCTGTTTAAAAAATATTTTTGTGAGATTGTAATTATTAGTACGTATCATTAAAGTCAATATTTCTTTTTGTATTATTTTTTCTACTCTTATTACACATTTAAATTTTAAAAAATATATTTGATACGTTGGTTGAAATAACATAGATAAATATCGAACCGCGCGCGCGCACACACACAGACACAATAAATTATGAATAATGTATTAATATTTGTTACTTATGTAACAATTCTGAAACCGTATATTTGAAGGACTAAACTTTTTTATTTACGAGTATGACATCATTAGTACAAAATCTTGTAATGAACAAGTAAATAAATTTAAAAATTTAAAGAAACGAAATAAACGTCAAGTAAAATATTAATTAGAAAGACTTAGAAACATACAAAAACCGTTTTGAAGAAACATGTCTACTGCAGCGCCCCCCGGCGGCTTAAAACCGTAAAACTAATTTAAGAACCTGCTCTGAGGTGATACCTATGTAATTCAAAAAACCGCATCAAAATTGGCCCAGCCGTTTTAGAGAAACACATCTACTGCAGCGCTCTCTGGTGGCCTTTAACCGTAAAACATGTCTAAGAACCTGCTCTGAAGTGTATGTAATGCAAGAAATCGGTCCAGTAGTTTTTTGAGAAAAATGGTAATGCACACACACAAAACCTCTTACTCAAAACTCATATACCATCTCCGTTCCGTCGTGGGTAAAAATAGCTGCGATGATATTTTGTATGATATTTTTTAATATTTTTAATTGATTTAATATTATTATAATAATATACAGCTACTTAAATAAATATCACTATTTATTTAATTAATTTTAGAAAATAGCTAATATTAATATTAAATTATTACCCGTAATTTTTTATGTATTATATTTTTGAATGAATATATTTTATTTCTGTATTTCTTAGACAAATCTTTCTGTTACATACATATTCTGATATTATGGAATGAATATTTCATTTTATTTAATGATTTGTTCAAGTTATAGTTATAATAATAACAACGTATTTTTCGATTTTCAACCGACGATATTGTGTGTAAAATTTAGTAACAAAACTTTTTTCTTTGTCGATCTTATCTCTAAAATAGACAGTTATCGAGTTTTCTAGGGAAATAGAAGAAATAAAAATAGATATTTTTGCATTTTTTTTACATTTAGTTTAATAAAAATTTAAACACACCTTTTTCAACTGGCGCTAAACGAAATAACCGGTTGTGATGATATTCTGGAGGCATTAAAGCAAAAATTAGCGATCATATGTCTAAAGTCTAAATATGCCCGTTTTAAAACAAATACCACTTGGACTATTACTCAAAACGGTTCATTTTATGTTAACAGACTGGACTTGAATTATTTTTTTTCATTTATCATTAATTAAATAACCGTATTATTCATTTTTTTTAATTATAATTTTTAAAAAAGTGAAATTTCATTATTTGTTAAAAAGCGTTATCGTACCGGTTTGCTTTACTGCCTAAACTCTGCAACGCGATTTCTTATAATACCACTACGTTTTATGTTATTTTATTAATTATTTCACGTACTAAGTCTCCTGTACGCACAGAATTATCTCTAGAATTTTCATGGAAAAAAATTTTCTTTTTTGTAATTTTTTCTCCCTAGTCAAACTGTTGAAAATTATGAATAGCATTGTTTCTTGACTGTCGTATTATCTCCAGTAATTTGCTGTATAGTATAATTAAAAAATAATAATTATTAGATCGTAATTAATTACTTTCATTAATCATCAGTTTATCCTAGAAGCGAGTGTTGTGTATTAAACTGTCGATCGAAAAGGAATTACAGAAATATCACTAAATAATAATTAATCAAAAGGAAATATTTATGTCGGTATTAATGAGTTAACGTCAATCGATAACCATTCTTCTGATATTCTAATATTTGCTAAACAGTTCCGATGATTAATTCCATTTCTACAACGATTTAGGGAATACGTTTTATAAAACTTTTCCGTAGAAATAAACGTTAAGATAAATTTTATACAAACTTTTTAACTCGTTCTGTTTTTAAAATTTCTAAAATAAAACAAAAAATAATAATCTTTTTAATAACGTACACTGTTATTAAATAAATTTGTACGCCGTATTATTTGTTTTCCTTTGAATTTAATTAAAAATCATAAAAACGATCAACGTTGAGCGATAAGACGAATTTACCTAAGAATAAAAGAAAAACTAAGGGGAACAGCGATGCGTTCCTGACGTAAAAAAAATACTCAAACGGAAAAATATCGTGAACAATTACGATGGTGGAACACTGAGGCGACAGCAGCGGTTAATATTGTGCGTAATTATGTCAACAGCCGGGACAGGGCACGTGCAACTCGGGACGTGACCTAGATAGGGTTAAAAGTCAGTCCCGACCGTACCCCCGTCTAGCGTCGATGAACAACATTTGCCCTAAAGGTCACTCTATCTGAAATCTCTAACCCTATCGTCCCCTATCTTGTTTCGACCCTTCTTTTACAAACGCCTGCCTTGTTAATCGAACAAACATGTTATAAAATGAATATAAACAAATTTAGTATAATTAAAGTAGTTTTGTAATCGGTTAATCGCTTTGAATGCAACTATTCGTGAATAAATCTGTAGGGAGATGAGTCGGCAGACTTATCGATCTACTGAAAAACGAACGGTAATATCTGTTCCTTTACTTTACTTTTAGAAACCGTAAAAAAAGGCATTTAATTGAATTTTTTTAATATTAATAATTTTAATGGCAGATTTACAACCAGATTTTCGTTTACAATGCATTAATGTTTTCTAAATGAAGATCTGGAAGCAATCAGAATATTTTATGTAAATTTACGCAGTCTAGATCCGTATCAATGCAATTCGTGTAATAAGAGAGCAATCTACATGCGGTCAAGTTGTAACATAGATTCAGAAGTCGAAATAAGTTAATCGTAACTCGAGAACGAATCCGAGGATCCGATACGATAAAAATGCAACTGCTAGAGCGATCCTCAAGATAAAAAGTCCTTCCAGACGTAATGACAAGCGTTTACACTTAACCTTTCCTGTAACCTAATGTAAAATATTTTGAGTATACGCAAACGACTAAAGAAAAATAAAAATATCCAAAAAAAAGGTGATGAGTTTACAGGACAGTTATTATCAAGAATAATAAACATCCCTATTCCAGATATTATTAAAGAGAATTTTCTTACTCTTGTCTTCATCGAGTCGAATACGCAGCAGAACGTGTGATCCCGCCCGAAATGCTGTTGGCATACTCAATCCTGTAAGTGACATTCATTCTATTCGATAGAAGGATATCATTATTATCGGAGAAAGCACAATTATATTTAATGGAAATGAAAGGAAATTTAAAGGGAAAATTCATTAAATTTTAACGTATGTCAAGACAGTGTAATTGACATATATAAACAGATTCTGGAAGTAGAAAATAAAGTAACATATTAGTACAAGATAAAAAGGAATATAATACTGTGTCAAACCATTCAGATCGTTGACTTAAAAAATAGTATAATCTTTTTATTAGATGATGTAATACGCAATTTATTCGTGCCATTATAATACGGAATTTTTAAAGCGTGCAAATTTGATAAAGTATGATTAGTAATCGAATGTAAAACCGTAATGATGAAAAACGGAGAGCAGATGATTTTAAACTAAAATCATCTAACTTTTTTTTAAATTAAATTTCATTTTATTTTTTATTTAAATAAAAATAATAAATAATATCAAATATCAGTTTAAGTAAGACAATTAATAATTTGAAAACTTAACTAAGAAAAGTAACATTTTGAAACAAAAAGTGTATATTTACATACACCCTGGGTATATAAAGAGAACTCGGTTTGATAAAAATCATAAAAGTATACGATAAAGAATATTTTTATGCAACTCGCATTTACCTAAGCTAATATATATGTTTTTAAAAATTTAGAAAGAACACATTGTTACACGTACAATCACATGACGTAAATGTTGTAGGTAGTTAAAAATTGCAATAAAAATTAACATATTTTCTTTTAAAAAATTTAAAAAAAATAATGGTATATAAATCACAGTATAATTATACATGTCGTGTAAAAATGAACATCGTAAAACAAATATTTTTCTAAGAATAATAATTCTAAGAATGCGGTTGTTTTATTATAATAAAAAATTTACATATAACAAACACAATACTAGACAAATTATATTAAAATTCTTTACACGAAAACAAGTGAAATTTGATCTGGTTTAGAAAATGAAAAAAATAAAGAAACAAGTAAAGAGTAGTAAGTGGGAGAGAAGTACAGAAGGCAGTAGCTGTAGAATTATTTGTTATTTAAATAAATAAAAATTATAACCGAATTATAAAAACCAAGGTTATAAATTTAAAACATAAATAAATTAAAGAAAAAGTTTTCTCATGCTGTAAAATTTATTAATTCTTTTTTTTAATAAAAAAAATCTTTATAGATAAAAACAAATAAATTTAAATTAGCAAGTTCATTATATTAAAAATCCGTGAACGGTTTAAAATTTAAAAAGATATAAATACTTCTTATTAAAAAAAGTCCCTCTCGTTAACGTTCCAAAAAAATAAAAAACCATTAATACCGTTCAATTCATCTAAAAAAAAATGTCGAATTTTTGAAGCGGATGCAAATTAAAAATAAACCAAAAATATCTTACCGACCCCATAATTTGGTGCCGAGACCAATAATTCAAAGTAATTAAAGTATATTTTTTGTACTCCAGTATATTTCTGTTTATTTTACATCTGTTAATTTTATTTTTATTTCTGAATAAATATCGTTTACAATAAACACAAAAATCAAGAAACCTGCACGTTTTAATAAAAAGAAGATAAGAACTGCAAAGCGATGCGATTATTACCAAGCTAAAGAAAGAATGCCTGAAACGTACAGTAAGAAAAAATGTATTTTTTTAACCTCGATTTTCTTACTAATCTTCTTAAAATACTTTGGCATCAGAATGACTTCAAGCTATATCGTTATGTTATAAAAAAGATGCAAAACTTATCGACGATAAGGACAAATAGATCAAATATATAGAAATGTATGTATTCGGTCGTGAGAAGATTTCAGCATAAAAAAAATGAAACCAATTCAGAAACATCTCCTTTTTTAAAATCCATTTTAATTATACTTAAATGGAATCGTTCACAAAATTATTTACCAACGATCTAAGTAATTCTATAAAGCTACGATTGTTTTAACTAGAAATGGAAAATGCAACCGACTGAACTGTTGCAGAAACATATTGCCTTTTATTTATTGCCTTTCTAGAACAAAGAAAATTGAATTTCACGGCCAGTTTTTTTGTTGATAGTCATATATCATTCACTTCATAACATATTTTTCCTTTTTTAATAAAACTAGTGTAATGACTGTCACGAATCGAAGATCCGTGATGTAATATTGCACTTATTACTTCTTAAGTGTAACCGTCGATTTTTATCGTTAAATTCGATCTTATCAATCGAATTTATCTCTGTTTTATTTATTCCTTTTTTAATAAAACTAGTATAATCTCTTGTAAACTAATACTGTTATTTTTTTTTTTAAATGACGTTGAATTAAAAAATTTGTTTCACCTTCAGTACTTTAATTTACATTATCATTTACTAATAAAACAAGCTGTAGTATATTTTCTTTTAAATTTTAATATTTCAAGTACATTATCAAGATTTTGTACGCTACCTAGTATTATCAAGTACTGCTATCTAGCGGCGCAATTCGTAAAGTCACCGTAAAATATGAATAAAATGTCGTCATATTCAATTCCCGCGGTTCATCAAATGGAAAAAAAAGTTGTCTAACAAAATTCGAGGTATTTTTTGAAAGTATTCTTTATTGCAAATCTAATTGAACTGAAATATAATGTTTTCACGCTTACTTTTTAATTTTTTTTTCCAATTTCATGCCACTTTTAGGTTAGGTCATGTTTAGAACTGTAAACGTAGTTCATTGACTTCGCTGTCTGCGGGAAAGGATTCTTACCGACGAAATTCTAACGAACTCCGTGACAAAAAATATAGGTTTGTTTTTAAGTCTTGGAATAAATTTCGATGGAAAAGAAACGGTCAAACGATTTCTGCAATCGACGGTAGATCAAAATCTTTTACCGATTTTAGCTTTTTTTTTTAACAAAAACATATTTTTAAGAACTAAAAACATTCGTAAATAATGATTCGTTAATTTTCTTAAAAATATTTTTTCAATAAATAAGAATATAAGTTATAAAAAAGAGAAAAAGTTTAAGTTTTATCGTAATTTGTATTACGAAGGACGCATAAATGGTTATTATTTTGGTGTCGTTTATTAATCGGATTCCATAACCGTATTACTACGCGTAACAATTTTTCATAAAATTGTCCTTTTTAAAGCGGGGGCTCAAATATATCTCTTGGCTGAGGAGATCAACGTTTTTCACTTTTAGGTTGATATAAATAATTTGTATCGGCTTGAGGCGTAATCAATATAAACAATATTTTAATCGAATAAGAAATATTTATGTCGCTTTTACAGACTTCTACTGCTGCACTAAACCAAAAGGGCGTATCACAAGACATAGTACTTTTGTATTATAAAAGGTTTTCTAAATTTTTTACAGAATTTCTTTTGCTATCGTATCTAAATTCTTTCTTGCGTAAAAATTTATTAATTAATAACTATAATATTTATTTAAAATTTTAAATCTCCAAAAGTTCTATTTGAAAGGAAACTTAGATACTTAGGGAAATTCTTAAACTGTAAACGTAACAGAACTGAATTTACGTAAATTCAGTTCTGTTATGTTTACCTCCGTAGTTGGAATTACAAATTCCAAAAATAAATAATGAAATCAAAGAAAATCTAGTGTTTTGTACTTTAATTTATTTGAGAGTTATTTTATAAATACACAAATATGTATACACAGAGATGAATGTTATATCTCGTTTTCTGAATCCACGTGCTACTAAAGCCTTCGATCCAGGCCACAAGTCGGTGACTTAATTTGAAAGATAACAGCTTATAGAATAATCTATTAAGTTTTAAATCCATTTTATTTCTAGAGAATTAAATAATTAAGGAAACTTCCATTTAAGAAAAGCTATGTATAGTTATTTCTTTTTTGTAACATTAATGTATTTAAACGATAAATTTTAAACAAAGCACTGATTACCATTAGCCTTCACCTCTTGGCGGATGGTTTTTATTTAACGTATTAAATTGTAAACAGTAACTTTTCTGTGTAATTATTGTAATTAAAGAATAACACAAAAAACGATGGGGATATAGCGGAAGTAAATTCTTCCATAGTAATCGGTTGATAATGTCCAGTATTCCTTAAAGACAGTGCTTTCGATATCTGTAATACAGTAAGATTATTTTGGCACTGACTAATCAATCGCTTATTACAACTACGATAGAGCATTCCGCTTGTAATTAATTTTGATTTCCTTAATTCAGTTTCGTTGGAGAATGTAATTTGCTAAATTCAGAATAAAAAGAATCTAGATCTGCTATTCATAAAGTTACGGGTTAAAATTAATTATTATATTAATAAAATTCTTAAAAAAAATTGTTATAATTTCGTTCTAGAATCGAAAAAGTGACCTACGGTATTCGATATTTTTCAGTTTTGTTAAGCCAAAAATATATCGCCTTTACAGTAATTATAAAAACAGATTCAGCGTAATGCTATACTAAACATTATTTATTCACATTTACGAATAATTCATACGAAGTTTTTCGTACGCGAGCGTTGTGAGTACATCTGTTTCATTTTCTCATACATCGTTTACGTTTGAATAGTTAAAAGCACGACAGTAAAACGAGTAGTCATGTATATTTAAACTCGCCTTATTATTTCTTTTTTACATTTCTATTTGTTAAAAAGAAGAGAATTTAAATATTAAAGATAAGTAAAGGTAGACAACGTAAAATAATAATAATAAAAGCACTAATAGCAGCTCATTAAGCAAATGCAAAACGAAAAAAGTAACAAGTTAAAAAACGACAATAATAATGATGCTACAAGAAAAAGTAAAAAGGGTGTGGTGTAAGTATTCATATTACAGTCCTAATAAATATTGAAGGCGGCGTTCCGTACACCGGAAGAACTCGCAAGAGATCGTGCCCTTTCGTTTATAAAATTCCCACATCCGTTTTTTAGTGTGAAACCGTCCTCGTCAACTCGAGACGGCAATGAAGAAAGAGAATGAAGAAAAAGAAAAAAAGGGATAAATGTATGATCGGTAGGCAAATAAGGGGAATAGTAGGTCTACACAAGAAGGCACGGCGGCGATGTGTGCACATAAACAAGGGGAGGATGTCTTGTCTCTTGATGATATGAACGAGGGGAGGGTGTAAAATAGAGACAGAAAATATAAAGAAAAAGAACGCATAACGTAGGTGCAGAAAAAAAGTGAGACGCTGGATAGAGATGTTTTCCGATGTCGCCTCGTGGCTATCGGTTTCCCTCCCGTAAATATAGGGTCCAAATTACATAGGTCTAGGAACAGTAAAGCGTGCCGAGTTACACATTTTCATTTCATACCGGTAATAAGGTATCCTTCTTTCTCTAAAACACCGACATGTTAAAATAAAAAAATAAAATTTACAATCGTCTGGAGAAAAGAAAAGAACTCAGCGAAATAGTCTCGAGTATGTTACAGACAACATGCTTTCCCTTTGATAACAAGTTTAAAACCCGACATCAGTAATAGGATCAAAAAAAAAAAACATGACACTAGCTTAAAACTGAACAAACGTGTAACCTTAAAAACTTGTGTAACGTGTAAATGCTAAACTTTCAGTTTATGTCACAAACAACATTTTAATAAATAAAGAACATCCAAAGCCGGTTTGGCAATAATTTTTTTCTATTGCTTGATATGTATCCCCTCATAAAAATTTTAAAGAAAATCTTACCAAAAGCTGTTGAAAAATCTTATTTGCTTTAGTTTATTCCCTAAGAACTATTGTTCTAAATCCATCCTCGGAAAGAACATTAAAAAAATTTTCTTTTACTAACTACAATAGTTATTTGTTAACGGATCGCCGTTTGTAATTTGAATTTTAATCTATAAACTTTACATGAATATTAGTGAATATGCTCGCAATTTATATGTAATTTTTATAGAGTATTAGCATAATTTTTCAGTGTTTAATTTGCGACATCGGAGTAAGAAAAACGAGTGATAACAAATAAAGTTAGTGAATCTCTCACTTGGTTTTCGAGTTCGAAGAATTACATCCGAATATATATTCCGTAAATTTTTTATTGAAAGATTTAAAAAATCATGATAAGTATACGTAGATGGCAAGAGCAGAAAAATTATTTAACGGAATAAACTGAAATTCTCGGACATTCAAGTCGATATTTTATACGGACTCCGTCACGTATAAAATATCAGCTGTTCGAAAAAGTATTCCTCTTTTGTTTATTTGAAAATGTCAACTCCTCTCGAAATACCTTCCACGGAAGAACAGGGTGCTGCGTTAAGATTTTTATTTTTTTGAAGGTGTAAAACCGGCCGAAATTCACTCGCAGATGTTAAAACAGTAATCCACCGGGTCGGTCTAACGGTAAACTCGTCATCGCAAATCAGCTGATTTCGAAGTCGAGAGTTCTAAGGTTCAAATCCCAGTAAAGGCAGTTATTCTTTTTATATAAAGATTTGATTACTAGATCGTGAATACCGGTGTTCATTGGCGGTCGGGTTTCAATTAACCACACATCTCAGGAACAGTCAACCTACGACCTGTATACAACCTGTATACGACCTGTCGTATACAAGACAGTTACATTTCATACATATCATCCTCATTTAACGCCCGAAGTAATACCTTACGGTGGTTTCGGAGGCTAAAATGAAAAAGAAAGATGTTAAAACAGTTTGCTAAAGTGTATTAAGAATGCATATTCGAGGAATGAGGTCAAATTTAGGGCATTCCAGGCGACTCCAATTGTGGATTTTACAACATAAAATGGTGTTTAGCCCAGAAAAAACAACGATGATGTTGCTTGAGAGCAGACTAGCTTTTACACGACGACCTCGTGTATCGACAGCTGGTCGTCAAAAGTTAGGTATGTCGTGCTGCAAAAGGATCTAGGTGTTGTCGTTGATGAGAATCTTCGACTCAGAAGCGCTTTCAATATGCTGCGAAAAAGGCGTTTTTTGCTTTATTAAGTGTTCGGAGGGCAGTTCATCCCGATCGGGATAACGGTATGTTCATGCTATCAAGGAAGCCAAACTCAACTTTTGGATAGGCTCGATGCGCGATTTGGAGCGGGCAACCCCTGGCAGCTCGCAAAGTCATGTTACCGGCCAAACCCATTGCCCGTGCTTTCCAGTGTTCGGTGCGGGTTTGGTGGTCGAGAACATACGTTAACATCTGTGGCGACATACCAGGCGTTCCTGGGTACTCTGTTTCTAGATGCTCCGTAGGATGAAGCAACGGTTGGCCTTAGGCCGGGAATTTTGCCCTTCCTTGGCGCTGTGGATTCCGTAGATTTAGACCGAGAGGTTTCTCGAATGGCACTGAGAAAGCACCGGATATTGACCAAAAAAACTTGCTCCAGACATTTTTTTACCAAATTTTGCCTGTCTTAAGAGAGTCGCTTGGCAGTCTGTTCTCGGGTTGTCTTACCTAGGTTTGCTTTCGACTTGTTGGAAGGTGGCTTTGATGAGATTGCACTTAAGATCAGGAAAGGATCCGAATGAGTTTGGTAGTCATCGGCCCATCAGCCTCTTGCCGGTAATCGGCAAGTTGCTTGAAAGGCTGGTTGTGTAACGGCTCTGGGAAAGCATCGATATGAACTGTTTTCTAAGTCGAGGCTAATATGTCTTCATGAAAGGGATTGGCACCGAGGATTGCATCTAATCTTTAATGCTCTTGCCAAGGTGGAAAGCGCCGACTATAAGTATGTTTTGGCAATTTTTATAGACATAGAGGCAGCATTTCCTTCGTTGTGTTGGAGTTCTGTCCTCTATAAGTTGGAACGCCACAATGTTCACGTAGCCCTTCAGGCCGTAGTGCGAGTCTGTTTGTCTAATCGTACGTCTCTGTTTAGAGATGCGCACCTGGCTGTGGAAAAGTTTGTCATTAGGGGAAGTCCGCAGGGTTCCGTTCTTGGTCCCCTGCTGTGGAACCTGGTATTTGATGGATTTCTTGGATTGACATTTCCAAAAGGGGTCAGGGCCCAGGGTTTGCCGATGACTGTCTCCTTTTAGTTCGTGGTAATTCACAACCACAACTAGAAGACGGGCGCGGGCGGCTTTGTCGACCGCGGAGGGCTAGGTGGATTTAAAGAGTTCTGTGCCCAAGACGAAGTATATGCTTCTCAAGGATGCAGACAAATTTCGTACAGTCGTAACCCCCCATATTAAAAACAAAGGCTGTGTAATCAGCCGAGTTTGAATTCATAAGTACCTAGGTGTTTTGTATGATGAAAGTTGAAACCATATTAGACAAGTAGCGGCGGACACCGTCACTGTGATGCACAAACTTAGGAGGATTACTTTTAAGGATTGCGGGTGTCGGGCTGTCATTTGTACATGGTGTACTGAGGTGTCTTCGAAAGTATGATTTCTTATGTTGCATCCTTTCGGGCGCATAGGTTGGACAGAGATCGAGCACGTATTCAAAATTTAAAGAGTGCCCAGCGCAGAGCTTTAATTGTATGCAATGGTGTTTTCTCCTACGGGGCTACTACCGTATTGGGAAAGGCTCTCCCAATCGATTTAGTGGTAAACGACACATGATGTTTGACTGCCCAGCTCTTGGGTGGGCTACAACTCAGGCCACCCTGTAACTTAGTGGCCAAGGGGAAAATTGGCCAATCATAAGCGGCGAGTCAGAGCCGACCGAATCGGGTAGTCGCGGGAGAAATCCCAAGCTACCCAATGTATTTACCTCTGGGGAATAAAAGAAATAGGCGACCAAGGTTTCTATTTATGGCAGGTCAGATGGACTGAATCGTTCAACGGCTGTTATACTTCTGCATCTGCTAATAATTATCTGTTAAAAGAGAAAAACCGGTAATTATGTTGCTGCTTCTTAACTTTTTCACCAAGGATTACGTTATTATTAATGGCTTATTCTCGGTATTTATAAAAATAATCTCTTCCTTGGACATCCTATGTCTCTTTTTATCGAAAGTTTAATGTTTCCATTATATTTCTCCTTTTGTTATTGTTATTCAAATATTGCTAACCTTCGTAGTGGAGTGTTAGCATCTATGCATTTCATCTGCAAAGTTCTGGGTTCGAATCCCCGCTATCATGCTTGGTATTTTTTATGCGTGTATTTCATCTTTCATTAATGATTGTACTTTGGTAGTCGGGATTCAATTAACTACATACATTTGGAATGGTTGGTTTGAGTCTGTACAAGACTACACACCTCTTTTACATATTATACATATCATCCGCCTTTCATCGGGCCACGGGGTCGCTAATCGTTCACTAATTGAATAGATTGCAACGTACACGTTAGGAATACAAGATGAAAATTAAAAAAAAAAAATTAATTTTTCCCGCGTATAGGAGCAGGTGAAATACTATTTTTCAAAAGCGTGTTAGATCTATCGATCTAAAATAGTTCTATTATTTACGGGTTTCCTCTAAGAGTTAAGCGTTAATTTTTAAACTAACGATTAGAAGGGTAAATCTGTTTCAAGTTTTTTATAATATATTAACCTACTTTTTTACGAATAAAAATTAAGATAATACATTTTACTGTAGCCTTCTGTTAATGATGTCGATTGTTTAGCCTATAATAATATAGATGTAATCTTACATTCTTAATGGAATGAAATTAGAAATAAGGGTGATAATTTTAAGTCATTTAATTATTATATATGCGGGCGCCCTGTTTTTCTTTACATCCGTTTTATTTTAACTTGCAGTTAAATAACATATACTTAAACTGTATTTATTTGCAAATTATATATAAAAACATATGTTATTTGTTACGACTTAATAATATTGTATAGCATTATTTTATAAGTTTCACTTGTGTTCGGTTCTTTTATCCGTAGATTACGCGTAAACCTAAAAACTTTATAAGTTTCTTCGTACTCGTATATCTTATCGGCTAGAGACTATTCGACGAAACCTTTAGATCAATTCGAGCTTAGGAGCGATTCGAATTCTTTTGCATAACATTTTTAAAAATGCCGAAATAGCAGTCTGCTTTTAGTCCAGAAAGATGAACCTAAAATATAAAACTATTTGAGAAATGTCGACATTATAAGTCGACAATATTTATAACCGATCAGCAGTTAAGTATTATATACTTTGAATAACTTTGTTCGACTATGGATCGTAATATTTTATTACGAAATTTTAATGGAAATACCCCTTCGTTGCGGGTACTTCCAGTAGAACTACTTTCCATTCTCCTTTACTAATTCTTTCTTTGTCGGTTTTTTCTCTTAGCGATACATCCGCGTTCTCTTCGCACTTTGTTCTTTGCGTTCTTTCGACCGCTTCATTTTCGGATTTTAGTCTTTTATTCCCTCTAACATCATAATTTCAGATTTAAAAGCGTCTCTATTTTTAATATCTTTTTCTGATACATTTTTTAATTTTAAATGTTTCTGACTTTAATCCAGTTTTTTTCTGTTTTCCTATTACAGAAAAAAGTCAAAGATTTACTTAGTTAACTCTGTATCTATTCCTGACAAGGTGTCCGAATAGAATTAATCTTGTTTTTTTTTCATTTACCGTTACTGTTTTCTGTATGTTGATGTAATGTTTCATTGTTGCTTCTAAGTTTAAAATTGTTCCTTTCCTTTACGGGATTTATTATTTTAATAATTATTTTTCTTTCCTTTTCAGTATTTTATTATCTATATCCACATTTAAGCGCTAACACGCATATAAACTCTAATTTTTTTACTCTATTGCAACGTCAGATTTTTCAGGTTTTCGCAAGTACCTAATTTTTATCTTATGTATTTTTTATTATTTTATAAGTCTTTCCATTTGTAAAAAATAATATTAGAATAAGATATTAGTATTTATTTTATTAAGAAAATTTAAAGGAATTTTAATCGAGCTTTATAAAATTTTAAGCAAGCTTTTGCCTTAAATTTTTTTAGTATCGATCATATTAATTTCGATATGTATCCTTTTTCCTAGGGAGTATACGCAGGTTAGGTTTTTCCCAAAAAATCACTAGTCTTTTCGATTATATTTTTGAATACAGATATTGTATTAAAGAAATATAAGGGAATAAATACATTTTTAATACTAGCAGACCCGGCAGTGCTTTGAGTATTGCTAAATTTGAGTATATATATATATATATATATAGGTTAAATGAACACAATTGAAAGTTTGATAAAATACTTTAAAAAATGAACATTACGGAACTTCACAAAATTTAACCTTTCCCCTTTCTCCCTTTTCCTTTCCCCCTTTCACCATTTTCATTTTTACATTATTCGCTTTCCCCTATTTCTCCTTTCCGTTTCCCCATTTTACCCTTTTCCTCCCCTTTCCCTTTCCCTATTTATCTTTCCACCTTTCCCCTTTTCTCTTTTCTCCTTTCCCATTTCCTATTCCCTTTTCCCTTTTTTTATATTTTAATTTTTCCCTTCTTTCCTTTTTACATTCTTCCCTTTTACCTTTTTCGATTTTTCCTTTTCTTTCTTTTTCCCCGCGCGTAAATCGGTCCAATAGTTTTTTGGTCTATAGGGTACATACATATCGAAAACATTGAAATGGAATCGTAAAATATTTAATATAGCGTGTTTTGCTTTTACGACCAATAGATAGCGCTGTTTTTTTTTTTAAAAAAAAAACATGTTTTTACCTGTCGTAGGTGTGACATCTTAGGTATATAGATAATAGATATATAAAAATATGCGCGTATTCGAATGCAACTTTGTGTCAAAATTTTAAAGTAATCGGTGAAGAACTTTCAAAAATTTAAGATTTTGAACAAACGAACATTTACATTTTAATTTTTATAGATTTCCCTATTACCTATGACGAGAGCAGTCTGTCGATTAAAATTTCTACACGCCGTCCGAATGTCCTATAATATTCGAGAGGCAGAACAGCTGAAAGTTTTTATAAAACGATCGCCGATCGGCTTGGCGTCCTGTAAACGGGTATTGTTGTCTTCGTAACTCGCTTCTAGAAATAGAGGTCGTCTGTGCCGTGCGTAAAACGTAAAATAATAAGTACACGCCATAATATGGCTTCCGCCATTTCCGCTACTGTTCAGTAAAACTGCAATTAATTAAAATATATTTATACATAAAAGTAATAAAAATATACAAATAAAAAATAATTATATCGGGTTCAGGGGGAAACATTTGACAGATTTAAAAGAAAAAAAAACTTATGATAATTATGAAATCGATGTTCAGTTTTATTAGTGGGAGTGGTTAATTGTTAAGCTCTATTCATTTAGTTGCGTGAAATTAAGCGGTTTGAATATATGCGTAATTTAATGTCTATTAAAATTTATTTATTTTTATTTTTTAACTGAAATTTATCGTATACTACAGACCCGGCAATGCTTCGCTGTTGCTAGATTTGAGTATACATATAGGATACACGAACAGAATTGAAAGTTTGATAAAATATTAAAAAACTGAACGTTGCAGAACTTCCTTTAAAAATGTAACCTTTCGCTTTATAAAAGTCAGAATCTAAATAAATTCAATCGGCAAAACAGCAGCACTACCTATCGGGTAAATTCAAATTACTCTCTAAACACAGTAGTCTATTCAAAATACCCCTAACCTTTTTTCTACCGGACAAATCGAGGATTTCAATAGCATTAAACCTACTCCGGACAACGCGGACCATTTTGCAAAATCCGTCGGTCCAGTAGTTTTTTAGTCTATAGCGGACGCACATACGAACATCGCCTTTTATATATACAGAAGAAGAAAGTCTGTTTATATATTTGTTTGTTTCGTAATTATCTCGACACCGGCGCCACCTAGCGGGTATACTTTTTTTGCAAAATTGTTCTTTTCACGTAACTTTTATATATTCTGAACGTGAACCAAATCGGTCTATAAATATAATTTATCCTAATACCTCGACTCCAGCGCCACCTAGCGGGTCCAAACTAATTCAGAAACCTTCGCGGGCATGCGCACAACTCGCTTAAGTTTCGTCGCATTCGGGTGATTGGTGTAGGACCGCATACAGAACAAACAAACAAACAAACATTGATTTTTATATATATAGAAGATTACTTTTAGTACCTTAAAGACCGGGATATTAATTTTATACACTGTGTATAGTAAAAAAAGATTTGTAGAATATAAAATAGAATAAAGTAGAAAATATAAAGTAGAATATAATAAAATATTAAAAATACTTCAAAAATTTTCACGAGATGGCGTGAACCAGATTCAACCCGGCCTGATCCGTCTTGTTACAACTAAATCGGTTTTAAAAAAATTCCATTTTACTATTTACTTTAATCAGATTTTAATAATAATGTTTTTGTTCTAGTTATTTCTAACATCCTGTTTAAAGTTTAAATAGACGCATCCTCATATTTTGCAAAGAAAGTCTAAACAAATTTTTTTCACCTTCTTTGAAATAAATATATATATTTTGAACATTATGAAAAAACTGGCTATAATGAGAAGAAGTTGGGTTGCGCACGTAACTTCGAGTTGTTAACAATTGTTTTAGGTTTAAAATTATGAAAGGCATCTGGGAGTTCGCTATATCCCGTACGACTAAACTTAGAAATTCTTGATGTAAACTAAAGACCGCTAAACAAAATTTAATACAATTTCTTATTAGGTACGATACAAATAAACACCGACGAGTTTACTTTTTAAAATTTATTGTTTTAATAATGAATTAAAGCTACGTATAGATAAGTTTCACGACACGTTGTTGGTTTTTTGTTAACTTTCATTATGATTTGAACCGAAGTGATTTCTACCGGGGTTTTAATTTAATAAATATAATTGTCATACCCAGAGTCAGTGGAATTAAACTGATATTTTTCTTATATAGACCGGTGTATAAATTTCTGAAATTTACGTATAAGTAAGTATAATCCTATAGAAAATAATTTATCAGTCGCCTGAAAATGTCATTAATTTTAATAAAATAAATCAGAGTATCACTTTCGTTGTAATATTACTAAAGCGGAAGTTAACTAATTTGTCTATGACGGAAACGTAAAATCTTTACTCGGTTGCTCGCTTATTCTCATCATCGCTTTAAAATTTATCCTTCGTCTTTTCTTTCTCCTCCTCGTAACGTTTACTTCCGATATTACATGTTGTTACCCCTAATCGTTACCACGGATAAAATGGAGTGGGGATTTTAGGAGAGGTTGAAGAAGTCGAAGTAAATTTCATCTCCCTTCTTCACCAACCAACCGAGTCGATCAAGAAAACCATTAAGTCGCGGCTCCGATCTCATCTTACATAATTTTAATTTAGTGCCGAGGGAAATTTTGCTTTATTAATACCTTGAATCTTACGGAGTGTTCCAATTATTACTATTATTATTATATGCTACTATATATACATAAGATTTCTGTAAATTTTTTTTATATACTTTTTTCTATCAAACCGTATTATATATAATTAATAGAAGTTTTGTATCCACGTCAAATTATTTTTAGCTAATATAGATAGTTTTCATGACTAACTCTGTTGTTATTTTTTTTGTTAACCGTATTTAATTATGACTCGAACCGAAATAATTGCTACCGGGATTATTTTTTTTGTTTTTTATGTAAAATTGAAATTGTACTTATTTTGAAATGCGGTCGGAATTGTACTACTTTTTTTCATAGCGATTATTATAATTATCTATAAAAAATAAAAGTTTGATTTCATATCGGATCGACTAAATTAAAAATCCCTTTAAAAAAAGTAGTTTTGGTTGATGGGAACCTCCTTTTGGTATTCCAAGAAGAATTTTTGGTATTTATGCGGGTCGGTGTACATAACTCAATCAATACGTTTGTTTTTATATATATGTATCCACAGGTATACAGACAACCATTACAGTACATTAGGAACGGTTAACAAATGGTTTTATAGTATGGATACAGTGGATAATCTGACCGAATCGGAATCGGGACCGTATAGAACCTATTATGCGGCTGGTCTTATTAAGAGATGTTAACGAAAAATGAGGATATATAAACAAACAAATTTCAGTAACGCTAATTATTATCGATTAATTTCTTATTATTCGGAATTTTTACGTAATATTTTACTTTCCGTCTAGCGCTGTAGCAGAGCTATAGCGGCAGAAGGGAAAGTATTGTAATCGGTCCGATTTGGAAGTACGCGGTTTTCAACGGATCTTGACGTTTGATACCTAAGGAACAAAAAAAACCAAAAAACCGGATGGAAATTTTCCGAATGTTCGTAAGTACGTATGTGTTCGGTGACTCACACCTTATATCTTCAGAACTATTGAACCGATTTTGTCCAAACTCGGTCGGATTACTTCTGTATATGGGACGTTAATACTAATAAATTTTTAACTTAGAGATCAAGGGGGTGAGGGTGTAGAGCAGGGTAGGCCTCATTATTTCGAGATTTCGCCTAATTAAGGTCATGTTAGGCGCATTTTTTAAAGATAAAAAAATATTTGCAAAAACGATTTCAAAATCGCACCCTCACGTCAAAAAATGCTCTAACTAGTGCCTAAGTGGATATACTGCGTCAATAGTACCCCCGTCACCACAAGGAACGCTAGTATGGCACTCGCGTACAGCTGTACAAAAAATATTATATTTAAATAAAATTATAAGTATTTTAAATTAAGTTACGTGTGGTAAAGCGCGTGACGGGAAAGTCCTACAAACTGTGCTTTCTTTTTCCTGATTAGCCTCCGGTAATTACCTTTCAGATAATACTTCAGAGGATGATATGTATGAGTGTAGATGAAGTGTAGTATTGTACAGTTTCATTTCGTCCGTTCCTGAGATGTGTGGTTAATTGAAACCCGACCACCGAAGAACACCGGTATCCACGATCTAGTTTTCAAATCTGTGTAAAAATAACTGTGTTTACTAGGACTTGAACGCTGGAACTCTCGACTTCCAAATCAGCTGATTTAGGAAGACACGTTCACCACTAGACCAAGCCGGTGGGTCCCTACAACTGTACTGTTGGCTTTTTTTTTATACATAATTCCTTTGCTGCATAATCGTATACGTAAATGTTTCACTGAATTTTGCTCCTGTTAAGGACAAAGTCTTCGGTAGCCAGGACATAACTATCCTGGGAACCCGGAAAAGTTATAATATTTAACTTATTAAATATTTCAATTTATTTAATATAAGCCTGTTAAATATAAGATATTAAATAAGCCTATTTAACATAAGACTTGTTTATGTAGTATTTATTTAGCGTTCTGGAAAGTCGGGATTTGTTCCTTCTCTGGCGTTTTTACGCTGCGTGGATGTAAACTACCCAAAGAATAAGTTGCACTAATAATAGTCGCTTCTCTACGATTAATGACACAGCAGTTCCTGTGGAGAATACGATTACGGTGTCGCTTGCAGATCAAATATCAACTGCATTTGACGGGTTTAGTATGGCTGATGTACAGCCTCAGTAAGTTATATTTGAAAATACCTATATGTTTTTTAAAAACTGGCCATCAGGTCGCTTACAATAATTCGGTTCATTTTATACCTTTCATAAACTACATCAATTTGTCCGATTTATATCTTACGCTATCGATTATTACTCTTGGATTGTGTTTTTATATTGAATGTATTTACGTTCGATTGGTTTTTTTTTCAGCTAAATTTTAATTGTGTGTTATAAACCTTCTCTCTGTTATAAAAAATACCTACGGTTGTAACTTCGATTGGAATTTCTACGCTACAGTAATCGCAGCAGTAATAATTGATGTAAACTAATAAAAACATTTAACATGTAAAAGTTTCTACGTTACAGACCAAACATTTATACTACGATTTGTCTTAAAACATTTTTCTTAGTAGTTTTCATCGTTGACCATCACGGGCGACTAAATATTCAAGAATGAATTTAAACATTGTAGAATATGCGAGGAAGTGAATCCGCTCTTGCTACCTCGTGAATTATTTATGTTCTTTGCAACTAGGCTACGCATTAGTTTGATAAAGTATTGAACTCACATAATTCTCTAAGAAAATATCTTTTGGTGAGTGTGTGTGCGCGTGCGCGTGTGTGTCTGTGTGTTTGGTTCCATTTGGCAAAGATATTATTCCAACTTTTATCGCATAGTCTTATTATAATATAATTTATCCTTACATTTTGAGCATATCCTATAATAATAACGTATCTTCCATTTATTAAGCGACTTCTCATTTTAGATTATTCCTATCGATTTCATTTTTTGCTCGTACAAAATTCATTGAATCAAAGTTTTATTTTTAAAATTATCACAAGATTGTTTCTTCATATAACTTACTTGAAATATTTAATGTCTATTAAATATTGTAGAAGTATTTTATCTGCCGTTGAATTTACAGGTTATTATCATAAAAAATTCCAGTCGCAGTGTAATTTTATTACTGAAATAAAAAACTAAAGTACCCTTTTTTCTACATTTTCACTTAATTCGACGTAATATCCCTCTATGAAATGCGTAAAACTTTTTTTTATATGTTTTGTCTACAGTTTTGATAATCTCTTTTATTACCTCCGTTACTTATCTAATTTTCATTGTTTGATCAATTTATCGCAGAGAAAAAATGTATTGATTTAACTACGATAATTTGTATAACAAAAACAATTATATTTGTCACGGATAATTTCCGTGCACGCTTATGTTACAATTTTTTTTTTTTTAATTTTATTTACTTATCGATTTGCTGAACAATTCTGATTATCCTATGTGAAACGAGATCGTTACCCTTTTTAGTAAGATTTATACGCGATATGTTTTTCTAGATTCTTCATTTTATTGCAGAACAATCAGAAAAAAATATCATATTTGGAGCCGTAGTCAGCTATGTATTTCATGTCATTACGCAAAGTTACACTTCTTATTTTCCTCTGAAAATTTATTGTATAAATTATTTTAAAATAACTGTGTTTTTGTTGGATATTTATTTTTTAAATACCATTTATTTCATCTCCCTCGTCAGCACGGTAACTTTTTAATCGTATATTTTTATTTTCCGGAGAATAGTTACACATTAAACGAGAAATTGTGGTGATGGTGTAATAAATGGAGTAACGGGTTTTTTTCCAAACTTCTACGTTTATGGTCCAATTAGGTAATCTAGATCAAAAAACATATGTTATGTATATGCATACACATCTACGTACACAATCGATTTTCTCCAAATTTGGCTCAAATATTTCTATATATGGGGAATTGATCATGTTATTTTTTTCAAAATTTGTTAAGGCGATGTGGAATATCGGAATAAAACAATTTCTATTTTATTCACATGCGTTTTAGTGAAAACTTTATTAAGCTGATTTGTTACCTAAAATACATATATAAATCTTTTTTTCAGAAAATCAATCCTCACGTCTTAAAATTTAAATAAATAAATGTATATATATATATCTTTATACACACGCACACAAGAAATATATTTCTTGTGTGTGTGTGTGTATGTGACTGAACTGCTCCAAAACGGCTGGACCGATTTTGATGAAATTTTTTGTGTGTGTTCAAGGAGATTCGAGAATGATTTAGATTCACAATTTGGTCCACTGGAAAATGTTTTTTTAATTAATTTTTTATTTATAAGTAGTTGTTAATTTTGGAATGTTTTACATTGGATCCGGCAGACTGCGCTACCATCGCAGTATCGAATATTCTATTTTAATTTTAGTTTGTCCCGACAGTTGGTGCTGCGATCAAATTGAGAAAAATATTTCGTAATTTTGCGTTACAAAAAATCGCGAGAAAACAGTTTTTTAATAAACAAGAGGCTAATAAATCAGATGGAAATGTAAACAAAGGAAAACCAAAAACCAATCAGATCAATGCAAGATGGCCGCTGTCAAACACAACGACCAATCACAAAGAGCCCGTATGGCCGTTGCCAATGTAAACAATATCACAACTGATTAAGGATTAAGTAACAAGTAGGCAGCACTGCGATCGCGTTTAGAATTGTGCGCGTATTGAGAAATATTATATTATTAATTATTGAAATAACGTTTTAAAGTGTAATTAAAAAATATACATTGTGCAAATTTGTAAGTTACAGTATCGAAGTGAAAATGTTCTTTTAATTTATTTATGTGTTGTTGATCTTGGAATGGTTAAGGTTCACAATTGAGTCCGGTAGGCAGAGCTGCGATCGCGTTTTAGAAGTTTTTTTTTAATTTTTGGTGTATCAGTCAGACCCGGTAGTTGGTGCTGCGATCGAATTCTAGGATTTTTTTTTATTTTGTGCTTTTTCGCATATCAGTTACTTGCGTCATAGCTTAGTGTTACATTAAAATTCGTATTTTTAACGGACTACTTTGATTAGAGAATAGTTTGAATTAAATCCAATAGGTAGTGCTGTTCTGACAATTGGATTTATTTACATTCTGAATTTTATAAAGTTAAAGGTAATGTTCCGTAATGTTTTGTAAGTTTCTTAATGGTCAGTATTAATTGTAATGATTTTGCAGCCCCTACACTTTTCGTTAAAAAATTTTCCACCGAATACTGTAATTAGAGAGTGGTGTGAATTAAACCCGATAGATACTGCTGTTGTTTTGCCATTTGGATCTATTTACATTCTGACTTTTATAAAGTGAAAGGTTAAATTTTGTTAAATTGCTAATGTTCAGTTTTTTAAGGTTTTATGAAACTTTCAATTGTTGTCATTTAATCTGTATATATACTCAGATCTAGCAGTAGCGAAGCATTGCCGAGTCTGCTAGAATTGCGTGCTTATGGAGAATATTATATTATATTATTATTTATTGAAATAACGTTTTAAAGTTTAATTTAAAAATGTACATTGTGCAAATTTGTAAGGTGCAGTATTTGTAAGTGAGTATTTTACATGATTTTTCATGAATTTTAATGATGTATACACGAGCATTCAATAACAATCAACTTAACCTACAAATTTAAATTGTCAGTTCTCATTTGATTCTATGCAATTTATGAAGTATTGAAAGGCTCTTTGAAAATAAAAATTTAAGTTTGTAAAATAAATTATAACATTTATAAAAGTAAAATATAAGTTACTTATAATATAGTTTAAAGTATATATTTAAAAAATTGAATTTATAATGTTTTACCTCATTAATTTTATAAAATGTTTTCTAAAATTATTTTTAATTTACAATTATCTAAAATTTGGTAAAATAGATGTTAAAATAAAGAATGAGAAAAATGATAAAAATTTCTACTAAAATTTTAACTACGTTGCTTTTTTACAATGCTTTAATTTTTTTATTAATTGAATAATTAAGCTGTTACATGGTTATGAAACATCAAAATTATCAAAAAAAAAAAAAAATATGTAGGAGGTACTTTTTTAGAATGATGTTAAGTGAAAATTAGTAGTAATGGGGATGAAAATTTATTAATTACACTAATTATTAATTTTACGACGTTTCGATTTTTTAATTTAATTTTCATCGGACATCTCAATATTTAGTGAAAATAAATATTAACCATATTACACATAATTAATCAATAAACCCATTACAATAATACAACAATCACAAACTGATAATATCATACTAATAGTCATTTTAATGAAATTTAGAACACATTCCTGCTAATTTTAACTTAATTAAGTTACTTATATTTGTGTGTGCATTTATTACAGAATAATGCCGCGTCAGGACAACGTCTGTCGAGTCCGATAATAACTAAGTTTCAACCTGTAGACTTTATACGATGCTTACAAATTTTTCAAAGTTGCGATATATAAATTGTTAAAAGGGTTTTATTTTAAGGCTTAAATTTCATTTTACAATAGGACTAACAAACATTCTTAAAAAAATTAAAATTTGGAAAGTAATAAATTATTACTTACGTGTTTATTTTATTTTTGTTAAGTGTAAACGTTTAATTTTATTTTTAACATTGTAATATCTTATTATGAACATTAAAGATATCGGTTACGAAAAACATTTTCTGATCGCGTTAATACATTTTTTTGCCCATATGGAAAAATAATAAATTATATTATTATCAAAATAAAAATCAGACCCTTAAGATTGAATCGCAAAAACTTTCCGGTGGAAAGAGCTTTGCAAGGTATCGTACGACTTGATCGGCGTAACCGGAAAAATCGTGTAATACTTTGCCATCTTTTTTGTAATGTAACTTATGAAGTCTGTTTTAATTATTAAAAATAACCATTCCGGCCTGAATTATTAATTAATTGAAGAAATAACGTTAACTACAAATACAGTTATTTTAAAAATGTCTAAATTGGTAAGGACAATAATACAGTCGACGTAATTCTATTAATTTTTCATTAGGATAATCTAGTAAAAAAAAAAAAACAACAGAAAACTGGATACTTATTTTTTTTTGTATTTATTTCATTTTTTTAAGACGATTTGAATAACGATAAAAAAATTATATTTTAACCGAGACGGGAAAAATTGTGGAGGCAGGCAACATTTGGAATATGTAAAACAAATTGTTAGGGATGTAGAACGTAGGGGGTAGACAGAAATGAAACGACTGGCACTAGACAGGGATTCTTGGAGAGCTGCATCAAACCAGTCAAACGACTGAAGACAAAAAACAGTTTAACCGAGAAGCGATACGGGAATAAAATAAGACCACCCTCCACTTTTTACCGTTAGTATGAAGCGCGTTATTAATCTTCAAACTCATCGGTAAATTTATAGTACAACCAGTATAATTACCGCACATATTTTATATTTAAAACATTTTTCCCTTGTATATCTGAAATATTTAAACACTGTTATATGTATTTAAATATAGAAACAGTTTTACTTCAGATTAATTGCATCTTATTTTGTGAAATTTATCTAACTGTTGAAACGTTTATAAAATTATATTCTTAGAAACCACTACTTTGTTACTTTTAGTTGTAATTTTGTGTTTATTTGGATACAATGAAACACTTAATTTTATTGTAAAAAAAAATAACTGGGAATTATTATTGTCTCTCATTTTATTCCATTTTTCTTTTATTAGGATTGATTTCCCAATTATGTAAATTCGTTTTTTTGTTATTGTTTATTTTCTCTTAGTAATATTAGCTTAGATATTACCCGTATAAAAAAACGAGGTTTCTTCCGTCTGTTCACAGCTGAAATATCACGTTTTTTATGTCTGCGTTTTGTCCAACTCCTCAAAATAGTTAGCAAATAAGATAACAGTTTCTTAATTTATGTCTGTTCGTTGATACAACGTGCAAGAATGTCCGAATCGATTTAAAACGAAATTATTTTAGGATCGGTTTATCGTAACTCTTGACTAGAATCTAGGGTACATCTCATAAAATATCTTCCATCCTCTTTGTGAAGAATAAAGTTTACGGTTCTTTCTTCTATTTTAATAAAATAAATGTTTCCTTTGCCTGTTACAATGGCCGTAACTGTAACATTACGACCAAAATATCATAACTATATCAGAAAACAGCAATCATTCGCACCAGGAAAACCAAGGAAAGTTAAGAGTGATGTAGTTATTAGTTATTTTCCAAACCGAGTCAAATATATTATTATTCATCGAAATAAAAGGTGCAATTCATTCCTATGTATATAAAGAGACATCTTCACTTAATATACCGCAGATATTAATTGGACATCCGTCAATACTCTTAGAAAAATCAACCGTAACCGGTACCTATTGTACTTGGAGTGCAATACGTGCTTTAAAATAATTAAAAACAGTCGTTTGTATTTTAAACCAACCTTTATTATTTTTCCTTCTTACTGTAAATTGATAAATCAGTTTATCCCCATCGGTAATAGTATATTACTGAATAATTCACATTATATGAACTATCTCTAACGTAATTCATCTTATTTTTTAAATTAATTTTCTTTTTTTAATTTCCTTTCTTCCTTGTAACTTAAAAAAATATAATTTACTGTCGGGCTAAAAAATAAATGAAAAACATTATTAATAATTACCGTGTGTTACGTAGATGTATATTTTCATTTTATATATTTATATTTTGTTTTTCGTACCGAAGAAGGAAAGTTGTCGCATCGCTAGAAATAAAAGAGTATAGGAGCCTGGATTCCAGACGAGAAGCTTGTGTAAACTTTAAATGTTGAGGTGAAGATCACAAAATTGAAGTGACAGGTAATGGGGGATGTCATCCTAAGGGAATACGCATCCTAGGGATGTTACTAGAGGGATAGCGCTGGAGTGTGACGCGCGTATTTGGAGGTACGGGGAGATGAACTAAAGTTTTGTCTTCCGATGTGACAAATAATTTGTTCGTATAGCTCAAGGATTTTATTTAACGACTTTTATTTTTACTTCTTTTTAGTAAAAATAACCGAAATTCTTAATGAAATTCCTCATCGATGGAATTATTTTTTATTTTTTTTCGCAAATAATCTAAGTTTTAATATCTTGTTGTAATGTTACAAATTTTATTAAGAGTTGTTAACCGGTTCCGGTTATTAATTACACAATGTAATATTTAATAAAACCAGTCGGCAGACTTTACTTCTGAAATTTACTTTTGAAATATGTAAATCCCCTTATACCCTTAAAGATCATTATTTAAAATTTTTGCATTCCTTAATATCTCGGGATTCGAGGCTTTTCGAACCTTCCCTCGTTCATTTTTTACACAACGCTACACACTTTTCTATCTATAAACCAGAAGATTATTCCTATCTTAGAGAAAGCGGCCGCCCCTGAACTATACCTACAGCAACTAGCCTACGGTCACATACAGCTCGACCTACGAGAGCATCAGGGTCTCATTACGGTCATATACGGGTCTTTCCTCCTTTTCTGGAGTAAAAGTAAAAGAATTTAATAAAAACTGCTTTTTAATTGAAATTTTGAACAGCGTAGGTGGATTATAGAGCGAAACCCCCTCGACCGGTACCCGGATATGCCGCTTAGATTTATCGTCACAAGTAGGTAGTACAGGTATGGATCCGATTATAATCTCTCGACTGAAGGACTATTTCAAATCGTTATGTGCAACAGTAGAAAAAAAAAAACAACGAACTCATTATTCCTATAATTATATTAAATTTAGTTCCTGTGTAATTTGATAAATGTTATATCCTTATGCGTGAGGAATTGTGCAACGCAAACAAATATCAGTTAAATATGTATCTTGAGAAAAAAAACCATCTCTTCAACACGTCTTCGTAATCAAATCGCTTAAAACATTTTTCTTTATTATCGAACATCAGTTACACCGTGGTTACAGTCAAACGCGATCGAGACATATCCTTCACGTGTCGACTAACTAAGCTTGCTCGGTAGGTATCGTAATACTCACAATTCCCGTATAACATATATGAAGTTTGGGTTCAGATAAAGATGCTACGATTTGCTGATGATATAGTAATTCTAGCCGAGAATAAAAAGGATTTAGAAGAAACAATGAACGGCATAGATGAAGTCCTACGCAAGAACTATCGCATGAAAATAAACAAGAACAAAACAAAAGTAATGAAATGTAGTAGAAATAACAAAGATGGACCACTGAATGTGAAAATAGGAGGAGAAAAGATTATGGAGGTAGAAGAATTTTGTTATTTGGGAAGTAGAATTACTAAAGATGGACGAAGCAGGAGCGATATAAAATGCCGAATAGCACAAGCTAAACGAGCCTTCAGTAAGAAATATAAGTTGTTTACATCAAAAATTAATTTAAATGTCAGGAAAAGATTTTTGAAAGTGTATGTTTGGAGTGTCGCTTTATATGGAAGTGAAACTTGGACAATCGGAGTATCTGAGAAGAAAAGGTTAGAAGCTTTTGAAATGCGGTGCTATAGGAGAATGTTAAAAATCAGATGGGTGGATAAAGTGACAAATGAGGAGGTATTGCGGCAAATAGATGAAGAAAGAAGCATTTGGAAAAATATAGTTAAAAGAAGAGACAGACTTATCGGCCACATACTAAGGCATCCTGGAATAGTCGCTTTAATTTTGGAAGGACAGGTAGAAGGGAAAAATTGTGTAGGCAGGCCACGTTTGGAATATGTAAAACAAATTGTTAGGGATGTAGGATGTAGAGGGTATACTGAAATGAAACGACTAGCACTAGATAGGGAATATTGGAGAGCTGCATCAAACCAGTCAAATGACTGAAGACAAAAAAAAAAAAAAAGGGTTCAGAAACTCTCTCTTTATCGTTTCTCCATGCCAATATGACGTGCTAGGAAATAAGCGAAACCCGCATTAAGCAGGATACATCCTAGTTCTCTCTGATAACATCAGTCTCATAGCGCTCAAAAGACACGAGAAGATATTCCAAAGTCGGTTCAGCAGATATTGCCGCATCCGCCGCTTTACATTCCCTATTTCTCGCCGTCAGATATTTATTTTGCCCTAAAAGAGTTTATACGTGGCACTGAGTTCAAAAGTAATGAACCGGTCAAGAATTTGGTACAAGTATGTCACAAACAAGGAGTGAACAGTTATTTGCTACTTGGATAAAAACGCTCAGAGAATGATGGGACAACTGAATAAATTTAACCGGAATTATAGTGAAAAGTAGCTTAAATTTTATTGTAATCTAATTAAATAAATAATAATTTTACTTCAGTCGTTGATTGGTCTGTTTAATTATTGAACGACCCTTCATTGCGGTTTAATAACATTAGATTTTTTTTTTTTTTTACATCAGTAAATAAAAGTTTAGGAAGATTTTTCTTTAATGTTTTGTTTTGATGCGATCGTACGTAATAATATTTTATTAACTTATGTTAATTTTTATTATTTTCGTAATGCACCCGCAGCGCGAATAAAGTTTTTTGTCGGTAAAACTTTAAAATTTTATTATCAAAAATATTCGCTAAACGTTTGCAATTAACAAATATAGCGGAAGCTTTACTGGTTTTTCGAAAAGTTCGTTTAAATAAGCTCGTTATTCTTGGCGCTACTATTTTCCAAATATTGACTTACTACTACAAGGTGATTTAGCTTAACCTAACTTTTGATCCTTTAACCTAATCGTGCATTCTTATTTTCTCTTTTATTTATTCTAATTTTTATTTTCCTTTTCAGTATTTACTTTACAATCTTCCTTTTACAATAATAGAAAATTAGCGGATGTTTTAAAGCGCTATTATATCCGCAATCATTTTGTAGTGTTTCAAAATTTTTCCGCAGTTTGTCTCTTCTCATCGTTTTAAATGTCTTTCTTGTCGTATTTCTTCGACCTTCATAATTATCGTTATCTGTATTCTTTTTCTAACGCCTGATTTTTTTGAAAACCTTCTTTTATTTTTTTACTTCCTACTTTTTTATCTTCATGTTTTGGGCTACATTATGAGTACATAAATTTTTGAAAAATATATTTACGTAAAATATTTGTTAATGTTTTTATGTTATCTAAGTTTATTTTTGTTTATCTACTCTTTATGTTGTGATACCGACTGAATTCCTTTCATTTCGAAAGCTATACAGGCTTTTGCCTATCTCCTTTTGATTTATTTGTTTTTTTAATAAAAAAGAAGGAAAATATTAAAATATTCATCTCGATATGTGCTATTACAACGGATCTAATTACGAAATCTGGCACGATTTTGTGTTTATTTATCGTGTCAATAACTACTTTTTTACGTAATTATTCTGTTTCTGTACATAACTGCGTCTAAAAAATTCACTTGAGAGCTACATCTATGGACGAACCGATATCGGTCGAATATTCGTTTATTCGAATAATGCGTCACGAAAAATCAAGAGTTGATTCAAAGGAATCGATTAAATTTTTTTTTTATTGTAGGAAATTTAAGAAGTAACCATTAACTTACATTAATTGTTGGCTTTAATGAAGTTTATTAATGTATTAATGTCATTTACATCGTAAATTATTAACTAGAAACATTATTGAAGAATAACGAATTCTGTTTCTTATTGTAACTTTGTAGGCGTATTATGAAACAATATGAAGTAGTTTATAAAATTGCCTGTCATCTCCGAACACAATAAATTACTCGAGCTACGTACGTTCTCAACATAGTATCGACAACGATTCCTAAAGCCGCATCTAATACGGCTTTACCTTTGGGGGAAAAGAGCAAGAAATAAATAAATAAAAAAGAAGAATTTTAAAATTAAAGGACTTCATCAGAAAATTGTAGTGAAATACAACTTAAATATTTTTAAATTGTTAGTTGTATACATATTAAATAATTGAAGTTTAAAAGTACGGTTAAAATAATTTAAATCGGAGTAAAAAATTGTGTACAGAATACAATGATTTTTTTTCTTTGATTTTCCGATTATCATACAAGCTATGAAAGAAAAAATTATAGTATTAACAACTAATTAAAAATTTATTAGAAAAATTGAAGAAATTTATTATTTAAAAATTTTTAGTAGATTCTTTTATTCGGTTTTATTTTTTTAAAGTTTATTTTATTAAATATTTTTTCTTTCCCGGCCATATAATTATAATGCACATCATACATACACCATATTAAGGAAAGCGTGTCAAATCGGGTCAAATTTTGCATATCGGAGAGTTTTTCAGATCTTGATGGTACTAGCATCAGAAAGTGTTACTAACCCTCTCTAACAGAAGAACATAATTTTAACGTCGGAAGAATTCCAGGAAAATGCATAACGTATGTATGCATGTATGTATTAGGCAGTGTTTTAGTCTGTATCTCCAGAGTCGATGAACCAATTCGGATAAAATTTTACAGGATTTCTGTATTTGTAGCATTAATGCCGTCTAATTTCGGTCACAATCGGTTACGGAGCCTTATTAATCCCTTATCGCAAATTTTATTTAAAGGTTAGAAAGGATGTGAAAACTTTTTCACGAAATTTAATGCCCTTTAAGTAGCCAAGATATTTTCTGATGATATTCGGTCTTATTCAAGTATAAAAATCTTATAACGTATTAAAAACAGCATCGGTAATAAATAAATTTTCTACAAACTTGCGTCCTGATAAAATATAAAAAAAGGAATACTGAGAAATTAGTTAAAACTTATACAAATGCGGCTAAGGTTTTACGAAATACGAAAATATGTTTTAGTTTTATTCCAACATTTCCACCGACTAGTATTTCTTAAATTAAAAAAAAAAAAACATTTTTTCGTAAAAATACTTTGAGTATCAGATTTACATGAGGCAATAGATTCTAACCCGATTATAATATTTTCTAACCCGACAAATATTTTCAAATCTTTTTTAAGGATAACAAAGTTTTTCGTTTAAAAACGTTTAAGTAAGGTATCGTAATGGTACCCTACGGAATATTAATAATTCCTATTAAATAAAATTAAGACTTGAACGAGAAAAAAAAGGTACAAACGGTTTGAAATGAGGACCTCCACTCATCTGTTAAAAAAATAATAATTTTAACGTTCAGGAATTATTTATTTACTGAAAATATATCTTTGCTGTTTGTTTGTTACAGATACTGCCTGGAAATACAAACACGTATACTGTAGTGGAACAAAAATTAGATCCTGTATTATTGGCATCAAAAGTACGCTTTGTTCCATACAGCATTCACGTTCGCACAGTTTGTATGAGAGTGGAATTATTAGGTTGTCCTTGGAAAGGTAATATTTTAATATTATTATTATTATTTACTGTTATCATAATTTTGCTAATTTTAACTATTTACGTTACTTTTTTTAATATTGCTAGTACTGTAAAATTATCAGTAAAAAAATGATCCCTCAACCGGATTTTTTTATGTTTTCAGGTCCCCTCGTTTGAAATCTATATGAAAAATGTAGGTTAAAAAGGCCTCTATATAATACTTATGATGTTCGCATATCTGTTGTAATATCTCAAGAATAGTTTAATCTACTATTATGAAATTGGAAATATTAGGTTTTGTGTTAGATAATTATCTAATTTTAGGGAGAAAAAAACGCGAGAAAGATATTGAGAGGAGGCTGTGTCAAAAGCGACTGAAGTATGGATATTTTATTCACGTGTTTAGTTTTTTAGCTTATTAAAAAAATCACATTATTAAAAGAGATAGTATTAATTTTTTTTAAATTTCGTAAATCTCCCTTTTTTGTAAAATGTATTGTTTTTTAAATCATTTTTTACCGTGTTTTGTACTTCAATAAACATAAGAAATGTAATTTTTTAATTAGTTTTTTTACATAGGAAATTAATTGAATCGAAACAATTATCTATTGTAATTAAAGTGTCCTCATACTAATCAAACAAAAAACGTTTTATGTACTCCTTTCTATTTTACAATAGAAACGTGGAATTCTTGCTTCACTCATCTTTCCCAATCAGTTCAGCTGCTGATTCCGTAGCATCCTCGGGTATATTTTTACGCCTGGTTTTGCGTTGAAATTTCGCCTTCTTTTAAAACTCTTAGAGACGGGGGTCTTTCTTCTTTATCCTCTTTCTTCGTTTCTTCTGCCTCAGACTTCTTCTTTCTTTTTTTTTTTCTCCTAATATCTAACTTGCTGGGTGGTTCGCTTACAAATTTTTTCCCCTCTAATACGCAAGCTAATCCCTCGTACCGGTGTCTCTTTTTTTTTGGGGGGGTGGGGTACTTCCTACTACTCAATTACCTACGGCTACGTCTTATAACTCTACAAAATCTTCTGAACTTCTTACAAAATGTTGCTCTAATAAGACATTACTCGATTTACAATTTTATTCTCTACTCTACTAAATTCTAACTGTATCTTCCTCAAATAATTAAGAAATTAATTAATTATTTAAGCAACCTGACCACCTTGGTAGACCTACCGACCATTACACCCTATTCTTTTTTATCTATCCTATCACGGATCGGAAATCTTCACTATCATTACGGACATGTTCCTGCGTTCCACGCGCCCACGGACAATCTTCCATTCTTATAACCTACTAGAGCTTACAATCTAGCATTTTCTTTCTTTGTAAACAAGTCTTTAACATATTAACTAAATTTCTTATATGCTAATTTATCATTATAAATATCCGCTAACCTAAACCTTACATCTAATTCACGAAGCTGCCGCATGAACCGCCGTCTTTCATCATCAAAATACTCACATTCAAAGAGCACGTGTTCCGCTGTTTCCTGGACTCCACACACTAGACAGTCAGGACTTGGCACCGATCCGAATCCAAACAATTTGTTAAAATCTCCATGCCCAGATAACGCTTTGGAAGTGTAATGATCAACCGTGAGCCATTTCCTCTTGTAGAGGTCCCTTTGCCGATTGATCTTCTTATACAGTCCCGCACCCGATTTTCTTATCTCTCTGATCATCTTTCGTTTTTTTGCTTTGATGTCCAACGGTTTGACTCCGGCGATCACACACACCGCATCTCCCGTTATCTTACGGTGTCCCCTGATCGGTTTGCTTGGCATTACCACCGCCACCACTCCATTCGGTCGCCCTAAAGCATAAGACCGAATGTCTGTGCCACAAACGGCTACTGAGCCTCGAAACAGTTTGGCGACCAGTATCCTAAATAGCTGGTGTAGCCGAACGGATTAAGGTGACAGTCGGCCGCGTGCCGACTGTCCAATAGTATCCTAAATAGCTCCTAGAGCTTACCTAACAGCGTGAGCGGACTAAGCGCGATGCCAAACACCACCGGCTTATGTGTCTCAACCGCTCATTTGTCATACATTTGCTGAAATGGGTAGGCGCACCCCCTCAGCTACTAAAAATATATATGACATCCATAAATTAAAATTTATTTCGTCTAGACAGAAATTCGCTGCCACGCCTAAGTCGCTGAATGCCAGCAAATACCTGTCCACCGTATTAAAGCGCTTGGAGCCTTAATTGACTGGTAGTCAGCCATATATATAGCTAGGTTAGCTTCCCACAGCAGTGCGGTAGGAGTCTTTTCCCGTAGGCAAACTACTGATGTCGGTTGAACAAAGCAACCGCATGAAGGAACTCTCACACGGTCCGACATTGCGGCTCTCGCCACATTGACTCTCCGCTTGTGAGTGACAAATTTTCTCCCCCCCCCCACCCCAAGAGCAGGGCAGTCAAACATTCATTGGCAGTTATACGACTTGTCAACCGTATGACCTTCGTCGTTTTATTCTTACCGTCTGCTACTTCCCTGAACGATGTAAGTCCCACTTGTCCAGTAGCTCTCGCCATCATCGGATACTCTCCGACCGGCCCTTTATTCCCCGCGAATCTAAGTTCCTCGACGAAGCCTCTGTACCTCTCCGCTCGCCGAATGACCGAGTTATTTAGGAAAGGCCTTTATGAAGGTTGTGTCCCTACCGACACTCCTTGCAGTGGTCGACTCTCTTCCCGCACCGCTGCCCATACAGCACAGACCGCCAGGAGAACACCAGTGCATAGTACCCGCCGTATTGCAGACTTTCCCTCCGCGTCCCCGTTATAGAAACCTACGCCAGACAGCAGACCGTACACAGAGCTCACTGTCCGGGTTCGTCCACGTAATGCGCTGGACAGGGGTTTTCCACCTGCCGCGTCTTTATCATCTACACACTACAAAAGTTAATCGCACAATGACTTCTAATTCTTACATACTACTACATTTCTACACGTCTGCTATATCGTACTACCTTGTATCAACTATTTACTACATTTAATGCCCGAATTACATTTAAATACGAACCACTCAGCAAGCTACTGGTTAAAAGAAACCTCATCCCCGCTATTTAAGATGGTACCAGCGAGTTACATCCCTCCTGCGAAACACTATATGACAGCGAACCATCATTCAGGCCGACTTACTGATCGCTACATATTCTCTGTACACCAGAAATGTTGTTCGCGAAAACAAAATTTAGTCCTAGTTCCCTTAGTGAATTCTACTTCAGTTCATACCTGTGACTTTAGGTTAATTTACGGACTCCGGTCTGGTCTACCAGGGAGAGGCGGACAGACCTCCTACTCCCACTCAGCTCCATCGCAGAGTCCCGCGTGACATTTACTTTCTTCGTCGAGATTCCACTACACCTCACGGCTGCATGGAATCCATGCCCTCGGCAGTGCAGTCGCCACCCCGCCGACAGTGACGTGTCCTCGTTCAAACTGCCCTGGTCAAAACGGTGCTACACCTCACGGCTGCACGGTAACCCGTGCCGTCGGCAGAACAGTTGCCGTTCCGCCGATTGCTAACGTTAAAATAATCACCACATTTTTCTATATAACCGTGGCTCGACGCCAATACGCCTTCCTCAGGCCAATCGACTGCCCAGGCGGTCCTTAGCCACCCGAGGTACTACTCTACTACACCCCTTCAGCCGTCCTGCTCAGGACGAGAAATCGAAGGAAGTCGGCCACAATAGTTCATTCTCTGCAAGTCTTCCAGCCGACACGCAGATCAAAGAAGGAGTCCGCTCTCTCGGGTTCCCTTACAACTCTGGTATGTTCAGCCTCGTACCGGGGACATACATAAAGGACATGGGCCGCAGTGTTATTGACCCTACAGTTCGGACACAAGCCGGAGTCAACCGAACCGAACTATTGAGAATTGAGTTGTATATCGATCGGCGGAAACCCAACTAAATGCTCACAGCTCCCTAACATTTGGAAAGATAACATGCGTGTATCGACCGTTAGAAGAATTGTTCCACCTAGCTTATTTTTTTTTTAATTTTGTTGTATTTGTCTAAACGAAAACTTATCTAAGCGACAATTATTTCAAAACCTCATTACAATCGTATAAGTAAAAACCTCCCCTACAAAGAAAATTATTCGATGACATTATTTTTCTAACGTTTTATTTTTTCAACTTATCGATTTGTAAGTTTTTCAAATATATTTTTCTAAACGAGATACCGCGGTAGAGTAATTTACACTCATTATCGCAAAGGTAGAGCGGTAAATTTAAATATTTTTAGAAACTCAGTAATACCATAAAACAGGAGTATCTGATAATAAGATTGAGCTCGTGCTAATTTCGACTTTTAATTTAACGCACTGTTATTGACGTTTATTCTTTATAATTTTTTTTTCTTTTTTTTGCTCGATGATATCGCCACATAAGCTTAAACCTTACGCGTGGGATATAGAAAAGGAATTTCGTAGCGTATGAAAGAATGCCGTGCCTGATCAGGAGATTCGAAACCGGAATCTACGGATGCAAGACCGTGACGCTACCACTCCGTGGCGGAGATCGGGTTTTTTTAATAAAATGATAACGACTGAACGGTAAATATAATTTGTATAATTGTCAAATTCATCATTGAGTGAAGGGTTAAATTTTAAGCGTTGTGCTAATATAGGAAATTATAAAAACAACATCGCATGGCTTTTTTTTTAATTTTTTTTATTTTTAAGTATTTTAAACTTTTGTAATTGCACATCGAACTAAATTTTATTATAATTTATTCCAACGCCGACGTCATGGACATATCATGGACTTTTTTTTAGGTTTTTTTTTTGGCTTATAAATTTTTATGTATTTTTTTAATCGTAATTATATAGTATTACTAAGCGGTGACATTTTTGGTCGACAGTGGATTCTTTGTGGCAGTATTTTTGTCGGTCAGTGTTAGTAGTAAACGTTCTCGTTATTAAATAAAGTTTCCTTCTTAAACGTGCAGTTAACTTAAAGACATAATGCTCTAACAGTAATGAAGTAAAAAGAAAAAAATATTAATCGGTTGTCCTTCCATAATTCCTACGATTAGTTATTTATAAATAGCCAGGCTAATGGCATCGCTATTTTAGTTAAGAAGATGAGCTACACTCTTACTGATGGTACTGATTTTTAAAGGTTTTTATTTATTTATTTTTTTTTTTAAGCAACAGATGTGTCGCGTTACAATTTCCTTTCTGTATTCTGCAATATTTTAGTTACTTCGTTTATTCTTTGACAAGCGACCGATTTCTTTTAACATAAATAGCGAGCGATAAAAGAGCACATGTTGAGTGTACGTGTACATATTCATGTGTACGCTCGCTCAATAGTATTGGTCAATCTTTAAAAAATAAGCCCATTTTTTTATTTTTACAAACGCAAATAAGCTGACAACATTAAGTTTTACCGTCGTGTGTACAGAACTCGAAATTTTAGCGTTTATTTCTGGTGAATAATTAACATCCTTATTGCTTTACTTATTTTCTTAGATATACTACAGAGTGTTAACAAAGATTATGTCACTTTAAATAACTTTTCGATAGTTACACGTAGAAAAATGAAATCTAGGAAAATTTCCTATCTCAAAACGATCTATTTTTTTGGTACGAGACCACTACACCGCAGGAGACCTCAACGGAGGGAGGGCATTTAAAAATAATTAAAAGGAAAAGGTAGGGTTGTGACGAATCATTTTAAAGGGGATTAAACGCAAAAGGGTTTTTTTTATAAAAACTTCGGACTACGACAATATTAACTAAAATGGCTGCCGTTTAAAGTTTTTGTTTTACAAAAATGGTCTACAGTACCTCTTAAATAACTATTTAACGTGAAACATTGAAAAAAAATTACCAAATGTTGCTACTACAAAACGCTCTATTTTTACTTGGGATGTACTGCAGGCCGCTTTTGAAATTGGCTGTGAAAAACATTAAACGGTCGGAATTTTGGATAGGTCTGTCATAGCCCAAGGTTTTTTACGTCAATTTTTTTTAATGCCTTTAAAATGGTGTGTCACAACCCTACATTTTTTACTTAAAATTTTCGAGTTGTTCTGCACGGGAGTCCACTGGATTAATGGGATGATTGGTGGTCTCATATTGAAAATTAGATCGATGAGAACATTTTATGAATTTAATTTTTCCACGTTTATCTATTGAGAAGATATTTTACGGTTGTCATAATCTGTTTACAGTCTCTAAAGAAAGATAACACGTATAAATAAATTAAAAAATTGTAGAACTTTTCGTTAAATTTGAATTTTTTAAAAAAATTATCGCATTCTCAACCCTACGGGAAACTTTTTTTAAACGTATTTAAAAAGAATGTTCAGAAAACTTAAAATTAAAAAAAAGCCTTTTATAATGATCTGTTAAATTACGTGTAAAATGACCAGAAGTTTAAACTTGCAACATAATCTATCTTAAGCGATGATGAAATATTTAAAACCATATCGATCGACAGCAGTTTAGTATATTAGTACAAAAGCTTAATACGGTGTATCTGTTTTTTCACGTTTAAATGAATGAGCTCCATTGTTCTCAAGCGTGATCGTATTCCTTTATTTGCTTATAACTTGTTCCGTTCTTAACGTCTCCAAAAATCCCAACTCTTTCTCTCCTTTCTTCTAATTTTTCTTTCACGATCCTTCGCTAAAGAGAACTTGTAGGTAGGATATGCCCCGATCATAATCGGGGCATATCCTACCTATCCTCTTTGTATTATCTTTATTAAATTTTGCTTTTCTTCTATTCTCGATATTTTTTTCATTTTGTATGCCTATTTTAATTTCTCCAATCTCCTTCATAACTACGTTTCAGTACTTCGTATTTATCCCTCCCGATCTTACAAAATTATTCACTGTGAACTTTTGTTCCTTCTTCGATTAAAACACCCGACCCGCGTAGTCATCTACGTAGTATCTCTTTTCTCTCTTTACAACGCTTCTAATATTAATTCTCTGTTAATTTTTCAGCGTATACTTTGAAAAACGTTATATGTTCTCTACGCTCGCGCTGAATACCCGTATTTAATTGTTGTTGCCCCTCTTCCAACGACTAGCCCCTCTATATGATCTACATATATATAGCGTATACCTTTTCATTAAATAATGATGATAATAAGTGCATCTCTCCGACAACATCGGGTGGAACGCTGGCGTCTCTGTCATTTATCAGAAAGATTCTAGATTTGAATCCCGGTCAAGCTTTGCGTTTTTCATACGTTACAGAATTCATCTTTCATTGGTAACTGTGATCGAACGGTTAACGTATAATTGTAAAATAAAATATCTGCCGTACTCTAAGAAAGTAAATAAAAATTCAGATATATGATGTATGCAACATTATATATGCGAATTAATTCCTTTTTTAATGAAAATTACTTAGAAATGTTTGTTAAGCATCATAATGGAACGATTATAGACAACTAATACAAGAGGATCTCCTCAAAACAGTACATCTCTGATATGAGGAGTGAAGTAGTTTCTTTGTTTTATTCTTCTCCAATATGCTGTGTACATTGTTTTAATCATATATAGAAATTTAGGTGATATTCAGACCTCCCTACAAATGACATTTATGTTGTGCGTACTACACGATCTGGTTTTTATAATTAAAACAATTACTATCAGAAAAGGTAATTCTGATAAATGATTCTTATATATCGATTACGTTTCACGCGTCTTAGATATAAGAACGATTAAGATAAATAATTTAAAGTAATAGACTAATGAATTTTATTATTTTATGAAATAGTTTGTTATATACACTGCCTCTACTCAGATGTAATTATAATTAACCATCTAATTAGGCTTCATTTTCTATATTAATCGTTACTTATTTGATTTGTAAGTTTACCGATAAATAACAATATATCACGGTTCTATCTCGATTAGAACATTCTAATTTGCATTGTGTTTTGAACTGGAAAGTTCAATAGCGTTAACGTACTTGTAATGAAATAAACAGGATACGTTATTAAGCGACGTTTATTCTGTTTGAGTTACAAAAGGTTATATTGCAATATGAATATACGATGCGGTTATTGGTTCTCAGAATTTACTACAGAGTAATATTCTACTTTTCTTAGTACTTATGTTCACATGTGTTTCCGTGGGAGTGTTATTTCTGTAACTCGTGATTATATTCAATAAATGTACAACAAATACAACCGCTTTCTAGAATCGGTGAGAGGTTGTCATCGTTACAGGTTAGCGTTTATTGCAGGTCGACGGTTAACGCGTTTAAATACCGCGTTTAAATCAAAGTAAATTTATACTTAATTTAAAAAAGTGGATTTCACTTATATATATTTAAATTAAATATGTAAGTATGTATTTAATTTTAATCTGTATTTAAATGCTTATACTATCGATAAAATTTAATAGTTCGGTTTCAATTGAAATCGAAACATCTGGTCCGTCGTTAAGTAGATACGATGTTACGAAAAGTTTTAGAATTGTAATTTAGTTTATATTTATTTATTTTACGAAATTACGAATTTTCAAATAAATAATTTAAAAAAGAAATCCATTTTTAAACCTTTTTATCGAAGGATTACGTCAAAGTGAATAGTTTTAACTCGGATGTTTTAAATGTTAATTTCCTGATAGTCCAAACTCAACACGAGTTTGTATTATATATACGTTGGATGTTAGCGAAACAACAAACTTTAAATAAATTTTCAACCGTTTGACGTAGAGAAATAATACTTAACAAATGCGCCGACCTCGAAACGATGTATTTTTTCGGTGAGTCCACCACACTTGAAGCACCGCAACGGCAGTAGCAACCGTGGGGGAGGGGCAACTCAAAAATATTAATGAAAAGGGTAAGATTATAATACATCGTTTTAAAGAGTATTGAAAAAAATAATAATTTAAAAAAACAAACTTCGGACTATATTCCTAATCAGATTTAGCCATTTAATGTTAATGATAACTGTCTGGGTCGACCTACTGGTAAAACTCGTCATCGTAAATCGGCTGATCTCGAAGTCGAGAAAGTTCTCGTGTTCGAATCCTAATAAAGTTAATCGCCTTTATTCGAATTTGAATAGTAGATCGTGGATACCGGTTCTTCGGTGGTCGGGTTTCAATTAATCACGCGTCTCGGGTACGGTCCACCGAGTCCGTACAAGTCTACTCTTCACTCGCGCGTCACGAAAATGGACGCGGGTGCCTACGGGTCGCGAAATCAGAAAGCTGTACAGAATATCTGGAGACTTCCGGATATTTATACGAGAATAATGATAATTCTAAAAGTGATCTACAGAACCTTTTAAACTGCTCGACAGTAAAACATTAAAAAACATATAATTTAGCAAACCTCCAACCTCAAAACAAGCTATTTTTCGGTATTAAATCATTATTAGGGATGTACTATAAGTCACTTTTGAAATTAGCCGTAAAGATTATTAAATGGCCGCCATTTTGGTAGAGTTATCATGACGAAAAGTTATTTAATAGAATTTTTATTTTTGAAAGTTCTTTAAATGATCTATCACGACCGTATACTCTTTTCATTTAAAATGTTTCATTTTCCTTATGTGACGGCTTGAAGGTGTGATGGAATCAAACCGAAAAATATCGTTTGAAGTAGGAACATCGCTTAATTTTTGTTTACGTTTAACGGTTGACAGGTTAGTTAAGCGTTGCTGTACTTTATTATATGAACCGTTTTATCAATCGGAAAACATAATCCAAAAGATCATTTAAAATATTTAAAAATTGATCTGAAACAAATAAAAATAAAAACTTCTTTTCTGTAATTAAATTAATGTTTATGTTTGTGTTTTTTTTTGTTCGGGCTTTAAACTTATTAAACATACACACTATCACTATATATATATATATATATATATATATATAGAGAGAGAGAGAGAGAGAGAGAGAGAGAGAGATAAAAACAGGAAGAGAACGTGATTTAAAGTAATGTAACAAACTTTCAGGATATTTTTATTGCCCACCGGGTTGGTCTAGTGGTTAACGCGTCTTCCCAAATCAGCTACTTTGGAAGTCGAGAGTTACAGCGTTCAAGTCCTAGTAAAGCCAGATATTTTTACACGAACTTGAATACTAGATCGTGGATACCGGTGTTCTTTGGTGGTTGGGTTTCACAATTAACCACACATCTCAGGAATGGTCGAACTGAGAATGTACAAGACTACACTTCATTCACACTCATACATATCATCCTGATTCATCCTCTGAAGAATTATCTAAACGGTAGTTACCGGAGGCTAAACAGGAAAAAGAGAGAGGATATTTTTATTGTGAAAATAAAGAACGTTTATATAAGCAAAGGTTCACTTGAAGCGTGTTTGTATTTATTATTTTTTTTAAATATTTTTTTCTGTTGTTTCGTGATATTGAACATTTTCTTCCGTCTAATACCGTTTTTATTTTTAACCTCCGGGACCACCGTTAGGTATTGCTTCAGAGGATGAGGTAGATGAATAATTTATAGCGTGTGTGAAAATGCTATGCCTGATCGAGATTCGAACCCCGGATCTCCGGATGGAAGATGAAAGAAGAAATCGTCTTTAATATCTACTTAAATCTGCCCCATTTTAATGTTTATAATGAACTTCAAAGTTCTTACGTTTGTATTTACTCGTAGTTTCTGTGTATTTCATTCGTGCCATTTTACTCAGAATCTAATTCTTTACAAATTTTATTTATAACTTTTTTGTGTTTATAACCTATTTAACAAACTTGTAGTACGCCAAAAATAAAGTAGTGAGATTGTCGACCCGAACCTTTTGTTTTTTATTCCAGATTTCTTGAAAACTACTAAAAAACTGTTCCGGAAACTTTGGTCAGATTTCATATAAATCCGTTAATTTTATTCCTTCATTTGGGTCCCAAGAATTACAATTTGGGCTAATTTTACCGAAGACACAGAAATCAGGGCGAAATCTTTCGCTAGCCAATATTTGCTAACGAAGCGTTTTCATACCTATGTTTATATAAAATTCGTTTCACCACAAGAACATGTCCTAAATGTTTGTTGAATGTTAGAAAGAAATGTGTAAATCCGCTTACGATTAGATTTTTTAACAAAATAATACATTTAATACAAATCGTTTTTGAAATGCCATGATGATGATTATGAAAATATATATCATTATTTTAAAGATATCTGGTCTGAGGCAGATCCCTTGCGTTATTTTCATCTTCAGTCTCTTCTATTTTCAGCCATTCTTTTAAATTCCTCTTCGTTCTCGTTAACGTTTCAATCGCCTATAATTTTGAATCTCTTTTATAACTTAAACTGTTGCTTCTAACATTGTTTTGAACCGATCTTTTTCTTTCACGATATATTACAGAAAATTTCATCTTTCTCTAAACAATTGAATTTTTCTGATTAAGCTTTCTTTTTACTTATTTTTTACTTTTGATATTTTATTAATTTTTGATTTTCATTACGATCTGTTTTTAATTTTCTCCGATCCGTGCATTTATGACCGCAGTTGAAATGCCTCAAACCTTTCTTTTTTTTATATCAATGTTTTATATCCTTACAAAAGGGCACTTCATTGGACGTTTCCTCATGTCGTATTCTATCTTATTACATAACAATTGTTTCTGTTTATTAAACGCTCCTTAGGTATTAATATTCTTGGAAATATCCGAATGAATTGTATACCGTTTGATCAGATCCTCACTAAAGTGAAAGAAGGTAACTAGGATTACTGTCTGATGTTCTTTAGTTATTCTTCTAATATATATAAATACCGTATATTTATATATTTTTAATAAGTTTAAATTTTTATGTGCTTTTTTATTGTTTTTATTATCATTTCTGTTTTTTTTTCCTTACAGACGGTTTAGTTAGTTACTCGATGCCACAAGGTTTAATTAGAGGTAATGTTGATCTACGAGATTCAACTTACGATGGTCGTGAAGAATCTGACAGATTAACCGGTGGCTTAGGACAACTTGTCGATGGTCACCGTGGTAATGATAATTTTCATTTTGAGCCTCAGGATCAGGAAAGAGGTAAGTAAGAGGAAGTTGTTAACTTTTATTGAATTTTGTTTAAATTACCTTAGCGATATTATTATTATTATTGTGTGAAAAAAGGTTACGTTTCTGTACATAGTAGAATATAATACAAACGTTCATTTTGTCTGTAGTTTAATTTACGTACAAAATTTTTAGTATCGTTATTTTTAAAGTTACAAAAGTAAAATTAAAATTATTCTATATATAATTTTATTGGAACGATTTATCTGATAATTTCAGTTATTCTTTGATATGTGTATCAGTTATTCGGCGCTATTAAAACCAGTTGTTAAAAATTAAATTGCGCTTTTCTATTTTTGGAGGTGTTCTTAGCCGAATAAAATTATTATAATTTGTTGCAGTAAGACGATAATTACCAAAGCGATTTGAATGAAATTTGTTATTTATCGTGTAATAACAGTTTATTATTTTTTAGGTAATCAGTGTTACTAAAACAAGAAATTGTTCTTTTTTCGATACAGGAATTAAATAAAAATTAAAAAATAAGAAAATCTGTGGTTTTTTTTTTAATGAACATGATTACGTAAGTATTCCACGGGTTTGAAGCTTATTAACTCGCCTAAAGTTGCATAAAGATTGAAAATTTATTCTCATTACCAAATATGATATAAATCGTTTATTTTGATCGGTAAATTATAATAATAGATTATGAAGAATCTGTCAGGAATGTGTAAATGTGCTACTCCATTGTTAAAAAAAAAAATCTGCTGAAGGATCAAGGGAAACCGTGGTAAAATATTGAGCATCATCACAAAATACAAAATTAATTATAGAATAAAAAAAATAATAAATGCGATTGAATGCCGATCTCCTTGGCGGAGAGGTAGCGTTTCGGGTTTCATCCGGAGGTCCCGGTTTGAATCCCGGTTAGGCATAGCATTTCTCATACGCTACAAAATTCCATTACCATATTTCCACAGACATGCTTCAAGCGTTTGTGTGGAATTAATTTATCAGGTAAAACAAAAGTCCATATTGTTTGAAGTAAATGAAAACAACACGTGAAATAATATTAAAGTAAATAATGAAGATTCCAAATAAAATAAAATAATTTTTAAACGATAAAATCAAAAAAGAATAATGCTAAAAAGTTACAAATAATTATATTTTTATTTATTAACCGAAGTAAAGGTATTTACAAAAAAACAATTATTGAAGTCGGTGCCAGCCAACACAAATTAAACGTAAAGTTACGTAAAGTTAGTACCTCAACCGGTGTTCTTTACTTTACGTTTTCTGTACTTTATTCTATCCAAACAGTAATCTTTTATTTTTGGATTTTGAAGTCATTAGCTTAGACGTACTGTATGTTCCAAAACTTTTCGAAAATTTGTTTATTTAATCTTTTGAATCCATTCAGATCATGTACGTCCCCGTTAGAGGCGAAGAACAGAGGACAGAGTCCCGGTTGCTGGGTGATGGTGGCCGGGAACGGCATAGCCGGGCCTGGCGTTTCCCTCATCTGGAAGCTAGAGGCGAAGGCACCTCCCGAAACCGTGTTCATGCTTAATTGGGGTTCTGATTTCGGGAGACAGGGTTAAAAAAAAAGTAATATATATATATATATATATATAAGTACTAGATACTACTAAAAATTTTGAAATAAAATAATTTACAAAAAAAATTTCAAAAAAATAATAGTACTAAAAGGTTTCAAATAATTATATTTTTATTCATTAATTTAAATAAAAGTAATTACATCAAATAACTATTTTTGAATTCGGTGCTAGCCAACACAAATTAAAAAAAAAACCTATGACCTATGTAATACAAATCCTACTTCAAACAATGCAAAATTGTTAATAGAAGTTTTACTACAATAAAATGAAATTATCTATATTAATATTATCTATAAAAATATAATAAAACAGTGAAATGCGACATACAAAAAAACGATATAAGAATAATTTATAAATTCTTAGGTACATATATTATCACCAAGTATTATATAGCCTTAGCAAACTGAAGATGAGGTATGATCGTGAAATGCTGTCTCTTATATGCTTTTAAGATCCCATTTTACATGTGGGAAGAATCTTGTTTATCCGTGTAGCAGTCGGTTAAGGTACTCTCTTTTTCCTGTTTAGCCTCCGGTAACTACCGTTTAGATAATACTTCTGAGGATGATATTGTATTGAGTGTAAATGAAGTGTAGTCTTGTACATTCTCAGTTCGACTATTCCTGAGATGTGTGGTTAATTGAAACACAACCACCAAAGAACACCGGTATCAGGTAATCATTTATAATGCAACGGTTCTTACGGACGAAGGATTAAAGAAACCGCCGCAAGAAAATGGATAGAAGAAAAACGGGTGCACTCCCTGAAAATGATGCAAATGTGGAAAACAAGCAAAAAAAGAAATAATATTGGCACGGTCTCTAGTAGACCGTTTCGAAATAAAAAACAATTTTTAAATAGGTATAAACGTTAAAAACCTTCTTTATTTTTACTTTTAATAGTGTGATAATTGGGAAAACTTTCTTCGGAAATGTTATTGCTTTGAGAAAAAAATGACTATTTCCAAACCATAAACAGTTAATGCTTTTTAAAAACGTTAGTAGTCTACTTCAGAATCGAGATTAATAGTTTATTAATTTTATTTAACGTTTACTTTAAGAAATACTTTTCCGTAAATGTATTTATTTTAGTGAAGAGTTTAAACTTTATTTTCATCGAAAAAAGAAAAGTTTATGCAGTTATCCCCTTTTTTTATATAAAATATCATGAATATAAATTTTTCAGTTTTCCTCTTTCGTAATACTCTACGTGTTAATTTATTAAAAAGTTTTTTTTTAATACAAAATTAAACAACAGTAATAACACGTGACGTAATTTTATTTTTTTTAGATACGATATGGCGGTAGAAGTTATTAAAAATTCTGAAAGTTTACTTCGGTACACAATTTTTCGCTCTTTCATTTTTTTTTTTACATTATTATTGTTTAGTTTGCTCTGTTTTAAACCTGCTAATTTTTGGTTTTTGTAAAAATTATGCGGTCTTCTCATGGCGGTAGTTTTTTTTGACGTAACATTAATGTACGTGCCGTGCATTTTCATACGCGTTATTCTTTTATATACTGTATCTTAATAGTAATAATATTCTATTTGTTATTCATTATTTTACGATAACTGTAAATATTTAGTGCTATTCTTGTTGAAAAATTCAACTTAAACCGTTAATATTTGAAGTTTTAGATTTACATGCTAATATCTTACTGTACTTTCGTCTCATCGTAAGGAATAGGAATTTAATACTTTTTTCTCTCTTTTCTAGTTAATTTTAATCGCTTCTTAACAATCCTAAAAAAGGAAGTTCGTAAAATGTAGGAAATAAATAAATTTTAGGAAATCTTACGATTAAATACGTTGAATTAAGTAATTTTTTTTTTTTGTTAAAAAACAATTTAAAAGTTTTATTGTGAAAGCAAAACCAACTCGTTTGTAAAAATGTAATTTTAAACGACCAAACTATAATGATATTTTAGTTAACATTAAAATTACAAACAAATGTTTTATTCAAATTCGTACGTAGTTATGTTACATACTCGCAGATTATATTAAACGAATTATGAAACGTAGATAAGTAATAGAAACTGCTTCTTAATTTCTGAACAAGATTTAAGATAAACCTTACTCAGAGAAGACTTTTAGAATACGTGAAAATAATTTTTAATTAAATGATTTTGTATATATTTAAATACAATTAAAACGAAGATAAGGAGATTCAAAGCTATTTAAATAGTATTATTTAAATGTACATCTGCAGAGTGATGTTAGTTTCGTAAAAATATCTTGGAATTTAGGAATTTAATTTTTTAATACCGGTTGTAAGATCTTTAGCGATCGGGTAAGTTATTTATTCCTTCTCTTAGGTAGAAATACTTCTGAATGACACAGGATAATCGATTCGAGATAACTTCTGTTATCCACACTTTTTCACTACAAAAATTTGCGGTGTAAAACGTTTTTCATTTTATTATCGCTCATCGGCAGCTGTTAACGGGTTGCAGCCAGAGTAAAATAGAATGTAGAAGAGATAATTGCTTTTGAGCTTTCTCTCCTTCAAGTCGATTGTAAATGTTCGTTACATCTATCTATTCGTTGTTCCAGATCGTAGAGAGTGTAGATATTTAATTGTGGAAAAGGTTTTAATTTAATGTGTGGAGAGTAGCGCTTTAAGGAATGAAACGCAAACTTTAGAAAAAACAGAAAGACGAAGAATAATTTGCGGTAGACTGTTGTAAAGATTCGAGCTATACTGGTGGGATACGTATTTAATTCAGAACTCTAGAGGAAGGCAAGAAGTTATTTACTACAGTAAATATGTTGAATTTATAAGATTTGCACAGAAAAGAATGGAAAATAGCATCAACCTAGTCGACGACTGATTGGCTCCGAATATAAAGTTATTTAAAATAATAGAAAAACCATAAAGTAATTTCTCATAAACTGAGTTATCATGTTGTCGCGTAAAAATAGCTCTGTTATTTGTTACAAGTATCTATTAATTTTTTTTTGTGGATACATAATTATAAAAATAATCGAATTACAAAATTAGATTTTTTTGTTCTAAATGTCGTTTATGTTTTATATTTAACGCTGTCAAAAAATAATCTGACAGCTAATTTTTGTATCCTGAGAATTTGTTTATTTGTTCAAAAAAGAGTCTTGAGAGATAATATTATATTTTATAAGATATTAATAAATAGTAATAATACATTTTTTATAACACTGACAGGCATAGAGTTAAGTTTTAAATATTTAAGAAAATTAATTCAGTTTAACGAAATAATTTAGCTGTAGATTTCGACTCTGCCTTATTATTTTGTAGAGAATGTCTGTTTAAACATGCGTTCTAAATTTTCTTAAAATATTTCAACATGTTCTTTAGATATGAATTTCATCTATTTAAAACACATAACACGGCAAACTATTGCCGGATATGTACTTTTTTCGTTTTTTTTTTATCCTCCGGATCCACCGTTAGGCATTCTTCGGAGGATGAGATGAAAGATTTGTAGCGTGTGTGAAAATGCTGTGCCTCACCGGGATTCGTACCCGTGACCTCCGGATGAAGGCCGAAACCGGATAAGTACTTATATAAACTTTTATATAAACTTTTTTTATTCTTATATCGGTGTGAGAAATATGCTACCGAAATAATTGTAAGATCCTTTTTAATCACCCGTTATAAGTTAGTAAACAATAATGTGTTATTTTTTGATCGCTTGTACCGAATAGAAATTATTCACTGTCCTAATCTTTATGACAGCCTTCTTGTTAACGATTTACACGTAAATCGTTTGTAAACGAAAATTTACTCTTATTTTTTTTTATCTACTGTAATCTCAGGAACTACTGACAAATTTCAAAACATTCTTTAAATTTTTAAACGCGTATTTCTTCTGGAACGATACATAATTAATAAGAATTTCGTTTTCCTCCGTTTTATATTTACCTCTTTTAATTAATATTCTCTTTGTAATTTGCTATTACTTCGTAATAATATGGTGAGTAATACTGTATTATGCAATTTAAAAAAGTCAAAGATTCATTTTTCAAAAATAATCCCTCAGCGATGGAAATAAATTTTTAAAAAAACTTTTTAAAAATCGTTTAACAAAGATACAGCCATATAATTTTAAATAAAATAAACTGTAATTTTCTAGGAAGGGGTGAAAACTTTTGGCTATTTTTTTTAAAAATATTTTTCGTTACCGCTTTGTAGTGGGATGTGCAAAAGGTTTTTATAACTGTTTAAAGACCTACCGTTGTAAAAAATATAGTTGTAAAATACTTCCCGTATTTCCTTTTCTAAAACAAGATAATCACTAACAAAAGAAAAACATATAAAGTAATTTTTTGGGGAGGGGATGAATATTAAATACATTTTTTTGGTAATATGTGATCTCGATAAAAACTTCGATTTTTTTAAGAAAACGTTTTTGCTAAAGCTCCCCGATAAAGAAGAAGATTTTATTTCGAGCGTAACACCATCACCCCTTTTTCGAATTTTTCCAAGATTTATTATATTTTTTCCTCCCGAAGTAGTACCTGTCTAGCGAACTTGAAGAAAACCAGTCGACGGGGTCCACAGTTATAAGATCAAATACAGGCCGACATAGATACTCAGTACATACTCACAAGCATCCGTTCTGACAAAAGTAGATTTTTTGACTTGGAAGCATCGGAATAAAAAGGTTTTTTTGCAGACTACTTAGTTTAATTTTTTTAATGGACAAAATTTATAAAAGACTAATTTTTTAGATATATATTGTTTTTACCGATCTGTATACTTTTCCCGTTATAGCTACAGCTGCTATAGCGGCATATATCTCTGTAGCCGGGAAGATAATAAAACTTTGGAGAGGGAGAACCGATTTATAGTATATTTATGAAGTCCTAGGCTTTCATTCTTGGGTGAAGTAGGGCGATACTCGCGTAAACTCTCTCCAAATTTTGTTCTTTCTAATAATTGGAGTGTTTGGACCGTTTACTTTTTTAAATATATAACCCGAGTATACTTCGTATATTGTAAATATATTTCGTACAGATCATACGAGTGTGTGATAGTACAAGACCGTCTGCGAGCGAAGCCAAATAACGATAGTATTTTATAAAATCGAGCAAAGCGGGCATTATTTCTTGCGGTTTAAAAAAATGATGTAAATTTTAGAAAATATAATTATTTATCGTACATAAACGTTCTTATTAAATTTTATAATAAAAATTAATTAAATAAAGGATTATAATCGGTGTAGGTAGCGTGATACCTCTATGCGATTGTCATCGACTCATTAGTAGCCTATACAAAGGGTATTAATTAAACGCTGCTGCATTTCAGCCTACGGTCACGTGCTCTTATTGTCGTTGACATGATAAATAAATGATTATTTACGGATTAAAAATGGCAAAACGTGCTTAATTTTTCTTTTTTTGTTATTTGATCCACCGCGGGTATTGAATTGTCAGTAAAGATTAATGTAACAATTTATTGAAAATTTCATGATAAATGTGAAAATTACTTCTTTTTAAATTTAAAAATTAAACTTTTTGTATTTATTTGTAATATTTCAACAAAAATTATAGTTCAACGTCTGTTATATTTAAAGATCCATAATAATTTATAGGAGTAGCTATAAATTTACGTTACGGTGTATGATTTACAGAATAACCCTGATGCCAGTTCCGTGAACTGTCAATTTTCTATTTATGTATATTAAATTTGTGTAGACTGTTTTATGATTTATTTACGGGGGACAAATATTTATAGAGGCTGCTGCTGCTTTTAATAGCTTTCTGGTTATTTCATTCGTGGACATAAAAATTAAAATTGTCTTTATCGGCTTCAGGTTAATCGGTTTTCGACATGTGCTGCTGAAATCGTCTCATTCACTCTCGTGTGTGTGTGTGTGTGTGTGTGTGTGTGTGTGTGTGTAAATATATATATATATATTTATATAGGTCTACATTCGTATTGGAAACCATCTGGAATTACTTGCCCTTATATTCCTGTTCCTGCTTTTGAAACGATGAAATAAATGTTACTTCTGAAACAAGTTAAGTTCTAATCCGTATATTTTTATGGTTATTGACCAAAAACCTCTTTACTTATACGCTCATAAATGTTTATTATGAAACCGTCTTTTCGTACTTAGCATACAATATTGAATTTTCAAGAGTGGCAGCATAGTTTTAGTGCAGCAGGATTTTTACTACCGATAAAATACATTTTTTTTAAATATTAAAGATTAGATTTTTTTAAAAAAAAGGAGTTTTAAAAAAAATTGCACAAAAGGGCAGTATAAAATTATATATTGTTTTGAACTCTTTTCTACATTTCGGTACAAAATTAAATAAAATTTATCAGCGACTTACTAATCCTTAGTTCTCCGAAAAGTTGAAACGTAAACATAAATTTGAAAAGTATTATTGTATACGTTTTAATAAGGCTTTTTGTTATATTTTTTGAATTTATTTTAATTTTTATTAAAGTATGGAAGCCGTAACGTAGCAGTGCTCGTATGGAAAAAAGCGTTCGTAAAAAAATAAAAAAGGAATCTATAGAGAAGTGATCTAAAGAGCTAGAAACTAGCAAGCATGATCTCAGACTTTATGAGATCGAAAAATACCTATTATTTCTTATTTATAATTTTTCCCATTAATTTTATTGTGAAATATTATAAATATTAAAAGGACTGCGTAATATATATCATTATGCGTTAAAAATTGACTACTAAATAATGATAATAAGAAAAAAACTTATCTAAAACCGTCGATGTGATTATCAGATTTTTCATTGTAAAAATCTTCCAATGATGATTTCTGAAAGAAAGTTTCTTCAAGATCATCAAAAGATGAATTTTTTATTTTCAAAATAAGATTGGTACATTTGGTTAAGAATAAATCTTGAACATATATATATACACCGGGTAATCAAAAAGAATTTCATAACTTTCAAAGCATATAAAAATTCATTTAGATTCGGTTGAGGTCTCATTTCATAGCAAAACAACAAGTTTTGACTCACGTAATTCATTAGTACCGAATTCTACCATTAGAGTTGTTAAAAATAGATACATTTGCTGGTGCGGAACGTGCTCGCTATGTTTTGGTTTCATGATTTGCAGTCAGTAACTGAACTTCAACGTAACTTTCGAACAGAGTACGGTAGGGAACTTCCTAGTTGGCGTACAGTTTACTCTTGGCACCAAACCTTCATTGAAATAGGTTGTTCTGTTAAATATACAAAATCACCAGGACGCTTAGAAAAATCACCTGGAATTTCTGAAGCTGCTGTGGAACAACTCGGAGAAAACTTTGCACGTTGTTCGAAGAAATCAACTCCACGTACGTCACGTGAGACTTGCAGATTTGTGTGGAAATGATGGATAGAATTGCAGCCAACGATACATTTTTAGACGATGTAACTTTTAGTGATAAGTTAACGTTTCACATCAGCGGCAAGATGAACACCCATATCTGCCGAATATGAGGTAGTGAAACCCTCATGAAACTTTGCAACACATTCGTGATAGCTCTACAGTCAATGGTTTTGGTGTCCTAAGCAAACAACTATACGCCCCATTCTTCATCCAAAAGGCGTAAATGTTTAAATCGTTTATCTGGACATGCTTCAAAATTTTCTAATTCCCTCAGTTCTAATTTCCTCAGTTAGACGATGATGGACGCTATTACTATCAGCAAAATGGGACACCACCTCACTAACGCCTGCAACTCCGAGATTTTCTTAATACTCGATTCTCGTAAAGATTCGTCGTAAAGGACCAATTGTATGGCTACTTGGCTCCCCAGATTTGATCCAGCTAGATTGTTTCTTGTGGGTTTTCATTAAAGATCGGCTTTGCCTGCTGATCTTTTTGAACTAAGACTTCGAATTAACGCCGCAGCTGTTGAGGTAACCTCCGAGTTGCTGCCCTCAGTCTGGAATGAAATCGACTTCAGGTGCGTTGTATATCGCATTACAAATGGAAGTCGTATCAAACCAAAGTAAATTTTCGGTGACAAACATGATATTTTTTTTTATAACACACATATATATATATATATATATAATTTTAAAAAACTATCAGTGAATAGCTTCATCAATTTTGTTCAAAATGAGGTTAGTGACGTTTTCGTGTTGACGATGAACCTTTGACTTTATTTTATGCAAAATTTGAACTTTATATATATAAAGCTGTAGATATATAAAGCTGTAGGTATTTCCGTAACACATCGTATTTTGTTGCGTCTCTCTAGAGCCGAATCTGTTTTAATTACGAACCCAGCGCTAAGGGAAAATAAAAGGGATTAATTATCTCTGCGCTTCTTTCACCACCTTTGTTCGGGTAACTGACACCAACATATCATAAAGTCATAAAGGGTCTAATGTCCGTCATCCCGTGGGAGATGGCAGATATTGCGAGTTATGGGGTCCAGTATTGCGTTTTTCCTGCTTGCTGGAAGGCGTCAAGAACTGTTTTCTTGCTCAAACAACAGTCACTTTCAGGGGCTCTCGAATATCGCCCTATAAGTTTCATTAATTTTTTTGCGGTTAATGTCAATATGTCATTAATAATATGGGCAAAGTTGTGGAGAGGCTCATCGCTAATAGACTAATTGAGGAGCTGGAAAACAACAACCTCCTCCATGAGAATCAGTTTGGTTTTAGGCGGGGGCAGTCCACTATTAACGCCATCAACAAAGTCGTTTCATGGGCTGCTGCGGTGAGGGCTGGGACTTGGAGAACCAGGCGTATCCCACTAATGATACTCCTGGATATAAGGAACGCTTTCGCTTCGGTACCTTGGCCAGCTATATTGAGGGCACTTCAAAGAATGAATATAAGCGAGTACATAGTGACGCAAGTAGCCAGCTATCTATCCAAAAGACGGACTGAAATTAATACGGTGGATGGTGTGATAAGTCATCAGATCTTCGGTGGAGTCCCGCAGGAGTCTGTACTCGGACACCTACTTTGGAACATCTTCTATGATGAAATTTCCAGTACCTTAGATGAAGTGGAGGACAAGGGGAATGTTACTTTACAATTAGTTAATGAATGGCTCGTCAACAACAGTTTGGAAGTCTCTCCTTCCAAATGCAAGAGTATCTTCTTCGCTGGTAGGAGGATACTCAGAAGATTAAATCTGCGCCTGAGAGGAGAGGCAATTGTCGAGGAGGAAAGTGCTAAATATCTAGAGGTGTTACCGGATAAACACCTCAAATACTCCAGTCATGTGGCGATGATCTGCGACAGAGTGGAAACAACAATCCGTGCCTTGCAAGGACTTATCACCTCGGTGATAACATCGTCTCTGTTGTACGCCGCCCCGGTATGGTCCGATGCGGTTAATGTCAAGCGCAACAGAAGAAAATTAACTAGCACTCATAGGAAGTCACTTCTGGGTGTGGTTTCGGGGTACCGAACCTTATCGTATGATGCACAGTGCGTACTTTCTTCGGTGCCCCCGATAGAATTAGACATTAAAGGACGAAAACTAAGGGCTAATTAGGCAAAGATGAGGCCAATTCTATAATACGGGAACAATGGAAGGTGGCGTGGGCGGGTTCAGCAGTAGCCGCACGGACGAGAAGAATTATCCCGGTCCTGGATGCTCGGCTAGATCGCTCTCATGGCGAATTAATTACCACATAACGCAACTCATGTCGGGACATGGTGCGTTTGAACAATACCTGCATAGGTTTGGCAGAAGAGAATCACCCATCTGCTGTTACTGCGATGCGGTTGACGATGCCGAACACACTATTTTCGTGTGCAAACGACGGGATGAACATCGTATAAATGCAGGACTGATACATACCCGACCGGAGCAGCTCTCGGAGTGGCTCTTGGCTATGTCCGGAAACCGGCTTAATTTTGCTATATTTGCAAGAGCAGTTCTTAGAATAAAAGAAGATGATGCAAGACGACTGTGATACTGAGGGTTTTAGTTTACAGCAGGGCCGGGCGGACAGCCCTGTTCCTGAGGGCTCACATGCCCTGGTGTGTGGGTTCCCGTGATGAAGCGGGGACTCCTGGGGGTCCGTTGTGTGAATGAACGAAAGACCGAGGCCCGGTCGCGGTGTGGGTTCCCGGATACGCTTTAGCGGCTTACAAGCGGCCTCAAACCGACGGCTCCTGCGCCGTCGGTTTGAGGCTGACAAAAGGAAAGACCGAGACCCGATCTCCGGGGGGGGGGGGAGGCTGGGAACGGCATAGCCTGGCTTGGTTTCTTCCGTCGGAGATTAGAGGCAGGCAATTAAAAAATCCGGAAAGGACAAGTCCCCGAGTCGAGTATACTTAATTGGATGTCCGGCTCGGGAATGTAGGGAAAAAAAACCTTCGCAATAATCGCACTCAACGGAGGATCTTAATATTCACGCGCACATGTATATTTTAAGCGGCCGTAACCGGGTCAACTTGTACCCCAGATCCCCCCCTGCTTGTGGTTCATCCATCTCTGGAAATCCGTGATTAGTACCGGTTCGTCTATGTAACCTTCGTCGAGCTATCCCATCTCTTCCGCCTCCGCCTTACCTTCTGGTACATCGCCTTCTTCTCACGAACGAGGAAGTCCAAGGCCGTCGGCCTTGTACTTCCACTACTACCCCGGCGGCTTGTAGCCGCAGCATTCCCGTAGGCAGACGGCCGAATGCATCCCGTATAGAATTTTCACTTGTATCTGTCGTTAAATTTTGTCTCATCCACTTTACAGGTGATTCAATAAACGCACCTTGAATCGCCTCAACAGATTCTTTACTTACTGACTGTCTATCGCTGTTTTTACTCTTATCTACCGAACCGGTTTCTAAATACTTTTTCATCCGTGATTTAATAAGTTTTACAACTGGAAAATTTATATCCTATTTGGTTCTAGACATTCTTTGAAGAGAATTATAGACTTTGTTTCGGCTAACCGTACAACACATTGGGCTTTCTTTTGTAAAAAACTATCCTAAATAAATTATTTATAGAATCTCATATCGGATAAACCGGTGAAGTTAATTTATTTACAACTTAGATCTAAAACGAAGTACAAATAACGGTAAAAATAACATTAAATATTACGGTATATGCCTGAAGAATAATAAACCTTAATCAGGATAATCTTTTATGGACACCTCGTAAAGTATCTTTTAATTTCTCGATGATTTTGTCAACAATATTAACATAAACAGCGTTACCTTTAATCGTTTATCGTTTGTAGATAACTAATATGATTACCTAAATGAGTTTTTTGTCGTCGGGACTAAATTAATGACTCTAATTTGGAAGTGATCTGTCTTCATTTGTACAAAATTAATTCCCAAATTGTGGAATTAGAACTATATTTTTAAAAATCAACCCGATAGTGTGAAAACGAAAGTAATAAGAAAGTTTATTACTTTTATCGTTTGATTAAACGATTTATTGTAAAAATATAAAAAAATACTTCGGGTAATGTAGGTCATCATTTTTCATTTGTTTGTTATACAATTTGTATTAGTTATTTATTATTACGGTTACGTAAACGTAAGCGGCAGTTTTTTTTTTAATAAAAGAAATAATTTGTAAAATTTATTATTTATAAATATTGATGTTATGTTATTTGATATGTGTAGCTCAGTCGGTCTCAGTACACATTTCTAACGTTGAATTTACTATTCGGAGTTAAAGCTGAGATATTTATGACCGGGTAATATGGATTTCGCGTGACTGTAGTTTCTACTCGTCTATATTCCTCTTCCTGCTGAGTTGTGCTGCGTTGTGCTAAGCAGTGACGGTTGACATTTCATCTTATACGTTGTCCCTTATATGTATTATTTACGGTTTCTTCTTTGCGTTCAAATTCTGAGCGCGCTTGTACATCTTGCGACTGAATTTCTTTTTTTAAATTTAAGTTTAGCGAGCCTCGCTTATCCGGATTTCGATGTTAATATTAAAGAATTGTTATGCGATTTTCTAGCGATAACAAAAATGGTAACGTTATCTGATTCACCCTGCTTCGCCTGGAGAGATAGATAATAGATATTATTCGGCTTATACCTACGACCTTAGAATTTTAAATAACAAATAAATACGGATCAAACGAAAAAATTATGTGAGTTATGACCTAATGTATTTCAATACTTATTTTTTATAACGTATTATACGGGTGATTGCAACTCTATTGATTATTCCACACGTTTATTATTTAAAGATAAATATCTTCTTTTTAAAACCGCTTGTCTACTGTGCGTCCTCTTTATATTCTAGATCGATGAAAATTTATGAATACTTCTAAGAAAGGCAAAGAGTGCGACTGAGACGTTATTTAACTAACGTCAATAATTTTAAAAAATTCTGGACTTACTTTTTCTTTTCATCTGAGAAATAGGCTTTAATAATTAACCCGGTTCGACTTAGGTTATCGATTACTCGGTTTCTAGCACTTCGTACAACTCTCTGCGGTCGAATTTTCAGAAGTTATGAAGAAAAACCCTCTTGACTGAAATGATTCAAATCGGTCAGCGGTATTATACTGTATCAGATAACTTTAGACGAGGCATCTATTTAAAATTTCGATAGAAAATATACTAGCACGATGTAATTGAACTTAAAAAAAAAATAATTAACGAGTTCGGTTATTATTTAAAATAAAAATTATCTTTATTCTTAAATCTTCGCTTATTTTTTTTATTTTATTGTAGAAAAATATATAGAAAAAAATATCGTTAAAAATTATTTTAACTGTTAAAAAAGTATAAAAATGTTCCTGAATTCAACTCGCTTAAAAAATAATAGTATCAGTAATTAAAACCGACGAATATTATATTGTAGACAGAATTACATTTTTATTTATTCGATGATACGTTCACTTTTTAAAGGTAGTTAAAATTTATTCTTAGCCTGAAAACTACTTTCACGAAGCAAAACACTTTATATAGAAGACGAAAAATTAAATAAATATAAACGATACATTAGGTGAAACTACTGACGGTTTATAAATACGCATAGCATTTGGACTCGGGTAATGCGGTAAACTACAAAAAATACGGAGGGTGCAATTTTTTTTATCCATATCAATACTGTTCTAATCTCATAGACATCTAAAGACGAGAAAAGTAATTTCTCAGGCGAAAACGTGTTTCTTCTTCTTTTTATTGTAATTTTAAATTGATATTCCGTAAATTTCCATATCCAAAATAAAGAAGTTCCTACTTTCTCTTTTTCTTCTCTTTTTTGTATATAATTCGCTTATTATTTTTTTATTAACCTAATGTGTACATTGAAATCTGTTAAACTATAAGCAACCCCCTTCCCACCCACCACGGACCGATGAGATGAGGATGATGTCTGTGACATATAAATGAGGTGTAGTCTTGTACAGTCTCAGGCCGACCGTTCCTGAGACGTGTGGTTAATTGAACTCCAACCGTCAAATTACACCGATAACCGCAGTCTAATATTCAAATCCGTATAAAAGAAACCGACTTTTGCTAGGATTTGAACCTCAGAACCTTCTATTTCGAAAATCAGCTGGTGAAACAATCGATTTACAGCGACACAGTTAACCGCTAGATTAGCCCGGTGGAAATTAAATTTAATTGTTTTGTTGAGGATATTTCCCTACGCAAAATAAAAAATTTCCAAGTTTTCTTATTGTTTTTACATGGTGAGGATGGATTTCAGAAAAAACCTCAAGAAAAAGGATTAAAATTCTAAGCAGTTATTTAGGACACACACACATAAATATATATATATAAATATAATTCTTTAGCAGCAGAATATAATAACTATTTATAAAAATAAATTCTTTGTTATTCTTTTGGTTTCCTCTTCCACTTTTGGTATTTTAAGAGAGATTATGCTTCAGCATGAGTTCTTATGTTTTTTTTTTTTTTTTTTAATTAAATTTTATTATACTGCAATAAAATAAACCACTCGGCTGCTATTGCGATCTATTAGTAGGTAATGAAACTAATGGCTATGATACCGTAATTTTAGTTTACACATAAATTTGAATGATTTAAATTAAGTATATAATTTTCTTAATCTGATTATCGAGTTAAAATTTTATTCGTTCCTTAGGTATACAGAATAAGGGATTGGCTTAATTAGATTTGTCGTACGATTTATACGCATATGCTTCCAAAATCTTATGAAACCGTTTCATTTTTTTTAATTTTGTATTTTTCATTCTAATGTAAATTTTTCTCTCGGCACTGTATTTAAATTGTAAACTGCTGTTTTATTATAAATATAAAACTACATTTGTTATTAATTATTTGATGTAATTTTAAAGGAATCTTTATAATTAAGTAGTTTTTGATAACGCTGACTATAATAAGGAAATTAAACATTTTTTTTCGTGAAATACAGAAAACGCAAATACTGTCGATCAATAACAATAAATTTAGATCTCTTATTCTTGAGAAAATAAAGGTATAAAACACAGCGACAATGAATAACCAAAACGATTGAATTAGGGATATAACACGGTGCTGGAAACAACAGTTTCATTATTTACTCGTAGATTTTAACGCCAGCAGAATAGTATATTTTGTAACAAAAGACTGACACGGTAAACATACCTCTCTATAATTATAATATTTTTAAGTAATGTTTTTTTCTCTTTTGTGATTTTGACCGCTTTAGGACTACGTTTTAAAGTCCTTCATTGTTTCTTCCGTTCTCAGTACCTTTTTGTTCTCTCCGTATGTTATCCTTTGTGATTTCCGACAGTTTAATTTTCGGATTATCTTTGGTGGTCTTTTGTTTTTGAAACCCTCTAATATGTCATATTCTTCGTTTAATTATCTATCTTTTTTAAAGTCACGATTTTGATGAAACAGAGATCACTACAAAATTATTGAACGCGGAAGGAAAACTAAAGGAAAAGCGGGAAGAAATTAATTTTTTTTATATTATATAAAAAAAAAAGCTGAAAATGAATCGAATAACACGATCGGATACGCCGGTCGTGTTTTAAAAATTAAAAAAATTATTTTTTATTACAGGAGACCGTTGGAGTGAGACGGGCAAAACTTTTTTATAGCGGTCTGAACGCCTCGACGTAGAAATTATAGATGCAAAAAACTCCCTTTTCTGAAGCAGTATATAGCTAAAAAAATTAAACATATAAAGGCATTTTTTAGGGTGGGGTTGAACGTTATATAAAATGTTTTTGGTCGTTTGTGATTTCGATAAAACAACTTGACTAAAAAAAAAAAAAACAAAAAAAAAACGTTTCTAAAGCGCCCCGGTAAAGATTTAAAATTTTATTTTGGCCAAAACATCCCAACCCTTTTTCCAATATTATTAAAAATTAAATTCTTTTCCTCCGAAGGTAGTACTTGTCTACCGAGTTTAAATTGTCAACGATGTCCAGAATTGTAAGACTTACATTCTGTTCATATGCACAACCGTCCGTCTGACAGATGGACGGAATACATTTTTTTCGTAAGCATCGGAATAAATTTTTTTTCCGCATATTATTTACAATGTATGTAAATCTATTTTTTTGTTAAAGTTTTTTATATATCTCCTTAAGGAATATAACTAAAAAAAGACCAATTTTTTTAAGATTTTCTTTTGACCGATGTATACACCTTTACGTTACATATATATTCCTTTACACGGGAAAGTAATAATGTTTTTTAAATTGAAAATGCAACCTATAAAGTTAAAATTAAAATTGAAAAAAACTTTTACATAAAAGATCTTTTTAAGTTTGATGTGAGTTTCCGGTAATATTAAAAAAAAAGTCTTGATAATCGAAGTAAAATAGAGTAATTGAACCGTATAAATAATATCCGGTTTTAATAAAAGACCTTATTTTCGTTAACTGAAAAACTTCCTTCCATCCGATTTCATATCATAAGAAAAAAATATCTATAAAAAAAAATTATATATTATACCGTATTTTACAAAATCATTACCTTAATTCTTTTATTTATTTATTTGTAATCTGGTAATCTGAATTAACATATATTGGCATTAAAGAAAAAAAAATAGTTGCTTGTTTGTTTGATTTCTACGGTATATAAGTTGTGTAATCTGATTTAATAATTTTTCAAAGTGGTCCATCGGTATTTTAGATTTCTCTAACAGGATATTCCTACGGGCTTGTTTGGCAAAATACACTTGATAAACCCACACGTACATGTTTCGAATAACCGCATAGATTTTATTTAAAACCCTTGTTTAAATCTGACTATCCGATTTCTCTCGTGGATAAAAAAAAATACTCTTATATCGTTTATAGTTATTTCATCTTATTAAAAATAAATAAGCTATAATTTTTATCGATTAGTAAGTACATTATTAAGTTACGTAATTTAATAGTACCTGTGATTAATGTCGGTGAACTTTAACGTGATTATCGATTGTAGAATAATAATTCCGTTGCAGCATAAATTATGTTTAACTAGATTTAAGCGTTGTTTTAGCGTATTCAAATACGGAAACGAATTTGTATATTCTAATCCTACTTTAGTGTTGTATTACTGCTAAAGACATCACAAGGTAATCATATCAATATAATAAACCGTTCGAATCTGATTAAAATGTAATATTTCTTAATAGTACAAAATACAAACCGAGACGTTGTAACGTAGAGATGAAATTAGTAGTATCGTACGGGATTGAAACAACTTTTTTTTTTGTCTTCAGTCATTTGACTGGTTTGATGCAGCTCTCCAAGATTCCCTATCTAGTGCTAGTCGTTTCATTTCAGTATACCCGCTACATCCTACATCCCTAACAATTTGTTTTACATATTCCAAACGTGGCCTGCCTACACAATTTTTCCCTTCTACCTGTCCTTCCAATATTAAAGCGACTATTCCAGAATGCCTTAGTATGTGGCCTATAAGTCTGTCTCTTCTTTTAACTATATTTTTCCAAATGCTTCTTTCTTCATCTATTTGCCGCAATACCTCTTCATTTGTCACTTTATCCACCCGTCTGATTTTTAACATTCTCCTATAGCACCGCATTTCAAAAGCTTCTAATCTTTTCTTCTCAGATACTCCGATCGTCCAAGTTTCACTTCCATATAAAGCGACACTCCAAACATGCACTTGCAAAAATCTTTTCCTGACATTTAAATTAATTTTTGATGTAAACAAATTATATTTCTTACTGAAGGCTCGTTTATCTTGTGCTATTCGGCATTTTACATCGCTCCTGCTAATATTACTAAAAAGAGACCGTCCTAAAAATAAAAATAAAAATTGAGAAAAGTACTTGCACCAAAAAAAACTGAAGAAGGTTATAAATTAAAACAAACTTTGAAATAAAATCAAGAACATTTAGAAACGCCCGTTTCAACGGAAAGCTTACATTTTCTTGGTCATACGATCCAAACGGACCCGGAACGATTAAACGAGAAACTTTTCGATAAGCTTTCGCGTTTCAAAAGTTCAGTCGGATATTTTAAACAAATGAAAGAACAGAAGAAATAGATCGAAAAATGACTGTCTTGATAAAAAGAAAGTTAGAGAAACAGTATCTAGAAGAAAAAGAACAGAAATATTTGTGTTGAAAAGATAAGAGAAAATTGTAGTAAAATTATGTAGGAAATATGGAAAAAAAAGAAGAAAAAATTGAAACGATTTTTTCTTCGTCCTTAGAAGGCCGATTCGTGGTAAAAGAAAACACGATATTCCAGATATATTACATAAATAAATACTTAATTTCAGATCGGTATATTTATCGTGTGTTATACGAGTACAGATGTTCAAGAATCGGTGTACTTAATTGATTAACGAATACATAGAAAATTAAATAGTTTTTTAAAATGTGGATGTAGCAGAAATCCACTTTTACCAATTTCGCTAAAAAAAATCTTCACGTTTCATTTGTATTTAAAAAAAAATTATATTCGTACTTATTAAATTGCATGCGATTGTATTTTAATTACTTCTGTTAATTTTAGGTGATTTTTATTTTGTTTTTTAAAACTGTTTTTCAGGCTTAATATTGTTTTTTTAAAGTTTTATTCTATCCTAAACTAACATCCTATTTGAAAATGTCGACAGTCATCAAACCAGTTGAATGTATGTTTATTTAAGTTTTCCGTGGAATAATTTATAAAAGTCTATCGATTGTAATCTATACGTAATTTATAATTTGTAATTACGTATATATTTATAGGTACAATCTAGTGTTTCATTATAGAAAGATGTATCTGTTGCTTCGCATTATACACTTCTAATCTTTTAAAAGCTTTAAAAGCTTCTAATCTTTTCTTCTCAGATACTCCGATCGTCCAAGTTTCACTTCCATATAAAGCGACACTCCAAACATGCACTTGCAAAAATCTTTTCCTGACATTTAAATTAATTTTTGATGTAAACAAATTATATTTCTTACTGAAGGCTCGTTTATCTTGTGCTATTCGGCATTTTACATCGCTCCTGCTAATATTACTAAAAAGAGACCGTCCTAAAAATAAAAATAAAAATTGAGAAAAGTACTTGCACCAAAAAAAACTGAAGAAGGTTATAAATTAAAACAAACTTTGAAATAAAATCAAGAACATTTAGAAACGCCCGTTTCAACGGAAAGCTTACATTTTCTTGGTCATACGATCCAAACGGACCCGGAACGATTAAACGAGAAACTTTTCGATAAGCTTTCGCGTTTCAAAAGTTCAGTCGGATATTTTAAACAAATGAAAGAACAGAAGAAATAGATCGAAAAATGACTGTCTTGATAAAAAGAAAGTTAGAGAAACAGTATCTAGAAGAAAAAGAACAGAAATATTTGTGTTGAAAAGATAAGAGAAAATTGTAGTAAAATTATGTAGGAAATATGGAAAAAAAAGAAGAAAAAATTGAAACGATTTTTTCTTCGTCCTTAGAAGGCCGATTCGTGGTAAAAGAAAACACGATATTCCAGATATATTACATAAATAAATACTTAATTTCAGATCGGTATATTTATCGTGTGTTATACGAGTACAGATGTTCAAGAATCGGTGTACTTAATTGATTAACGAATACATAGAAAATTAAATAGTTTTTTAAAATGTGGATGTAGCAGAAATCCACTTTTACCAATTTCGCTAAAAAAAATCTTCACGTTTCATTTGTATTTAAAAAAAAATTATATTCGTACTTATTAAATTGCATGCGATTGTATTTTAATTACTTCTGTTAATTTTAGGTGATTTTTATTTTGTTTTTTAAAACTGTTTTTCAGGCTTAATATTGTTTTTTTAAAGTTTTATTCTATCCTAAACTAACATCCTATTTGAAAATGTCGACAGTCATCAAACCAGTTGAATGTATGTTTATTTAAGTTTTCCGTGGAATAATTTATAAAAGTCTATCGATTGTAATCTATACGTAATTTATAATTTGTAATTACGTATATATTTATAGGTACAATCTAGTGTTTCATTATAGAAAGATGTATCTGTTGCTTCGCATTATACACTCCAGGCCATCATATGACTGATATAATCGTATATAGATCCAATGAAGTAGTCAATTTTAGGATTAAGTAACAGTAGCGATTCGGTGGACTTGGAATGCTAAACGTAATCGTATTTTTTGCTCGGTTAAAAAGATAACGGTAAATTATTTCAACATTCCTCAAATCCGTTTGCTACAAAAAATCCTGAATTGATCCTGTAATCGTTTTACTTTCTTGGCATCATAAAAGAAAAGAAGGAAATTATTTTTCTACGAAGAAGAAAAAGTACGGTAATCGGTTAGAAAATGGGGTACGGGTGTTTTTTTTCATTTCTCCACCTTTCATGGCCCAGAAAGCCCAAAAAACAAAGTAGGGGGTAATTTTCGTTCGTGTGTCGACGTGTCTGAAATTTCGTAACTTTTAACTGGGTAAACTGATTTTGATGAAATTTCGTATAGATACTCGTGTACATGGGGCAATTTATCGGTCGGTAAAACTTTGGGATCAGTATATATTGGGTGGGGGATTTTTGGAGGTCAATTCTCTCAAAATTTTGCAAACATAACCCCACTCTACATTAAGATGAATATGTGCGTGCGTGCACGCTTATCTTACCACTTTATAAACACTTGTCCGAAAAGTCCCCGTTCCCCAAAAATCGAAAAAGCTTTCTTATTTACCGCATATTTTTTAACAATTTTTTTTTAAATGTCTTTTTTAAATAGCAGTAGTGCAAGCAACCTAAAATAAGAAAATATTATGGAGGCAATATTTTGGGTAGGGGAGCCGATGAAAGTGTAAAAATATCGATTTCTGAATCTTTACAAAACTTGTTTAGTTTTATTTAACGTTAATTTTATTTAAAGTTGAAATATTAAACTTTTCTAATGTTATTACGATACAATTTCATCATAATTCATCCCTACCACCAAAAAAAGAAATCGTAGGTATAACCGAAGCCAGGAAAGTATTACAACTTTGTGGTCAGCCTGTTTGATTTGTTTTTTTATTATTTGTTGTATGCGTTATATATTTTAAACGTTATAAAACATACTTTATAAAAGTACAATTGAATTCTGAATTAAAGGATATTCATTTAGAAGTTTTGAATGGATTGAAAATTTTTTCAAGTAAAAAAAAAAATTAAAATAATGTAAAAGGACTTTTCATTTTTTTCTCCATATTATATTTTTAAATAGAACAAATGCCTAACGATTTAGTGTTTCAGCTATCATTGTAGATTTTGCCTTTTGTATGGTCTTTACAGACAGAAATTGGCTGTGGTATGCACTAAGGTGGTTCTATTTTTTTTTTTTTTATATATATTTAAACATATATATTTGAAACATTAAACTTTCTCAATTGAAAAAAACTACATGACTAAATTCTGTTATAAACGGATGTGTTTGACTGCCGTGTTCATTTTATAAAAACGTGCATTGCAAATCAGGTGAGTATTGTTTGAGTTAATAGCGATGATAATTTAAATATTTATATAAATGTACGTCTTCTCATGTACGAGCGGAAAATATTATATTAAAAAAATTAATATTTTAATCGATAAAATAGATTACGGTGTACCGATGTTATACAAAAATTGAATATATCAATAATAATATATATTTTCTTATAAAACTGAATAGAAATCTCCTAGACTGAATTTTAAAATTCAGAATTTTACAACAATTTCTTTTTCACTTTTTTACCAAAAGATAAAGAATAATTTATTTATTTTATTTGTGACTTATTATTAATACAATAACACAAGTGAAAAAGGGTTTTAATCGGATTTATAACATTTTGTTTACGATTTTATTTTTTACGAAATTAGAACTGGAGTGTTTTCTCTCATTTATATTCAGGAATCGAGTAAGAAGTGGCAAATACACTTATGAGAAAAAGCATATAGCAAACTGTTTAACTTAAGACATAAGCTACTATTTCGGTAAATAAATTTAGGTTGTAACAAGAAAATAATTTTTTGCATCGTTATTATCTTACTTATCTATACTCCTCGCAGTCACCTCCCGCTCAAAAGAAACACGCCAATAATAACAGGCTATTGAATTTATCCTGTGAGATGCTCAGTAAACTGCGTAAAATAATAATATGATAATTTAATAGAATAAGGGCGTAGCGTGCAACCTTTCACAGATATACCTCTAGTATGTGTTTACGAGGGTCGATTAAAAATCTAAGGTCAAAGGGATCGCCGTTTGACGTGGAAGGATCATGTTAGGGAGAATAGAAGTTGCTTGACATTAAACTTAAGAAAATGTACCGGGTGTCGGGCAAGAGATTTCAACTTTCTTTGTCCAATAAGGTTCTGCTCTACAAGGCTTTCTTGAAACCCATATGGACGTACGGGACTGAACTCTGGGGAACTTCCAGTAATATCAACGTGGAGGTCATTCAACGGTTTCAAAAAAGACTTCTGCTGAATATTACCCGCGCGCCGTGGTTCGCGAGGAATGCTGAGATCCACGATTACGTAGGTATTCCATACGTTAGAGAGGAAGTTGGACGTCTAGTTTCGAGGTATGTGTCCAGGCTGGATAAGCATATATTAATCATCTCGCTTTTAATCTGCTAGACTACATCGAGAACGTTAGAAGGCTGAAAAGACTCCATGTGCTTGACCTTGATGGCCCGTTATGAAGATTCGGTTTGGCGGCTTGGTGCTCAGGTTTGCTGTTTCTTGGGCGTTTCTAAGTTACTGTTACGTTTACTATTCTACTTAAAGTTGTTATTTATTTTGTTGTTTTAAGATTAATGTTGATTGGACATTCAAAGGCACTATGAAAAGTTTTATTGTTTATGTTACACAATTCTTTGTTTATTACGTTATACTATTGTTTTTGTATTACTTGTTTTAATTACTTGAGGTGGTCCTCTTTCAAATGATGGTCAGTCATACGAATTACTTATAGCTTCATTGTAGAGCTGATTGTAAGTAAATAAAAAGATTCAGCAAAAAAAAGAAATAATTAAGTTTCACTATTCTATTAAATAATTTTCTTGCGTTGCAATTTGTTTCTGTAATTCTTAACGACGCCGGTATTATTAATGAGATTGTAAATCTAATAAATATTACAAATTTAACTGAAATAATACGACTGATTTATGATAAATTAAGTTATTTTAAAATTATACTTTATTAGGACCGAATAATTTTATCTTAAATCAAATTTTGAAAGCACAATTTTTTTTTTATATTTCAGAATTATTGGACGACACTTTATCTTGTATTTTTTTCATATTAGAATAAATAAAATTAAAAAAAATGTAACCAATTACTAATTATTAAGGATTACGTATAAATATAATTAAAAGTTAATTTATTAGGATTACGAATAACAAAATCAGGAGGAAGATAAACAATACTGCCAGGTTACTGTAGTCGAACAGCCACTGAAGGGATAGATAGGTAGAATTACGTAATCTACACTGTCAGTACAACGGAAATGATTTCGTGATACATTATTAATATCTGATATCTCAACGTTTCAAATCGAATACCAGAGTATAATTTTCTTGTTACTAAAACTTAATAAGAAAATATTCCAACCGTCAGAAAATATATTCGTTATAATAAAACATTATAGAACTTGAATAGTCCGTCCGAACCTGTGACCGTCTTAAGTCGAATCGGTATTCGTGTTAGAACTGACTTTCTTTTTAATATAAAAAATATTTGTAAAATAAAATATTTTTAATTCAATATTACAAATAATTTTATTTCGGGAAATAAAAATACTATTCTTTACCGAGTCGGGTATGTATAATCTTAATTGTACACAATTTCACCCTGAAAGTCGGGCACTAGTTTGATACTATATTAATTTTTTTTTCTGATAGGTACATAATAATACATTATATAATTTGCGTAAGGTATGAATAGTTACTCTATTCCACGAATAATAAAACTGCCCCGGCAATCGCCTGGTTAAATCAAGTTAAACCGTGGTGAAATCTTGATCAGAGCAGCATCACAGAATAAACAATTAATTATAAAATAAACGACAAATTTGGTTAAAATTCTTATTAAAGATTTAAAACATAAACGTTTAATATTAAAGCATTAATACCTGCAGTTTATTGTATAAAATAAGTACAAAATATATCACGATTTAGAAGGCATCAATGAAAGTTATTTAAGCACACATTTATGTTCACGTTGACGGAGATGCAGCTATTCGGGTTTTTAAAAGAAAGAAAGACAGATTTATCGAAAGAGCACTATTGTTTCCGTGAAGTAAAATCTTTTAATTGTATTTTACGTAAATATGTGGGAAAAGTTTCGGTAATTTGTTATAACCGTCTTATGAAACCTTTATCGAACCTGACAAAAAATTATTGTTGTATAACTGATCGGTACAATACTTTGGCTTACGCTAAAGAACTTTATCGATTCCATCGCCGTTTTTAATAAATTACCGTACAATCTAAAAAAACTTCCCAGGAATTTATTTAAAACAGAATCAAAAGATTTTCTTTTACTTAAAATTATTTACTTTTTCGATAAATTTTTAAATAGTACTAATTAACAAATTTTAAAAAGCTGAATTTGTTTATCCCGTTTAACGTAAACAAACTGACGCAATCACCTTATTCATCTCAAATAATTTTCAATATCGCCTTCAAAATTGTGATGTATCTTCCGGTAATTTTTAATTTTTATTTCCTTCATGAATTAATGCGTTTATATTTTAAATAATTAATATGAGCTTTAATCGCATCTATTTTTTTATTTGATAGTTAATTAAACATTTTTGACCCTGCTCCGTATGAGGTTTTACTACGGTCTCCGTTGACCCGTCCAGGATCAACTTGATTTTATCCTTTTATTTATCTACGGAGTCTATCTATTTATGATATGATCTGTTAAATGTATATTAACGTACCGTTTAGAATAAATAATTTATTTTATATATTAAAAATGACAAAGATAAAGTTAAAAGGCCCTTTCGCGTATACCGAAATGTGTTAAATCAAACGAAAACAGTTTAGTTATTTAGTTCGATAAAAACGCATATTTTAATTTTTATAGAATAAGGGACTATTCGTTTTAAGCATAAACTGCGCATTTATAAGATTCGCTCGCGTGGATTTTAGATTTTTACCTAGAATAATTTATATAAATAGTTGCTATTACTACTGGATGATTTTTATAGATTTTTAATCAAAAAATTTCGTTATAAAAATGCATTATATAACAGTAATTTTATCGGGTAAACATTATAACTGAAACTATCAAACCAATTCGTGAATTTCAACTAAAACTACATACATGTTCAGTAAATGATAGCGAATCGATAAACAGTAACTGTCATCAGTCATTAGACGAAGTCTAATCGATAAAATATCTCGGAATAATTTTGGACGATTATTTGAAATTGAATGTCCAGGTACAGTATTAAACATCAAGATTAAAATATATTACACATACTTTTTAGAAAATAAACAAAATTAAAGATCTTCAGATAACAATTATATATTTTGCATACGCTGATTCGCTTTTTCAATGTGAGATCGAGATACGGAGAGGATATACCAACGTTATATCCCGGTGAATAATTTAAAGAACCCGCTCTGAGTCAATTATATGTCAATAAAATAATACTACACATAAATAAATACATAAATTATTTGAATTTAAAAATACACCGTACAATACTCGCTCAGCAGTAACAAATACTTATACCGCATTCTTTTCAAAAATAACTGTTTGCAAACATTAATTTTCGTATTACTCCAGTATATTTTCTAAGTCCTCGATCGTTTGAACGCCAAAAAAGAAAATAGTAATCTGACCAAAGAAATAAATGAACGGGTGAAAAAATACTTTTTTTTTTAAATTACCAAATAAAAATACAAGAATAATCCACACCGATAAAAATAAATTTAACATACTATTATCATGAATAGCATACAACAAAATAAATTAATGTACTACTTAAGATTAAAAAATCGACATAAATAAAACTGTGAATGTTTAAGCGAGTGCTAAGGATGTAAAAATTCATGATAGTATTCAACTATCTTATCTTATGAATGTTTCTTGTCTTATCGTATGCTACCTTATAATGTATGAGTTTTTATTTCTCTGTTATCAAATTTTTCTTTCTATCATTTTTTAGATATTTAAATTTATTGTTTTTTGTTTGACTTTTAATATCAATTTAAATAATTTTACATTCTGGTTCAACGAATTTTTGCTTTTAAGTCTATTTTATTTAACTAAATTTATCATTTTAATTTTTTTTAAATACTATTTATTTACAGTCGCATGAACGATTTAAGTCATTAGCTACTTACTTATCAGTGTAATTTAACTGTACCAGTAAATTGTAGTCTTGAACAAACTCAGGCCGACTACTCTTAAGACGTGTGGTTAATTGAAACCCGATCTAACATTCAAATCCGAATAAAAGTACCTACTTTTATTAGGATTTGAACCTGAGAACTTCGACTTCGAAATCAGCTGATTTACCACGACGAGTTTACCACTAGACTAATCAATCCGAAAGGGCTATGTTTTTTATTTTTATTTTTACTGATAATGTTACAAAAATCGTTTATTTTCATTCAGTTAAATTTTGTATTTCTATCGAGTCTTTTTAATAATCATCATGATATGAACTCGCGAGTAGCGCTCAAGATTTCTTTTGTCAGCTGCGTCAAGGATAAACATGTCGAATAAAATTGTATATGTAATTTTCAATTGACAATAAATTTATTATTATTGTTACGTTTGTTTAATTTGTAGATAAATTTTAAGATTTGAATTAAATATTTATAAATATTTCATTTAATCTAATCCATACTTTGTATATTTCTAAACCTGTGTCCTGGAAGGGTCCCAAATCAGGATGTGATCGTGTATAGCAATTGTTTGGGAAACGAGGACACAACCTCTATCGACGGTTGGATTATTTTATAAATTTTATCTATCTTAATAATAATTTCAGTAATTTATTATAATAAATAGTTTAAATTAAATGTAAACTTTTTAAAGAAAATGTTCAAAAGCGCATAAATATTAAAAGAAAAACGTAACTTAAAACAAATTGAAAAATCACCGATGTAAGGTACAAAAAAAAACATATTTAATACTAATAATCTATCGATAATTATCATACAACAGAACAGTAGTCTCGTATACACCATAAAAAAAAGAAGGAAGACAGCAACATATACAAATAAAAGGTAAAAAAAGTAAGGTACTGACAACTAAGGAGCTTCTGTAACTTTTTGTTTCTACCCATTTTAAAAGCAATTTTTCCATTTGTCTTGCTACAGCCAGAAGCGAAAAGATCTTGTCAAAACTTTTTGATACAAAATTTTCATCAAAATAAAAAAGTCACAAAAAATAAATTCTATTTTAAAGTCTATTACAACCACTTTCCATAGAATTTATTCTTTAAAAATACAAATAATAAGACAAAGCATAGGATGAAAAAAGAAGAAAGAAAAAAGAGAAAATGAATGTGGGGGGAAAATAAAGAAGCTGCGATAGAGAAAAATTACTACTTTCATGAAAATAGTCAACAATGATTATTTTTAATCAAAAATATGATTCAAATAATCACATTTCATAATTTCTTCGAGGAAAAGTTTTTTAAAACGAAAACTGTTACAAAACTGGATTAATTGTCATAACCATGACGTGCAAGAGTACAATATTATATATACAGAATGTCTACGTTCCATATTAGATGAGAAATCATTATGAAAGATCCCATCGGAATGAGAGAAACTGCATACAGAGTACCAAGTAATCACTGTGCAGAAATATAGAGATGTAAAGCACAGGTTTATAATAGTAAGGTAAATATTTTTAAGTCATAATAATATTCATTTAGAATTGTATGAAAACCGTAAACGTAGTCAACGACTGGTAATACAACACAAGTAATATCAACAATAAAAATAATCATAAGGATGTGATGGAAAACGATTTGACATTCACTTTTAAAGAAAATCATTAAATAAAAAAATGGTTCTTAATAATGTAACAATGTGCATATATATATCTTTGCTATGTAAGAACTAAGATCTCATATCAAATTCAGATTTTTTATTTGTTCTACGGGGACTTAAATCGACCGAACAAACATTAATAAATTGTATACTTATCAAATACCCACAAAATCATCATCGTGTGGCGCTCTGCCTGTTAGCAGGTCTCTGGTACCGCTGTTATCTACATTTGTTTCTTTCCCGGGCTTTTCTTTTCGTCTCGTCATAACCTTCACTACCGTTTATGTCATTTATTAACTTCACCTCTTTTTTCCTCATATTTTCCCCTTCATTAGAAACTTCAAGAACTCTGTCCCTAATTATATGCCCGATCCTCCTTCTAGATACTGTTCTATCTTCATTTATTATTCTACGTTACTTACTCTGTCCACCCGTTTTATCTTTTCCATCCACCTCCGGAGCTGCACCTCAAAAGTCTCGATCCTTTTCCCCCAGAGTCCGTGTTTTACGAACGTACAAAAGTATACTCCGAACGTTTTACCCCGATCCCTTCCTCAGGTTCAGATCCGTCTGGCTGCAGTGTAGGTTTTTCTTTCTGACAAAGGCTTCCTTTACCGTTGCAATTCTCATCTTAATCTCTTCTTCGTTCCTCCGGTCTTCAGCTAGTACTGTCGCGAGATATCTGTGTCTTTTAGCTTATTCGATTTTTCCTTCGCTGTTACAACGTCCATATCTTCCCCTCTCATTCACCTTCGTTTTCTTCACGTTTATTTTCATCCCGTATCCCTTCATCCCTACTTCCAATGTTTTTATCCCTTGAAATTTCTGAGTATCTTTACCTACAATCAAATTCAAACACAGCAAATTGGACACGATTTATATCGCTTCCGCCTACGCTTTTTTTTCGGAATCGGGGAAACCTTTTAAAGGAATCGTGCGGTCTCACCCCATAGAGGTGTTGGACGATTCCTTGCGGGCCGATCCACTAAAACCCCTCCCTCTCTACAAAATGAGTTGTCGGGCCCGCCTTACGTTATTATCAAGCATTCCACGTGTCTTGTCGCCATCCGCGTCTCCATTGCTAACCCCACATTATTCGACATTTTATTCGACATGTTTATCCTTGACAACAAAAAAAATCTTGAGCGCTACTCGCGAGTTCATATCATGATGATTATTAAAAAAACTCCATAGAAATACAAAATTTAACTGAATGAAAAAAAACGATTTTTGTAACATTATCCGTAAAAATAAAAATAAAAAAAACATAGCCCTTTCGGATTGATTAGTTTAGTGGTAAACTCGACGTGGTAAATCAGCTGATTTCGAAGTCGAAGTTCTCAGGTTCAAATCCTAATAAAAGTAGGTACTTTTATTCGGATTTGAATGCTAGATCGTGGATACCGGTGTTCTTTGGTGGTCGGGTTTCAATTAATCACACGTCTTAGGAGTAGTCGGCCTGAGCTTGTTCAAGACTACAAATTTACTGGTACAGTTAAATTACACTGATAAGTAGCTAATGACTTAAATCGTTGATGCGACTGTAAATAAATAGTATTTAAAAAAAAATTAAAATGATAAATTAAGTTAAATAAAATAGACTTAAAAGCAAAAATTCGTTGAACCAGAATGTAAAATTATTTAAATTGATATTAAATATCGAACAAAAAACAATAAATTTAAAGATCTAAAAAATGAGAGAAAGAAATATTTGATAACAGAGAAATAAAAACTCATACATTATAAGGTAACATACGATAAGACAAGAAACATTCATAAGATAAGATAGTTGATTACTATCATGAATTTTTACATCCTTAGCACTCGCTTAAACATTCACAGTTTTATTTATGTCGATTTTTTAATCTTAAGTAGTACATTCATTTATTTTGTTGTATGCTATTCATGATAATAGTATGTTAAATTTATTTTTATCGGTGTAGATTATTCTTGTATTTTTATTTGGTAATTTAAAAAAAAAACTATTTTTTCACCCGTTCATTTATTTCTTTGGTCAGATTACTATTTTCTTTTTTGGCGTTAAAACGATCGAGGACTTAGAAAATATACTGGAGTAATACGAAAATTAATGTTTGCAAACAGTTATTTTTGAAAAGAATGCGGTATAAGTATTTGTTACTGCTGAGCGAGTATTGTACGGTGTATTTTTAAATTCAAAATAATTTATGTGTAGTATTATTTTATTGACATATAATTGACTCAGAGCGGGTTCTTTAAATTATTCACCGGGATATAACGTTGGTATATGCTCTCCGTATCTCGATCTCATATTGAAAAAGCGAATTAGCGTATGCAAAATATATAATTTTTATTATCTGAAGATTTTTAATTTTGTTTATTTTCTACAAAGTATGTGTAGTATTTTAGTCTTGATGTTAAATACTGTACCTGGTCATTCCATTTCAAATAATCGTCCAAAATTATTCCGAGATATTTTATCGATTAGACTTCGTCTAATGACTGATGACAGTTACTGTTTATCGATTCGCTATCATTTACTGAACATGTATGTGGTTTTAGTTGAAATTCACGAATGGGTTTGATAGTTTCAGTTATAATGTTTACCCGATAATATTAATGTTATGTAATGCATTTTTATAACGAAATTTTTTGATTAAAAATCTATAAAAATCATCAAGTAATAATAGTACGAGTAGTCTGGATTACCTAGAGCAACTATTTATATAAATTATTCTAGGTAAAAATCTAAAATCCACGCGAGCGAATCTTATAAATGCGCAGTTTATGCTTAAAACGAATAGTCCCTTATTCTATAAAAATTAAAATATGCGTTTCTATCGAACTAAATAACTAAACATAAATTATTTAGAGGTACGATCAATGAACTTCTACAAAACAACATAAAATTTAAATGCACAAAACGATTCATGAAGAATTTAACAAACTTTCAGGATATATTCTACCGGTGCAAATAAAGAAGAAAGTGCATATAACATAAATTCGGAAACGCTTTGTTAGCGATAGTCGCTTGGCGAAAGACTTCGCTCTGATTTCTACGCTTTCGGCAAAATTAAGCCAGACTGTAATTCTTGGGACTCAAATTAAGAAGAAAACTCCGTGATTTTATATGAAATCTGATTTTAAAGATTAAAAGAAAGATAGGTCCCAAAATTACATTTTTTGTAGTTTTAGAGAAATCTGGAATAAAAGATATGGAATGGAATGCAAAGTTAGCGGGAGTTTATAGATTCTCCCTTCAGATTGCAGAACCTGGCAGAGTCCCTTGCTGCTGGATGATTCAATCGGGCGTGTTTTTAAAAGGTTTATTTTAAGTGACGGGTCTAATTTTTCAAGTTTTGTCTTATTTAATATTTAGTATTTTTAAGGACGGATTTAATTGCATTAGTAAAAGATAAAAAGATCAGGGTCGAAAAACACACTATTTTACGTTTTGCGTAAAATAACGTTGTGTTAAACGGGTAATAAACAAATAAAAAATTTAAACAAAACTTGTAGAGTTGATTCTAAGTAAAATGATACGAATAAAGTCCACAGAACTAAATACGTAAGAATTTCTAAATTTATTATAAAAGAAAACATATCAAAACGTAGCAGATAAATAGGTATTAAAGGAAACATAATTTTCAATATTACGAAACAAAAGGATTATATATTTTAGAAAAATAACAAAAACAAACGTTTTAATAGACGCTGAAATTCTTTATCAAGTTTATTTACAAATTTTATGTTTTATTACTCGTTTAACGAAATTATTTTACGCCAGACATAAAATAATGTGTTTTCGATCCCAATCTTTTGTCTTTAACCCCGGATTTCTCGAAAGATTACCGAAAAAATAGTTTTGGGATGTAACTTTTTCAATTTTTCAGGTCAGATTTCATTTAAAACCGATGAATCCCATAATTTGAGTCCCAAAAGTTTCAGCCTAGCTTACTTTTACTTAAAACGCAGAAATCAGGACAAAATCTTTCGCCAGCTGACACACTCGCTTACGTAGCATTTCCGAACCTAGGTTGACGTAAACTTTCCTCTTTATTTTAACTAATAGAACATGTCCTGAAAGTTAGTTATATTTTTCCTAAATCAGTCTGTATATTATTAGAGTTACTGTAATTAAATTTGAAGACTAGTTTACATTTATCTTCCTTAACCTAATCTATGCCGATAAATAACTTTGTGCAATAATTAAACGAAATGTTAATTCTAATTTAATGAATATCGATATCATGTAATTGTGATGCTCATCTCTTTTCTTTTGTAACGTAAATTCTTTCGATATTTATTTTCTTTAATATTTTTGTTAAAAGTATGATAAATATTTGACCCCGCATAGAAAATTTATTTAGCGATTCCCTCCTTACGTTCTTCTAATATATGCATCTTGTATTATGCACATTATTTATTTTATATTTAAATACAGCCGTTAAAAAGCTATAGCTTAATAGCTTATAAATGTAACTTTTTTTGTAGATAATATATTACATGTTTTAAAGATTCTATGCTATGTATTACTCTTTTTTAAATCGTGATTTTTATTACCTTCTGCGCTATTTCTAAACAAGCAAAAGTAGTTTTACGTGTACTTGCCTAACTCACTGTTCCTTATCTTAGTCATGATCGGTAGGACAACTAGGTCTTATCTAGCGCTTCTCGATTACAATATCGCTTCAACTTATAAAATATGTTAACATAAAATAGGGACTCTTTTTTATTTAAGTATATAAGGATTCCGATTAAAATCTGTATCGACGATTAAACCTAAATATTTTATAGAATTTAACTAATAAATTTACAGTATTTGTATTATGGTTTTTATAGGAGGAAGTGTGGTATTTTCTGTTATTACTGAACTGATCACTAATTAATTTAATATCATCTATTCTTTTTTCATATACATGTTGATAATAAAGTAAGGAAACGGCTTCATATTTCAAAACTGAGGGATACTAGGCGGTAGAAACTAAAAGAGATCTACATAGTTATAAGATTACTGCTTTACGGTGTGTTTGAACTTTTTCCCACCGACTTGGATCCGCCACATTGAATCGATCAAACTTTAAAAAAAAAAGAAAAGGAAGGTGGACATGCGATACGTGATTTTAATTAAATCGTTTTACAAGAAATCGATAGCGAAAACCGTTTCTCGATGAAGGCTTCGTTTTTGAGTTACAAGCAAAGTTGCAAAAACGAAAAAATCGTGGTAGTCATAAAACGAGGTAAAACGGCCCATAATAATTTTTTACATCGTTTTTTTTTCTTCAGAATACAACCGGTAACAAACTGTAAACAGTTCATGTCGAAATAAATGGGCTAATAATAAGAACCTTCACGATAATAAAAATACTCATATTTTTTTTTTTTTAATTGATGTCATCCACATCTGCTCTTACAGCCATCCAAACCTCCGTGAAAAAAGACCTAACCAACAGGGAAGCAGAAAATGGGCTACTCTAATGTGAAGATAGCGCATAGAACAGTAAACAGAACTTCGTATATGCACTAATACTATTAGGAGACTATAAAGCAGGAGAACGTCAAAAATGATACATTTAATAAACAAATACGCAAAAAAAAAAACAATACAAGAAAGAGAATATTAACCTAACCGGGCACTAACAAGAAATTCTACTCCAACAACCTTATTTTGTCGCAGGGTTTAAGACGAAATACATCTTCCACACAACCACAATCGTTTAGCCTGCTAATAAACCTAGATATAGGTATCAATCTACTATTATTACACCATTTAAACAGACAGTGCCTATTAGAGTGTATAAAAGGAACACGTACGGTTGTATTGCTTAAATCGTATTCAATAATCCCGTTAACCATTTTATGGGTAAAGACAAGCTCTTGTACAGTCCGCTTGACCTTCAGCGGCTGCATTTTCCCAAAAACAGCACTCCTGATGTCTTTCAAAGGAAGAGATATTACAACGAAGACGCAGTACATAGAATTTTGCTTCTGTACTGCTTTTATGCTATTACACATATAGTCCCTAACAGAATTCCAAATGACAGCACAATATACTACGGTCTACCGTAGTTTTACATAGGTGCAGGATGGTATTTGCATAGTCGATAATAATAATTACCATCCAGAATATAATAATAATTATATATAAAAAAAAACTAATAATTTGCACAAACTAAATGGCTAAATCATCTGATATTATTTTACTTAATTATTACAATATTTAGCTTTAAAATTATGCGTTATTTTAAGTTTATGTTACAATAACACCGTAAAGTAGTAGTTTTGTAACTTGTCATCTAGTATACCTCACTTTTGATTATAAGAAGCCCTTTCCATTCTTTCTTTAATAGACTCCACTTGTTATCAGAGTTACGATGGCAATATCTTCTGCTGTCTTTAAAAGATGGAAAGATCCAACTTTTCAATAATATATTACCAGTGAGGTTTTCTATTTTGCGTAAAATAAGCAATAAAATCGTAGAAAATTAATTTAGATCGTTGCTGAATAGAACTGTGACAAAAATAAAAATATTTTTTAAAATTTAAAGAAGTTGTTGCAAATTGTACTCGCTTTATTTTTGTTCTTTGATAATGCAAAATAAACGAGACAGTTAAGATACGAGTCTCATCATAAGCTCTACTTTTTAAATGCTGTACAGCTTCATCGTGAGTGATTATAATGCTTTTCATCAGTGATTGTTTTATTTATATCGGTCTAGCGGGTCTTAAATTATATAATAATTTTAATAATAATAAAATAAATAATATATATTATAATATATTAATTATATATATAATTAATATATTATTATTTTAATAATTATTATAATTATTAAGTGCAAAATTAATAAAAACCATATCCGTATGATAAATATGGTAAAAATAATAATAAAATTACTTGCTTGAAAAAAGACCAAATATTGTTGGCGGTCGATCCTGTAAGCATTGCCTAATCTGTCTAATGTTCCTGAAAGAGCCCCGTTATTTTAATTCTAATGACAAAATTACAGCGGTAAATTTAATGTATTAAAATTTAGTTTAAAAAAATGATAATCTACTTTTTAATAGGCAGGGACCTGAGTCCTACAGTATTGCAGTACATCGGTAATGAATTCGATGAATACAACAAAGTTCATTTTTCTTTATCCAGCGATGATTTCATCCGATTTAAATAAATTAAAAAAGAGTGAAAAAATTGGTTGTTTTATATTATGTATTTTATTAGGTAATTGAAGCGATCGTAAAAAATCAGTGTTTTCTATAAATAATAACAGTAAAATAGGTACAATCGCTCTAGATTTAGGGACGAGTTTTGCTCTTGATGTAACTGTGTCTGTCTGTGGTTATGTACTGCTGGTTTAATAGAACGGTAACTAAAATGTAGTCCTTTCATGAGTCGTGACTGAATCTTGTAGAAATTAGATGAACATAAACTTTGCTTACTTTCTGTAAATATATATATATATATGTATACGCTTCAGTTGTTGCACGGAATAAATTGCATTCCTGCAATATTACTATACTTTTTTTGCAATAATTTTTTTTCCGGTTACATTTGTATGACTCATGTTTAAAAATATTATAAATAACAATACTTCGTGCACTTTTATTTTAATACGTGTTATGATTTATTTTTGTATAGTCTTCTAGTTTATTACAACGTATCTTCTTATATTCTAAAATTTAAAATGAAAATTTTCTGTTAAATTCTCGGGAAACTTCTAAGAATACTTTTTTGTCTTCAGTTATTTAACTGGTTTGCAGCTCGCCAAGATTCCCTATCTACTGCTAGTCGTTTCATTTCGGTACACCCCCTACATCCTACACCCCTAACAATTTGTTTTACATATTCCAAACGTTGCCTGTCTTCACAACTTTTCCCTTCTACCTGTCCCTCCAAAATTAAAGCATCTATTCCAGGATGCCTTAATAAGTGACCGATAAGTCCGCCTCTTCTTTTAACTATATTTTTCCAAATGCTTCTTTCTTCATCAGTCTGCCGCAACATCTCTTCATTTGTCACTTTATCCACCCATCTGATTTTTAACATTTTCTTACAGCACCGCATTTCAAAAAATTTTAATTTTTTCTTCTCAAGTACTACGATTGTCCATGTTTCACTTCCATATAAAGCTACGCTCCAGACATATACTTTCAAAAATATTTTCCTGACTTTTAAATTAATTTTTGATACAAACAAATCATATTTCTGACTGGAGGCTCGTTTCACCTGTGCTATTCGGCATTTTATATCGCTCTTAATTCGTCCATCTTTAGTAATTCTACTTCCCAAATAACAAAATTCTTCTACTTCCATAGTCTTTTCTCTTCCTATTTTTATATTCAGTGGTCCATTTACATTATTTTTACTACATTTCATTTTGTTCTTGTTTATTTTCATGCGGTAGTTCTTGTGTAGGACTTCATCCATGCCGTTCATTGTTTCTTCTAAATCATTATTACTGTCAGCTAGAATTACTATATCATCAGCAAATCGTAGCATCTTTATCTTTTCACCTTGCATTGTTACCCCAGATCTAAATTGTTTTAAAAAAAGTAACGGGAATAGGAACATCCTTGTCAGACTCCCTTTTTTATTACGGCTTCTTTCTTATATTCTTCAATTATTATTGTTGCTGTTTGGTTCCTGTAAATTTAGCAATTGTTCTTCTACCTCTGTACTTGAACACTAATTTTTTAAAAATGCTGAATAGTTTATTCTAGTCTACATTATCGAATGCCTTTTCTAGGTCTATAAATGCCAAGTATGTTGGTTTGTTTTTGTTTAATCTTCCTTCTACTATTAATCTGAGCGCTAAAATTGCTAAAAGTGGGCATTGGCAATTACTAAATTTTACTTCGTGCAAAATTGTATAAGACGGTCCCTTTTTCATTCCTTTTTCCCAGTCCATATTCACCCACAATATTTCCTTCCTTGCCTTTTCCAATGCTTGTAATCCAATCTCCAACTATCATTAAATTTTCATCCCTTTTTATGTGTTTAATTGCTTCGTCAATTTCTTCGTATACAGATTCTATTTCATCATCATCATGGCACTTGTAGCCATATATACTTTAACAATCGTTGTCGGCTTAGGTTTTGATTTTGTCCTGATTACAATGATTCTGTCGCTATGCATTTTGAAATATTCTGCTCTCTTCCCTATCTTCTTGTTCATTACGATGCCTATTCCTGCCCACCCTTTATTTCAGGCTGAATTAATTATTCTAAAATCACCCGTCTAAAAGTTGTTTTCCTCTTCCCAATGAACCTCGCTAAATTACTACTACGTCTGCATTTAATCTATCCATTTCCCTCTTTAAATTTTCATTCCTACCAACCTTTCTTAGACTTCTAACATTCCACGCTCCGACTGATAGAATGTTATTTTTTAATTTTCTGGTGACCCCTTCCTTAGGAGTCCCCACCCGGAGATCCGAACGGGGGACTAGTTTACCTCCGAAATATTTTACCAATGTAAGGCGCTTCATCTTTGTTACATGAAAATGCAGATAGTTACATTTTCTTGGAAAAAAGCAGCTGTAGTTTTCCATTGCTTTAGCTGTGCAGTACTCAGAAGATTGAGTGATGTTGATATGGCCGTTTAAGTCCTTCTGAACTACGCCCTTAACAACTACTGAAAGAGCTGCTGCCCTCTTTCAGAAATCATTCCTTAGTCTAGCTCTCAACAGATACCTCTCCGATATCGTTGCACCTTCGGTCCAACTACTCTGTATCACTGAGCATTCAAGCCCCCCTCGCTATCGGCAAGGTTTCATGATTCATAGAGGGAGTTTAAGATGTTTAAGGAGTTTAAGTTTAAGAAACATACATTTAAGTTAATTTTAAAATCTTATAAAATAAAATCTAAAGAATGTAAAATAATTACGTTTTTCAACAAATAAAAAAATTTTCCCTTAAGATTGTGCTAAAAAAAAACCAATACATGTACAGGATGGTTCACGAAAATTGTAAGAAACTACAGGACATGTGATGAAAATAGAGAAGAAAGTTCATATAAACATAGGTTCAGGAAGGCTTTGTTAGCGAGTATCGACTGGCAAAAGATTCCGCCCTCATCTGTGTGCCGTGGGTAAAATTCACCCAGACTCTAATTCTTGGAACCCAGATTAAGGGGCTAATTTAGTGGTTTCATATGAAGTCTCATCTGAAAACCTTTTATGAATAAGTACCGGCTGCATTTTAGTAGTTTTCGAGATAGTAGGGTAAAAAACAAAAGATAGGGGTCGAAAACCAGACTATTTTATGTTTAATGTCACATAACTTTGTTATAAACGCAGAAAGATTTTAGACAGAACTTGTACAAAATTTGATTGTTTGTAAAATTATATGAATTACGTTCACAGGATCTAAATACAAATGTAATAATTTCGATGTTTATTAAAAACAAAACATCAAAATGCTGGAGATTTTAACTAGGTATTAAACGAAACAAAATTTCCAACATTACAAAACAAGTATTATTTTTACTTTCCCAGCTGCATAATATTGGAGTATAGCGCTACAAGCTATTTAATTTTTTTTGTCTTCAGTCATTTCAATGGTTTGATGCAGCTCTTCAAGATTCCCTATCTAGTTCCAGTGGTTTCATTTCGGCATAACCCCTACATCCTACATCCCTAAAAATTTGTATTATATATTGCAAACGTTGCCAGCCTGCACAATTTCTCCCATTTTCTTGTTCCTCCAATATCAAAGCGACTATTCCAGAATGCCTTAATATGTGACCTATAAGTCTGTCTCTTCTTTTAACCGTACGCTTCTTTCTTCATCAATTTGCCGCTACACCTCTTCATCCTATTCTATAGAAAAATATCTCGTTCAAACTATTCTACATAAGGAAAATATGCTGATCGGATCAAATTTTTACTTGTAAAACTTTTTGCAGATATTGACATTTCATCGCCCTTTTTATCTGCACAACACAATTTTAGTGTTGAAAAATTCTGGAAAAGAATATGCATGTCAGCATGTTATCGCTTAATATCTTCAGATCGGAGGGACAGATTTGGAAGAAATTTAGCAGGATGATTTCTGTATTTTAGGCGTTGATTTCGTTTAAGTTTGGTCAAAATTGGTGTGGGCGCCAGGGAGATAGGAGTTTATAAATCCCGTACCTCAAAATTTTACTTCAAGGTTAGGTAACTTTTTTCACATAATTTTACGCTCCTTAGTTAGCTAAGATACGTTTTTGACGGTGTACGGTCTTATTCAAAATCCCTTAAAGGGGTTGTCGCGATGGTTTTTTTTTATTGTTTCTGGGCTCAAAATCATATTCTTGTACTGATTAGACGATTCCGTTACGTTAATATGTAATTTCAATTATGTATTTCGACAACTTCATTAGAAGCGACAGATAATAAGCCTGATATTTTTACTTATTTTTCAGCGGTTAGCGTTGACCTTCATATCTTCAAAATGGATTAACAAATTTTTATGAATTTTTGTGCGATGATTTCCAAATACCAGTCGTTCTTCCTGTATAAGTTTGGTTACAGTCGGTCGGGGAAGCGTGGGTCCCGTATCTCAAATTTGATTCAAAGTAGAATTATTTTTTATATAGTTCATTTCATACGTATTTACTTACTTCAATTTTTTACTTAATTTTCTTCGTAAGTAGTATTGTCTGTCGAAGGGGAAGCTTTCGATATCCTAAGCTGCAGTAGTCGTTTGAGTTTTTCGATTAGTTAAGAAACTTTGCCGGCTTTTTAAAATTGCAGATTTCTTTAAATTTTTTTCAATTTATTTCATTTGAAATTAATAAAAAAAGGAAGATCTCTTTTCTGAAAAACCCTCTTTTAACTATTTTAAATTACATGTATTTATTATATTACGATATACGAAACAATACATTAACTTATTTTTATGTTAAAAACACTTTCTCATCACTACTTACATAAAAAAAAATATTTTTACGTAATAAAATTATCGGAAGGGAAAAGGTAAATGTGGAACATCCCGTTTATACAAATAATGGATGACGAATTTACGTTCAAGTGAAGCGTAAAAGAAAAACTAGATTTAACTAAAATACTTCCGTTGATCGAACACCTTAAAAGAAAACCTTAAAAGGATCAATCAGTCCTTCTAGATTATCAGTCTTTTACGTATTAACTTACAATTAAGTTCTAGAACGAGTTCGATTCTCGTCAAGGGTTGACGCTATTTATTTTTCACTTATTATATCCATCTCAATTTGTTAAAATAATGTAAAAGATTGTCTGTTTCTTGATATTGAAGATTCTAATGTCTAGAAATATAATATTGTTGAAAACTGTAGAATATTACGTTCTTATTTTCGCTTAATAAGAAATAAGTAGATTTTAAATAAGATTTGATAAGAGTTTATTGTACATTAGTCAAGCCGTAATCTTATTTAATGATAACGGAAAAAGGTACTTGAAGTGAAACTAGTTTAAATTAGTTTTATAGAGGAAGGAAAAGTAGAAGCTAATTAATTATTTATTATTAACATAAGATAAAATCACATTATTAACGGTAATGCTTTATAAAACGTATTAAATTATATGGAGGATCTTATGTACATATAAGTTGAATACAAAAGATTTAATAGTAAAATTTAGAGGAAAGATGATTTCATTAAAAGTAGAGTCGATCTTTGATTTTCAGACTATCATTCTATACGTTTGAAAGAAGAGATTTTACATCTAAGTATTACAAAATTTATATATTTGTTACAAAATTAATTTCTATTTCACACTTTTTCGAATTTCTAGTACGTTATTTTATTCCTAAGCGTGAAATTAATTAAAACGTGAAATTAAATTAATTTCTTGGTTGTTAATTACGTAATAGAGGGAAATAAAATAATAACGATTACAGAATGATGGTGTGCTCGGGTTTTTTTTTTTAATTGTCAACATTTTGAGATTGTACGACCAAAAAATAAATAAAATTATGTATGTGACTTGGTATTTATAATATTTTTTTTTTTTTAATTTGCTTACGTATTAAAACCTGAATTTTTTTAAAGGTGTTGAAGAAAACAAGGCAGTAATTGATGAAGACGTTACATCTCTCGGTGATAATTGTTAAACGATCGGAACGCCCATCTATTGGTAGATTTTAAGCAAACATTTTGTCGAACGATTTTTCAGCATTATCTTTTTTCTAGATTAATAAAAAATTGATAAAATGATGTCTATAAGTGAAGCGTTGATACCTGTAATTTTTTAATTTAAAAATGAATTTTTTAATCGTTTACGGAAATTCTCTCCAAAAGTCGGGAAAGATATGTAAATCGTTACAACGTTTTTAAGTAAAAAAAATAAAAAGTAGAAAACCCAACAAATAGCCTGTTTTTCAGTTTTTTGATGACTCTTTTGCTATATTCCATTTAAAGAATTCTGTTATCAGAAATCATCCTCTTCTTCGTCTTGTTTCACAAAATGTATATTTTATTCTCTTTGAATAACGATAGGCCTACTACTCCCGATCGCAGGAATTTTTTTATTTTTTTTTTTTTAATAATAAGTTTTCACATTAACATCTAAAAAAATGCCAAGTCTGGCTGTTCACATCGTTCTGCACGAAAATCCAAAACCATCCGGTTGAAATATTAACATAATCGAGTAAAGATCGATAGAAATGTGGTTTTACTTTCTAGTTTTTACCGATTTTGATATTCTACTCCCTTTTTTCTATATATAGTGTGAAACTTGACCGCTTGACTTTTCTTTAACCGAGTTACGTTAAACAAATGTTAAATGAAAATATAGACTTTCAGAGCGGTACGACATGATACTTGGCGTTCGGTAAGATTGTAATGCCGGTACCGATATTAAACCTGATGCCAGTTAGTTAGAAAGAAGATAGGTTAGAAATACAGCCTACGAAGGAAACTCTCTCTCTCTCTGGTGGACACCGTGCACGGACATACGCAAACACACGCGCAGGGAGAAGGAGAGAGAGAAGACATTCAACATAGAGTATCGGTAACGATCACCAAGGGAATCGTTACTTTGTGCGGAACACTGTCGCATTACTCCGAGCCTCAGCCTCGATTCTCTCGTACTCCCTTTTTAGTAACATCAGTGCTACTTCTTCCGTTCCTTACTCCCTTATCCCCCAAAAATAGGTTAATTAATGTACGGTACGATGCGCCTGGGAATATATACCGTTCCTGGAACGATACTTATCCCGCTTTCTATCTACTTATCTTTCGTCATTACTCTTCTTTTTTTCGACTTGAATCGAATTAAAATATACGGTTAGAAATATTTATTCTTCGGGTAGAAACGGTTGAAAAATATACGTTATCTGTGATTTTACGTCGAGGTTTCCCTTAATAATAAAATATTTAGTTACCGCAATAATTTGTACGATATTTGTAATCGGTAAATTATGCGTTGTTCAAATCCCGGTAGAAATTCCATTTTGCCGTAACCGGTAACCTCACAATAGATTTTCATTTAATAAATATTAAACGATATCTTCACTCGCTGAAGCGACCGCATAATAATTTTTAATAAAAATAATTACTAAAAAATTAAATTATTAAAATTATAATTTTTAGCTTAGAGCCAAGTTTTCATGAATATTAGAGGTAATTCTCTTTTTATAACTTTTTAAGTCGATAAAAATTTTTTTCAGTACGAGTAATAATGTAATAACGATCGGTTTAAAACACCCAAAATAATAGCATGCATTTGCGAAGAACAAATATTATACTTCTTTTCTGTAATTCGAAATTTTTTCGAAAATCGTTTATAACTGACTAAAGAAGTACAAATTTTACACTTCGTCAGTATAAAATCTTTTATACTGACGAAGTAAATTTCCTTAATAGCGGATTTTAAACAATTTAATATAATACCTATCGTTTAGTCAAATCTTTAATAATATGAACCTTCCTGTTTTCGCAATAAAGAAATAAAAATAGGTTTACGCAAAATTATTATTAACATTAAGTTTAGTTAGTCATTAATATTTAAAAGCAAATTATTTATAATCGGATAATAAATAATATTTTTTTAGTCATTATATTTGTCGGTTTATCAAATGGCAGATTACTTCCGAAAGCGGGGACGTAAGCGTTTTGTTGCGTACAGAATAAATAAATAAAAAAGAAATCTTCCAAAGGAAATGTGTTTGATTCACTTCAATACTTGCATGTACAACGCTGGGTAAGGGTGGAAAAGGTTTTTTTATTAAGGAAAGTTTTACATGAAGCGGTTCTTTAATACTCGGAAAAAAAGTAGTTTTGTATAACATATTTTTTAACAGGTCTACGCAAAATCGTCGATAAGTAATACGCTAATGCTATTACGGGCGGATGTAATTCTCACTACGTGGAAAAAAGTTTTGAACTATTTGTCACCTTCTACGGTCCTTCTCAGAGTAGATTATTCCTTTCTTTCTATCCGCCTTGTTTCATTCAGCCCCAGGATTTTGTTCTTTTCGGTAGACAGTTTATGTATCTGCGCTAAGAATGTGGCGACTTGTTTGTACCGGTAATGCAAACTTGATTTTATACGGTTTTGTCAGGATGATTTCTGTCCTTGGGTTTCGACCCAGAACTCATTACCTAGCGATCGTCTTATCTAAAGTCCATCCCAACCTCCGTTGGGGAAGACAGCCGCCATGTGACGATTCCGGTCACCAAACCACTCCCCCCGTTCGTAAGTATCTAAAGTCCAATGTGGATCCGAGTTATAATTCCTTAATTGAGAATAGTCTTTTTGAAATCGTCGGTTGAAAATTTTTTGCCTACACAATTTTTTCCTTCTACCTGTCCTTCCAATATTAAAGCGACTATTCCAGGATGCCTTAGTATGTGGCCTATAAGTCTGTCTCTTCTTTTAACTGTCCAAATGCTTCTTTCTTCATCTATTTGTCGCAATACCTCTTCATTTGTCACTTTATCCACCCATCTGATTTTCAACATTCTCCTATATCACCACATTTCAAAAGCTTCTAATCTTTTCTTCTGAGATACTCCGATTGTCCAAGTTTCACTTCCATATAAAGCGACACTCCAAACATATACTTTCAAAAATCTTTTCCTGACATTTAAATTAATTTTTGATGTAAGCAAATTATATTTCTTACTAAGGCTCGTTTCGCTTGTGCTATTCGGCATTTTATATCGCTCCTGCTTCGCCCATCTTTAGTATTTCTACTTCCCAAATAACAAAATTCTTCTACCTCCATAATCTTTTCTCCTCCTATTTTCACATTCAGTGGTCCATATTTGTTATTTCTACTGCATTTCATTACTTTTGTTTTGTTCTTGTTTATTTTCATGCGACAGTTCTTGCGTAGGACTTCATCTATGCCGTTCATGACTATAACACTTTTTTTGAAGTCTGACGGAAATTCCCCTTTTTCATAAATATTACACACCAGATTGTATAATCTATCAATCGCTTCCTCACCTGCACTGCGCAGTAATTCTACAGGTATTCCGTCTATTCCAGGAGCCTTTCTGCCATTTAAATCTTTTAATGCTCTCTTAAAATCAGATCTCAGTATTGTTTCTCCCATTTCATCCTCCTCAACTTCCTCTATAACACCATTTTCTAATTCATTTCCTCCGTATAACCCTTCAATATATTCCACCCATCTATCGACTTTACCTTTCGTATTATATATTGGTGTACCATCTTTGTTACTCATTATTAGATTTTAATTTATGTACCCCAAAATTTTCCTTAACTTTCAACCCTTAGAGGTACTTTATAACAATTTTCAGGGCTAACAAAGAAACGGCAAAATCTGATAATCCGGATAATCGAAACTCAGATAATCTGGGTATTTCCTTTTTTTATGTATATCGTTTCTTGCAACATAATTATTATATAAATCTGTCTTATATAAATTTTTCCCTTCATTTTTTGACGTTCAGACTGATATTTATTTTTTTCTCTTTTTATATTTTGTTTTTACCCCAAATCTTTTGCGTTTCTTATTAAATGAAAAATAAAAACTTATATCTGTCTGTCCGTGCTCGCTCATTTCATCTCGCTTCTTCAGAAATTCTTTCTTCCCCTAGAGGTCCTTTTACTCATAACGAGCGGTATCTTCTTGTACTTTTTTCATTTCATTATATTTTCCCATCATCTTATTTCTGTCATCACTTTTCTGACGTGTCGGCTACAGTATTACGCCTATATTCAACGGAAAAGTTCCGTGTACACTTGTGTTCGTGTATATTAGTACTTCTGCATGGAATGTTTTTTGGTAGTCGATAAAGAAATTTTACCTTAGGTTTTTATACTTTTTAATTATTAGATCGAGGTAAATGTTTTTTTTTTTTTTTTTGTTAATAGAAATTTTTTAATCAAAAATGTTTTATTAAATGCTTAAAAATATTTTTTAAATCTTAATTAAATCCGTTTTAAAATTAAATGTTTATACTTTATTTTGTAAGAGTGTAAAAAGGTTATTATTACAATGTATAAAAAAAAAGTTTTTATAAAAAAAATTTATTTATTTATTTTTAAATGTATAAAAAATTTATATATTTATACATTGTATTCTTCAGAATAAATTTTTTCATGATAACATATTTCGGGTTTCATAAAAATAAATGTTTTTGAAATTTATTATTTTTAAAAACTGTAGTTCATAAAAATAATTATTTTTTAATAATTAAAAAAAAATCATTTAGAAAAAATAAAATGAAATAAATTTTACGTGATGAGATGTAGTAGTATATTATTAAGATGTTTTTTAACCCCGTATTTCAAAACGGCTGAACCGATTTTAATGAAACTTGCACGATAAATATTTTATTATAATGATTGAAATTACACTTAAAATTTCTTACAAGACATTCATAGGAAGCTTCATTTTTCTCTTAACGAAAAATCGTTTTTATTTATGTATTATTTTACTTATAAAATTTAATTGTAGTTGGAATATACCAAAATTTATATAAAATTTTCAAAAAAAAACTAATTCTGAATAGTTTTTTCTTTAAAAACTATAGTTTTATGGTTATTTACTCGTTAAGGAAGGTTGAAAAAAGTAACATGCCGATGTCTCGTAATCCACTTGTGGCGTCTTTACGAACATCGGCATATACATTAGAACGTTGCCGTGTACAGAAGTGAACGATATGCAAATGTTCCAAGGCTGAGTCTGGTTGTGATGTGCATGAATGAGTCGTCGTCCTCGTCTGACTGGAACTTTCCCGTTCTTGTGAGTTGGTTCCGAATTTTCAAGAATTCGAGGATAATCAGAATATCTCGAAATCGATACGATGTTAGAGATGAGAATCGGGCTTGGCGGGTTGACGCTAAGTCGCTTAACTACTTCAAACTTAACAACGAGAAGTTTGAAACTTATGTAAGAAATATTTTTTTAATTTTTTAAATTTTCTTTTCGTAGAATTTTTAGGTAAAAGCTACAATGGATACTACGATTCGACTTCAGGAAAATTTTGACATATCTTTGCGCTTTACATCCCCCATACTCCAAACCACCGTCAATTCAAAAGTTTATGTATAATTTATATATATATATATATTTCAATTTTTTGTGGACATGATAACTGCTGTAATTTTGTGCCAATCGCTTTCAAATTGATGCAAAACATCTAACGACTCAAAATCTGGGTCGAGTTAGTTAATGGGCAAAATCAGACCATGGAGATGAAAATGAGGGGCTTTTTCGAAAAAAAAATATCGCTATAACTTTCTTATTAAGTAAAATATCGAATTCGTTTAAAGTTCCTACTGTTGTTTGGATAAGGGCCTTACACTTATACAAGTAAAGTTTTTTGATATCCAATCATTGGCTCAGCGGGTGGAAAAAATGGGGTTTCGAAAACAAAAATATCATACCTCCCTTAATAGGCGGAGTATCGAATCTGTAAGAAATAAAAAGAAAATAATATAAAGTTTGAACTGTTAGAGAAACATAATATTTTTAAATATAAAAGAAGAGATGACACTTCAACGAATAGTAAGATTGTCAGTAAAAGATAAAATTACAAAATTAGTATAAATAATAGGATATTAGCCGTTAATTTGGTTGCAATGTAAATTTTATCAACCACCATTGCATTAAAAATTTACAAAGCTTTAGAACTGAAGATGGAGAGCACCTCCGGAAAGGTTCTTTATATAAAATTTAAGGCAAACAGTTTTCTAATTTTGTATTTCTTTTTTGGTGAACATATATTTATGCGTAAAGTATAAAAAACTATAATAAATATCCGGACAGACGTCTAAGGTATTGGTGATTTTTATGCAACAATTTTGTAATTGTAAATGATATTTACGTTATACCTAATATATAATTGTGTATTATGTTGTTTTTAAAAGTGTAAAATATATAAAAATCCTCATTTATAATTTTAAATTATAAATTTATTAATTTTTTTAGATTCGGAATAACAGTACAAGGTGAAAAGATAAAGATGCTACGTTTTGCTGATGATATAGTAATTCTAGCCGAGAGTAAAAAGGATTTAGAAGAAACAATGAACGGCATAGATGAAGTCCTACGCAAGAACTATCGCGTGAAAATAAACAAGAACAAAACAAAAGTAATGAAATGTAGTAGAAATAACAAAGATGGACCACTGAATGTGAAAATAGGAGGAGAAAAGATAATGAAAGTAGAAGAATTTTGTTATTTGGGAAGTAGAATTACTAAAGATGGACGAATTAAGAGCGATATAAAATGCCGAATAACACAGGCAAAACGAGCCTCCAGTCAGAAATATGATTTGTTTACATCAAAAATTAATTTAAATGTCAGGAAAAGATTTTTGAAAGTATATGTTTGGAGTGTCGCTTTATACGGAAGTGAAACTTGGACGATCGGAGTATCTGAGAAGAAAAGATTAGAAGCTTTTGAAATGTGGTGCTGTAGGAGAATGTTAAAAATCAGATGGGTGGATAAAGTGACAAATGAAGAGGTATTGCGGCAAATAGATGAAGAAAGAAGCATTTGGAAAAATATAGTTAAAAGAAGAGACAGACTTATAGGCCACATACTAAGGCATCCTGGAATAGTCGCTTTAATATTGGAAGGACAGGTAGAAGGAAAAAATTGTGTAGGCAGTCCACGTTTGGAATATGTAAAACAAATCGTTAGGGATGTAGGATGTAGAGGGTATACTGAAATGAAACGACTAGCACTAGATAGGGAATCTTGGAGAGCTGCATCAAACCAGTCAAATGACTGAAGACAAAAAAAAATTTTTAATTTTAATGGAAAAAAATATTTGACAAGCGATACATTTTCAAGTTTAAAAGGTAATAGTTAGGATGAGATAAATTTGAGTAGCAAATTTATGTAGGTAGGGATTACCAAATTAGCTAAAAGGGTACCGTAGATTTTAATTTTTCTTTAGAGGTAATAATTTGTTAGAACGGGGTATTACTTAAATTTACCCATATTTTGTTTATATGCCATTTCTGTTCGTCACCAAGAGACATAAAAGCCGATTAAATTAATTAAAACCCATTATTCTTCTTATTTTTCGAATTCATGAAAACAAGGCTCCAGTTTAAAATATTTGCACAACTTTCTATTATCTTTTAAAATAAAAATGCATTTAAATTACATTCCAACAATCTACAAGTCCGCTAGATTTACGAATGAAAATAATGATTTACGTTTAGATGAAAATAATCGGCAAATGAAAAATTCGTCTCGTGTAAACGATAAAGATCAGAATTCGATTTGGCGACTATAGATTTTTACGTGAATGAAAGGGAAAGGTGCATCGAGAGTTAGAAATATTCATTTAAAAGAATTCAGCATTATATAAATACTTATTAAATTACATATGCCCGTGGACTACAAAAAAAAGTAGAAATCGGGATGAAAAACTTTTTTTTATAAAAATTTACTTCTGTTACGTTTAATTATAAACAAAAAAAAAGATAAATTTGAGATATTTTGCAAAGAATCATCTGATTGTTTGCTTCTTTAAAAAATATAAATCCGTAAGTTACCGCTTTTCACGAATTAAACTGATGACGAACTGGATGATCAACGATGGAATTTTCTTTCAAATGTTTTATTTACCGGTGTAAAAAGGTTTCGGAAATTGTATTCTCGTCATCCTTTATTAATTCATCCTTTTTGTGATACGGTTTAATAAACGTGAAAGTAATTCCGCATTATAAGCAGTGTAAACTTGCTTTTTTTCTAAACGGTTACAAGTACACTTTTTGGGAAACACTAAATAAAAACTTTCATAAAATGAGCTCTTGTTATTGAGTGTAATGTTGTGAACACCTCTTCATTATTGTAATATAATAATCGGTTTAGATGTATGATGTTAACAGAGATTTTCTTCTGATTACAAATAACCTGTATTGTGACTGTTTATTCCTACGTTGTCGAGAGATTTAATCTTTCGTAATCTTGTCTTTAATATTTTCTTTAAATTCTTTAGCAAATTAATTCAAATATGTTTTCAGTTCAATCGATTTGTATATTTTAATATTATCTTGATGCGATCCAATATTTTTAAGAGTGAATGGTATTTTTCGTTTAATGTAAACATTAAGAATGAGAGTATTTTAACTGGGAATAATTTATTTCCGGTTAAAAAATGAGCAAGCTTTTGACAATATTTAAATGTCATCGGTCCACTGTTTTTGTAATATTTGTGTTTGTCCACGTTTTTAGTAATAAGAGAATAAACGGAAGGTACATAACAGAAAGCTCAAACAACGGCACGTTTTTGTTCACATCGTGATAACTTGAAAAATTTTAAAAAAATAAAAGTTTAATATCACAAATGTAATCAAATGTTCATGTAATTTTTTTAAAGTTTTATCGACGATTTTAGTTTTTATAAAGTCAAAAACTCGAGTACGCTTACTAAACTTTCACCAAATTCCTGTACATTTTAAAGTTAATTTAAGTTTAAATTCTAGGCTTGCTAAAATATGTCTACTGTATATTAATATTTTTATTAATTTTTTTGTTTAGGTTCTGGTTGGGTGGGCTGGAGAAACGACACACCAGTTCTAGGCGGACAACCTGTGGATATTGTATTTGAATTTGATCGCGTTAGAAACTTTTCTGCTGTATACCTCCATACAAATAATTTATTTTCTAAAGATATTCAGGTAAGTTATTTAATTTTTTTAATAGATTATTATTAAATAACGTTTATCGTAAATAACATATTTAAGTTTCTATCTTGAACGCGTTAATATTATCAAGTTTTGCCGTCGTTATGTGAAAAATATCTTTGTTGTAGGTACTTTTTTAGAATGGCATACCCATTTGTTAATTCACTGTTTTCGATCAAATGCTACAATATATGACTAATGTGTAGATCGATTCATTTTCCTCATTTGCTATTATCCTCTAGTAAATTGGTGGTGATTAAAGTATCTGACCTGAACATTCACACCAGATCTCTCTTAAAAGTGGTAAATTGAAAGAAAAAGTATTATAATTTATTTGAATCCTTTAGTCGGTATTGAGAGTGCGGCTGAACAGTTTATAGCTCGATAGGATACTTACAAACCCGACACGATTACGGGGATAGATGAAATAGTTCCTTAAGGATCCTAAATCTATATTTTGTTGGTCTTCTAATTACTAAAAGAAAAGTAATTTTGTTCCAGTATATATTTTAATCGGTTAATGCACGATCGATGATCAACGATGTTTTTTTTTCAATCCAGATAAAAATATATAGATATTTCGAGAAATTGTGAGCGAGATTTGCGTTTGCTGCTTATAAGGTTCTTCTTGGGAAGGTTCTTATAAGGTACTTCTTGAGAGACGGGATCTTCAGTCGGGGGTTGTTTGAATCGTGATACGGTTCCTTCGTAGATCTTTTTTGTCTCACCCCCGTATTAAATTTCCTAATCATTTATCTTCTCTTTATAATTTTTGGTTCTACGGGTGCTAGTCGAACCGACTTGCTGAGGATACCGAAGCCTGTAGAACGAGAGCTCAAGAGAGGTAGGGGGTTTCTGTTATTGTCTTTTTATAAATAATTTTTTAAATCCTGTTTCTATCGTAGTTGTTAATTTTATGTTGGTATAGAAAAATTGTAATTTTTGTCGTAAAAATTCTACATAAAACAAAAAATCTTCACATGTAAATTATTTATCGATCTTATTTCTCTTTTTGTACTTAATATTCTCAGTCATTTATTTTATAATGACACTAAAAGAAATGTAAAAAGAATTACGTAAGGAAATAAGAAATTAAACAATATTATACGTTTATTGTTCTACAGATTATTTGTATCTATATTTATGATTTTATTGTAATGTTTTAACGAGTTTTTCCTTGTAAATAACAAAAATATTGTTTATTTTCACATATTTAACGTTACATCTTACCCAAAATGAATTACGGAAATGTAAAATATAGTCATCGAAATGCATATTACACGTTTTATCTTCACGAAATAATAATAATTTTTTTTTTAAAAAGTTAAGTGTTTTGATAGAAATCGTGAATGAAGTTTTTTAAAAAGTTTTTATATATATATAAATTATAAAACGAAAGTCCTCTAAATCTTATGTAGCTTTTATATTAATAAATCAAAATTAGTTTCTGTGATTCTTGTAAAGATAATGTAGTTTTATTATTGTTACTTTTTTAGGTAAAAGAATTAGTTTTTTTTAATATTTGTTCTGTTTTTAATAATTGCTATTTATATATTTTTTAATTATTAATTTGTTTTAAATAAATATTTTTGCGCGAATTATTCGAGGCGCGTTTCAAAGAAAGGGCTTATCAATAACAAAATGAGAACAGTTGAAAAAATGAAAAATAATGGTTTCAAATACTTACATATTTACATTATTTTTCTACATAATCACCATTTTGTTCCAAACATTTTTGATATCGTGAAACAACAAGCTTCTTCAAACCTAGTGCATAAAATTCCACCGACCGGGATGGTAGCCACTTTTGCACCGACATTTTCAACTCTTCACTTTCCTCGAATTGTTGAGACGTACGCCAGTTTTTGAGATGTAAAAAGAGCTGGTAGTCACTGCGCGCGAGAACAGTACTATACGCGGGATGATAAAAAAATCTCCGATCCGAATTTTTGAATCGTTTCTGTTGTGCATGCATCCGTGTGTGGGTATGCGTTATCGTGAAGAAGAACAATTCCTGATCTCAGCTTTCCCCTTCGTCGGTTTTGAATGGCAGAACGCGGTTTAGAAAGTGTTTCCGACAGACTTGTGATGCGATGGATGTTCAAGGTTCCATGAAATCAATCAAAAGCACACCCTTTTGGTTCCAGAATACAGTTTCAATGATTTTCGTTCGAGATCGAAAATTTGCGCATGAATCGCTTTTTCCGACCACTATACCTACTTTAAAAATACTTGACACGGTTTTTGTGGATGGTTACAGGCTTTCGTTTAACTCTTTAGCTAGTATGTATTCGCTGATTAACTCTATAACGATTTTAAACTATTCTCGAACATTTTTTTCTATTCTTTGTTGTAATATATTAATTACTGGTATTTCCTCTACATCCTAGCATATTTATTTTATATATTCTAACATTTGCCTTGCTTTATAGTCATTATATTCCCTACACATCTGTATATTCATAAATTAAATAATACCATAAGTTAGCTCAACTTAGTCGCCTTTTTACAAGATTCTGCCGTGGAAATTTCCCTTTTCTGTCTTTTCCGATCCGTCTTGATATCTCTAAATGTCGTATTTTAACAATAATACCGCTTTATTTTCTTTCACTTTTACAGAATATAATTATAGCTGCTTGGTCCAAAAAAGGACCGTCAGCAACGGTTGGCAATCGTAACAAATCAATTTAAATTAATCTGTACAAATTAATTGACAATCGATAGTTAATATCAATGTTTAAAACAATCGTATGAAACGATTTTAAAATATTAGTTTGTATAAGTAATCCGCAAAACAAATCACGGTAATTCAAACAGAAAATGTGATCTTTTAATCACTTTTTTTCATAAGAATTTGATAACATTAAAAGTTTATCAAAAATAAACATTTAAGTGCAACAATATAAACATACAGTTAATGCGTAAAGAATTATTTTAAAATTTCACGTAATATTTTAAGTAAGGATGCACTGAAAGAATACTTTAATAATTTAATTAATAATATTTACTTTAATAATTAATGTTTTCAAAAACTTTGCTAGCACAGTTGTTCGAACCAAAAAAGAGTAGTCAAGACGGGGGAACCGTGGGCGTATTCGGCGATAGGGAAGGGTGGACAGCCCCGTCTCCGAGAGCCTGCATGCCTTGGTGTGCGGGTTATACCGCGAAGAGACGCACATCTTGTTGCAAAATATAATTCTCTCGTCCATCTTGCAGTCGAGTAAACTACCATGAACACAGCATACCCGAATAAGCAACTTCCGTTACGCTTGCTTCAGCGAAAAGGAATGGAGTAAACTTGCCGTCGGATTATTACACGTAAAACATTTAACTTCTGGGAATCCCGTTTTTCATTGTAAGAGTTTTACAGAGATTTACTGACCCCCAGATATGGACATTGTGCGAGTTAATTTTTCCGTTAAGATAAAATGTTGACTAGTTACTGAATACAATACGATCAAGAAAGTTGTCATCATACTGCAACATTTCGATTCCGAAGTCGGCACGCACATCGTAATCTGTATGCTTCAAAGCCTGTAACAACTGTGAACGGTGTTGCTGCATATATAAGCGTTTCCTTAAAACATTCCACACTGTCATCACTAGCACTGGTAGTACGCGGCCAGCCTTCTTAACATATTCTTTTGGAGTACATAGAAAAGAGTCCCTGACAAGTTCAACATTTTCTTCACACACCCTCGGTCGTCCCGTACTTACCGATTTGCACAGGTCGTTGCAAACCGATTATACCATCGACGAATGCTATTGGTACTCGGAGAATCATAATTAAATTTTCTACGGAACGTACGTTGAACTGTCTCTGAAGATTCATATTTAGAAAGTTTATGTTCAGGAGTCGTCATTTTAGATAGTGGCGCTGTCAAACAGCAAGATAGGAAATCAATCTACGGCATTGCGCGCAACTAAAACTGTCTTTTTGTTTTTGATTCTATTCTTAAATTAACTCTTTACCAAGAAATATTACAACGAATTAAAAACCCGATTTTTTGTTTGTACACCGTGCAGGATTTTCAACATATCTACCGCTTTCTTTAAACAGTTTATTCACTCTTAGAACTCTTCTTTAATTTTCTGTACGATACATTAACAACTTCTACAAACAAGTTGAAAATTAATTGCGAGACCCTTTTTTCTCCATCCGGTTCTTCAAGTCTCCCTTTTATAACTTTATTATAGATAACTAATTCTTCTACATATTATAAATAACTCTTCTTACGCTACATTACGGTCAGATTTTTCTTTAAAAAGAAAAGAAAACCAAACAAACATTGTTCCCGGGTGATTTAAAAAGGACTTCGCGCTTTAAAAGCGTTTAAAAATTTAGTTAGACAACTTACAGATTCAATCTCCTTTCATAGAAAAACACTTCAAGTTTGTCACTCATCATTCTTTTTTTGGTTCGATACGGCTTCTATTTGTAATGCGACATACATCCCACCTGAAGTCGATTTCATTCCAGACTGTAGCCGGTAAGTCGAGCGTTACCTCTGCAGCTGCGGCGTTAATTTGTAGTCTTAGCTCAATAAGCTCTGCAGGCAAAGGCGGTACATAAATCCGATCTTTAATGATACCCCACAAGAAAAATATCTAGCGGGGACAAATCTGGAGAGCGAGGTATCCATGCGGTAGGACCACGACCGATCCACCTGCCTGGGAATCTAGAACCAAGAAAATCTCTGGACTTGTAGTAATGGCGTCCATTTTGGTCATCATCGTCTAACTGAGGAATTTAAATTGTGAAGCATGTCCAGATAAACGATACAATTTACGGTTGCTTCCTGGAAGAAGAACGGGCCGTACCGTCTTTGTTTGTTTAGGTCATAAAAAACATTGAGCTTTAGGGCTATCACAAATGCGCTGTAAAGTTTCATGAGGGTTTACCCTCATAAACCGTTTATCCGGCAGTTATGGATGTTCACCGTGCCGCTGATGTGAAACGTTGACTCATCGCTAAAAATTATATCGTCTAAAAGAGTATCATCGTTGTCTGCAATTCTATCCATCGTTTCCACGCAAAACTGCAACCGAGCAACTTTGTTGTCATCTGTAATGTGTTGAACAACGGTTAATTTGTACGGTTTCAAGTTCCGTAGTTTAATACCATTCTCACGTCGAGTTGATTTCTTCGGACTACGTGTAAAGTTTTCTTCGAGCTATTCCACAGCAGCTTCACGTACGCGTGGGCGTCCTGGTTATTTTTTGTTTAAGGCCTCAACGAAGATTTGTTGACAAGAGTAAATCGTACACCTACTAGAATCTCCCTACTGTACTCGCTACGAAAATTACATTTAACTGTAGTGACTGATTTCAAATCGTGAAACTAAAACACAGCTAGCGCGTTCCGCACCAGTAAATATATCCATTTTTAACAACACTAGTGACACGCTGGTGGCCATATTCGGTACTAATGAAGTATTTGAATCAAAGCTTGATGTGCATTGCTATGAAATGAGATCTCAACCGAATCTGTAATTTATATAAGTAAATTTTTAAACGCTTTTAAAGTTGCGAAGTCCTTTTTAAATCACCCGTTGTATTAATTCACTTATATTGAAGTCATGAAAAATTCTTCCACGGCAACAGAAATATTCAAGTACTTGTTACAATTTATAATATTTTGTTAAGCATGGCCCGTTGGTATAAGTATATAATTAAAGTTAATACACAAAAAACCGCTGCGACCACAGTTAATTAAACAACTGTGACCACCAAATTGACAGGACTTTTACGTTGATATAATTTTAAAACATATGACGACCAACTGTTATGTTTTAAGCAACTACCTCAATTTTTTATAATTTACATGTGAAATTTTAATTACTATTACAAATAGGACGAATATGAGAGTTCCTGAAGATGAAATGTAATTCCGAAAGCGCTTGAACGCTTCGAATTCAATTGTTGGTAAGCGGTTTTTTGTATATTAACTTTATTTATTACAACGCTTGACTAAATTACATTACAATTGTGCAAATAATAATAATGATATCGCAATATGCTTCGTCCCTTTGTTCTTTGTTCTATCCCGAACCTAGAGGCGTATAATTTCGTTGTTTGATTGCACAGTTGCTAGTGTAGAAATAACGTATTTTTCACATCACTGTAAGCACTGTTAGGTTTAAAAGTAACTATATCATCGCTGTGATTCATGTAACCAGTAATGATCTTATGTATTACTACACTAATTATAAAGTATATATATTTATCTTGTCTTAATTTACCAGACAAAATTTAAATTAAGAAATAAGAACTTTTTTTTTAAATTTTATTGTAACAGCACGCAACATGTCGTAGGTAACATAATACAACATTCGGAAGCAACATTATTTATCCATACACATATTATGTAGGTACAATGTTGATTAACTTATATATACGGTCTTGTTCACACTCGTATGTCGAGATGAAGTTCTTTTAATTTTACTATGTTTTTTTTTTTTTAGCTTACTTGTTAGTATAACATACTGTGCGTCTGTAATAAATATTCTGATATATGAATTCATTTCACAGCGGGTATTTGTAGTTGTTCTTCTTGACTGAATCGTAAATCTTTTTCTTTAATTCTATTAGACAATCCGTTTTCTTATTTTCGAATCCGATAACCGGATAACAAAATGTATTTCAACGCGTAATTTTACTACCCTGCTGTCTTGCTATTTCCTAACTGCTCAAAAATAACTCACGTTTATTTTGAAAATAGATTACTTTGTAAACATGTTCTTTTTTATTATCATTCTTTCATATCCTGTTGAAAACAATGATTTTAGTAATTTCTATTTGGTTAAACTGTAGTTTATAAGTTATTTGGATGTATTCTATATTATTTTTAAAGATAGTTCTAAGTAATCGTGTATATGAAATAAGAAGTATATACGTGTATATAGGGCGCCGATCTTCTCGGCCGAGAGATTGCTTTTCTGCCCTTCATCCAACGTTCCGGGTTTGAGTTCCGGTCAGGCGTGGTTTTTTTTACGCATTAAAAAACTCATTATCATCCGTCATAGTTATGTGATCGGGTATCAGCCGGTTGTCGCTAAATAAATAAATATTAATAATATAATTGCATTTCCATGCGATTTTAACTGTAAATCGTTCAGCACAGTTTACTCTATTCGATCGTATTTTGCTTTTCACGCGAATAAGTTAATTAACTGATTGTCTTAATTTTTATTTTTTCCGTTATAAAAGAATAGTTGAATCGATTTTAATTAAACTTGACGAATGAACTTATTGTAACTATCATTGCAAATTTAGCTATACAAGAATTCAAAATATTTATTCAATATCTTTTCCTCTCTCTCCCCCTTCGTGATTAATTTTCTCCAGATTAAAAAGTTATTAAGAAAATTTTAACTTGAAATCTACTTTGTAATTTTTGATTGAGATTCCGTATATGTCCGTAGGCACGATTTATAATTCGGATGTTCCTACACGCTGTATAATTCTGAAAAATAGCCGATTGTTTTTTCGTAAAGACGTTTTAGCGTGTTCCTAAGCGCCTAGTTGTCATCCAGACGTTAAAAAGACGATTTTTGTAACCGTAAAATATATAGTATTTCATCAAGGAAATGAAAAATATTTTTACCAGTCATCCGGTGATATTCTACTTGGGTTTTCTTGTCACGTTCTCCGGTACCTCTTTGAATTAGCCGATCGTTTCTCTTTATCTATCATTTTTTCTTATCCTTGATATTAATGCAATCGACCGTTGCCGGCCATCCCACCGACATCGTCTCTTGCCGCGTCTTCCGCGTTCTCTGCCTCGCCTCTCAATCTATCATCTACATTTACATTAATAACTTATCATCGACTCCTCCAGACCACTCAACCGCCAGCGTCAAGGACACTTCTCCGCGGTGTTGTCAATCTATGTACCAAAAAAACGGAAATGTACTAAAGAGTATAAAACCAAGTTAAGCCAGACAACATCGGGTTATTCCTCTAAAATTGTACTTTCTAAGATTATTCTTTTTCAAAATTCAAAATTTTACATCAGAACGCTCAAGTGGCCACTAAGTAGGATGAGTTCACGATAGCGTGCCAAGACCTTCAGCCAGATGCATTTGTAATTTCAGAACACAGCTTTACATCCGAAACCATTCAATTCTTCAAAATTCCAAATTGCAATTTAACAGAGTTTTTTGTCTACAAAATCATCAAGGGGTATGTGGAAATTTTTCTAAAACACTCATTATATAATCCGAACCATTGAAAATTTCCTACTCTGTCGACCTTGATTTTGAGGTCTGTGCAGTTAAAATCCAAACCAAGGTGCACGGAAACTGATAACAGTGGATTTGTATAGATCTCCAAGCCATTAAATACAAATTCTTTTTGATAAACTCGAATCTTTTCTTAACTTTCTCACTTTGAAAAGAAATAAATTCATTTTAATAGGTGATATCAATATAAAATATTGAGACACGCTGACCCCCTCATCCTGCGGCTTCGGAACGGAGATGTACATCTTTATGATACCAGAGGAAAGGACAACTTGTGTGCCCAACAGCACAGAACAGCGGCTTTCGAACGTTTGCCGTCGCAAGTTGGCGTCAGATTAATTAAGGCTCACAAAGGATTTCAAACAAATTCCCATTCTGAGTCGTTTTGAATCTCGACTAAAACGCCTTTTGGTGTCTAAGGCGTTCTACTCTGTTGAGTTCATGGATGGCCGCTGGGATAATTAATCAAAATTTTATAAGGACAGAGCCTGATATTATTAAGATGTGAATTGTGCTTGAGTGATACGCTTTTTATGTTTGAATGTGGCGACTGAATGGATTGAATGGACTTTAAAATTTTAATAATTTTTGTAGACTTTTAACCACATTTTCTAGTTATTGATTGTTGACGATTGTAATGCAATTCTGTCTTGTTTACGCAATAAAAGGTTTATTATTATTATTATTATTATTATTATTATTATTATTATTATTATTATTATGTATATCAAAAGGTCAACCTTCGAGCTGTCACGTTGTGTTTGTCGAACGGCATGAGGGAGGGCTTTCGCTACCCCAAAACCGACACTTATGACGATTAGCTTGACCAAACCGTCAGAGAAGATTACTTTTTCTAAAAACGCATTATCTTCGTTCACTTTATTAAGAATTTCCAAAATCGTAACGACGTGGTTTATGGACATCTTCGATTGCATGCACCGAATGAATTTTGCGTGCTTGAAGTTTTAGGCGCTTGAGATTGTCGATTGCAGTATTCCCGGTAAATTCGCACGACAAGTTGATTTAGCCGGGACCATTTAGCCGATCCAGAGCTTCCTGGATTTCTGCCGGGACCAATTTTGTGTACTTACTTCTCTTCCTGTATCCTTAAGCTGCTGATACCGACGCTTAATAGCGCCTTTATTAGGTGGTTCAATAATCACGGCCTTACTATAAAAGATAACCTCTACAAACAATAATAACAGATCCGCTTTAATTAAACCACAGTACGCATATCGTTTTCTAGTGTACGGTAACCATTGCTCAACTGACGGCCCTTCCTGTCGTTACATCGCGCCGGCATGTTCATTCAAGAATATCAGTAACTCTACTCATATATTACCTACACTACGGTTTGAAAAAGTCAACGTGCGTTATATTGGTTTTTTTTCATTTTTTATTAACTCCTAAAATGCGCTGAATAATTTACGTTCACATCGTATGTACATCCGTACATAGTAAGTATGTCGGACTGTTTTTTTTTTTTTTTGCTTAATATCTTCAGACCAAATGGACTGTTTGGATGATAGTTGGCATGATGATTTCTGTGTCGATACTATTTAATTCTGGTCACAATCGGTCAAGGGGTCAGGAAGATACAGACGTTACGGTTCCTCCATCTCAAAATTTCAGTCAAACGGTAGGCAATTTATTTTACATAATTTAATACCTTTGAAATAACTAAGATTAGACAGTACGTGGTTTTATTGAAACACCCATAAAGGGGTAGGAGTAAAAAAACGTTTTTTTGTTTTTTGTCATTTCTGGATTTAAGCCGCTCACATTCGTTTACTAATTAATTAGATTATTCAATTACATTAGCGTTTCACTTTTCTTATTTAATGAACAAATTTCATTCAGGAGTGGGGGATAATTAGCCTATCTTATTTATTTTTTTACTTCTTTTGTCACCGCTTTGATTGATATCTTCAAACCGGATTAAACAATCTTTATGACATTTTGTACGATGATTTCTGATTATAGATCACTGAGCAATTTTCTTTAGGTTACAATCGGTCTCGGGGTTGAAAAGAGATAATCACCGTATATCCCGTATCTGAAAATTGTTCTCAAAGTAGAATAATTTTCTTATTTCTCTCACTTTCTTATTTATGTACTTTAATGTTGTCCTTCTACGTAGCGATGTGTCGAGGCGAAACGGGGAAATTTAATAACTCTTTACAATTTTTTTTTTAAATTATGGCGATGGAATGCAAATACAACATGATTTTAAGTATTGTTTCTATAGTGAGAAAAAAAAACCTGTTGAAGTAATACTGATACAACTTGGAAGTCGATTTTGCGATTCTGAAGAATATGCTAGCAAAAAAATCTGTACCCTTTGCAGATAATCATATATACTCTTATTTACTACTAATGGGCAGATTATTTTGTCATGAATTTCTAATAGATAAACAGGGTTTAGTTCAAAGTATAAAAAAAGATGAAACAGCTGTTTATTTACGTATATGAATGAATCGCTTTAATTGAATGTAGGATTTTTTTACGTGTATAAATTATTTAATAATAATAGTGTTAAACATTCTGTTGATGAATGAATTAATGATTTATTATGCAGTTTTAAATTTATTTCCAATAATTTATTATGTTACTGTTTTCAATGCGATGATTATTTATTGGAATTAAGATGTATTATGTTTTTAAGATGTTTACGTCTTCTCGTAAGATGTGTTTGTCAGTTTTAATAGAAATATAAATGTTCTCTCCCATTCTTCCTGGGTTTTATTGGTCTTTACAATCTGATATTTACTTACGTGTGCTTGTATATAATATATACATATTAAGTTAGATTATATATAAATACACATATATACACATACAATATACACTGTATATACAGTTTTGTTTGTTCATTTCTATCCAACTTTATAGTGTTACAAAAAGGCAAACGCTTTGTTTTATACATAATCTCTTAAGCGTCTTTGTAAGAATTACATTTTCAAGTTCATTCTAAATACTATTACTACTTGTTATTACGTATTATTACTATACTATAATTCCTAAGTATATTTCTCTTGAGATTCATTTATAAAGATTATACTGTAGAAAATAAACTTATCTTGAAACAAGAATATTATATATTGTTTAAATTGATTTTTATAATTTTTTATATTGATTTTTATTTTATATAAAAATGAAATTTATGATATCTAAGAAGAATAGATGATCTCTGCGGTGGAGTGTTAGATTCTCGTACCTTTCATCCGAACATTACGGGATTGGAATCCTGGTTAGACTTTGAATTTTTCATTCGTTCGAAATTCTATTCCTTATTATATAAAAGCTGTAGGCTGTAGACCTGTAGACCTGTAGACATGTACTTACTGAACGATAAAAAGTAAGTTTTTTTAATGACAAATTTACGATAAAGTTTTTCAAATTATCTCGTTATTTTTCGACGTAAGTATATCCCACCGTTATATTCTGAAAGGCAGAATCGACGAAGAAAAAATTTTCTTGTTGAATTTCGATCGAAAGAGTAGCAATGTATCGATTAAGAATATTCACAGGAAGATTTCCTTCTCTTGGTAAAAAATATTTTTCATATATTGTACAAACTAAATATTTGTTTGGCCTCTGTCCTGACCCTTGACGTTGGATGATGTCCAAGGTTTCGCTCCAGAAACGCCTTTATGTCTAATGATATTTCTTCAAAACCGGAATAGATAAGGAAATGGACTATTAGACATTTATAATTAATTTTTCTTCACGATTTTGGGAAAAAATAATTAAACTTGGAATCTTCAATTACAAGAATTAGAAATCTGTTCCGTAATTCTAGGAACGAAAACTGAAGCGATGAAAAATCAACCGTTTAGCTTTCGCAGATGATTTGCTACTTCAAACCCAAAACATAGTATCGGTACAAATTCAAGTAAATGTTCCTTAAAAATCGGGTTACATATCTTAATAAAAAAAATAATAAATGACAAATATTGAAAAAGTACCGAATTTGTTAAACTCAAATTTTGGAAAAATTTTAAATCGAAAAGATTTAATATTTTGGAGAAATTATCTGATAAAATGACTTAAAAGAAACATCGATGAAAGAATCGAGAAAATGGAGAATGCGTAAGGAATATCTAAAAAGAGATCTAAAACAAAAAAGGTTATTTCTATAAATGCAAAATTATTGCATTATAATACAATAATGAAATGCATCTGAATTTTTTAACTTAAATGGTAAAGGAAAATTATTTAAAAAATGAAAGAAGGATTTTAAGAAAATCTTTAGGGTACACAAAAGTGACTGTAACCTGGAGAATAAAAAACAAAAAAAAATATTCAATTCGGTAAGACAAGAATATTAATATTTTACGAATATCTTATAAAAAAGTTGACAACAAAGTTATAATGCTTTTCTGACCTTGGGTATTTATTTTCATATAGCGGAATAATAGTGATACATGGAAAAAGTTACCTAACATTTCTTTTTTGGGATGGGATTAATGTATGACGAAGTTTAATTTTTTTTTTTAAATCGTTATTTTTTTTATTTGTTTCCGCACCGCCATCTCTAAAATCTCCTTCCAAGGAAAGATTTTGATTTTCCTACGTTTCTATGATAAAAAAAAAATCTAATCTAAAATTTGTCGGTGGTAGAGGGGTGAATTATGTAAAAATTTTATTGTAATAATATTAGAAAAACTTTATTATTTAAACTTTTGATAATAATAAAAATTCAGACACTAAAAAAAAATTGTAAAAATTCAAAAAATCGATGTTTTTAAACTTTGATCGGTTCTCGTACCGATACTCCCTCAATATTGCTCACAAAGTATTTTTTTAGGATCACTTGCGTTACTACTACGCTTAGAAAAGCATCTGTTAAAAAATATGCAATAAATAAAAATATAGCTTTTTTCGATTTTCGGGGAAGGGAGGGTATTTGGGGGCAAAATGTTTTTAAAAACAATAAAATAAGCATTCACGCATCTACTAAGCCCTAATATCAAGTGAGGTTATAATTCTAAATTTTGAGAAAATTGATCCCAAAAATCTATCCTGGAGGTATTTCATCAAAATCGGTAATCAAGTGAAAACGTTATTAAGCTTCAAACACGCCAACACGTAGAATATAAACCTACGAACGTTCAGAAAAACTGATTTCTAAAGAGGAAATGTAGTATAGGAAAAATTTTAGGATAAAATATCAAAAAATTGGAAGGTTTCCAAACTAAAATAAATACTAATTTAAGTTTTTTAAGCACGGCACAGTCGGTATATAATATTTTTTATATATAAATAAATGAAATTCAACCTTACCAACAATTCGTTTGCGTTCTCTTTTCTAGCACTTGCGGTCATTCGACCATCCTCAGGAAGTAAGTACCATCCCCTCCTCGTAGTATTAAGTTAGTCGTGTTTGTTAGTTGTTATACAACTGCGACTTTCTACATAATAGACGTGACTAACTTTATAATATGACGACTAGTCGTTGTGATTTTAACATTTTATAAATTTACATTTGCATAATTTAATTTTAACCATCTCAAATTGAAGAATAACATTACCTGAGGATGGGTCGAATGACCGAAAGTGCTAGAAAAGAGAACGCGGACGAATTGTCGGTAAGATTGTTTTATTTATAAATAAATAAAACATCACGACTTAATATACAGTGATCAGAAGAAAGATAAAGAAACGGCACGGTGAATAATGATGTATCATCGGAAAAAAAATCAAAAGAAATAAAACTTGTAAAACGATGGATAATGTCCAAATCGAAAAGAGTTAGGGGGAATTGAAAAATAGAATTCATTGAAAAAAAGGTGACAACGTAGTTGTAGAATTTTCTTGCCACGCTGCTTTTTCCTGATGCACGGCTTATACACACATGCGCAACTTAATTTAAAATACTTATCATTTTATTTAAATATAATATTTTTTGTTTATTTAATTCAATGATTCTAACTAAAGCGCGCGCACATACCTATTTCATTCGCGTGGGTGTGGCGGTACTAGCAGCCACTTTTAAATACTTTTTTACACTTTAAATACTATTCATCTATTTAATTCTACCGCTCACGTGTGACGTTACCGCCTAGCTGCTGCCAAAGGTTGAACAGGAAAAGAAAGAAAGACTAAAGCAGTGCGTCAGTGATACACTAGCGATCCGTGTGGCGAGAGGGGGTACTGATGACACACTTTACCCACTTTTTTTTTACCCCTACTCCCCTGAGCCGGACATACAGTTATGTAAAACTCGGACCAGGAAAGCGTGCTTAAACTCTGAGGGGACCTCCCCACCCCTATGCAGTTCGGCCCCCTCCGGTTGGATCTTTTCTCTCTTTGCCTGCCTCCAATCCCCAGGAAGGGGTAACCGGGCCCGACTATGTCGTTCCCGCCACTCCCGTCAGGGACCGGGTCTCGATCTTAAATCGTGCCAGCCTCTAACCGCCGGGGAAGGGACCGGGCCCGACTTTGTCGTTCTCAAAACCCCATTCGGCCGCCGGGTCTCGATCTTTTATTTCCTAGTTCTAGTAATCTCTCTCAAAGTCCCTACCTGTACCCGCTTAGCCGCTAGTTTATTTAGAGCATTTTTTTGAGTGGAGTGCGATTATGCAAAAATTGTTTTTGGAAATATTATTATATTTTAATCGTTAACAAATACGTCTAAGAAAAATAGGACCTTAATTAGGCGAAATCTCGAGATACTGAAGGTGATTTTGCTCTACAACATCTCCCCCTTGATCTTTTAAGTTGAAAATTTAATGGTATCAATAACCCACATATAGCAGTAGTCTGACCAAGTTCGGTCAAAATCGGTCGAGTAGTTCTGGAGATGTAAGGTGATGTAAGGTAGAGGCCAACAACCCGAACACACACACACACGTATATAGAAGATCCGGGAAATTTTCATCCGGTTGTTTGGCTTCCTGAGGCGTTAAAACTTAAAGATCCAGCGAAAACCGCTTATACCCAAATCGGACCGATTACCATACCTTACTTTCTATAGATATTGCTTTATTATAGCAGTAGACGGGAAAGTAAAAAAAAAGGATTTTATTCAATTTTAAAAATTTCTGGTCAGAAATATTTTTAATTAATTTTCAATGCATTGATAAAAAAACGTAATTACAAATTAATTTGATATAAACTAATTGATATTCATTACTACAGATAATTTTTTGATATTCTTTTAAAGAAGTTATAATTCATTAAAAAAAAATCATAAAAAAGTTTTAAAAGCAACTATGTATCTGCGAGTGAGTAAATTTCAATGTCAAGTACGTACGATGGAAATTTTACCTTACTTTTCAATAAAAAGACTAAAACCAAATTCAATAAACTTTTCCGGATATTGAAAAAGTAAGGACGTTTAAATCTCGGTTTACTTTCTTAAATTATACTATAAAAAGAAGATCATATCTTTTACATATTTGATAATCGTATTACAAACTATCGTTTATTCGTTACGTAGATTTATTTTTAATTTAATCGTTATAATGAAAAATCAAACCTAACCGATCAATATATTACGATCGATGAAATAATTTTATAAATCTCTTATTTCGCTATTTGTTCAAGAGTACTTTTATAGACTTGAGGATCGACTTCAAAAATGCAGGATTAATATCGGTAATAATAAATCAGCACATGCATCGCTTTTACATTTATTACCCCCTTTATGTACATTTATTTATACCCCCTTTTCTTCTGCTATTCTTGAATAACTTTCAGATCTCTGTTGAATAAAACTAAAGTAGGTTACGCTTAGTAAAACATCATATTAAAATAAAACTGCTTGAATCGAACAACTATTTCAAAATTTATTACAGTTTAAATCAAATAACCGTCAGTCAAAGAAAAACTAAAGCCGTATTAGATGAAATAAGATCCTGCACAGAATGATATTAAAGTATAGGAACGGCTTCGTATTTCAAAACTGAGAGATAGTAGGAGGAAGAAACAAGCGTAGTTCTTTATGGTTACAAACTTACTTTACGGTATTTTGTTCGCCACCTTGGATCCGCCATTGTGAACCAAATAGTTTGTTTTTTTTTTTTTTTAAATCGGAAGGCGGACATGTGACATATAATTTAACTGTAGAGTTTTACGAGAAAAACGATGGCGAAAACCGTCTCTTAATTATTACGTTTGGTTTTTGGTTACGATCATTCAAAATTGCAACAAGAAATAAAGATTAAAAATTGAAAAATACGACTGCCAAAAAAAAACAAAAAAACATTGCTCTTTAATGTAGGATAGTTATTAATATAGGATAATGAAAGAGCGTGTGGGTGAGAATTTTGTATATAGTACAATTTTATGTATAAACTAGCTCTACCCGCCACGCTTCGCTGTGGCACATTGTGGTTGCGTGGATGAGAAATGAGAAACAAAACAAAGCGTACGTTTCATAGAAGTTTAATTTTGCAATACTCGTGGATATACAATATTTTTTGTTTTTCCACTGTCTGCGTAGATATAAAGGCTATCTGATTTGCTGACTCGGGAACACGCAACATACAGTTGCCCATGTGAGAAGCAATCCGCATCTAAATCTAAACCACACAATTCTAAAGATTGACCTTGAGCTTTATTGATTGTGTTTGCAAATGCCAATCGAATTGGGAATTGCAATGTTTTAAATTAAAGTGGTGTATCGGTCGGGATTATGGGTATTCGAGGAATGAGGACATCTTCACCTTTAAAGGCCGCGTTAAAATCGTTGCTTCCACTACGTTATTCATCAATTTCTTAACTGCAAGTCGCGTGCCATTGCAGAGTTTTGGCTGATTAATATTCCGCAACAGGATTGCGTAACAATCCACCGAAAATGGCAATTCAAAGAAATTTGTTACTTAATCAGTTGTGGTTTTGTTTACATTGGCGACGGCCATACGGGCTCTTTGTGATCGTTGTGTTTGACAGCGGCCATGTTGCATTGATCTGATTGGTTTTCCTTTCTTTACATTTCCATCTGATTTATTAGCCTCTTATTTATTAAACAACTGTACAAATTAAAAATAGATAGATAGATTTACTAAAAATAGACGAAAACAATCTTTGATGCGGGTTATATATCGTGCTATAATTTTTTTTTATTGTGTTTTTTTTTTAATAAAATACAGATGTTTTAGCTGTTAAATATAATTCAAAGAAATTTGGTCGTTGTGTTTGACAGCGGCCATCTTGCATTGATCTGATTGGGTTTCTTTTGTTTACATTTCCAAATTAAAAATGTACAAATTAAAAATAGATAGATAGGTTTATTAAAAATAGATGAAAACAATCTTTGATGCGGGTTATATATCGTGCTAAAATTTGAGCTCAATCGATGCAGAACATTTTGAGTTTCTGAAGCCGTACACAAACGAACTTAACATTTTTATATATATAGATGTAGGCTATGACACTCCCATTAACGTAAGTATCTAACGCGGAATCGTATATTTAAATCGGTTCAGCCGTTTTTCTTCTACGGTGGAACAAACATATATACATACACCCTAAATACACTAACTCCTTCTTTTTGGGCGGTCGAATAAAAACGGAAAAATTACAGTAGTAATAAAACGAGGTGAAACCCCTTATAATAACTTTTTTTATTTCGTATTACCTTCAGAATTATATCCGGTTACAAACTTTAAAACGGTTACTTTTATAATTAATGACCCAAACAGTAATAATAATACCCATCACAATAATAAGTGACATTAGTAATAAGAATAATACGAATAACTACAAGTTAAATGGCATGGTTAATTGATCTTATTTACTTTAATTATCGTAAGGTTTAATTTTAAATTCTAGTTAAATATTTTCGGCCCTAAATTATTTAATACAATAAATTTTGAAAAATATTAAAACAATTTTTATAAAATTTTAAATATAGAAAACTTGAAAACATTTAGTTAAATTTTTCCCGTCGTTTTTCTCGTAAAATTTTACATTAAAATCATGTATCACATGTCCACCTTCCTGTTTAAAAAAAAAAAAGTCTGCTTCAATATGTAGATCCAAGACGGCAGACAAACGTTTCAGACAGTTGTAAAGGAAACAAAGTGGTAATTTCGTAATGATTTGATCAGCACGTCATTACCCTCAGAGGGACCTTCTAGTGTCCCTCTGTTTGTTTTGAAATATGAAGCCGTTTCCGTGCTTTAATTTCAGCCTCCGTATTGTTGTATGGGATACAAATATTTGGTACAGTTTCTAGAACGAGTCTTTGACGCCCCTATTGCGTAACCGATAACGTATAACATTCAGATCGTAATGTACTGACAAAAGATAAAAGCAAAAGTACATTTTAGATGATTCCACGGTCCTTCTATGATAAATCCAGATTCTTTATTTATTCAGACGTCCATCCGGTAATTCCCAGTAATTAGGAGAATTTTGATGTAATCGTTAGTCCAGACCTTCTGTAATAACATTTCTTCTGATTAATTTCGATTTTTTTTTATTTATAAAATCGGCATCGATTTTACACACCGACTTATTTATTAACTTTTCCCTTTAATTAAATTAAATTTGCCGATTTATCAAAAATAGTTTGAAGGTCAGGAAAAAATTCGCTAAAAGATTTGTACGGAATGTGTTAACGTATGGATGGGAGACGTGGAATTTAGGGAGAACAGAAAAGAATAGGCTCGAGGCAATGAAAACCTGGATCTGGGTGAAACTAATTACAACTAGCCGGGTGATTAGCAAAAGTAATAATCAATTCTTAGAAGTGAATGAAAAACAGATTTCTTTTAAACTTGAAACTAATCTCTTTTAAACTCTTTTAAAACGGATAAAGAAAGGTAAAATTGATTGGGCATACGTAAACGGCAAAATAAATCCTTAATAAATATATTTGAAGGAAAGGTAACAGGGAAAAAACTAAGGTTACATCCTCCAGCTGCATTCTCTAAGAAGACGGGAAGGAAAATGAATTTCACGTCGTACAGCTGCCTGAAGATCGCATCGATGGTGGAGTGAAGAAGAATAGGTTATTTGATAAGGTGTCGTCTTTAGATGTTGAATTAATCGATGAAACGTTTCACGTCATATTCGATGTCTTCATAGACATTAAATCGCTGATTCATTTTTACAAACGAAGGACTTGCTTTTTTATGTAAAGGGCTACTAGTCCATTACATCCTTACTTTCTGCGAAGTACTGGCCAAACTTATGAGACTAATTCAAGACATCAAAGTAAATTAAAGGTTTTTCTGGACAAATGCTTTATACATTTTATATTCCTTCTCTCCGCAATTTGTTTTCAATAAAAATCTATATCTTAAGAACGGTTGAGATATTTTAACGGTTTTGAAATATCTACCCGGCCGTAGTCGGTAAGCTTTTCGAAAATATTTTATACCTCCGTATTATTATATGGACCCGACAACATCTATAAAATAAATAAGTTTGAACATTTTGTAATTGAAAATACAATCACTGCGGCCATTCAAATGTTTTAATATCATTATTAGCCCCGTACATACTAGTTTTATCGGATAAGGTATTATTAGGTAAAATATTAAGAGTTTTATTGTTAAAAAAATAACACCTCGTTAGTTCAAATCGTTTGATAAATGGCAGAGATACAGTTGAAATTGTTAAAAGTGATTCGCAAATATTATGCGGTCACAAATATTTTGTGCCTGATCTCATTTCCTTCGCTAACTGAATTAAAAATAATTTCTATTATTATTAGTAGAAAAGCCGTTCTATTTTCAGGCTAACATTTAATCTAATAAAACATAATTCGATAGTATTTATTTTTAAGGAGATATTAATGAGATCATGACATTTAAACGGCCGCCATTTTCAAAGGTTTTATTTACAAACTTATTTGTTTTGTAAAGAACGTTTTAAAATTATCTCTATCTATTCCTACGATGTAAATTTTTGTTGAAAAAATCCCAAAAAGTCAGAGAGAGGGAAAATTAAGCAAGGCATTTTTCGCATGAACGTTTTTCTTTAATTTCATGTTCTGAATCGATCCATTAAATTTAGCCGACACTTAAATTGATTGACACTATATTCAGTATAGTAAAATAATCTAGATTTGAAGATAAAACAAAACAAAGAAATATCGCTCATTTTTCATTCACACATTTAAAGCTTATCGTTTCAATAATATCGATCGATCAATTGTCACTAGTTCAATTAAAATGGATCGGCTGAACGATTGGACAATAAAAATAAAATAAAAAATAACAATAATAAGGCAACAATAACAATAATAAGATCGTTGATACCGGTGTTCTTTGGTGGTGAGGGCGAGAAGATGTCCTCCGTTAAAGCCACTACTGGCTAGGAACGGAGGGGGTGGTGTAGCGACCGGATACGCTACGAGGTGGGATCTTCTCCCCTCGGGGGGGGGGGGATCGAGATGTTCTTTGGTGGTTTTGACTCTTGGCAAGATAGGTGGAACGATTCTTCAACAAGTCGTTCGTTATACGCATGGTATATTCCCCAATGTTAGAGAGTTGCGAGCGGTTAGCTGGGTATCCCCCAATCGGCACACGACGCAGTTCCTCTCCGGACATGGTGCCTTTAGGGATAAATTGGCTAGGTTTAGGTCAATCGATTCGACTGTAGGGTCGATGACACCGTGGACCATGTCCTACACATATGTCCCCGGTACGAAGCTGAGCGTAGCAGAGTTACTAGGGAACTCGAGAGAGTAAACTCTGATTTGGATCTACGAGTCAACTGGAGGACTCGTAGAGAGTGGACAATAGTTGCTGGCTTCCTTCGCTTCCTCGCCTTGAGCAGGACTGCCGAAGGGATTTAGTAGGTGATAGGAACCTGGGTGGCTAGGGACCGCCTGGGCAGTTGACTGGCCGAAGGTAGGCGCTTAAGGCAGCGTGCCTCGGTTAGATGTAATTGGTGTTATTTTGTTGGAATAAAGCTGTCGGCGGAGTTGCGGCCGCTGCCAACGGGCATGGTTATCCTTGTCCCGGGGGGTACGGTCGCGCTCCGACGAGGGCGTTTTGTGAGCACACGACACCGTCGGCGGGACGTGGCTGTGTGCCGCTTCGGTGGTATGCAGTGGCGTTTCGACGGCGGTTACGAAAGATGGTGAATGTCACGCGGGACTCCGCGATGGAGCTGCGTGGGAGAAGGCGTTCGCTCTCCTCTCCCGGGCAGACCGAAGCGGAGTCAGATAGTTTGAACTCTTTGAGTTATACTAAGCGGGGTTCTTTAAGGGAGCTAGGACAAAATTTCGCTGTGTTAAACTTTAGCGGGAAGTTTTGTTGAAGTGGTAGTAACTCGGGTCTGAGACATTCAGTAAGTTGGCTCAATAATAGTTAGGGCTAGGCGCGGGGTCTTCATTCCGCGGTTAGGCTTCTAGCTTAGTTCCTGAGGGCGACGTGGTAGCTGCAGGTGTCTGTTGTCTTCTTTCTGAAGGCATAAATCTAAAACTACTATCGGAGTGAACTTTACCGATGCAGATATGTCCTTCGGGGCATCTGCATCGGTGGCATCTATGCAGGGCCTGAACTGAAAGCTGTGGTGCGCAATCAGTTTGAGGGCGAGAAGATGACCTCCGATAAAGCCACTGCTGGCTAGGAACGGAGGGGGTGGTGTAGCGACCGGACACGCTACGAGGTGGGATCTTCTCCCCTCATGGGGGGGATCGAGATGTTCTTTGGTGGTTGGGTTTCAATTAACCATACCCCCCACCTAGAAAAGGTTGTCCTGAGACTGTACAAGACTACATTTCATTTACATTCGTACATATCATCCTCATTCATCCTTTGAATACCTTAGGGTGCTTCCGGAGGCTAAACAGAAAAAAGTTATTATTTATTTTAGGTATTCCGGCTTTAGTATTCGTTTCAGTATTCGATACAAAAGTATGAAAAAATTATTCAAATATAAAGCAAATGTGATCAGAAATCCTGTTCGCCGGTAGAGTTCGATAAATAAAACGCGCATATACTGGAATCGATCGAAGAAAAAAATTTATGATCGTCGAATAAATATTAAACATCTTAACTGGGATTAGTGTTATTAATACATTTTTATACGTAATACATAATTTTACTATTACGTGACTTCAGCTGCAGATTATAAAACATTGACGTAATTCCATAATTTTTTTTATTACATATACGCTTTTTGTAAGACTAAATAAATAGCGAATGTTATATTAAAATCGAGTCCACTTTATAATTTAACATACTTTTTTTAAATTTTTTGAGATGTCTTTAGCAGAAATCCATTTTTTATTAAAAGATAATATAACATTTTAATACGGATTTGATGTTAGTATCATCATCTGTTTAAAGTGAATTTAATTTTAAAACAGATAAAAATAATTTAATATTTTACAACAGTTTGGTTATTTATAAAAAATTGACGTAAAATATTTTTTAAATTCTTCTTTAATTTTTAAATGGATGTTTTTTTATTAAAATATATAATTTCGTAAGAAATTAATTAATTTTTTTTTTGTTTTTATTTTAATATAATAAAATTTTAAATCGAAACTATCCTTTTTTTCATTTTTAATATTTCACGTTATTTTTAACTATAACTTTAAGATAATTTTGTTTTTTTCGCAAATTAACTGTTTAACTACTCAATTTCAAAATCAAAGCTTTTGGGATTCAAATTCTAATAAAAATAACCTTTAAAAGTAAAATTTACTTTTTTACGGATTTGAATACGAAACTACGGATATCAGTGTACTTTGGTAGTTGGGATTCAATTAACCGTACATTTCAAGAACGGTTGGTCTGACCCTGTACAAGAATACACCTCATTTAAACGTCATATATAACATCCTCATGTCATCGGTTACGGGGTGCTTATTGTTTCATTACTTGAACAGATTGAACGTACACGTTAATAAAAAATATTTATGGAAATGATGCATCTTCTTGGTAGTGAATTGTTTTATTACATATGCATTAGGAAAGAAAATAAATTTTGTTTTTCAATTCTTAAGACGTTTAACAGTGTTGAACTAGCCATTGTGTTCCATTGTTTTTCTAAACGTTCTAAAGTTGACGATGTAATCTTTTTATTAGATTCACAATATAAAAGTTTACATAATTATAATGAATGGGTCTATATTTATTAAAGCTGTATTTAAATTAGTTTTTTTTTCTTTTATTTATGTATTTCAAATTCTACATTATATCAGTTTTTATTTATTTAATATTTTATATATATATATATATTTATGGTTGAAATTAAATATTAGGTACTTATGTAGTTCTACAGTTTCTTATTTTATTTGTGTGAGATGCAGTATTTAGTGTTTGATAAACTTTTTTTAACGCATTCTATTCTATTAAGTTTAACACTGCCTGAAGGATCTCTTCTTTGCGATGCAAAACACTGAATTTGCCCACGTTAACATTACATATCTTAAATACTCTATACGTTAACAAATAGTTTCTAAATATTTTCATTTATATTTAACGAAGTGAGCATTATACAAAAACAATTCTTGCGTAGTTTTGTGCAAGAAGACCAACTTTTCGTTATTTTATTTCGTGTAATATTTTTTGTATGATGTTCTGCATAAGAAACATACAAAACATAAAATTAAATTACAAAAATTAAAATATCTGTAATTTTTTTTAATTTATTTAATATTAAAATATATATTCTGTTTATAAGAAAATTAACTACTGTAACAGTAATTTGATGAATTAATTAAGTAGTAGGGTTTATTCGTTATTTGTAATTATTTTATTTTGACGCAAGCACAGTTTAAACTCGCTCACCGCTGCGACTCACTGCATAAGCGCATATGAAAAATACCCCGATACAAAGTCAATGTGTTCTCAATTTTAAGAATGACAATAAGCGCGTTACATATTCTGGTTCAATACATTCTTATTGTCATACGCGTTTTTGTCGACCTAAAATTAAGCGTAACTGAAGAACGATTCAGTCAATCTTGATAAAAGTTTCACACGCACAACTTCCGATACACTAGTATAGCATATCTCAATTTCAATCAAATTTATCAGTAGTTTTGAAAATTTACGAGTTTAAATTTTACACACACACATATATATATATATATATATATATATATATATATATATATATAAGGGAGTCCGACAAGGATGTTCCCTATCTCCCTTACTTTTTAATCTTTACATGGAACTAGCAGTTAATGATGTTAAAGAACAATTTAGATTCGGAAGTAACAGTACAAGGTGAAAAGATAAAGATGCTACGATTTGCTGATGATATAGTAATTCTAGCCGAGAGTAAAAAGGATTTAGAAGAAACAATGAACGGCATAGATGAAGTCCTACGCAAGAACTATCGCATGAAAATAAACAAGAACAAAACAAAAGTAATGAAATGTAGAAATAACAAAGATGGACCGCTGAATGTGAAAATAGGAGGAGAAAAGATTATGGAGGTAGAAGAATTTTGTTATTTGGGAAGTAGAATTACTAAAGATGGAAGAAGCAGGAGCGATATAAAATGCCGAATAGCACAAGCGAAACTACCCTTCAGTAATAAATATAATTTGTTTGCATCAAAAATTAATTTAAATGTCAGGAAAAGATTTTTGAAAGTGTATGTTTGGAGTGTCGCAAGTGAAACTTGAACGATCGGAGTATCTGAGAAGAAAAGATTAGAAGCTTTTGAAATGCGGTGCTATAGGAGAATGTTAAAAATCAGATGGGTGGATAAAGTGACAAATGAAGAGGTATTGCGGCAAATAGATGAAGAAAGAAGCATTTGGAAAAATATAGTTAAAAGAAGAGACAGACTTATAGGCCACATACTAAGGCATCCTTGAATAGTCGCTTTAATATTGGATGGACAGGTAGAAGGGAAAAATTGTGTAGGCAGGCCACGTTTGGAATATGAAAAACAAATTGTTAGGGATTTAGGATGTAGAGGGTATACTGAAATGAAACGACTAGCACTAGATAGGGAATCTTGGAGAGCTGCATCAAACCAGTCAAATGACTGAAGACAAAAAAAAAAAATATATATATATATATATATACCGGGTGGTCCATTTACTTAGCAACACATCTATATCTCAAAAACTAAACATTTTAGGAAAAATTATTTCCCATTAAGTATTTCCATTTCAAGGGGGAAATACGTTCACAACCTATTTTGTCCTTGATAAAGTCAAATAAAGGACATTTCAAGGTCGACTTAATTTCTTTAAATAGGAACCTATATTTTTTATTGCAGAATCAAATTCAGAAAAAAAATAAAAATTTAATTTCTGACTTTTTTCTCTAAAATTGATAGTTTTTTAGTTATTCATCTTCAAAAATGCTGTAGGCCTGTAAACCGATGCTTTTAGTTTCGACTTACATCCAGCTGTCCCAGCTGTCGACTTACATCCAGCCGATGATAAATTTTAAATTAAAAAAAATCAAAGGATTAACCTAAATAAAATCCATTTACCTTTCAATGCATTTTTCTCTATATGCAGAATAATTTCCGAATTGTTCCAAACGTTTGCCCTTATCTAACTTCATTTATATTTGTATAATTCAAAGCACAGGACCTCACGATAAATTAGTTCGATTTTTAAAAACTCTGCAAGACGGAAACCTCTTCAAAACGGATTCTTACTCGGTCCCGTCAAATTCCGTTTTGGGAAGGTTTTACACACGGACAGAGTGTTCTGGGACATTTAGTCGAACTTCAGGAATTGATTCGGGACTCCAAAATGAGCAAAAACGTTCATATCGACGTAAGTCCTATTTTGCTTTATCCTTCTGGACGCCATTTTGTGATTTTCAACAAAAAAATTACTTCTCAGAAACGGGTAAACTTACTTTAATTAAATTTGGCATATCTAAGACCAGTTAGTAAACAAAAACTTTTGAAAACGTCGCCTTTAATAATTTCAAAATAGCGGTCATCTTAATTTTTTAATCTTCAATATCTTTGTAATTATTTGTTTGATCAAACTTTTACTTTTACGTAATTTATTATACTTATATCAACTTATATTTATAAATTATTTATATTTTTAACAAATTGACACCCCATTTGTAAAAATTCATTGACAAACAATCTAGTTATTGCAGACGATTAACCCGCCAGTAGGCTTGCGCAACGTAATGCAAGCTAATAATTTTTTTGTTTGTTTTTATTCCCTCCACTAAATGTAATAAAAATTATTAATAAAAAGTAATAATAATAAATTAATAAAATTATCACCTTGCATTGTGGCTCCCTCTAACAGCTGCCTGTAGATGATAAAGAATTTTTGTAGCGTGAAAAAAATGTCACGCCTGATGAGGACTCGAACCCGGTGAAAGGCAGAGATGATACCGCTCCGCCACCAAGATCGGATTAAAAAACCGATTGATTTTTTTAAAGTGAAACAATATTTTGAAAATCAGTTAAAAAATATTTAACGTAAATATTTTTATAGTCTGAAGAAAATTATTTAAATACAAAATAAAAAAAGATATCTTTTTTTCTGAAGATTATCTTTTTTTAAAGATTATGTCCTAAAAATCTTTTTTTTTCTTTTTTTTTAATTAGAATTAAAATTTCTGTTTTCAGGTATTTTCTCAAGCAAAAGTTTATTTCAGTGTTAGTAACGGAAGACAGTTTTCTGGTGAACCAGTTCATTTTTCTTACATGCCCGATTTAGTTATGGAACATGCAAGGAACGTAACCGTTAAACTTCATCATCGTATCGGTCGTTATCTTAAACTTCAACTTTATTTTGCGTCAAGATGGTTACTACTTAGTGAAGTTTCATTTGATTCAGGTATTTATAATTAATTAATTATTAATCAGTTTTAATTTCATCATCTCTTCTCCTTGAATGTGGTCGTGAAATGAAATATTTCACCGCCAACAATATTCAAGGATACTTCCTTCATCCTTTATATTTCCATCCGTGAGTTCAGGGAAAAACTTTTTATAGTTGTGTTTATTTTTATTCGTATCTTCTTTTTATTCTTTTCATTGTGCTAGAAGACTACAACTTGTAAGGAATTGGAAGTTCTTATGATGGGATCAACCGCAATAGAACCTTCTTAGAAAAAAGGTGTAGTTGATTCTTTTAGATTTTTAATAATTTCACTGGAATCCTGCGTTAAAAAAAAAACGCAGGAACCTCGATCTTGGTGACGGGGGTTTTTTTCTTTTTTTCCTGTTTAGCCTCGGAATTACCGTTCAGATATTACTTCAGAGGATGAATGAGGATGATATGTACGAGTGTAAATGAAGTGTAGTCTTGCACAGTCTCAGGTCGACCGTTTCTGAGATGTGTGGTTAATTGAAACCCAACCCCCAAAGAACACCGGTATGCACGATCTAGTATTCAAATCCGTGGAAAAATAACTCACTTTACTAGGACTTGAACGCTGGAACTCTCGACTTCAAAATCAGCCGATTTGTTAAGACGCGTTCACCACTAGACCAACCCGGTGGTTCGTGTAACAACCAACCTTTTTCTTTCTTTTTCCTGTTTAGCCTCCGGTAACTACCGTTTAGATAATTCTTCAGAGGATGATATGTATGAGTGTAAATGAAGTGTAGTCTTGTACATTCTCAGTTCGACCGTTCCTGAGATGTATGGTTAATTGAAACCCAACCACCAAAGAACACCGGTATCCACAATCTAATATTCAAATCCATGTAAAAATAACTGACTTTACTAGGACTTGAACGCTGTAACTCTCGACTTCCAAATCAGCTGATTTGGGAAGACGCGGTAACCACTAGACCAACCCGGTGGGTTTGTAACAACCAACCTAACTTAACCTTACCTAACCCACGATGTCAGTTCCATGTTGACACTTACGGCGTCACACCGATACATCATTGGTACTTCTGTGCATCGCAAATTTCAAGGCCATGTGGGACGACACCTAAATAAAAGTAAAAGATCGAAACGATCCGGGGCGGGCCGCGACTGGTATTTAACCCGTCGCGACCCGCCCCGGTTCGTTTCGATCTTTTACTTTTGATTGTTAGAAATATAAGTTCCTCTAGTTGCTGCCGATAAATGTATACCCGGTCGCATCGGCTGGAATACCAGCCGGTGAAAGATATCGTATATTCGTTGCGATTTACCCATCCATCATAAAGCGGTACTTTTCGATTTTTTTCAATTTTTCGGTGTAAACCGCTTAATGGTCGCCTTAAAGTGTTGCATTTAGTTCTTTTCCCTAACTGTCGCATTTCACACCAGTAACGGTCTTTTTTCAATGAAATTTACAACCCACCATAAAGAGGTACATTTCGTTCATTTATTTTTACTGCGGTGTCATCACTTGACCTTGAAAAGTAGTTTCGTTTTAATTTCCTACCCGCCATTAAGCGGATAGTTTCGTTCTCTCACGTCAAGGTCAGTGAAATGCCAAAACGCAAATTAATCGGGATCAAAAGTCGAGGTTGCAGCAGAACTTACAAACACACACTATTGAGATGGCCAAATGAAACAAATACGGCATTAAATTACGTTTTATTTGGTACAAAAACTTAGACTTATTTTTTGTCGTAATCAGCGTTTAAAATTTTTCTCAACGGTGAACTAGATTTTTCTTTCCGTTGATGACGAATGCTGACGATCTTTCTTTCATTCACTATCGCTCTGCGTCCTTCAATTCATCATCCTTGGTGAAAATAATATCACTCATTTATTTCGGAAAGAAGTGAAAATCGCAGAGCACCGAATCCGGTGAATACGGAGGTTGTAGAATAAGTTCAGATTTCAACTTTACGAGATCTTCAACGGCTGTACCCAATATATGTGCTGAGTGTTTTCATGTTGCAGAGTTATATTGTCGAACATGACGCACACGTCTGCAAAATGTTTGTGTAATATGACGGTCATTTTAAATCGTTTCATCCATTTTTTTTCACAGAAATCGATCGACTTGTACGTGGTTTTTCTTCTACATTCGCTTTACCGACACCTGATGCACAAATACTCCTTCCTGCCTACTTACGGTACTTCGATCAAATATTTCATCGTTATAAACGGTTATTCCACGCTCTGCGATTTTTCTTCTGGGTCGTAATGATGAACCCGAGTTTGGTAGTTTGGTGAAAGTGAAAACTTTTACAGCGATCATAATTGTTTCGAATAATATACATATAATTATATTAATGATCATATTATTGCGGATGGTATTACTTGGAAGAATCGGGAACAAGATGTAAATTTATATTATATACGTGTATACGGCTAAAATTATTTTCATTCGTATAATCATTAGTTCTAGAGTGCGTTCACTTATAACTACGTATCATTTATTCTGTTGAATATTGCTGCATTTGATTTTGTAAATTAATATTTTCTTCGATATTATCAAAATGATAAAACGGGCTTGCGGTAAATAAAATATATGATAAATACTTTTGATTGAAATCTATCTAATCGTTTAAAAAAAAAAAACTCCGTCGATTGTAGTTCAATATTTTTTATACCCTCATTTATATCGTTCGACATGTTTAAATTTGATGTGGTTTTTAAGAAATCGGTTAAAGGCTTCCACATTTCTTTTGAGAAACCCATATGACCTTCCCGCTCTTAGTCGACGGTAATCGATATGAGTTCCGATCAAGTAAAGCAGACCCTGTTGCTTTATAAATGAGCAAATTTTCACGGCTGAATTCCACGATAATGAGATGAGATGTAAATAGTAACCGTTATGATTATTTTATTAGCTTCTCCCTCGCTTGGCTAAACTGGGGGTTACCGAACGAACTTTTCACGTGGGAGCCTGACAGATCAGACATTTTCAGTGACCGTCCAAAAGTCCGCGGCGTGCCTAAAGAAGTTTTCACTTCAAAAGTAACTATTTTATCTTCAACATTATTAAATTCAAATGTTTTATTAATAAGAGTGTTTAGGAAGGGTATATACTGAGACCGTTTTATTATCTATTCTTTTTCCTTAAAAATTTAATTCTTTTATTTCCAAATTCTCGTTTTACACACGAACGAGTAAGTCGAATCTTGAATCGGTATCGAGGATTTTAGTACTTATATCCAAAATATCTTTTGAATGATCTAGTGAAGCGACGCCCGGGCTTTTTAATAGTTTCCAGAATTCCTAAAAAACCTTTTTTTCTTATATAATTTAATTGTTTTTAAACTTATACTTCTTCTTTTTTATTAATAAAAGTACAAGTACTAAAACAATAATGATATTAAAAAAAATTCTGTCATATAAAACTGAAAGCGATTAATTGTAGAACATTTTAATTTTTTATTAAATACAATATTGTTGTAATTATTTTTAATTAGTTTTTTTAAATACTTTTACCGATTCAAATTATTTATTTACAGAGTTAAAGTAATAAATGCTTAATTGACTTATTTTATTGCTTTTCTATCGTTAAATAGTCAGATAAAATCAGAAACAGAAGTTGAAAATTGCTTTGCGAACCTAATCAAGGGAATTGCTGTCGTATGCGAGAACAGTATAGCATATATATATATATATATGAGAGAAAATCTTTCTGTGTTGTGTGTGTGTGCGCGCTCACACATACAACACGAATTGTTTAGATTGAAAAGTAGCTGGAGCCCATTAAACGAATCTGAGAAACGTGTGTTGCATACATTATATAGTTTTACTATTAAAACATAACGATAATTTTATAAATAAAGCTTTTTTCATTTAATTTTGTTATATTAATTTTTTTTATTACTTTTTGTTGTAATTTGATTAGAATCGTAAACTTTTTATGTTACTTATAGGCTTATTTCTATATTAAATGAATAGGCGTTGATTTGTTTATTACACAATTCTTTTTCAAAGGATCTTTATTATTATTGTGTCAATTTTTCATATTAATTTAGTATAGATCGTTTATCTTATAAAGACGCGCTTACCCTAGTTAAATAATTGGCGGAATTGCTGTATTTAGAAATATTTCAATGTTGTTCTGTGGAATCTAATTTTATTGGCGGTAATTATCAGAGCAATGATTCTAATGAACAGAAATTGGGTTTATAAAACTTCCCTAAAAAGCATTCTTTATTTATTTATTATTTTTTTTTACATAAATGTCATAATTCTGATAAAATTTAATTTAAAAAAGAAATAAGTTAAATGCATTGTAGTAAATTAAAACAAATGTATAGGCGTTTAAATGAATGTATATTTGTTTATAAATACATAAATTGTATATATATATATATATACATGTTTGTGTGTGTGTGTGTGTGTGTATGCATAAAATGCTGATTATAGTTACAAATACAGAATGTTTCAGGAGGTAAGGGAAATATTTTAGAAACTGATTCTAGAATTTCAAATAAGGAAAGAATTTCATACAAGCTTATGTGCAAAAATATTTTATTTTCGAGTTCGGTAAAAAATAGTAAAATATTTCGCCCGGATTTCAGTTCCATCCGGCGAAATGAGGTCACACTGAATTTTATGGTTTCTTGTCCTAAAATACTGAACGTAAAACAGTAACAGTCAGTGAAGATAAACACATTTTTTTTACGTTTGAAGTACAATAACTTTGTTAAATGACTAATAAATGCGTAAATTTTACTATCAAAACTTAAACAGTATTTAATTCTAAGATAATTAGTTTTTTCTTATAATATATATTTCTTATATATATATATATATATATATAACTTATTTTTCATTGAGACGCTATAATGCGATGACTTTTGACTCGTGTAAGAGCTTTCGCTATTTCTAACAGCGCAACATTAGTTTTCTTTTAAAAATATATCAAATCAATAAAAAAATAAAATAAAATAAAAACCTCGTTAATTACACGGTTGAGTAGAGTTAATGAAAAAAATTAAGGCTAATAACGATTTCCTATTTATTATTATTTTATTACTCAAAAAGAGTTAAACTTTTAAGATCTTTCCAAAACCGGGAAAGTTCTAAAATATTTTTCCGCGTTTTTCTTTTTAACTCTCTCATCTATCTTAAAAGTATAAAAAACAAACCAATTGTCATGGTATCTTCCTTAACTCATCGTATTAACTTTCCTTAAATCATTTTCTACACAAGCATTAAACTCTTGACAAAGTCTTAGTAACTGAAGAAACAACTATTAAATAATGAGTATAACTAAAATAAAGAAAGTAATTAAACAAACACCAGAAGTAACAAAACAACAATCACAAAGGCCTCTTTTGATGATACTATAATATTACTAAACTGTAATGTTTTACTTTATATTTAGTTTTTTGGTCCTTAATTTTTTTCTAGTGTTTTTTTTCTAATATTTCCTGTTTTTTAAACCGGTCAAAGCACACCTGTTTATTTTTAATGTGCTTTTTTGTTAATTGTGACGATGAAATATATGTAATATAATATATTACGTAAAGGATTGTTATATAAACATATAAAATGTAAATAATTAAGGAACGGGAGGCATTTATAATTAACCCGTACATATAAACACCGTGTAGTCGATAAAATTGATGAGGAAGCAAAATTGTTTTTGTGATGGATGTTATTAAAACTGCACGATTGTTTAGTGGACTCATTAGAGAGGATGAGATAGGTTTGGCAATCGAGTGGGAGATGCCGATAAGCTTGTGTGGTGTCGGGTCGGGCGACCTGGTCTACCCTTGTTCTAATTAGAACAGGCAGCTTTGCTAATTAATTCCTGACTTCGCTCAAAATCTCTTAACACTCTGCTTCGAACACTTATTGTAACGTAGTACTTTAAAGTACTGTAGTTAGATTATAAATCTACGATCTGCTTATTCATAGAACGTAGCTAGCTTAGTATCACTATTCCATTGTTACTAACGCTACACATTGCCGATCTATTTATTTTACTTCGTGCTAAACGAGAATTAAAGTGAGACTGAGAGGGAAATAAATAAAAAGAGACGCCAAATCTCTTTCGTTCTACCGATTTAATTATTTTAAACATTCTCCGTTTGTAACAAGTAGTAAATGAAATTGCAAAGCTTACATGAAGCAACCTACATATAATAAATAATATATCTACAAAGAAAGAGCTACCGCTCTTTCTTAGTTCCAATTCCAAACAAGCTTTGAACTTTTTTCACTCGTTTATAGAAATAAATATAAGGTAGCTTTAATTGAGGTGATTATTGTTGAAATGTTTGCTGTCGGCGGAACGACGACTGCACTGCCTGAGGTTATGGGTAACCATACAGCTGTGAAGTGTAGCGTCGTTTTGATGAGGGCAGTTTTTGAATGAGCAAGCACCACTATCGGCGGGATGGCGACGGCACTGCTGAGGGCATGGATTCCGATGCAGCCGTGAGGTGCAGCGGCATCTTGATGATGGTAGTAAGTGAAAGTAAATGTCACGTGAGACTCTGCGAAGGAGCTACCACCCTAATTACACTGCGGTATTTCGTAAAGCACCACGGATTGGAGACCTGGCTCGTTCGGGTAAATTGACGGCGGTCCAAGTCCTTGTTGTACAGTCATCTACTCGAGATTTGTTCGGGGACGGCGGTGATTCCAAAATCGACCTTGGTCGTACTGATTACGCCATAATCATTAACTTGGCGATCTTGAGGTGGCCTCCATCGTCTGCCGGTCGGTTCCTCAGGTGATGAAGGATGGGCACAGTCGGGTGGTGTGTTTTTCAGGACAATCTGGGCAACTATTGCGCCGCACAGTTGAATATTTCAATTGACGGATCGGGAAGAAACACTTTGTACATCTGTTAGTGTCGATGCAGACGGATGTCGTTAGGAAACGGTCGGTAGGCCCGCCGACAACGACAGTGGTAGTCAAAGCGGAGGGGAAAACTTTCCTGGCCTCCTACGCCGGCTGAAATAAGCTGTCACCAGCTGAAGTCAAGGTCCTTTCCGCGCTTAAGGGTCACGGTGAGGACCTCCAGATCCGGATGCGGGCCGATAGTGGTGCTGCTGTTGAACGGATAAGCAAGGATATTTCTGCGAAAATCGAGGACACCATTATGGCTCTGTCAGGGCGGAGTGGTAGGAGGATCCAAGTCCTTTTTAAGGATGTGAATGTACTCACTACTGAGGATGAGTTCATTACGTAGTTTCGGAAAATCACACGGGAGTCAGTGTCGATCGAAGTTATGTTCATGGGACTCAGGTGGTCACTGTGGCTGTGCCGCCTATCCTTGGGAATAAATTATCGGCTGATGGACGTATCCGTTTGGGATGGGTGACTTTGTACGGTTATGAGACATTCATTTGACGAACTTTGCTTTTGCTGCTGGAAGCAAGGCCACAGGGCTAATTCGTGTACCGGGCCAGATCGTAGCGGCCATTGTTTTATCTGTGGTGAGGCCGGTCAGTTTCGCAAGGACTGCCGGCGAGAGTCTCGGTGTCCTTCCTGTCGGTTGCATGGACATGCACCCGGTGGTAGGGGATGCAAGGCTTCACCTGCTACATGAAGATGCTGCGCCTGCTCAGTGCTGATGGGTGTCTGAGGGGGACAGCTTCGTCCAGGAAGGGGGGGAAGCTCCGGCGACCCACCATCACTGATTGGACGGGGACTCCTTCGCAGCGCATCTGGGGGAGGCAATGTAAGATCGTAGTGCCGGTGGGGAATCCCTTTGGGGATCCCATTAGAGGCGGGGCATTAAGTCCGGAGTCCCGGTGAGGGGACCCCTTTCGGGTCTCTCATTAGAGGCGTGGCATATAGTGCAAAACCGAGTCCCGGACCTTGTGTTCTACCGAGGTAGTTTAAGGCGAAGGCATCCCCCGGAGCTGAGTAATGCTTAAATGTTTGGTTCAGTTCCGCGGTGGCGGGGTAAATGAAGTTGAAAAAAAATGTAATAATGTTTCGATTAATTTTATACTACGAGTAGTAACAACTATAATAATAATAATATTAATAATGGATCGCGAGATAATTTTTTTTTAATTTGTAGGCACATGAAATATCCAGCTTTCATATCAGTTATAGTATCTCATATAAGTTTTCAATCAGCCGAGTAAGGTCAGGGCAATACTCGTCCCTCGTCAACAGTATGTTCGTATTTTGAGCGATAAGAAAAGAGAGGACTATAAGGGATTAGGACGTATAAGAAAAAGACTTCTTGGTCAAATCGGGTGATTCTCGTTAAATTGTCTGCTTTATAACTAATGGCACAGGTACGAGCATTTTCATAAATCCGTATCATATCTTGCAACAAGAAGATGGATGATACAGATTACATACAGGTACTGACCCTTAAATTTTAAATGATCTTATTTTTGCATATTTTTATTGACTTTTAATAATAATTTTTATATTTTTTATCTCTATTATTTTTTCGTACATTTATATTAAACAGCCTATTTTATATTCCATTGAAAAAAAGCTTTAACTTTTTTACACCGATTCAATTTACCATTCGATTACATGTTTTAAAAAACCTGTTAGCGGGCTTAATAGAGTTTTAATTTAATATATTCTTTTTTACGATTTCATTTATCGATAACGATCAAAATAATGAAATATTTATCATTTAAAATAAAATGTGTGCAGATAACATCTGTATTATCAATTTTTATAACCTGCATCGTAAATTTAAAAAATGGAAAAATATAATAATTTATTTTAAAAAAACCTTATGCAAACGTGTTTTGTGTTCAGTGTTGATGCTCAAAAACGATAAATAAATTTATACATTTTTATAAAAGAAAAAAGTGCTACGTGCAATAAAAATAGCTATAAATCATTCTACGTATTTTTTTTTTATTATGATACGAAATACGCTTGAAAAGTAATAAAAAAAACCAAATATAATAAATGGGTCTGTTCAATTTAAATTCAATATTTTTACTGCCTCATTAAAATTTATAAAAACCTAGTGCCTTCCCCACTGTTTAGGACTTAGTTGCTAACAGATGTATAACACACTCTTCTCTATTAAACAGCCGCTACAAATATCTCAACCGACTAGCATTTAAACGTTGTACTCTATTTATTTCAAATATTTTACTACTATTTTACCGTAAACGCGTAAAATTAACTTCTTTCACGCCTTCAAAATGTAATTTATACGTGAAACGGATAATTTATCGATCGTGCAAAAATAATTTATACGTAAACCACCAGTTCAACGTATATTGATATCATCAACCGCTTCATAAATTGACGACGTAATACGGTATAAGTTTTAATGGACAACTCCATTCGTAATCTAAAGCACACACACACTTTCTAAATAGTAATCATTAATTATCCAAATATATGACCGGAGAACAAAACTTTTAATAAATAGTAAAAAAGAAAGGAGTAAAAATAAATACAATAAAATAGCGTTTACTGTTTTTATAATGCACCGAAACCAAACAATTATACAGCCGATAATCTCAATTTTCACTTTCGAAAGTAGTATGGTCGTGCTCAAGAACTATATAAGTATCCCGTACCAGAAAAATGAAATATCAAGTAATTTTTTACTGTAGTATTCCAGTCGCGGCTTCGCCCATCCTGCCTCCGTAGGGTAAGACATCCGCCTTGTGACGATCCTTGTCGCCACACCGTCCTCTTCGTTCCTAACCTGATGGGCTTTACCGCAGGTCATCTTTTAGACCCTCTAAACCTAATAACACACCGCAGTCATCGGTTTGGCCTCTATCAGAGTGCCACCGATGCAAATGCTGCGGCAAACATTTCCATCAGTATATTTACACGACTTACTATATCGCCTTCGTATGACTTCTTTCAACCACGACCTCCTACCGCAACTTATTGACTAGAACTGCCTCCCAGTTCTAGTTCTTCTTTTTTTTCAAAAAAAAAAAAAAAAAAAAAAAAAAAGTCTTATCTGTAAGTTTCCGAAAAATGTGTTTATTAATTTTATCTCTAACTCAGTTCTGTTACACTCATCGCCTTTGTTCAGTTATAGTTCGCTGAGGTCCTTCTTAAGTTCGACGACCCAATCCGTAGTCGCTTTCATATTTGTTAAAAAAATAAAGACGCGCTTCGTTAACCTATTATCCGACATCCTGAGTATATGACCGTAGAACTTGACCCTTCGTTTTCTCATCGTCGACGTCAGCGGTTCGTTGTTCCCTTTATAAAGTTCTTCGTTACTTCTTAGTCTGTAAGATCCGTCTTCTAGTTTTCTTGGTCCCAATATTTTCCTCAAGATTCTTCTTTCACGTATTTCCATTTCCTTCAGTTCATACTTTTTCCTGAGTATCAAACATTCTGATGCGTAGAGTGCCTCTGGTTTGAGCACGGAAGTGTAGTGTCTTATTTTTGATCCGTATGATATACTTTTTTTGTTGTAGATATTCTTTGTTATCCCGTATGCTCTTTCTAATTTCCTGGTCCTTTCCGTGTTAGCTGCCTCATCGAGTCCATTAGCTTGAATAATTTCTCCAAGATATTTGAAACGATCGACTCTCCTGATATTCCCTCCTTTTGTTTTTATTTCTTTCTCCTTGTGATGTCGGTATTCCATGTATTCCGTCTTCTCGTAAGATATCTGTAGTCATGTCCTTATGGCTATTTCCTCTAGTAACTCTATCGATTCTCTAGCCTCTTCAACATTTTTTGTAATTATTGCTGTATCATCTGAAAAGGCCAAACAATCCACTTTTATTTGGGTTTTACCAGCTCCTAGTCGTATTTCTTTTAATCCGTTTTCCTCTTTCTTCTTACGCCATTCCCTTATTATTTTCTCGAGGATTAGATTAAACAATATTGGCGACAGCCCATCTCTCCCTGCCTCAATCCCGTTTTAACTTCAAAGGGCTCTGATATTTCTCCCATAAATTTTATTTTGGACTGCGTATTTGTCAACGTTTGTATCCTATTAATGTTTGCGTCTTCCTGTCTACTCCGAATTCCTTGAGCGTTTCCATCATTGACTCTCTGTCTATCGAATCGTATGCCTTCTTGAAATCTACAAACGTTACTACGGTGTTAATTCCTCTCAATGCTCTTAGTCTTAATATATTTTTTAAATTGAAGATTTGTTCCACGCACGATCTTCCTCTTCTGAACCCTCCTTGATATAGTTCACATTTATATATAAAGTAATTTAAACAAAATAATACCCTAACATACGTATTAATTTTTTTACGAATATTAATAAAATATGTAAGTAAATTTTAAATCTAAAATTTATTTTTAAAAAAATTCACACAAATATCTAACCTGCTGTAAAAGGAAATCCCTTTAATAAAGATTAAAGTGCACGTTCTAAATTTCATTACATTAGAACTTCTATTAATTTTAATATTATAAGTAATTATAAAACGTAATAATTAAAACTGTTTTAATTAATATCAAAAGAGAGCCGTTCAAAAAATAATGGTGATTTATATTTTACTATAATTAATGTACAGGAAGAAATACGTATTTTATGATATAATAAATGCTACGTAACAGAATTTCTGAAAAAAGTTTATCTTTTGTTTCTCCCTTACAAGTACGTTGCAATCTGTTCAACTAGTGAACGATAAGCGATCCCCCGCGACCCGATGAGATGAGGATGATATGTATGACGTGTAAATGAGATGTAGTCTTGTACGGACTCACGCCGACCGTTCATAAGGCGAGTGGTTAAACCGAACCCCGACCACCAAAATACACTATGAAAATCAGCTGTTAAACAACTGATTTGCTGCGAAGAATTAACTACGAGACCGAGAATTAACGGTGTCTCGTTAGAGGCAGTGCTGGGATGCCACCGGTGGATCTCCTAGCAGAGGAGAGATTTGAAAGGTACCAGGGCACGGACAGTTGTATGGCTAGGCTGTCCCTAATAGGCCGTTGGCAGGAGAGATGATGTAGTGTCTTAACGGGCCGATGGACTTTCAAGCTGATACCCTGTATGGAGAAATGGATCTCTAGGAAGTATGACGTGATACATTTTTGGACGGTCCAGTGGCTGTCTGGCCATGGATCATTCAACGTATACTTATATAAAAGAGAGAGACGGCCGGAGTGCCTGTATTGTGGTCTTGATGATGCAGAGCATACCTTCCTACGGTGTCCGAGATGGGCTCCGAATAGACCGTTTGGGGGAGAGATCTCCCTGGAGGAAATTATGAGCATTATGCTTAGCACCAATGACGGTAAGAGTATTGTTCTCGCTGGTTCCAGGAAGGACTGTCCAAAAAAATAGAAGAAGGGGATCCAAGGTAGGTGTTTAGTCAGAGAGTAGTGGTGGAGAGCCAGCCCTCGGGGGTGGGTAGCTGGAATCCTACAGTATCGTCGCTGTTGGGTGCCTTCGGGGTAAACTTGAAGCGCTGCTTCAAGACGACACAGGAAGAACCAGAAACACTCGTGGGGATGATTTGTGCCTGCTTAGGCGATCCCATTTCCACGCTGTGTAAGGGGGATAGGTTTTTAGTTGGTCCCTGCTTCGGTAGGAAATACCACACACCCAGTAATACGGGCCGCTGGACGTCTTTGTGTAGATTTTCTTTCCTCCGACGTAAAACAAAAAAACAAAGGTAGCCGGAACTCGGTCTTGTGTTACATGCCTCTAGCGGGGGAACCACGAGAGATTCACCCGCCGGGACTCCGATCTTGCCTCCCTGGCTCCTCTACTGTATAACCCCCGGAGGGATTCCCCACCACTACGGTCTTGCATTCCCCTCCAATGGCGTCTGCAAGGGAGTCCCCACCCGTTCATTGGTGGGGACTCCTGCATACAGTCCTTTTGCAAGTGGCAGGCTCGCCACAAGTAAGGCAGTGGCTACTATGATCTGGTCGAAGATACAATTTGGTCCTGTGGCCTGGCTTCCAGCATCGAAAACATAAGTCATCAAAGGTGCGCCTCATCATCTGGCAGGCCATCCACCCAATTCGAATTCGCCCATCAGACTGAAGAAACTTGTCCGCCAAGATGGGCGGCAGTGCCAATGTGACCACTTGCGTCGCCCCAAATGCCGGTCGCATGGATAGTATATCTAGCGAGACCGACTTCCATGTAACCTTATGAAGTTCCTTTAGAAACTCGAGTGAGTATGTCCACGTTCTTAACAACAACGTGGATCCTCCGGCCGCCTCTTCCCGTCAGAGCCGTAGTGGCACCCTCTACCTTTCCTGCGATCTCCTTGCTTTGTTGTTCAGCCGCACCACTGTCAGCTTACATCCAGAGATGTAGGTCCCCCCTTCCCCTTTCGTGGTGAGAGGATCCCGACCTCACCCGGCGACACTGACCTCAGACGGATCGAAAGAGATCAACGTAGGTCTTACCTTCTGCCCTAATCACCATCGCTGTTGTGGCGGACCCACGGGTGGTCTCTTGCTCTTTAATCCCGATGCCGATGGTACTCGTGAAAGACACACGTAATGTTTCTACTCCACACTCCTGCACATGTACTCCACGAAACGTCGTAGATCTGCTTAACCCGACCTGAGGGCCCACAAAAGCAGACTAGTCGATCCTGTCTATATTGCATCACTTGCAGTACGGACCTGCAAATGACCGAGGCCACCTCGCAGTCCCCAACTGCCGAATCAACCACTAAAGCGTAGTCAGCCCGGCCCACATCAATTTTACATTCATTGTCCCTTCCGAATAAATCGCGTACAGTGGATTGCTCCACAAGGACCTGGTCCGCCTCCAATTTGCCTGCTCGGCCCACGTCCCGAATCTATGAAGCCTTACGGAACACCGGTGCATATTGCTGGTGTTCGACTTCTAACGCCATGACTGTAATCCATGCAGACCCAACATCCTCTGGCAACACAGCGGTGTCTTCCACTAGAGTTGAAATACAGGAAGACCTTCTGAGGTCAGCCTCTAAGAACTAACCGCTCAATGTCTGCCTCCGCAACTCCGTAATCAATCGCTCGTCGGAGCTCGTCAATCGATGACCATGTTGCAGCCCGTTGCAGACCTCCATCCGGAGTCTGCGACGCCATATCAGTGATGATAAAGTACGTTTGTGTAACCTCATCCTCTGTACTCACCCGAGTAGATGAACTCTCTTGAGGCTCCACAGGTACAAACATCTGCGAACTCCTCCAACATACAAACATGACTGTTCTTAGCTTGGAGCACTTTTTGATCTCAACTTTAGTGGTCATATGTAGTCACCGGTGAGCTCAACTCTTTAACTTTATGCGGCAAAAGAGTCGTGTTATGTACAAAACATTTTTTCCCTGATGCGACCTGTACGACTTCCCTTATGCGACTCTTTTCCATGCGACCTGTACGACTTCCCTTATGCGACTCTTTTCCATGCGACCTGTACGCTTCCCTCCTTCTGGCACCTCTTCTCCTATACATGAGATGTCCATAAAAGATGCAGACTTCTCTAGATCAGAAGCTGTCTCCGGCAAGAATAAGGAACTTGGTTTTGACGTTTTCTTCCCCTCACCTGCTGGAGGAGAACCATGGAGGCTTCGCTTCCCCGAAGGTTTCAGAGAACGCTCCCGCCATCCATGACGTCGTCCGACCGGACTGGAAGAGTCGGAAAGTCCTCCTCGACATCCCTGCTCGTCGACGCAATCAGACTGACAGCCCTCTGCTGCCTCTGAGTCATCTTCTCTCCCGTCTTCCTATCTTTTCGCTTCCCGTGCGCCGAAGTTCTTCCATCACCGCTTTCTCCAAGCTGTCACTGCCACTACTGTCCGATAGGACTTCTCTCACCTGAACCCCAGAAGACTCCTTTCCAGTGGATCGTCGCCTTACCTCTTCGACTGATGGAGATACTCTCCCTGACTGACGTGGGTCACCCATAAGAGTAATAATAATATTGAAACAAAATTAATTAATCTAAAACAAATTAAGTAAATGAACGAAAAATAAATTAAAGAAAAATTAATTTAAATAAATCGAAAGTAATAAATCAAAAGTGATCTTCAGTTTTTTTTTAAATGCTTGATAATATCTTTCTGCACGATAAAAACAGATTTATATACCGCTACAGCAGTAAAGTGTTGTAAGATTTATAGCTATTTACAAGCTGATTATTTTATGTTATAGTTAAAAATGTGAAATCTACTTCGTTAATTCATACTGTAACAATAATTGTTCTTTATTCCACTACATTTGGCTATTATAAAAATAATAGTTTGTATTTAAAACTCTTGTAACTTTCTTTTTTTTTTGAGGGGGACATTCAATAAGTTTTTGAACATATTTCACTACTGATTTATTTTGACCCTCCCTCACTCACCGGTACAATAGTGATAAATAAATTATATACATATTACAATAAAGTCTATTTTTCTGATTAATTAATTTAATTTTTTTTAGAAATATGTATATGTTATATATGTATCATTCACAGCGCTTTTCCACATAACAAGTAAATATATTTTAATCAGTTCTAAATTAATTATATTTATATATATATATATATATATAAATTAAATATATAAAATTAATTTAAAATATAGATTTAAAGGGACAATTGAAAATAACCAAGATGTTAGATTCCTTAAAATGTTTTAAAATAATTTTTCACACCTTTCAATTGCCTAGATGAATGATTCCAGAAATCAGGTTATATTTTCTGTGAAAGATCCATATCTTTATTGTTTTTATCCACTTCCATTATAAAGTTAGTTTTTTTCATGAATATTGACAAAATCTCAAATTTGTTTGTGATGTTTTTATGACACACACACACACATATATATATGTGTGTGTGTGTGTTTCTATATACTGGTAATTCTATACGGTATGGCTCTTATTATATAGGGTGTTAAATTTTTTAAATCTCGATTTTAAAAAAGTTTCTTGGAAATGGTAAATTTTCGTAATCCGCATAAAACTCTTTTCTTCTGACATTTATGTATAAGTTATATAAGTATAAATGTTGAAGGCGACTTACACGAATCATAAGTCACTTCGAGAAGATTACATAGATATTTTCAAGAATATAAAGCATCCCGAGCCAGGCTTTCACGAGGAATATGGTGATTCTTCGATAATACGGTTACATATCAGTATGCCAAGCCTACCAAAATAATTATAATATTTAGCCTTAAAAATGTAAATTTCATTTCGTTCAGTACAGGCACTGGCTATGTAGTGATACTTCATTACTTTCAGAGAGAGCACTATCTTAAATAGCTATAAAAAAAGCTAGTATTAATAGTAAAAAAAATAATAATTATTGTACCCGTTTCTGTTATGAAACAGTTAATTATTATTCTGCTTCAACCTAATAAAGTTTCCTTCCGGCCTACATTTCTCCAAATGCAGCTAATAATACAAATGATTTGAACTAAAAAAATTTGGATTTTTTCATAATTTTATAAAATTTTCCTGTTGGTGCTTTAAATGTATTTCTTACCCGTACTTTAAAAAGAGCCGTTTCTGGTAGATGCTTCCTTAATCGCTGCTTTTCTCGTTTTTTACGTTTGCAAACTTTTGTTCAGACACTCATGGCCTTATTTTCATATCCTGCTCTCATTAATTTTGGTTTCCTAAACGTTCGTTCTCATTCCGTATTCTTTCATAATATTTTCTAATTTTAAGATCATCTTTTGAATATCCTGCGCTTCATCTTAATAAAAGCCACGTCTCATCCGCGAACCTTTTACAATTTAATTTTTTTCCTTATACTCATTTCTTCATCTACTGCTAGAAATTTTAGATCGTGTCGTCAAAATTTATATTAAACAAAAGTAGAGTAGTAAATGCTTTTTTCTTATTTGTATTCCCGGATCAAACTGTTCAGTTTGAGAATACTTTATTTTTAAAATGGTTTTTTAATTTTTAAGTTAATTTTAATTAATCGTTTGCTTTTCCAGTCTACTCTTTGGCTTCTTAAATTTCAATTAATTGGGCGCATTACACTATTTTAGGTCGTATTACATAGTTTCATCATCTCTTATAATTTTTCTGCATGAAGACATTTAATTAGTTTTATCGGTAACTTATCTACAGCTATAGTTTTTCCATTCTTTATATCGTTATAAAAAAGGATATATATATTTATTAAAAAAAGACACGAAGTATTTTAAAAGGAGTAGTAAATATATGAAAATTTTATCAAATTTGTATGAACTGTTCACTAAAAAAATCACTAGAGCCATATTATATGTACCCGGGTCGTTCAATAAATAAAAAGACAAACGGCTTCACTGAAAAAGTATTTAATAGTATAAACTGAAACTGTCTGACGTTCAGATTTGCACTCCTGATGCAGAAAATATCGACTGTTCGAAAACAGTTTTCATTATTATAACCTCTTTTGTTAATTTAAAAATTTCGGCTCTATTTGAAAGATGTACAGTGGAAGAACAGAATACTATGATACGATTTATTTTCGAAAGTTTTATCACCGGCCGAAATTTACTCGCGGTTGTAAAACAGTACGGTAAAAAGTGTATTATTCCTGAAAATGTTTATAAACAGATCGAAGCATGTATCATCGATTTTCATCACGGCAGAAGACTGGTAGAAATCTGGATTAATACTTCACAAAATTGCATTAATAATGTTATTCGCAAGGATAGAACAAAAATTTGGGAAATTGCTGAATTTTGTAGTGCGAGTCGGCACTGTCCATTGAATTATCCACGGGGTGCTGAGTTAGCGCAAAACGTGTAGACTCAAAATTATTAAGACATCCGAATTCACATAATATTTTTTATCGGAAAGTACTACTTTTTTAGATCGTACTATTACTTATGAAGCTTGGATTCATCATTTTGAGCAAGAATCCAAACATCAAAGTATGGAATGGAAAAATTTGAGTTTACCGACTAGAAAAAATTCAAAACTTAACGCGTTATCGAGTAAAGTGATAGTATTTGAGTTTTGGACTGGAGAATAGGTCAAACAGTGGAATGAAAACATTCGTTTTGGCCCATAAACCGAAAAACCTATATCATATTTGAATTCAAGAGAAAAATATATCAGAATCACATATTTTTCTTCCTGAGAAAAAAAAAATCCTTTTTTGTTCCCCATTGTCATTTATTGAACGACCCTCGAAATTTGTAAATTAAATGTTTACTTCCTAATTAAGATAACAAACCTTACTCGGTTTTAATGTATACGTAACTATAATTACTCAACTTTTTAATTAATATCGGTTCAACCGTTATGGTGCGATTTACCACAAACAGATGAGAATAATAATAATAATTGTATTATTTTAAGTAATTTCAATTCAATTATTCAAGCATAATGTATAATGAAAATGCTTAATGCATAATGCAATTATGTGAGTATATATATATATATATATAGTAGTCAGTATGGGTTCGCTTCATTACCTTCCCAGACGGTACCTCTGCTGTGCTCGTTATCCCCAAGTGAACCTTTACCCGCTTTACTTAAAAGTAAAAAGTGTTAAAGTTAACGCTTGGGAACGTTACGACGTTAACTTAGTTAACGTTAATATCAACTTCAGTTAAAGTGTTAACTTTACCCCCAACGGGGCTAGGGCCTCGTTCTATGGCTTAAAAAAGCCTTCCGTGGGATAATATGAATGTATCCGGAAAATTTGAAAGCAATCGGTCGGTTGGTTCTGTCGTGATGCTGTTGCAAACGGACAGACAGAACCCGCTGCAAACTGTCTGACGCGATTAGCATCGCACACGCCATCTCTTGTTTCCCGTGTTCGATATATTATCGATTACATTACTCTCATACTACATACCGTACGTATATACACTTCTACACATGCACGTAAAGGAAATATAAACGTATCTTTTATATTTTAGATGAAAAAAAATATAATGCTTACATTTTTATATTGTTTATAGACGAAAATTTTGTTTTTGTTGATTTCAACTTTTTTGATCGTGTTTATTTAAGTATAAAATAAACGATATGAAAGGTAAGAAAGGAGGGTTAAGATATATTTTCGTTAGAAAGGATATTGGTTTCTATTGATTTATGTATCAGTTGGAGCTAATTAGAGGTATTTTAGAAATGTAAGAGAGCGAGGGGGGTAAATCGGAAGAGGTACTGAAAGTAGTACAAAAGGGGTGGGAGATTGTAATATTATTATTATTATTATTATTATTATTATTAGGTTAGGATTGGAAGAGTAGTATATATTGAGTTAGTTTTGGATAGAGGACGAGTTGGCTACCACTGGATGGAGTTGGGGGCTCATACGCAACAGTGGACACGGAGCAGAAGATGAATGGCCGCTGCCACAGACACCCTGCCTGCAATTCTTCGCTACTAGGCTGCATTTTGCACATTCTTTTCTCCAAACAAATTGTTCCCCCTTTCAGGTGCAACCGTTTCCATTTAGAATTCCCCTCAAAAAAAAATAAAAAAACCGAATTTTTACCTACCTTAAATAAACTGCGACCTGGGAATAAGAATATCTTTATTTTCTCCTCTTTCCTTCCGTTTTTTAACATCGGTTTTTTACTTAAACTCTTGAAATTGGGATTTGAACAAAATTACCCGCTACTTTGTGCAGTCTTCTTTTTATACTCTTCGTTAAATAACAAATTAATGCTATTTAAAATGCTTTATCTCATTTTGAATACTGTTTTAAATAAATTATTTTACTTTAAACGTAAACTTTTAATGAATTTTAATTATATTATCCGTCTGCATTAATTTACATTTAATTAATTTTAAATTACATTAAACATAATATCAGTATTTTTGCGAGTAATAATGTATAATATAGTTTTACAGTACCTTGCTGGCTGTTATAGGCGGCTATAGAACAGTCTCGCGGCAGGCAGTTTGTGTTATAACCGGAATCAAACCGATAGATATCTTGGCTAATGAGCGCGTAAGGAACGCTTCATTTCCAAGGTAAATAACCTATTGACGTCAGATCGAAAGCAGGAGATTGAAGACCTGGGCCATGCGTCTTGGCAGGTCAGGTGGGACGAATCCGCCGCAGGTCGCTACAAGCACGGTATATTTCCTATTGTGTCCGATTTACGTGCGATTAGATCGGTATATCCGATTTCCCCGATCGGTATATCACACGGTTTTTCTCCAGGCGAGTTTGGCTAGGTTTCATTTGGTAGATTCGAGTCGATGCCCGGATTGAGGGATTGATGATACAGTGCACCATGTCCTCTATGTCTGTCCCCGATATGAGGTCAAACGTTCACGAGCTGTTAGGGAACTCGAGAGAATACAGCACTTTCAGGGTGATTTGCGTGGAGTCGTCTGTAGTGGCTTGCTGTCTTCGCGCCCTTGCGGTGTGTAGATCTGCAGAGGAAATTTAATCGAGTTATTTGATCGTGGTAGGATCCCGGATGGTTAGGGTTCCGGCCTAGGCATTGAATCGGTTGGAGGTAGGCGTATTGGCATCTGCCACGGTCATATTGGTATCGTTTTCTGATTCGATTTGGGGCTCCCACTGGGGGTGGTGGCCTGTTCGACCGGGAGCGCAGCTTCGTCCCGCTGGTGGCGGTCCCTGATTGTGACTTTGTAATGCCGCGCGAGACTCCATGATGGGACCCGGTGGGAGTGCGGGGTTTGTCCCCGGCTCCTGCGGGGACCGGAATGACGTTACGTTCCCCTTGTTAGGTGACCTAATTTGGTCAACTTATTAGGTGTAGGTCTGAATTTCTATGTTGCGTAAAACATCATATTGATCGGTAGATTGTAGCACTGATTTGACGTACAACTCGTTCGTTTTCTTAGGCATTCGCAGTCACGAACCGTGTTGTCAAATTTGGACTAGGTGGTCCACGGTCTCGGTTAGTTAGTTAGTTAGGTTGGATGTTAAGATGTCCGTTTGAGGTCTAGGTGAAGGCAAAATTTGATTTGTATTTTACTGATGCAAATGTCTGCCGAGTCATTTACGTCGGTGGCATCCCGACCGAGCCCTGACTGATGACTGTGCGATGTAATCAGTTAGAGGGTCTAAAGACGACCTCTAGTAAAGCCCCTCAGGGCTTGGAACGAAGGGGGTGGTGTGGCGACCGGTAACGTCTGAAGATGGGTGTCTTCCCCTAGGGGGTTGGGAGTACGATATGAATAGAAGATATTGTAAATTAATTTAGTCTCAACGATAATGTCTACTTAAAAATTAAAATTCTACACTGTTTTAATAACACTGGACAATAAAATTTAATTTTTTTCTTATTAAATGAGAGTGAATGGCTGATTTGCATTGTAATTTTTATGCTGTTTTCATATATGTTAGTAGAATTTTTGTATGGGGTCAGATTTTTTGTAATTGAAATTTCTTTTGAAACAAAAAATGTACGGTGAACATAATATGACAATATATTACATGCATTTTGTACTCGCCTAAAATTTATTTCTTTTGAACTTTCTGCTGTAATTTGCCGTAGATATACCCCTTTTTAGATTCCAGCAGTAGTCAGCTAACATTTTTGGGTTCTGTTTTCCCTGGTATCGTGTTTGCATTGTAGATATCTCATGGTGAAAGCGTTCTTCGTGTTCATCACTGATAACGCCGAGATTTTTAGGGAAGTAATCCAAATGTGAATGTAGGAAATAGATTTTGAGTGACATGTTACAACCAAGTTCTTTGTAATTTTGAAGGAGTTCACTAAGTAATTCTCTGTAGTTACTCTCCTTACGGTTTCGAAGGAAGTTGTTACCGCATTTTGTAGTGATTTCCATGCAGCAACCTCCATGTCATTAAAACATTCTTCAAATGCCGGATTAACCGTTAGTTTTCTTATTTCAGGTCCAACAAATATACCTTCGCTTATTTCACCATCGCTTATATTAGGGAATTTGTGTTTTAAAAACTGAAACCCTCCACCATTACGATCCATTAGTTTAACAAAAGTTTTGAATAAACTTAGCTTACTGTGCAGTGGCGGAAGATGAACTTTTTCTGGTTTTACTAATGCCTGACTAACAGCATTCCTCTTTCCTACAGTCAGTACCTCTCTCTTTGGCCACTGCTCTTTTATGTAACGGTTTTTCCTATCCCTGCTGTCCCACTCGCACAAGAAACAATAGAACTTAACGTATCCAAGTTGCAGTCCAAGTACAAGATTCGACATTTTCATCTTCAAAGTTTCATGTTTCTGGTGGTACTGGAATCGGAAGTTCTTGGCTATGTGGCGCTGGCCGCACGGCAGAGGGAATATCAGGATATTTAACAGTACGTCTAGTTTTAGCTGTTATCCCAGATATCTTTTTTACACGAAAATAACGGCCTGTGGTGTAATCCTTGGTTCTCTCCAAGTGAATTGCATTCACTTTTAAATACGAAAGTCAGCTACAAAACTGAAGGTTACACGCACAAGAACTTACACTTGAATGAGAATTAAAAATATTTCTCTAGTCTGCACGACGGTTTATAAGTAAATAAGGGACTGTAATAAATAAAGCGTTTTAGTTGATAAATAATATAATAAAATACGTTCGCAAAACGCTATGCTTATGGATTTTATGTATGATACTACCTGAAAATAAGAATGGTAGTTACAAAAAAACTAAGCCGGATAGAGCAAGTCTGATTTCATATTTGAAATCGGCATGAAAAATACTATGATAATCAGTTATTCACTCTCATTTTCCGAAATCATTGTCGATCAGTGGTAATTTTCAGTTTAATTCTTACCCAACCGTAAGGCGGAAGGGCTATACAGAGCGTACAAAAAAAAGAATATCTGGGATTTAAAGCTATTTAATGTCTCTTGATTTTTACTTACAGTAGTGGATCAAAACTATAATGAAAACTAACAGTTTTTCCCCTACAAGTGTCCAAAGAGAGCGTCTTTCATCACGCAGCACACATCCAACCGATTGTAGAGTTTATCCCTTACTTTAATCGGGACTCTTTAATAACGGAAGCGAAGCTGCTTCAATCCTGCCCCTCAAATCAGATAGATCAGTAGGCGGCGGAGGCATATACACAAGAACCTTCGTAAAACCCGGAAGAAAGAAATCATGTCTGGTGACTTCAGAGGTCACACACTCTGTCATCGAGTCCATGCCGACCGATCCAGCGGTCGGGAGAAACGTCATTCAACCGATCCCGTGCAGATTTTATACCGGTGAGGAGGCGCACAATTTTGTTTTCAAGTAAAATTCTCTGCTCCGTCTTTGCGTTAGGAAAAGTGCAAGCATATGCGGGCAGTATATCGAAATAAGCAACTCCTGTAACGCTTGCTTCAGCGAAAAAGAACGTCTCTTAAATTTGCCGTTGTGAAACCGCATAAACATTTAATTCGCGTTGTTATAGTTCACGAGGATTTTCTGACCCCCAGATACGGACATTATGCATAAAATGTTCGCCTCATCGTTAAACACAACACGAGAAAAAATCTTCACGCTGTAACATTTTGATCTTGAAGTCGGCACGCACAGCGTGATCGGTGTGCTTCAAAGCCTGTAAAAGCTGTAAACGGTACGGACGCATATTTAAGCGCTTTCTTAAAACATTTCGTGCTGTCATCGCCGCAATTCCTAAGATATTTTCAAGACTATACTGAAAGATTCCCTGACGCGTTCAAGATTTTTTCGCCTTCGGTAGTCCTGAGGAAGTTTTCCTTATACACGGAAATCGGTCGTTTCAAACCGATTATGCCATCGACAAATGTTAACGTCATTACCCGGGTCGTAATTAGACTTTCAACGAAACGCACGTCAAACTGACTACAGATTCGCATTCGGTAGACTATAACTCGCAAAAGGATTTTTCTTCAGGAGTCGCTGTCTTTGCTAATGCCGCTGTCAAATGGAAAAATAGAGAATCAATCTACGGCCGTGCTTGCGACTGAAATTGTTTTTTATTTCTTTTATTCTAACCTTAAATCAACTCTGTATATCTTATCTAAGAGATATTATAACAAATCGACCTCGATATTCTTCTTAATACCCGGTTTTTTGGTGGAGAGTTTTGTGCCCCTGTAACATCAAAATGGTTTTACTGATTTTCATAAAATAGGTAGGACTGCTAAATGATTCAGCTCGATCGCACAAAAAAAAAATTGAAATTTTCAATATCAAAATGACGATCGTTAGATGCGCTCTTTTTCTTACAAAAAAAAAATAGATCGTCCTTGAAACTCATCAGTCAGGTTCCAATTACGGCATAAAATATCTTTAATAGCAGATTTCAAAAATATACCTACGTTATTGAGTTTTCTTAATAGTATTGTACATAAAAGTAGTAATAAAAAATGATAATTATATAATATAGTTTATGTATTTTAAACGGTTACGGTATTATCATGAGGTAACCGATTTAAAAATATAATAAATATTCTGTAGACAAGGTTATTAGGATAAAATGACGAGTAAATTATTTTTCGTTGCGTTTTTCACTGACATAATTATACTATTCTATGTCGGTAAACAGAGCACGCCAAAACATTTTAGCCGCATAGAAGACATTTTTACTTTCTTCGTGACAAGAATTGTGTGTTACTGAATATTAATACCGTCAGAAAAGTAACTAATTTTATCTCTGTCGCCTCACACGCATCATAGGCGTAAAAAGGTCGAGACAGATATTATTAAGCAAAAATTTAGTCCCGTTGTCAAAATGGAATTCATTATGCCTGTTACTGTCTTGGGGTAAATACAAAATCGTAAAAAGATTAACTAATAAGATTTATTGAAATAATTTTCAAAACCGTCGAATAATCTGTTAAAATTAGTCACTTTATTATATTTTATAATTTGCATAAAAAAACTATTTTTACCGTTAATAGAATTTTATAAATTACGTTAAAATCTTCTATTTTTATAGGATCCTTGTGCACACCCCTTTTGTTTCCTTTTTCCATTCGTATGTTACTACTTATAGTATCCGGTATACTCGTAGTTGGATGTTTTTTTGTTTATTTAATTTTTTATTAAAATTATTGACCTTTTTACAAATTTTTTATTTTAGGGTTTTTTTTGTTGCATTGTTCAGACGTACCCACGTTGGTTACTCGCTCATAAAAGTTCATAAAGCTCTTAAAAAAATAATAATAGCTAGTCTTCCGAATACTTGGTATACTTTTAAATATTATGTTTTGTAAAAATTTAATTTTTCTATTTAAGTTTCTCTTCAAATAAATCTTTCTCTATAAGGAATTAAAAATATCAGAAATTGCGGTTCCTCATTCAGTCCATGATTTCTTAATTGCAAAGTAGAGGTGCTTCAAGATATTTTCTTAAAATATATATCTAAAAGTTCAGAAATATATATATATATATACAGTTTTGTGTATAAAACTAACTACACAAAACTAACTATATATATATGAGGTGCGACAATAAAGTAATGAGATTGATGTGAAAAAAAAATGTTGCTTACCGTTTTAATCATGTTTAGTGTTGTCTCCCTCAAAGTAGTTACCCTCTGATTGCACACATTTATTCCAGCGCTTCTGCCATTGATGGTAACATTTCTGTAACTCATCTTCTGTAATATCTTCCAAGACCTTCGTCACAGCTTTTTGGACATCTTGTGTTGTTTGAGAATGGTGTCCCTTGACCGCCATTTTAACTCTTGGAAAAAGAAAAAAGTCACACGGAGCGATATCTGGTGAATAAGGTGGCTGTGGTAGTACTGAAATTTGTTTTGAGGTTAAAAATTGCTGTACTGACAGAGCAGTATGGGATGACGCATTATCGTGATGCAGAATCCAATTATCAGCGATGTTGGCACGGACACGAAGAACTCGTTTACGAAGTCTTTCTAAAATTTCTTTGTAGAAATATCGGTTAAGTGTTTATGAACAATTCCCTTGGAATCGAAGAAGCACACAAGCATGCATTTCACTTTTGACTTTGACATGCAAGCTTTTTTTGGTCTGGGTGATCCCTTGAGCACCATTGCGAACCTTGGCGTTTTGTCTCTGGATCGTATTGAAAAAACCAACCTCCATCACCAGTGATAACACGGCTCAACAAATCTGGATTGATTTCCGTTTGCTCTAACAGATCGGCTGCCATTTTCCGTGTTTCTCGCTGTTGTGCGAGATTTTTAAGTACCATTTTTGCACAAATTTTTCTCATACCAAGATCTTCAGTTAATATTAGACGAAACGTTTCTCGATTGATGTTGACTTCTTCTGCAATCATTTTCACGGATAATCTTCGATCAGATCGTACGATTTTACCCACCCTGGTCAAGTTGACATCTGTCCGTGAGGTTGATGGTCGTCCACTGCGGTCTTCATCTTCAGCATTCATTCTGCCTTCACTAAAAATTTTATGCCACCGAAAAATTTGAGCTCTTGACATAACCTCCTCTCCAAAATCCTTCTGTAGCTTACCGTAAGTTGTCGTCGCGTTTTCACCCGATTTAACGCAAAAGGAAATGGCATACCGTTGCGCAATATTTTGCGGTTTCATCTCTGTGACGAGAGACGCAAATACGTGTTCACTTATTACAGCGCAACTCACGACTGAGCAGTTGCATCAATGTGCCGCTTGGACTAGAAGTAGCTTATAGACCAAGGTCAAAGATGGTGTGCCTACGCGAGCTGCAGGGTTGCCACATTTTGGAAAGAAAAATCAGTCTCATTACTTTATTGTCGCACCTCGTGTATATATAAACTAAAATAAATTAGAAATTATCCAAATTAATAGAAAATTTTCTAATGCAATTCATTAGGTCAACAACCAAACAAATAAAATAACAAAAACAAAAGCAGAAAACCTCGACGTTTCGTCCAAGATTTAGGAGCTTATCAAGACAAATCACAAATGACAAAAAACAACACAGGCAAACACTTATAAACCCCCCACCACCTAATCTAATAAAAATCAAAACCCCCCACTACTAAAAATGTTATCATTTTCATAGATACTCCCACCACCATTCCAATGATAATAACCCAAAAAAAAAATACTAATAATAAATTAAATTAATAAACCTAAACAACACAAAAAAACAACTAATATCAACAAAAATCAATAATACACAACCCGTTTAATTTAAAACACATTAGCTTATATAATACTTAAATCAGATTATGTCCGTTCTATTATTTATAGAATTTATATTCTTTTTAATGTGGATCATCTCCAATATATTTATTTTTACGAAATTAGGTTTCCTTTCTAAAATTTTAACTTTATCAAAATTAAATTTATGTTTTTAGACTTTTTCATGCTTATTTAATGCAGTAATTTCATTTTTCCTATATTAAAAAGAAATATATTGGAGACTATATATATATATATATATATATATATATATATATATATATATGTGTGTGTGTGTGTGTGTGTGTGTGTGTTTGTTTCTGTTTTAAACTTCATTTCTGTTAAAGAAGAAAAAATGAGTTTCCCACTTTAATCTAACCTTTTATTGAATTGGGTTGACGAAATTAGCGACAATAGTATGTCTTTTGGTTTGGCTACGGGAGGAGAGGTTTTTGGGTTAGGTTGAGATATTCCCTTTTTTTTCTCCCAAAGGGTGTTTTCTGAGTCCTCCGCGCCACTCCGTGATCCAAATACTAAAACAAGGAAAAAGTAATTACAGTTTGGTCTTTGTTGCTATTATCTAGTGGTAGAGGGTTAGAGGGCTCCGTGTCACCTCTTTATTAAATTAGAGCAGATGAAAAGCTACTGGATGCGTTTCGAATAAACAATAGTACATGTTTCCTCTAGGATTAGAACTTTCTGTATACTTTTGTAGCAAATTACTGACAGTTTTATATTCTTATTTGATAATGGTGTTTGAAAACAGTGAAGGATTATTATTATTTTTTTTTAATTTATAGACCTATTTTTAATTTTACTTAAGTATTGGTTTTATACCAATGTGTTTATAAGTACTTCCGTAAGTTTTGAATTTGAAAAATTCCCTATACTTTCTCTGTATGAGTAATGTGCGTGTGTGTGTGTGTATGTGTATTTATATATTATAATGATTATTTGTAAATAGTATACTACTTGCACAAAAACTATAAATATTACTAATTTTACTTGTTTGAATTTTTAAAAACAAATAGGAAAAAAATCCACTTACGTGAAAATGATATAAGTCGTAAAGATTTTCAAATTAAATTATATCGTCCCTTTCTTTTTCCTGTTTAGCCTCCGGCAACTACCGTTTAGATAATTCTTCAGAGGATGAATGAGGATGATATGTATGAGTGTAGTCTTGTACATTCTCAGTTCGACCATTCCTGAGATGTGTGGTTAATTGAAAACCCAACCACCAAAGAACACCGGTATCCACGATCTAGTATTCAATTCCGTGTAAAAATAGCTGGCTTTACTAGGACTTGAACGCTGTAACTCTCGACTTCCAAATCAGCTGATTTGGGAAGACGCGTTAACCACTAGACCAACCCGGTGGGTTAAATTATACCGTCCCAGTCTTCCTTATCATAACATTAATGGAAACAACTGTTACAAAAGACAACTGTCTTTTGTAACAGTTGTTTCCATTAATGTTATGATGTTCAACGTACAATTTCTTCGTATACTGAACAGAGTTAAGTTGTTGCCTTGTAGAACGCAAATATTACCCACCGAGTTGGTCTAATGGTTAACGCGTCTTCCCAAATCAGCTGATTTGGAAGTCGAGAGTTACAGCGTTCAAGTCCTAGTAAAGCCAGCTATTTTTACACGGAATTGAATACTAGATCGTGGATACCGGTGTTCTTTGGTGGTTGGGTTTTCAATTAACCACACATCTCAGGAATGGTCGAACTGAGAATGTACAAGACTACACTTCATTTACACTCATACATATCATCCTCATCCTCATTCATCCTCTGAAGAATTTTCTAAACGGTAGTTGCCGGAGGCTAAACAGGAAAAAGAAAGAACGCAAATATTACTTAAACTCGTATTTTGATAGTAAATAAATAAATTAGATGATGATATTTGTGCTGTAAAATAAATAAACTCGGTGAAAAAACTCAACGAAAGCTACTTTGCTGCTCACGTTTTCCATAGTAAGCCTGTTGCGGGAGGCTGTAATGTTTATTCTTGGTTTTTATAACCGATTGTTTTAAGTTCCTTACAGTCGTTGTACTTAATTAAATATTTTTTAGTAAATTAGGTAATGAAATAAAATTAAATTAGCAAGTAAGTCCTAATTATTGAGAAATAGAAATAAAAATATTTTACTTTCGCTGTTCCGTAGGTGATTTTCTTCTCTTTTTTTTTAATCGTATTATATATTTACAAGTTATTTTAAAGATGTGTGTTTTTTTTCTAGATCGTGTATTATTATTATTATTATTATTGCCATTACTATTGATTTGTCTTGTTTTACTTATATTTGTTACCTAATAAATTGTAATTATATAAACATTTTCACTTGTCAGTTGTCTCGATATCCTGATGGACCCACGTACACGCGACAATATATTATACAGAAACAATTTAAGGTCGGCAGTAAGTTCTGTGTTGTTTTTTTAGCATTTCTTTTCTTATAGTTACAAAGATGTTGGTTTATCACTTTTTGCACATTGATATAAGTTTTTATTCATTATTTTAAATAAAAATATTAAATAATTACAATAAAAATTGTAATTAGAAATTTTGTTTAAAAATGAAAAGGGCTTCAAAAAAATATATTAAAATGCAAACAGTAAAATGTAAAACAAACAGTAAATATTAATATAAAAAATATTTAGGAATACTTTTAAATTCCTTTTTTTTAATTTAGAATTTTTTTAATGTCAAGTTAAATTTCTATAATTTTTTGAACGTCCATCAACTTTATACTTGCTTAATTTCTTTCCTTCTGTTTGCATCTATGAAAATAACACAAATTTCGCGAGAAGCCAAACAGGTCCTACCACAAGTTATTTACAAAAAAAAAAAAAAATCATTTTTAAAATAAGAAAATTCGTATATTTTCCTTTTCTTTCATTATTTCTTATTTCGATAGTATTCTTAATTTGTTTATTCTAACTTACCGATTTAATTAATATTTTTGTAACCGGTTTTTGTTAACCTCATTGTTGCTGATCAGGATTAACCCCGGCCAGTGTTGCTAATCTCCCAAGGATTAACCCGAGTAAAAATACTTTTTACAAAAACGTTCTACAAACGATCGGAACGCAAACACCGTTCATATTAAAACAAAATTAAAAGTAAATATACAGTACGATAATTTTATCGCGCACTACATGCATTACTTGAACGGTCTTCTAGCAAAGGTTTCTGTAAATTATCATCGCAGACAGGTGTATCGCACGGGAGTGTACAAAAGGCCACAATTTCTACATGCACACCGAATACATTGCGTACAAAGCCCCCACAAACTTAAAATAACCGGTTGGTTTATCGACCGGGTGGAAAGTAATAGAATGGGCATACTGGGTGATGTGTTTTCCACCTTAGCGGTTACAACGATAGTCAGAACAACAGATATCGGTCGTTCAACACATCTTACATGAATCGCCGCTGCACTCGCAGAAGATAAGGGTTTATTGTCGATTTCTCGACGACGAATAGCGGGCCCGATTTTATTTTACGAAACCCTTGACAGTCCGCCGTACCAGGATGTAATTATGCAATTTTTAGCTCTTCTCTAGCCGGATGAACGCCATTGTTACCTGCGACAAGACTGGTAACCCGCCATACATCCAAAAATTCCTAAATTTTTGGAAGAAATTTTTGGTGATCGCATATCTCAAAGGTCTGTGGCCCACTCGTTTCCCTGACTTATCGTCACTGATTTCTTTCTCTTCGGATTTTTGAAAGGACGTGTATCTAGTGAACCCGCGTACTCTACACGATCTGGAGCAAGCCACTACTGCAGAGATGAATTCTATTATCCCTGATTTCCTACAAAGGGTGTCATAAAATATGGTGCGAAGGGTTCTGACCTGCCTTTAGAAAAACGATGACGTTTCTAACACTTGTTATAAGTCATTACCGGTCGTGCGTGCAATGAATCAAATCAAATGCGAGTATCTTAGTGTTATAGTCCGTAATGGAATTATAGAGTATAATATCATGATTTGCAGATAAAAATGATCTCGCTGTATAACCGCCATTCAAAATTAAATACCCGCCAGAAAAATAAAAAGACCAGCAGCAAGGAACCGATTACCAGGATCTTCAGCAAATAGATCCAACCCCCGACATCCTTGCGTTCCGTTCCGATCTACGATATTATAAGGAATTGTAACAGCAAATCTGACCGACAGAAAAATTCCCTCAAAAATGAAAGGAAAATCCTAAGGAGAATCTACTATCCCATAAAAACAGAAAGAAGAATACAGACTATTCAGTCTGTATCCGGTAAGGAAATTTATAAAATCCAAAAACATTTGGAAACCGCAGTTAGAAAAAAAATTAGAATTTCTCGCTCTTATTATCCGAATAAATCCAAAAAGACTAACTAAAAAAAATTTCGAGAAACTTTGAAAATCTTTTCTAAAACTCAAACAAAACCTACGGATAAAAGAAGAGGGCTGTTTGAGTAGAATAAAGTTTAGAGGTAATTTACAACGCAAAGGTTCTTTTAGATTGAAAAAGAAAGAAGTTGGCTGCTGAAAACAGACAAAAGTAGAAAAACGGGTGCAGTCCGAGAAAATGAAGGAAATGTAGAAAAGATGTAAAAAAGAAGTGATATTGGCGTGGTCCGTTTAGAAAAAAAAAATTATTATATTAATGTTGCTGTTTTCATAGAATGGAAATTTAAATTCATATTTAAGACGACAAAATAAAACATTATCCGCTTTGTATTGTAGTAAATTAAAAACACAATGTTAATTAACATTCTGAAATATTATACACAGTTTATCCGTACATGAAAAAAATAGTCGGTTAAGGATAAGCATTATTGCTTTTTAACTTACATTTTACGTAGTTTAATTACAAAGCTGTATTGTTATACTCGACTTTAACCTGTAATAAAGGTGTTGAGTTAACAGGCTAGGAGTAAATAAGGTTTTTGTATGTATACGTTTAGTTTTACTTGTGTATGTTTACGGCTCCATTTAAATGTACTAGTTCTTAAAAAATTCTTCTGGTTGGTTTAGTTAGGGGTTTAAAAATCTATTATCGATTATTTATTCTACCTTCTAGCTATAAACATTAACTACAAATAGTTTTAACATAATTTCCGGTACATTAATGATATTAAACAATGGAAGGTAATTAGTTCAAGCGAAAGGGATAATCAAGTCGAATGTAATGCGCATATATTAACAATTGTGTTTAGATATGTAGTCCTGAATTACGTATTTTAATATCAGTCTTCACATGCCGACTAATTGTATATTGTCACCGTAGAGTGCGTGTTGTGTACATATAAGGGGTTCCTCGACGTAGCATCATCTTATACGGGGCCGTGCCTATTTGTAACGTACCTAAACCCTTATTATGCTCGATAATAACAGGTTATTGTATAGTATGTCGAGAATTTTTTTTCTAACCTGTCTCGATTTATTCTTACGGCGACATTACTATTTTCTTCTTTTTTTTCGTTTATCTAAGTCTGTCTTTTCCCGTATAGAGTTTATTATTTTATTCGTCGGCTAATCGTTACAATAATAATATAATATTGTTTGCTGTTTTCATAACAAGATATATTTATTTGAAGTAAAAAAATAATCGTATTATATTTATTTATTTAACAATTTTTGTCAATAGACCGGTAATTTCAGTTTTTACAACACTGAAGCTCCTTTTTCGTTTCGAATGTATACTAGGAAAAAATTAAAAGTTATTTAAACTTCATGTACAGATTAAATTACACCGATAGAAAAAAAAATGTTTAATGTGTCTCTAAGTGCGATACCATTTCTTGAATTGTTTTTTGCGTACATTACAAATGTGTAAATATAATTTTCTTATAACCCTTAGTTTTAAATAAATTACGCTTCAAAAGGGAAAATATAGTTAAAATCTGTTAAATTTATAATTTTGCATGGTCGTACCTATGTTAGAATGATTTAACTGATGCTTTTCTTTTATAAATAGTCTCAGCCACAACCTGAATTAATATCCAACAGAAATCGGCTAGTATGTTACTATTCCATTTCCCTTTATAGCGGCTTTCCATCCCCGAAATGTCTTGATGGAAACGTTCACCGTGTTCGTCACTTACGTCTCCGAGGTTCTTCGGGAAAAAATTCAGACGTGAGTGAAGGAAATGTATTTCCAAAGACATACTACATCCTATACTTCTGTGTGAAGTAAGAAGTTGATTAACAATATCGTGGTAATCGTCGGATTTTTGTTTGCTGAGAAAATCTTTGCAAACGTCTTTTAATGAAGCCCAAGCTGCACTTTCTACATTATTTAACATCGAGTTAAATACATATCTTTGACTAATCCTCTTATTTGAGGATCAACAAATATTCCTTGTTTCGTTTTTCCTTCACTTACATTCGGAAATTTCTGCCTGATGTACAAAAATCCGGGACTATCCTTCTTCATTGCTTTTACAAAATTATTCATTAGTCCTAGCTTGATATAGTGAGGGGGTAAAAATATTTTTTTTGGGTTCAAGTAAAGGCTCGTGAATAACATTTTTCCCATTTGCTGTTCTCACGTTTCTTCTACTCTTTGGCAACATACTATTTATCACTAGCTCGGCGTCCCCTTCCCAAAGAAAATTCATGTACTTAGTATAACCTAACAAAACAGCTATAACTTTCAAATACCACATATGTTCCAGCTATGTTTTTTATAATTTATTTTTTCAAGAACATCTTTTTTCATGACTATTTCAAAGTAATACCAAGCGATTGGTAGAAGGGTTTGTGTAGTAGAACCATTTTAAACTACACTTGGACGAATCTATGAAACGGCGCTAGTCCTCAGGTTTATGAACTTGTCCTCAGTGCAACATAAGCTCATCAATATTTGTGCAATAAACGAAATTATTTTCATCGATAAAGTACTGAGAAAGTTCTTTTGTCGGCTTCGAAAGCCCGAAATTTTTTTTTTTTTTTTTTTTTTTTTTTTAAATTAAATTCTACCCTTGTAGTCTTGATCTTAACAGTTCAGCTTGATTTTTTGATAAATTTAAATCCCTAACAAGTCATTAAATTCACCTTGTGATATAAGATGTGGCTTATTGGAAGATAATTCAAAATCAAAATCATTGTTGTCTTCTTCAGTACTGCCTGATTCTTCATCGCCGCTTTCGAAACATACATTCACAGGTGGCTCAGGAACTGGAATAATTTCACTGTGAGGTACAGGCATTGCAGATTGCAGTGAAGTTTATTTTACAGTACGTTTAGATTTTTAGAAATTCCAGATACATTTATTAAAAGTAACAATCGGTTACATGATCCTTTGGTTCACGCCAAACCACACGTACATCAAATGGCAAAACCTTCCGTGACCCTTCAGCCATCCTCTTAAATATACAGAATAATTAGTGCATACTATGAGGAGCCCACGTCTTATCCCGATCACCAATTTTACACTGCAATTACAAATGATAGGCTTATTTAATTAAAGGTGTAATGTTTTTTCTATTTGATTTTAACTCATCACATACATAACAAAAGGCATCCACATCATTTATACAATTTCGAGGCATTATGAGACTGCACTGTTTACAAACTTAAGACAGCAATAAGACTGAACAAAATTAATTCATTTCTAAATCCCAAAGTTGTTGCTTAATACAAACAACACAGCTGTGTTTTCAGCTACATGTTTTGACCTGCATAGACATGATTAATCTTGTCCTTGAAGGCTCACTCTTCAGTATTAGAAATGATGTCATAATATGTGACTATGATATGATTTAATTCTTTGTCTAGTATTGTTTATTGATATTGAAAGGTAATGTAGGTACTTTACCTTTGTTGGAACAAACATTTCCAATATCAACTGTTGTAAATATTGAAACATGACATGTCCACGTTTGCCCCTTCTTCATTTTTTGATAAATATTGAGAGATTGGAAGCATTTCTGTTGAGTGAAGAAACATTACATTTCCCGATGCACTCTATAAGTAGTTAAGAAGACTAAATAATTTTGTTTAGAACTGAAACAGTACATATCCTGGACTTGTTACAATTCTGAACCTGTATAGTCCACAGATTAGTGAATTGATTAGAATGAACATTTTTGTAGGTTAGTTAGAGTTTTTCTGCTGTTAATGTGATGAAGCTGTTCACAGGTTGAAATGAAGTCTTATAGAAATTTTTAAGGCATTATATAAATTGTAAACTTGGCAGTTTCTTATCTTTTTTGAGCAGAAAGATAGAATAAAACAGGTCCCAGAACTTTACCTCCCGTAGTTTTCATGACTTCCAACGTAAAAAAAAATTCAGCGAGGGAAAACAGGTTTTTTTGTAAGTTTAAAGTACAATAACTCTGTTAATTTTCTCAGAATTAAACTCTCTAAGTTTTCTTAATAAAAAAATTAACGCATTTATTAGTCATTTAACAGAGTTATACTTCTAACCTAAAAAAGCATGTTTTTCTTCATAGAGTTTTTCTGTTTTACGTTATGAAAACTACGGTAGATACAGTTCTGGGACCTGTTGTTTTATTTTTCAGGTCAAAAAAATAAAAAGACCGACCTTACCCCTTATATAAAGGCTTAAAAACTTCAGTAAGATCTCACTTTACCGGGGGAATTGAAATCTTGGGGAAATGCTTTGTCGGTATAACATAAAAAAGCGTTTTCGAGCATATATATGAACCTTTTTCCTTATTTCAAGCTCTACAATCATTCCCAAATTATTCCCCTTTCTTCCTGAATTATCTGTAGATTCCCCTGTCAGCACGGTTTCTGATTTTCGAGTAAGAATTAAGTATCATTTTTTTTTTTTAGCTTTATTAAATAACGTTGCACAAAATCGGAACCGACTTATTAAGTAAATAATTACTCCGATAAAAAAACTTTTATCGAATTCATCAGACCCATACTAAAAATACTGTAAACGTTTTTTTAAACTGTCATTTTCGATCTTGAAAATCAAACTGCATCTAGTACTGAAGTACTAGAAACTTTTTAAAAAAGGGAATCTCTCTTGGGAGCCGACTTAATAATTAAAAATAATTTTTTTTTTAGTTTTTTGATAATTTCTGGTATTTTATTTTATTTTTTTAGTTTTGGCTGTTATTAAAAACATTATATGACGAAGCAAACATTATACCACGCAAAGGTATCAAATGGATCAGAAAATAAATTTGTTATTACTATTATTTTTTTTAGCAATTATACTCAAAATACAATATAATTTTAACGATAAAAATAATTATTAAAATCATTCGGTCAACGGGTTCAACTGAGACCCATTTTTTTTACTAAGAATTTTGATTTTTTTTTCAATTTATCTTTATTTAATACTGCGTCATTTTTAAGGTAAAACTGTAATTTGATCAAAGGGGTCAAATCGGAAACAAATTTTTCTCATTAAACATCTTTATTTCTGGCACAGCCGCCGGGAAAGTTCCCCAATCCTCTGCCGGCTTTTTAAAATTAAGAATGAAAGATTAAAATTTTCGGATTAATTTGTAATTGAAACATCTCATACCCGCATACGTTAATTTTTCACCAGCTAAAAAAAACTTTCTATTTCTCCACAAAAAATGAAAAATTTCACGGTAACCAAACTTCTTACACGGAAACCATTCAATTCAGCGTATAAAAGTTAAAAAACTAAATTATTAAAAAATTGCCCTAAAACATTTACAAAAAACTTTGATGGACATGTTATGTTACAATTGTAAACGAAATTTCTGTTATTAAAAACTTAGGAGAAATTAATTTGGTTTCACTTCACGATAAAGTTCATTTTACTCGCTGATTTTTTACTTAATTTATTAATAAATTTTTTAAAAATTCAATGAACTTATTTTCGTTACATATTTTAATACAAAAAATATATCGTTATCTTTTTCAGTCGTATCCCACACCAGTATCGATTCAAAAAATGTATTATCATCATCAACAACGTATTGTTGCGCTTTAGATATACCCAACAATTTTTTTGAGTTAATCGGAATCATTGACCCATTGCGGGAGGCTTTTTCAGTAGGTAGCGTAATTAATTTTAGAATTATCGATGAACTTTAAGTTTAAATGTACGCTTCCGTAATCCATCGATGAATTCTCTGGCATTCACGGTTCAATCTTGAACATATTCGAAAACCAGATATTTTGAAAACCGCTTCTTGATGTTTCGGTACGGTTTTCTCATAAGATTCCGCAGATAACACAAGATGTTTAAAATAATACTTCCTCTACTTTTTAAAATCGTAAAGAAATTCATTATTTTTTAACAAATTTACGGTAACTATACCTTTTCCGCTGGAAGCTATGATTTTAGCGTCCTCGGGAAAGTAAATGAGATCTGTTTTCTTTATCGCTTGTTACTGATCCAAAACTGCCGGTCACAAGACAAATAACTATGGCCCCAAAAAGGAAAAAAATTTGTGGATTTTTAAAAAATCTCTTCATAATTGTTAAACTTAAAAGAAATCGTATTGCAGCACGATTATGGTTTTGGCCTCCGCATGCATATGCAAATACGTATAATTCTTCAGAAGAACAGGAATTTTCTTTTTAACGAACCCGTAAATAAAATTTAGAAATTTATTTGGACCGCATACAATCTGTAACTATGCCGTACATAGTCACTTTCCTTATATTTCTCTTCTACTTCTAACATCTTAGCCTAAAATTTATCTGTTCTTCTTAGATGCCGGATTTTTTCACCGATAGCGGCTCTTTTAACATTTTCTTCCTATACAGAATTCTTAATTTTTACTCCTAGCTCCTCACAAGGAGAGAAAATATCAACTTGTGGCCTACCAAACCGCAAAGTAAAATTTTCTTTAAAATATGTATAATAATACGATTTTTACAAAGCTAAAAGACAAAAGCATTAGATTTAAACAAAAGACAGACAAACGACAAAATACAACGAAGAGGGTGTTTACGGATGAAGAAAAGAAAGCAAGATCTGAACGGATGAAGAAATACTGGGCAGCTCGGAAGAGTAAAATAACACGCTTTTCTCAGAAAAGATCCAACTAAAATTGACTTAAGTGGTCCCATGTTGGCCGTAAAAGCATAATAATAATACGATTTTACTATTTGGAAATGTTCCCTTAAATAAATTGCGCATCATCTTTATATTTAAGCGAGAATCTAAATATTTTGTTTTTTTATTCCTGTAATGACATTTTTTGACCGGAAAAAAGCTATGTGATTATGGATTTGTTCACAATACCTCAGCTGGCATAGCATGCGACTTGGGATGAAGTCCTCTTTCATCAATAGGTGTCTCATCTGACAAAAGAAGACTACTTATTATTCGAAGCCTAGATTCACCGATGTCGAAAATTTTTTAAATTGCTGCCTTACATACCTGAACCCAAGAATTATTTTCCTTATTTAAATAATATTTGAAAAGAACACTCTTCTTAGCTTTTAACTTTTCATCCTCATCATCATCATCACCCGAAGTTGACCGTTTTCTTGAAATATCATGATTTTCTATAAACGCTTGCAAGTATAAATCTTGTTCATTTTTGCTATTTAATGCGTAAATCCTTTTTAACAGCTGTTTCCTCTTGTTCTGTAAATAAATTTAAACAACTTCTTTTACACTTACTTGATTCATTCTGTTTCTTTGATAAAACAGTTTTTCCTTTTTGATTAACGTACTCATGGCCTGCACATGTTTCCTTTTTTCTTACGTTTGCTTTCCATAAACTTTTTGTTTTTTAAGTTTTTTAAAATTTTAATAGTTTAAGAAAATGAGTAACTGTGATTGTTCTGAGGTAATTCAAAATAATGAATACAAAAACGAAAACGTGGTGTCGTGAACTTTTTGTTTACGACACCGTTCGTAATTTAAAATTTAAAAAATTTTCGACATCGGTGAATCTAGGCTTCGAATAATAAGTAGTCTTCTTTTGTCAGATGAGACACCTATTGATGAAAGAGGACTTCATCCCAAGTCGCATGCTATCCCAGCTGAGGTATTGTGAACAAATCCATAATCACATAGCTTTATTCCGGTCAAAAAATGTCATTACAGGAATAAAAAAACAAAATATTTAGATTCTCGCTTAAATATAAAGATGATGCGCAATTTATTTAAGGGAACATTTCTAAATAGTAAAATCGTATTATTATTATGCTTTTACGGCCAACATGGGACCACTTAGTCAATTTTAGTTGGATCTTTTCTGAGAAAAGCGTGTTATTTTACTCTTCCGAGCTGCCCAGTATTTCTTCATCCGTTCAGATCTTGCTTTCTTTTCTTCATCCGTAAACACCCTCTTCGTTGTATTTTGTCGTTTGTCTGTCTTTTGTTTAAATCTAATGCTTTTGTCTTTTAGCTTTGTAAAAATCGTATTATTATACATATTTTAAAGAAAATTTTACTTTGCGGTTTGGTAGGCCACAAGTTGATATTTTCTCTCCTTGTGAGGAGCTAGGAGTAAAAATTAAGAATTCTGTATAGGAAGAAAATGTTAAAAGAGCCGCTTTCGGTGAAAAAATCCGGCATCTAAGAAGAACAGATAAATTTTAGGCTAAGATGTTAGAAGTAGAAGAGAAATATAAGGAAAGTGACTATGTACGGCATAGTTACAGATTTTATGCGGTCCAAATAAATTTCTAAATTTTATTTACGGGTTCGTTAAAAAGAACATTCCTGTTCTTCTGAAGAATTATACGTATTTGCATATGCATGCGGAGGCCAAAACCATAATCGTGCTGCAATACGATTTCTTTTAAGTTTAACAATTATGAAGAGATTTTTTAAAAATCCACAAATTTTTTTCCTTTTTGGGGCCATAGTTATTTGTCTTGTGACCGGCAGTTTTGGATCAGTAACAAGCGATAAAGAAAACAGATCTCATTTACTTTCCCGAGGACGCTAAAATCATAGCTTCCAGCGGAAAAGGTATAGTTACCGTAAATTTGTTAAAAAATAATGAATTTCTTTACGATTTTAAAAAGTAGAGGAAGAATTATTTTAAACATCTTGTGTTATCTGCGGAATCTTATGAGAAAACCGTATCGAAACATCAAGAAGCGGTTTTCAAAATATCTGGTTTTCGAATATGTTCAAGATTTGAACCGTGAATGCCAGAGAATTCATCGATGGATTACGGAAGCGTACATTTAAACTTAAAGTTCATCGATAATTCTAAAATTAATTACGCTACCTACTGAAAAAGCCTCCCGCAATGGGTCAATGATTCCGATTAACTCAAAAAAATTGTAGGGTATATCTAAAGCGCAACAATACGTTGTTGATGATGATAATACATTTTTTGAATCGATACTGGTGTGGGATACGACTGAAAAAGATAACGATATATTTTTGGTATTAAAATATGTAACGAAAATAAGTTTATTGAATTTTTAAAAAATTTATTAATAAATTAAGTAAAAAATCAGCGAGTAAAATGAACTTTATCGTGAAGTGAAACCAAATTAATTTCTCCTAAGTTTTTTAATAACAGAAATTTCGTTTACAATTCTAACATAACATGTCCATCAAAGTTTTTTGTAAATGTTTTAGGGCAATTTTTTAATAATTTAGTTTTTTAACTTTTATACGCTGAATTGAATGGTTTCCGTGTAAGAAGTTTGGTTACCGTGAAATTTTTCATTTTTTGTGGAGAAATAGAAAGTTTTTTTTAGCTGGTGAAAAATTAACGTATGCGGGTATGAGATGTTTCAATTACAGATTAATCCGAAAATTTTAATCTTTCATTCTTCATTTTAAAAAGCCGGCAGAGGATTGGGGAACTTTCCCGGCGGCTGTGCCAGAAATAAAGATGTTTAATGAGAAAAATTTGTTTCCGATTTGACCCCTTTGATCAAATTGCATTTTTACCTTAAAAATGACGCAGTATTAAATAAAGATAAATTGAAAAAAAAAATCAAAATTCTTAGTAAAAGAAATGGGTCTCAGTTGACTCCGTTGACCGAATGATTTTAATAATTATTTTTATCGTTAAAATTATATTGTATGTTGAGTATAATTGCTAAAAAAAAAAATAGTAACAACAAATTTATTTTCTGATCCATTTGATACCTTTGCGTGGTATAATGTTTGCTTCATCATATAATGTTTTTAATAACAGCCAAAACTAAAAAAATAAAATAAAATACCAGAAATTATCAAAAAACTAAAAAAAAAAATTATTTTTAATTATTAAGTCGGCTCCCAAGAGAGATTCCCTTTTTTAAAAAGTTTCTAGTACTTCAGTACTAGATGCAGTTTGATTTTCAAGATCGAAAATGACAGTTTAAAAAAACGTTTACAGTATTTTTAGTATGGGTCTGATGAATTCGATAAAAGTTTTTTTATCGGAGTAATTATTTACTTAATAAGTCGGTTCCGATTTCGTGCAACGTTATTTAATAAAGCTAAAAAAAAAAATGATACTTAATTCTTACTCGAAAATCAGAAACCGTGCTGACAGGGGAATCTACAGATAATTCAGGAAGAAAGGGGAATAATTTGGGAATGATTGTAGAGCTTGAAATAAGGAAAAAGGTTCATATATATGCTCGAAAACGCTTTTTTTATGTTATACCGACAAAGCATTTCCCCAAGATTTCAATTCCCCCGGTAAAGTGAGATCTTACTGAAGTTTTTAAGCCTTTATATAAGGGGTAAGGTCGGTCTTTTTATTTTTTTGACCTGAAAAATAAAACAACAGGTCCCAGAACTGTATCTACCGTAGTTTTCATAACGTAAAACAGAAAACCTCTATGAAGAAAAACATGCTTTTTTAGGTTAGAAGTATAACTCTGTTAAATGACTAATAAATGCGTTAATTTTTTTATTAAGAAAACTTAGAGAATTTAATTCTGAGAAAATTAACAGAGTTATTGTACTTTGAACTTACAAAAAAACCTGTTTTCCCTCGCCGAATTTTTTTTTACGTTGGATGTCATGAAAACTACGGGAGGTAAAGTTTCTGGGACCTGTTTTATTCTATCTTTCTGCTCAAAAAAGATAAGAAACTGCCAAGTTTACAATTTATATAATGCCTTAAAAATTTCTATAAGACTTCATTTCACCGGAAGAACTGAAATCCGGCCGAAATGTTTCGCTGGTGTAACTCATAACAAAGCGTTTTCGGACGTAAGTTGATATGAACGTTTTTCCTTATTTCAAGTTCTAGAATAAGTTCCCAATTTGTTTTATTTTCCTCCTGAATCATTCTGTATATAACCAAATATTTGTACTAAATTTCAATTGTTTCCCCTTTTTAACAACAGAATTTTGAGATATATGCAAAAATTGTTTAGAAATAATGCAGAATGTCCTTCCCACCCTAAATCCGATCGACTTAAAATATTTCAATTGCATTTTAATATATACTTAAGTTCAATACTAGTGTACTTAAAGTTCAATATGTGACCATTATACAAATTCAAAACGGCGAAAATCACCTCTCTCTTTTTTCTAATTCTGTGCAAAATTTAATGCCATCAATGTCTCATATATATAAATATATGTAGAATTTTTATGAGCCATTTTAGAGGAATTTACGTTAAGCCATTCCGTAGATATTAATGAAATATTAATTGGCGTTAAGCCATGCCGGAAGCCAACGAACTTACATACATACTTCCGGAAATTTCTACGTTTTTTTTTTAATTTTTTTGGACATAGGTGGTCGTGAAACGTCCACATTTGCAAAAAAAAACGAAATAGAAATTTTGAACCGATCTATATACTTCAAATGTTTATGAATTCGTAGTTTAGCATACTAGCAGTATTTAATAATTACCGTCAATAATAAATAAAATAAATTAAAAATATCACTTACTGCTTATCCTTTTTAAAAATCCACGTTAGCGCTTTCACGATGCGCAACGCTTCGTCGCATGCATTAAAAATTAAAAAAAAAAAAAAAAAACATTCATTTAACAATGTGACTAAGAACGAGTCAGATCCTTCTTCTTTGATTTTTTAAAAGTTTTAATACACCTGATGAATCGGTATACACCGTGAAAGCGATAATGTGAATTTGTAAAAAGGATAAGCAGTAAGTGATGTTTTTATTTCCTTTGCCCAGATGATAACGTGAGTGATTATTCTTACATTTTCATTTAATAATAGCGGAATTACAAAAGGTACCGCTGTCATTTCTCACTTCATATAATTTCGAGATAACTGTAAATTGATGTCGTGAGATCTGTACGGTATACTAAAGCCGATTCATAACAGCGGTATAACAGCCGATTCTAATAAAATTTTCATCTGTTGAGTAGTATCAAGTTACGAGATTGGTAGGGTGACTTACAAATATAATTTAGCTTTTCAAAATGTTTTACTTATCTACGAGTAGATGTGTATAGTTGTTAATTATTTCTGTCGATCGTTTAGAATTAGATGTAGTGTGAATTATAATAAAATGTTTGCCTTGTGTTTTATATTACTTTCATTCGTTGTGAAATAATTCTGTGAACTGAGTTTACGTGATTAATGGGGCTATATATATACATAACTGCCAATTTGTAAAAGCAGTCGCTTTTTTATGAATCTCAATACTAGACTGTGGATACCGGTGTTGTATGGCGGTCGGTTTTTAATTAACCACACGTCTCGGGAGTGGTTGGCCTGAGTCTGTTCAAGACTACACATTTATCACCAGTATATTTACAATTACATGCCAGACCTCGCAAGATGCCTTGCCTTGGCATCTTTGCAGAGTACTGTTGACATCATGTCACTACGATATTACTCTGTAACTGGTATTCGTAAACAAATAAATAAATATACTTGTAATTTAAAAATTCTATTAGTCGATTACGACTAATAGAATTTTGTTATCGGGGTAGCTTTAATATATTGATTATATCATGGTTAAGCAAAGATTTAGAAATCAACTCGTGGACTGCAAAACTTACCCTGGAGCAGACATTGATAGCGACCATAATTTGGTGATAATGAAATGTAGATTGGGGTTTAAAAACCTGAAGAAAAGGTGTCAGATGAATCGGTGGAATTTAGAGAAGCTTGAGGAAGAGGAGGTAAAGAAGATTTTTGAGGAGGACATCGCAAGAGGTCTGAGTAAAAAAGATAAGATAGAAAATGTAGAAGAAGAATGGGAGAATGTTAAAAAGGAAATTCTTAAATCAGCAGAAGCAAACTTAGGCGGAATAAAGAGAACTGGTAGAAAACCTTGGGTTTCAGACGATATATTGCAGCTGATGGATGAACGTAGAAAATATAAGAATGCTAGTGATGAAGAAAGTAAAAGGAACTATCGGCAATTAAGAAATGCTATAAACAGGAAGTGCAAACTGGCGAAAGAAGAGTGGATTAAAGAAAAGTGTTCAGAAGTGGAAAGAGAAATGAACATTGGTAAAATAGACGGAGCATACAGGAAAGTTAAGGAAAATTTTGGGTAACATAAATTAAAATCTAATAATGTGTTAAACAAAGATGGTACACCTATATATAATACGAAAGGTAAAGTCGATAGATGGGTGGAATATATTGAAGAGTTATACGGAGGAAATGAATTAGAAAATGGTTTTATAGAGGAAGAAGAGGAAGTTGAGGAGGATGAAATGGGAGAAACAATACTGAGATCTGAATTTAAGAGAGCATTAAAAGATTTAAATGGCAGAAAGGCTCCTGGAATAGACGGAATACCTGTAGAATTACTGCGCAGTGCAGGGGAGGAGGCGATTGATAGATTATACAAACTGGTGTGTAATATTTATGAAAAAGGGGAATTTCCGTCAGACTTCAAAAAAAGTGTTATAGTAATGATACCAAAGAAATCAGGGGCAGATAAATGTGAAGAATACAGAACAATTAGTTTAACTAGTCATGCATCAAAAATCTTAACTAGAATTCTATACAGAAGAATTGAGAGGAGAGTGGAGGAAGTGTTAGGAGAAGACCAATTTGGTTTCAGGAAAAGTATAGGGACAAGGGAAGCAATTTTAGGCCTCAGATTAATAGTAGAAGGAAGATTAAAGAAAAACAAACCAACATACGTGGCGTTTATAGACCTAGAAAAGGCATTCGATAACGTAGACTGGAATAAAATGTTCAGCATTATAAAAAAATTAGGGTTCAAATACAGAGATAGAAGAACAATTGCTAACATGTACAGGAACCAAATAGCAACAGTAGCAATTGAAGAACATAAGAAAGAAGCCATAATAAGAAAGGGAGTCCGACAAGGATGTTCTCTATCTCCGTTAGTTTTTAATCTTTACATGGAACTAGCAGTTAATGATGTTAAAGAACAATTTAGATTCGGAGTAACAGTACAAGGTGAAAAGATAAAGATGCTACGATTTGCTGATGATATAGTAATTCTAGCCGAGAATAAAAAGGATTTAGAAGAAACAATGAACGGCATAGATGAAGTCCTACGCAAGAACTATCGCATGAAAATAAACAAGAACAAAACAAAAGTAATGAAATGTAGTAGAAATAACAAAGATGGACCGCTGAATGTGAAAATAGGAGGAGAAAAGATTATGGAGGTAGAAGAATTTTGTTATTTGGGAAGTAGAATTACAAAAGATGGACGAAGCAGGAGCGATATAAAATGCCGAATAGCACAAGCTAAACGAGCCTTCAGTAAGAAATATAAGTTGTTTACATCAAAAATTAATTTAAATGTCAGGAAAAGATTTTTGAAAGTGTATGTTTGGAGTGTCGCTTTATATGGAAGTGAAACTTGGACAATCGGAGTATCTGAGAAGAAAAGGTTAGAAGCTTTTGAAATGTGGTGCTATAGGAGAATGTTAAAAATCAGATGGGTGGATAAAGTGACAAATGAGGAGGTATTGCGGCAAATAGATGAAGAAAGAAGCATTTGGAAAAATATAGTTAAAAGAAGAGACAGACTTATAGGCCACATACTAAGGCATCCTGGAATAGTCGCTTTAATTTTGGAAGGACAGGTAGAAGGGAAAAATTGTGTAGGCAGGCCACGTTTGGAATATGTAAAACAAATTGTTAGGGATGTAGGATGTAGAGGGTATACTGAAATGAAACGACTAGCACTAGATAGGGAATCTTGGAGAGCTGCATCAAACCAGTCAAATGACTGAAGACAAAAAAAAAATTAGTCGATTATTTACTCGTATGGCCGTAAATGATAATTATTTATTTTATATATACCGAGTGAGCGACTAAAACCTAACTGAGCCGGCTCGAACTGCAGTTATTTAAGTGTCACATTAACACTGTTGTTACTAGCGTCACTATCGGTTGTGTATATTACTACTGTCGTTATCGGTGTTAATTGTAAGTTGTTCGTGCTTTTTGCAGTTGTGTTTTTTTTTAAATTCCTTATCGATCGAAGAAAGCGGGTTATTGTAGCGGAAGCTTATGTGCGTTCTGCATCTTTTCAAAAAACGTAAAATATTTGCCGAAATACTTCCGAATACCAGTATCCTAACCAAGAGCAGCTACACGATTCGGTTAAAAATGCGTGCAACGAGAGCGGTTTCAAAACGAATTAGGTGACGTTCCGGTAGGATTCCGTAGACCAGAGTCAATATTCAAAGAAAATTTTCTGCGGTCTGAAAAAATCTATATGTAATTTATCGCAACAAAGTAGCGTAAAATACACACCGGTTGTGTTATTTGTACTTATCTCGTAAAACGATTCAAACGATATGTATTCATTGTTAGTTCTCATTATTGTACGATTCACTTATTAAATTTACAAACATAGACTCTTGAAAAAAATTAAAACGCAACTTAAAGCGTTGAATTGTAAGCGACAAGACAAAGTGCTCTCGAAAAATATATTAAAAAAATATATTCACCAAATTTAAATTTTCACCGATTTTTTCTAACGAATAAAACATTACGTTATAATTTATAAAACCTTTTAATGTGTAATAAAATGTATTTTGATATAACTAACGATTACCGAGGTATAAAAGACTAAAAAATTGACCTGGTCGCCATTTTGATATTTACGAACGTATTTTACACTGTAATTTTTTATTTATTAGAGAAATTTGGTGAAATTATATTTATATCAAATATTATAATGATTCTTTAATCCGATCTCGAGATATAGATTTACCTTTTTAAAAACAAAAAGGCGTGCAGAAGAAAAACAAAGGGAAAATCGCCTTTTTTTTCATAAAACTTTCTTTGTTCATTTTAATAGGTAGATTCCGAAAATGAAATCCTGGAACATTTTTTATTTTTATATATATATATATATATATATATATATATATATATATATATATATATATGTAACTCTTGGTAGATATTTTGATATAAAACGAAGATACGTTAAATATTTACTAAATTTTTTTGTAATAAAATAAAAAATTTTTAACATATATAAGAAGGAAAAAAATATTTCATTAGCCGCTATTAAATTGAAATTTAAGGATAATCATCGTTTTTAAGTCGTCAATTTATGTAAATTACTGTCGTGTTATAGGTTGTTCTAAAAGCATCTTTTTTTTAGAGTCGTATAACACATACAAACTACCCTATGTATTTAGTAGCACCCTAATTTTGTGGCGCCAGGCGCCATATATGACGTCATCAAACTTAAGTTTGTCGACATCGTCAACGGTTCTCCCTTCTTCAGAACCTATTCCAGACGGTCCTGTCACTCTAATAACTGCCCTCTCTTGGTTTATATTCTTCCTAAACACCCTCCATTTTAACAACTTTTATTTATAAGCATTAAACCTTACTGCCCTTCAATATCCTACTCGTGTTAGCTGTTCGTGATCGTTTAAACACCCACCCTAATACGTGCTTATACTTTATTAAATATCTTTGTATGTTAAATGTTTTCTTAAGAGCGCATCGGTTTATAAATCTAGCAGTAATATCAGTGGTAATATGTTACGCTTTTCGGAAACTTAAAATCTGATTTTTACATTTTTACTGGTCCATTACATATCAGTGATAATTGAAATCGTGAAAAATATACGTTTTCAGTATTCTCTGCAAATTTTTTTTTGCGATTACGTGAATTCGAAATTGATTTTTCTAAAAAACAAATTCATTATCGTTTTATAAAATGTTCAGTAGTGGCTATTATTCCGATAAATCATCGAACCGATTTATTTTTGAATTTAATTTCTTGGATACCCGAAATTTTTCGCTTGATAAAAACTAATCGGGTACTGTCAGTAAACGATTTGAGATAAGAAGTCTGAAAGTACGGAAGAGGTCAACCGAGGAGATAATATGGAGAGAACGATGTGGAGGATCCGTGGATGCTAGGCATATAACAGTGATGGATGCTAGCAATGATGAACAGAACAGAGAAAAGTGAATCGTATGGAGTATACCGTTGCCAAAGAATTTCTTTTATCGAAGAAATTAAATCAATATTATAATCGTATTTCAAATTTTCAGTCCGGCTGTAGAATTAAAATTAAAACACTAAATTACTTTAGCAGAATTTTTTATTATAATGGTCTTCTGTAATAGTTCTTACTATCCCATAAAATCTGTGGGGTTAGCTCTCTCTTTCTCTCCTTCAACTTCTCATTAATGTCTCTTGAAAATTACGACTTTTATAAACTTTTGGCTATATATTTAAAAAAAAAACCTTGTTACGTTAAAATAGGTAGCCGTGTTTTCAACTGAATACAGTTTAACGTATGAAACAGAATAAACGATAAGATTTAAGCTTACCTTATATCTATTTACGAAGAGAAAAGATTTTCAGAGGTATCTCAATAATTGTCGATTTCTTTTTGTTGATAAAAGATATGAGGTTAATTTTATTTAAGTTACCGCAGAATATTTTAATAAAAATAATTAAAGTTAAGATAATAAAATGAAATTAAAGATAGCTTTGCCTCTTAAATATTGTTTTACGCGTAAATGGAAAATCGAGAACAAGATTAATTATATTGAACTACCTGATACGAGTCGATCGTCGTTTACACCACCTTCTCACTCCTTTTCCTTAACCTTGAATCCTTTTTCCCCGTTATCAATTCGGGATCTAGGTCTAAATGTATTAGACTTTTCTGCTAAGAATACCAGAACTTAAAGAGCCGATGCATCCTCGATGTCCAGTAAGATAGACCGTGTGTGAACTGAATCAGGCCTTTGTTTCCTGTCAAAAGCGTAATGACCGAACTGCTTTCCGGTAAATTCGGTTTTCGTAATCCCCAGACACATAAATAAGTATAAACTAGAATTTATTTTTCTATTTCCGCTTTGGAAGATTTAAATTCAAACGTTTAATAAATATAATTAATCGTAATTAAGCACTGATAAACAGTAGGAAAGAGGAAAAAATAAATTTATACGTAAAAAATATTTATATATTGTAAAGACAGGTATAGCGGACCTGAGTAATGGATTCATGCCGATTAAGAAGAAAGTAGTAGAAAATATAATAACGGTAGAAATCCAGAAAGGGACTAAAAGGAATCTTTTTTCTAAGGCTACCAGGTCCGTTTAACAATCGTTCTTTGTAATACTGCCAATAACACACCTAAAAAAGATGTTGTTCCATGAGAAGAATTACCGGACCAGATTAGGAATTCACGGGAAAATGTATAAACTCGGAGAACCATTCTCACGCTTCAACTTGGGTCTGGTTCTGCAGGTCAAAAGGATAGGAGAATAAATACTCCTGGAAAAACGAGTTAAGATCAGTATTACGCAAAGAATTTAAGCGAGAGTATTCTGCAAGGAGTTTCAGCGAGTAGTGAATGAAGCTAATATTAGCGCCTGTTTTTACGAGATTTAAGATGGCGTTATCTGTGAACGTAATTTCTGTGAGGTTAGTGGGGGATGCAGGAAGTTGTTGGGTGAATTACTACCGACAATTAGTGAAAGGAGCAAAGTATTAAATTCATTCATAAACTATAGAGTAGTTTTGTTTGTGAACAGCAAAGGCATGTGCAGAGAATAGAATCGAATGAACTTTAGACTAATCTTATCTTCGAAGATATACAATACCAGTTGTTAAAGGTTTAGATATTAACAGTTATTATAATGTCTTTTGTCAATTGAACTGAATTCTGCTTTTTACGATTTACTACATGTAAATTAATCCCGATCTTACTTTAAATTCTATTTTGTATGTAACCATTGTTTCTTATTATTATTATTATTGTTGTGGTTGTGATCGCTAATATCATTATTGTTATTGTCGTTATTATTATTATTGTTGCTATTGTTATTATTATTGATTTGCATATTATATGTTTAAGTTCTTAAACTAATAAATTGTAATTTATATAAACATCTTTAAATTGTTTGTTAATTTCTCAATATCCTGACTGAGCCGCGAATACGCTACAATACAATAAATATTCACAATATTTCGGTTAGTAGACCTGCCCATAAGGCTTTTAATCCTTAGTCTGAATCTTCATAAGATTTTAAAGTGAGACTGAACTATCTTTTTAGAGCACAAAGCCTTCTGATAAATAAAAATCAACTTATGAAAAAAATATATCAAAATGTATATAGGTTTCAGTTCTAGGATTGTAAAATTTCAAATTTGAAATTTAAAATAACTAACTTTTCTTTTTTTTCCTCAATGTATAAAATTCTAGTATTTCTATTTTCATTATCATCTGTGTTTCAAGTATTGATGGTTGTGAATAATTTAAATGTGGCAATAAAATGTTTTTACATCGATACCGTACTCGCACATTTGATAATTATTTTTCTTTTTTTACTATTCTTTTTCTATTGCCATGTTTACTTTGTTCTATCCTAATATGTAAAATGTTAATAAGCAAATATACATGTTAATATATATAACATAAATAAAATTAATAGAAATCCATATGTTATATTCTAATTTATGTTACTTATGTTTTTACGTCTAATTTTTAATTTTCTAATTATTGATTAATTAAGATTATTTGAGATGCTGATACTATTTGAAATATAAAAAGGCATAAATTATAGGTTAATAATGGTATTTATACACCAGTATTTTGAAAATTAAAACTTTGTGTAGATTGTTAAATGATTAAACAAATTTTTTACAGGTCAGATTGAAATATCTTATACAACATCCTCTAGTAAGTCTCTGCACATCACTTTCATCTAAGATTTTTAACTTAACTTTGATCATAAGCGATAACCTGTATTAGTCTATGATAATATAATATTTCAACCGAGAGTTGAATATATAATAAAATTCAAAATCCATTTTTTTTCTTAATCGGTAAAAGTTTAAGAAACCTTTACTTTTCAATTACATGATCGAAAAATTCTAAGCCTGACAAATAATTAAACCCAAGTATCTTCTATTTATGAGTTTGTTACTCCCATCATCTTAGCTATCGACATGGCAATAATATAGGTAGATGTAGGTAATTTTGATTTTATAGATGTTAAGGCTATTTTTATAAGGTTATATGGATGTGACTATTTTTTAATTTTATTTGTATACTTTAGTCATTCAGTTTTAGATAATGGTTCTGTCTAAAAAGAAAAGAATGGATTAATACCCCTTCTTTTATATTATATTTGTAAACATCTGTAAAGATGTTTTACTGATGTTTACAAATCGCTTTAGCTAACTGTAGTAGCTGCTAGGTAACTAGTAAGAATGGCCTCATTTATCTTTTAGTTAAATTTTAATGGCGCTATTCTTTGAGTCTTACCTTTTCACACATCATTTGTTGTTATGATTTAATTAGTAATGTCCTGCCGTGACAAATCTTTTACTTAAAATAGCTGAATGAAATTACTTTAATTAACTAAATAGCTGAATCGAGACATTTACCTTTTTCAATACATTATAAATGAAGTACCTAACTACCTCCAAATTTTGTATAAATGAAGTAGCACTAATCAGTTCTACTTTATTTATGCAGAACTTGATGACTTAATGGTTATTTTAAGAGTCGCATACTATAAATTTTATAATTTCATGCAAGTCTCTTATTGTAAGGGTTGCTTACTAAAAATTTATAACTTTCATACAATTTTATCATCATTTAACTAGTTTCAGCTTATTGTTTTGCTAATACCATAAGTTTGTTATTAAGATTGATAGATTAGCTTCAAAGAACTTAAAAAAAATTAAAACCGACATATAGCAGTACATTTTTTCTTCTGCGCACAAAATTACAAAAAGAAGCTATGATATATTTAATTTCAGACAAGAGTAAAATTTATTTCATTATTAAGTTTTTGTTTTTCCCCTTCTGATCTGTATGTTTCCTTATCGATGAAAGTTTTCTTAACGAATCGATAAAAAGAAAACGTTTTCTTTTTTGTGAGCATTGCGTAATTAATTAATCGGTCTATGCGTTTGTTTCTACTGAAAAGTCAATTAACACTAACGAAGTTTATCTCATTTGCACACCCTCTTCTATGTGATATATATTACACCTATCAGTTTTCCACATACATTATGTTACTGTGAATCGTGTTGACGTTAAATAATTACAACTGACGTAAGTATTAACATGTTTCAGTCGTAGTCCAGGGAAATGTGACAGAGGATGACATGGATAATGTGGTTGTCGGAAACCATGGGGGAATGTTGGAGGGTCCTGTCAGAGAAGATCCTCCCCAAAGGGATGAAGTTCATACCACACCGACTCGTGATCAACACCGCAAAACTGGTAAGCGATAATCCAGTCTTAAGTTGAACCATAATCTAAAGGACTTGTCTATTTGTTTTGCCCCTTAACTTTTATTATTTGTTTTGTTAGTATTAAGTCATTTGTTTTTGTTATTAAGGTGAGCAACATAATAAAAGCATAGTAATCAATTTGTAATATCTCTACTATTTGAGTAGAAGAGTATGTATGGTTAATAGTGTTCTTCATTAAAAAATTGATACTATCGTTGTAGGCTTTATTGAAAGCTTTGTCATGATATCTCATAATTGTGCTTAATTTTCTAATTTAATTAATGATACGGGGAGTCTTGAAATGTGATATTGATCTATATTTAATTGACAGAGCAAAGCGAGCTCCTATTTTAACTCAAGTCTTTTAGCATTTCATCTACTATTATACTTTTTATATAATCTCTTTCTAAATGAGGTCAGTATTGCTGTTGGGAATTGTCAACCTAGTAGAGTTGTTTGTCCCGCTAGGAGTTGCCACTTAGCAGAGGCCCTTTGTATGTACAAAGGAAAGTTTTACGTGATTTTATTTTTTATAATTTTTCAAAGTAATATGGTTTTAATATGACAACTTTAGGCAGGCATTCCTTGTTAAACCATTACCCTGTAACTTTTTTCAGAGTTTCTGACATGACTCGCTCCAAAACTCCTTTCACATTAAAAAATATGGCCACCATTCTCTTCTTCCCTGATCTTGATTTTTGAATAGCCTTGGGTCTCCTCATCTGCAACTTACACTTTATTCTGAGTGTTGGTCAGGATGTCATAATAATACAGCCAAGTTTCATCGTTTGTCACAATATTATTCACATAGGGATACTTTCCATTTTCAAATTTTTCAGCATTTCATGGCACCATGAAACATCTGATCGTCACTCAAGTATATGGCACCCAAAGGGCACAAAACTTTCTAACTTGAAGGCGATCTCATAGAATAGCATGAACTACTGGTACATTAATGTCTAAGGACACCTATATTTGATTGTAAGTCATATGCTTGTTTGTCTGAAGTGTTTTTCACACTGCAGCAATGTTTCCCTCAGTCTCTGACAAAGACTTTCAACTTGATCTTGAAGTATCCTCAAGACCAAAATTTTCTCTTTCAAAATCTTGGTAACACCTAAGACAATCCACTACAAGTACAGGAGTCATTTTATCTAAACACTGATCGACACTCAACCCGTGTGCAAATTTGTAGCACAAAATTTCCCAGTGTTCAGTTTTCGATCATGATGACATCACTGCCTCTTTTTAATAACACAGCTAAAAAACAAATGACTAAAACAGTGACTAAAGTGGTTATAGTCCAGGTTGGGACCTGCAAAATGCATGCTAACTTGTAACTGCCTGTGATGATCTGTTCCATTGTATTGCAAAACTTTCCTAGTGTCTTTTGTATTAACATTGTCGCGTACTCCATGGTTAAAAAAAAGATAAAAATTCAAAATACAAAAATAAATGAGGGTACAATGGAAGGATCTCCTTACAGTCATCAATAAATGCTGTCCAGTGTCTCTCAAAACAGTGCTTATGATATTCCTAATTGAGTTAGATTATTTTTAGTTCTGGCTAAACCTTCCACAAATAATTTTGATAGATGATTCCATTTTGTAATTTATTCTAATTTTTAAATTATTAATTCAGTTTTATTATAGAGCACAATTTCTTAAATTCACTATAAAATGACTAACATTTGCTGTTCACAAATCTACTAGTTGGATATTTTTTAAGGTGCCAGTATAATTCAATGGAGGACTAGCTTTCTGGTCAATTGATTTTTTGGTTTGAAAGTGATTAAGACTAGTTAAAGGGCACATCATCACCTAATATACCACGGGCTTTGAAATGAATTAATGCATATATACACCTGTGGTATAGGATCTTTCATTCAGGGAAATCTTTAAATGTATTTTTATTTGAATCTGAAATTCATTGCCTTTTTATTAGAATCTTGATATTTCATTGTTGTTAAATCACAGTTTTTTTTTTAAATGTTGTTTAAATGATAAACTTATATTTAGAGATGAAATATACATTAATTACTCCATAATTATTTGAAGGTTCTATAAAATGTAATAAGATTAAAGGTTGGTTGCATTTTAAAAAAAAAAACTTTTGTTTATTCAATTCCCCTTTCATTAAAAAAAATCTGTGCCAAATTGAAAACTGCCAAAAACTTACTAACCCTTAATTTGGTCAATTTCAAATAATCAAAATTAAAAAATATTTTTATAGTTTCTAGTGCAATTAGTTAAAGTTACCTTGGTTTACTCTTTTTTTTAGTTTTATTTTTATTTAAAATATGAGTAGTTGAAACTGCTACCTGTATGAAACAAAGATGCTCACAAGAAACACAAAGATGAGAACCCTATATATCGTGATAAAAATAACAAATAAATTTAGAGTATCAGTGTTAATAGAATTGCTTCTGAGCATGAATTAAAGAAGTCTAGAATGTGGGCATATGAATTATTTTTTTATCGTAAATCTTCCAACTAATTTTTTATTTTTGTATGAAAAAACCTCTGATTAACATCAGAGTGGCATCATATTACACTTCACTATGCAGCAATAATTCATTACTAAGAAATGATGATAAAAAATTATCTTCAAATTGGCTTTGTAATTTCTATCTAATTCCACTGGAAAAACTTACAACAGGACTACCAAAGGAATGGCTCTATAAAAAAAAAATAAAAAAAAAAATTAGAATCATTAAAATCAGTTCATTTGGTAAAGTAATACTTAATATACATAAGAAAAAGATAAATATGTATCACTAGAACTTACAACTTCCTCCTTTGAAATTAATTAAAAAACAAAAAAGGTGTATAAAAATAAAAATGTTAAAAATGTCATCTTTTTTTTCTACTAGTATACTACAAAAATTTATCATAGGTAAAGAGTTTTGGAAAGCAGGACTTCTTCCCAACTTTTTTTTTGTCTTCAGTTATTTGACTGGTTTTATGCAGCTCTCCAAGATTTCCTGTCTGGTGCCAGTTGTTTCATTTCGGTATACCCTCTACATCCTACATCCCTAACAATTTGTTTTACATATTCCAAACGTGGCCTGCCTACACAATTTTTTCCTTCTACCTGTCCTTCCAATATTAAAGCGACTATTCCAGGATGCCTTAATATGTGTTCTATAAATCTGTATCTTATTTTAACTAAATTTTTCCAAATGCTTGTTTCTTCATCAATTTGTCACAACACCTCTTCATTTGTCATTTTATCCACCCATTTGATTTTTAACCTTCTCCTATAGCACCCCATTTCAAAAGCTTCTAATCTTTTCTTCTCAGGTACTCCGATCGTCCAAGTTTCATTTCCATATAAAGCTACGCTCCAAACATGTACTTTCAAAAATCTTTTGCTGACTTTTAAATTAATTTTTGATGTAAACAAATTATATTTCTGACTGAAAGCTCATTTTGCCTGTGCTATTTGGCATTTTATATCACTCCTGCTTCGTCCATCTATTCTACTTCCCAAATAACAAGATTCTACTACCTCCATAATCTTTTCTCTTCCTATTTTTATATTCAGTGGTCCATTTACATTATTTTTACCACATTTCATTGCTTTCATTTTGCTCTTGTTTATTTTCATGCGATAGTTCTTGCGTAGGACTTATCCATGCCGTTCATTGTATCTTCATCTTTTTACTATCTGTTAGATTACTATATCATCAGCAAATCGTAACACCTTTATCTTTTCACCTTGTATTGTTACTCCAGATCTAAATTGTTCTTTAACATAATTAACTGCTAGTTCAATTAAACATTAAAAAGTAATGGGTCGGACTCCCTTTTTTATTACGGCTTCTTTCTTATGTTCTTCAATTATTACTGTTGCTGTTTCGTTCCTGTAAATGTTAGCAATTGTTCTTCTACCTCTGAACTTGAACCCTAAGTTTTATAAAATGCTGAACATCTTATACCAGTCTACATTATCGAATGCCTTTTCTAGGTTTACAAGTGGCCAAGTATGTTGGTTTGTTTTTCATTAATCTTCTGCTACTAATAAAAACTATATTATTCATCTACTATTAATCTGAGCGCTAAAATTGCTTCCCTTGTCCCTATACTTTTCCTGAAACCAAATTGGTCTTCTCCTAACACTTCTTCCACTCTCCTCTCAATTCCTCTGTATAAAATTCTAGTTAAGATTTTTGATGCATGACTAGTTAAACTAATTGTTCTGTATTCTTCACATTTATCTGCCCCTGCTTTCTTTGGTATCATAACTATAACACTTTTTTTGAAGTCTGATGGAAATTCCCCATTTTCATAAATATTACACACCAGTTTGTATAATCTATCAATCGCTTCCTCACCTGCACTGCGCAGTAATTCTACAGGTATTCCGTTTATTCCAGGAGCCTTTCTGCCATTTAAATCTTTTAATGCTCTCTTAAATTCAGATCTCAGTATTGTTTCTCCCATTTCATCCTCCTCAACTTCCTCTTCTTCCTCTAAACACCATTTTCTAATTCATTTCCTCCGTATAACTCTTCAATATATTCCACCCATCTATCGACTTTACCTTTCGTATTATATATTGGTGTACCATCTTTGTTTAACACATTATTAGATTTTAATTTATGTACCCCAAAATTTTCCTTAACTTTCCTGTATGCTCCGTCTATTTTACCAATGTTCATTTCTATTTCCACTTCTGAACACTTTTCTTTAATCCACTCTTCTTTCGCCAGTTTGCACTTCCTGTTTATAGCATTTCTTAATTACCGATAGTTCCTTTTACTTTCTTCATCACTAGCATTCTTATATTTTCTACGTTCATCCATCAGCTGCAATATATCGTCTGAAACCCAAGGTTTTCTACCAATTCTCTTTATTCCGCCTAAGTTTGCTTCTGCTGATTTAAGAATTTCCTTTTTAACATTCTCCCATTCGTCTTCTACATTTTCTACCTTATCTTTTTTACTCAGACCTCTTGCGATGTCCTCCTCAAAAATCTTCTTTACCTCCTCTTCCTCAAGCTTCTCTAAATTCCACCGATTCATCTGACACCTTTTCTTCAGGTTTTTAAACCCCAATCTACATTTCATTATCACCAAATTATGGTCGCTATCAATGTCTGCTCCAGGGTAAGTTTTGCAGTCAACGAGTTGATTTCTAAATCTTTGCTTAACCATGATATAATCTATCTGATACCTTGCGGTATCGCCTGGCTTTTTCCAAGTGTATATTCTTCTATTATGATTTTTAAATTGGGTGTTGGCAATTACTAAATTATACTTCGTGCAAAACTCTATAAGTTGGTCCCCTCTTTCATTCCTTTTGCCCAGCCCGTATTCACCCACTATATTTCCTTCCTTGCCTTCTCCAATGCTTGCATTCCAATCTCCAACTATTATTAAATTTTCATCTCATTTTACGTGTTTAATTGCTTCATCAATCTCTTCGTATACACACTCTACCTCATCATCATCATGGGTGCTTGTAGGCATATAGACGTTAACAATCGTTGTCTGTTTAGGTTTTGATTTTATCCTTATTACAATGATTCTATCGCTATGCGTTTTGAAATACTCCACTCTCCTCCCTATCTTCTTGTTCATCACGAAACCTACTCCTGCCTGCCCATTATTTGACGCTGAGTTAATTACTCTAAAATCACCTGACCAAAAGTCGCCTTCCTCTTCCCACCAAACCTCACTAATTCCTACTATATCCACATTTGTCCTACCCATTTCCTTTTTTAAATTTTCTAGCCTACCAACCTTTTTTAAGCTTCTAACATTCCACGCTCCGACTCGTAGAATGTTATTTTTTAATTTTCTGGTGACCCCTTCCTTAGTAGTCCCCACCCGGAGATCCGAACGGGGGACTATTTTACCTCCGGAATATTTTACCAAGGAAGGCGCCTCAATTATTGCTATGTGAAAATGCAGAGAGCCACATTTTCTTGGAAAAAAAGCAGCTGTAGTTTTCCATTGCTTTCAGCTGCGCAGTACTCAGAGGACTGAGTGATGTTGATACGGCCGTTTAAGTTGTCCTGACTCACGCCCCTAACAACTACTGAAAGAGCTGCTGCCCTCTTTCAGGAATCATTCCTTAGTCTGGCTCTCAACAGATACCTCTCCGATATGGTTGCACCTTCGGTCCAGCTACTCTGTATCCCTGAGCACTCAAGCCCCCTCACCAACGGCAAGGTCTCATGATTCATAGAGGAGGTTATGTTGATATGCCCATTTAAGTCCTCCTGACCTACGCCCTTAACAACTACTGAAAGAGTTGCTGTCCTTTTTCAGGAATCATTCCTTGCTTTCAACAGATACCTCTCTGATATGGTTGCACCTTCGGTCCAGCTACTTTGTATCACTGAGCATTCAAGCCCCCTCACCATCGGCAAGGTCTTATGATTCATAGAGGAAGCTTCCCAACTTAGCTTAACTTATTTATTTTTTAATTTACAATATTAAATACATTCAAGAAATAATTTTAATGTATGAACTAGAAAGATTAATTATTTATTTAACCCAGATCTGTTTATCATAGATTTTAAAATAAAAATAATTCATATGAAGATATTAGACACAGCAAATAAACTGCAATACATTTCATTTGATATAAGTATATTTTAGTTTGTGGTTTGTTAATTACTTCAGTTCAGACTTGGAGAAGGTAAGTAAGTTAATTTTTATTGTTCTCCATTAGTTTCATTTATAATAATTTAACTTATACAGATAAGATATCCTTAAAACCTTTTGGACTGACTGAATTTGATTTGCTTATAGATTTTATCACATTATAACAAACTGATTTACGAAAATCTGTGTAAATTCGCCCAGTTGGTTAAAACATTTAATGTTGATCAGTAATTATTGCAATTTAAATTTAATTTACAGTAACATTTCATAAAATATTTTCCTTTTTCATTAAAAATGTACAACCTGGTTTCACATAAAATGACGATTTAATTTTGTTTGTATGCCATTTGAAGAGGAAGAAATATAACATGAGAGATATATCTAGTTCCTCCCAATTTCCTGGATTCATTTTACCTCATTCTGCGACAATAAGATGAATATCATCTCCTTAAATTCTTATTTATTATTAACTGAGTTTTACCACTTTCTGTAAATATAATGATCCCATTTTTAACATGAAATCAAAAAAAAAGATATGTAGCTGGTCAACTCTGATTTACTGTCAATTAATCAAACATTTAAATTTAATTGACAGAAATATTTTATGAAATGCATAATTGTTTTATTAAATTCTATCACATTTTATGTAAAAATAATATTTTCATTTGAATATCTGTCATTTTAATGAATCACAGGAGAAAATACAAAAATATGGATTGCATATTTATTCTCTCTTGGAATAGTTCCGAAAATTTACATAAATATAACCATCCTTTCAATTACTTATTGATAATAAATTGTTGGGATAAGTAAAAGTTTTCAACTTTTCATATATCTTACTCAATATTATTTTTGATATCGTGATCTAAACAAAAATCTAGTTTTGGCTACAGCAAAAGCTATTAGGTAGATATAGAGTAAGAATAAGGGAATAAATATCTTGTAGACAATCTGTTAAATGTTTCCATTTAATTAATGTGAATTTAAAATAATAAAATCCTTTATTATTTATTTATGAAGTAATAATTAATTTAGGATGGCAGATTTTTAAATAAATTTGGATGGTCACTAATAATTTATCTTAATAGAAGTACATCAAAATAATCCATGTTGGGAGCTATATAGAATGTTATTACTTGAATATCACCAATCTTAGTTTATGGAAAAAGAATTCATTGAACTTATTTCTTGAATTCATTCACGACTGAATTTATATATATACTTATTATTCAAGAAATTTTGAAATATGTTAACATTTAACTGAAAAATATTTTTATTCCTTAGAAGAATTGCTTTCTTCCCCCAATAATTCAGATTATGTTTAACTTTTGACTCGCGCTCAATATTGAGTCACCAGGGTTCTATATAATAAACCCTCACCATGTTTTCCAATTGACTGGAATTTGTACATTATTTTATATTGAAACATTTTCTTGTTTCATTATTTGTATATTGTATAATAATTCATTATATTATTTGCAACAGCTAAACAAAAATTTGTTTTATTTTTATAACTAAAATGCATCCTTACTTTAATTTAAAGACTTAATTCATAATTAAAAAAGAAAATTAATTTTTATTTTTTATTTTACAGTTTTAACAAGTTCTGGATCAGGAAATAAAGAAGAACCTGAATCTCGGCAACTGATAGGTCTAGTCATTGGTGGTTTAACTGCAGTTATTTTGCTCCTTATGGCCGCAATAGCGTTTATAATTATGCGAAATCGTAAACTAAAAGCATCCACAACTCATTCAGGTCTGCCTGGCCATTTTGGACCTGAGAAAAGTGTTACAATTAATATGAAGGTAATGAATTTTTTATATCTTGCTATTACTTTGTTATTTTACATCCCCATTTCATTGCATAGCAATTAAAGTATGATAGTTTGTGGTAACACAACCAAAAGAAAAATTCACCCAGGATTTCTAACTTTGCTGATGTATGGGAACCAATTTATCAGCTATAACTTCAACATACTGACAAATTGTGGAAATTTATTCTGACCAATAATATGTGAATATGTGAATGTAATGTTCACTAAATCTGGACTATAGATGAATGCCATTTCCCAGTCAGTGATGTGACTAATATTTGTCAGCCATTATCACCAAGTGATCTGTCTCATTTCATACAGAACAGTTTTTGAAATTTATGGAAAGTCACACAAAAGTAGCAGCGTTATAATCCATCTGTCGTGACAAATTTTTTTCATTTATAAACTCTAACAAATCATTATAAATGACAGATGGCTTCCCACTCCTTGACTTATCATGCATGTTTTCTCATCTTATTCGAAACTATGCAACCCACTTCCTCTTCATTCTATAAACTGTACTAATCTGTTAATGAATCTTTGTTATTTTTATATTCTGTTCAACAAATGGATAACAAACAATACTTCATAGTTTTAATTCCTTCAATTGCCTTAACATATAAAATGCACTAAAGAACTGTAAACAAATACTTCTGCTTCTGTAATGTCATCCGTAGAAGATAATATACAAAGGACTCGGCACATATATATATATATATATATATATATACATATATATATATATACAGAGTTGAATAAAGTGGTTTAACAACCAGATCTAGGAATTGTACATAATAAATGAATGGAACCGTGGTTTCAGATTTCAATCAAACTTAATATAAAAAAATAACTATTTTTAATAATGTCATATCATACTTAGATATTATTCTCTTGGAAAATAAATATGTAAGTTGTAATATTTCTGCAACAAAAGTGTTATTTTGGCTCTGGTTAAAAATGGTCAAAATGGTTGTATTTTAAATATCAATTTCTTGATTACCCATCTACACTTTCTGTTTAAGATATGCATAATAGTTTCTGTTAAAAGTTTCAGTGAAATTATAAACAAAAAAATTTTTTTCTAATAACTACTAGATATATGGAAATCTCGGTTTCCGCATCAAAATGACCTTTTACCCTTAGTGGACAGTCATCCTTACTTTCAGAGAAAGTAACCCTAATCCCCCCTCTTTCACCATGTATTTTTCAGTAAATTCTCTCTTTTACTATATAAATTTAACAATAAACACACATTCATCATGGAAAATATACTCTCGGATTCCACATCAATAATCGTAGTTTGTTATTTAATGTATTTTATTATATAGAATGTCGATGGTAATGCAATACTAAATGTCATTTGAGATTTATGTAATATTCATACTGTATTAACTAGAGAACTTTTTATTTTACTTATAGAAATTACCAAAATAAATGTAAATTTAATTTATCTAAATTATCGTAAAAATATCTAATGAAGGAAAAAATCAATAGTCTTTTAATTTTAGACAAAAATTCGCTGTGTCATGTCTTACTGAGATATATACATACTAGAAATAGAACGAGGAGACTATATTAAATTATAGATATATATGATTTTATAAAAAAACTGCATGCTCTGTTGTTCAAGTTGTGTTTATACGTTTCTGCTGTTGCCGCAGTATTCTGATACGGTTATATTGGAATGAAGACTTTTTTAGACTTTGATCGCACTGCTCTGTTCCTCGGTCATTTCATAGATTCCTAGGGCCATTCGGAGTAGCATAAAATTAGCACACGCATAGACTGGCTGTCGGAACACTCATTCTTTACCTAATGAGCAAGAAATAAGAATGATACGAATCTGTTGTAAGCATTCAAAACACATCTAATGTGATAAAGTGAAAGTTACAATGATTATACTCTATTGCTGTTAACAATCACTACACATTTGTATCAATAACAAATTGAAGAATCGTCAATGTTCATTGTATATAATAAATTTATCACGATGAAACAGATTCTACATCATAATCCGTAGTTTATTATATACTATTAGACTGCTGATGACGTCAATCATTAATGGGGGATTCCCTACATATTATACAGCTGTTTCTTGCACATGCTCAGAACTTATTAATGATAACATGAATACATTACTATATATGAAAAAAAAACTTTTAATCAGAGAGTAAAAAATACTCGACTTTGATCAAGTCAAATTATCAAATGATTTCAACCTATCTGACCCCCACGCAGTAGTACAGTATTCTATTATAAAATTGTATGTCATAATAAATACTATTTAATTACATTCTTAGATAACATACAAGATGACATTGAAAATTTATATAAACATAACACTCCTACTGAATTTCCTATTGAATTAAACTGTGAATATGAAAACCTATCTTTATTTCTACTGGTAAAAGACTTTTTACAAATGTCAAAGTGGAAAAAATTAAACTTTTTGCACAAAATATATCATCGATTAATAGCACTTTTGAAAATATAACAGTACAGTATTTTAAATTAAAAAAGGAAGTTCAGAAAAAATATATCTATTTCTGGTTTGTTGTTTCATATGAACATAACTGAAAATAAACAACAAACTTTAGATGGATGTGTATTTAAATAAAATTGGAATGTTACCATAAAAATCATATAGATCTTTACGAATTTTTAATGCATTTTTTATGAAGAAGTACTTAGGTGATAAATGTGTTTTATCCGTTGTGACGTTTCAGTTTCATGTCATACATAAAACGTGAAAGCATCATTGTAATTAGACAAACCGCGATATGTTATTCTAGGTTTTCAAACCAGTAGGAAAGATAAGGCTACTAAAACCATGTCAGAATTTGATTCTTGTAAGGTGAAAAATATTAAATTAATGATAAATTCAACTCAATATCCACATGAAGATTTACAGGGGAATCAGATGTTGATGTATAATATGTTTATAGAGTTTCAAAATGCATATTATAGAAATAGCGATTCACCGTACACATTTTCAAAATAAGTATCCGTTATATGTGATTGATTATTCGTGAAAAATAGGCGTTGTCGATTTGAAAATTAAAATTGAAACTGAAGAGAATTTCAAGCCCAATACAATCGCGATATATTATGATATGACAATATCGATATGGTATGTTTATATTGTAGTTACTTACTCACCATTAACTGGTAATGTAAAAGAGCCCATCACTGAATAGATCATAGGTCAAATATAGTAATATTATCCTATTTAATTCATATAAAAATTATGAATGAATGACTTACATACAAATAAATTTATGATCAGAACTGCTGTTAGATAATTTAATTTTTATTTACATTAATATTGAAATTATTTTATTTTTTTTATTAAAGTGCAATGATTGACATCACTGGCAGTCTGTATAATAAAATACATTAAATAACAAACTACAACTATTGATGCGGAACCCAAGAGTATATTTTCCATGATGATTGGGTGTTTATTATTAAATTTATAGTAAAAGAGTGAATTTACTGAAAAATACACGGTGCAAGAGGGGGGGGGGGGGTTAAAAAGATGACTCTCTGAAAGTAAGGATGACTATCCACCAGGGGTCATTTTGATATGGAACCCAAGATTTCCATATTACTACTACTTAGTAAATGAATAGTAACAAGGGAATTTTAAAGTTGTCTACTGAAATGATAAAATTGTAAAGAGAAAGGTTAAAATAAGAATGAATTGTATTATATTTAAAATGATTATTGATTTTGTTATAGTTATACTATTACTTAAAATTAGATGATATTCACTGTTTTATTATACACAATTTAACCATAGTATAATTATTATCTTCCTTTGCAGTGCCCTAATTGATATATTTCCTTCGGTTATCAGATGTAATTATTCTGGATGTTTTCAAATTTTGTTTATTGCTGTAGTTTTTGTTTTGATAACATTTTATGAAAGACTTATTTCATTTTTATTTTTTTATCAACCGATTCTTACCCAGCATTAGTGTAAGAAGCAGCAAAATGCTATCACTCACATGTTAGATTGATTATAATGTTATAAAAGAATTAAATTTTTTTAAAACTGTTTTATTTAAACATACTAGTTTTGGTTCTTTGTTTTTTTTAGCACTTATTAGAGAATTATTAATACAAAATGTCTATAATCATTAATTAAAAACAAAGTACCAGTGGTTCACTTTCTCTTATAATTTAAAAAATGAAACATAATTAAAAATATTATCATTGTAATCACCAATATTTAGGAAAATTTATTTTTTCATAGAATTTATCTCAAAATAAATAAATATGATAAATGCTGAAAATTTATAAAGTATAATGTACTATTACATTTCACAGTAATTGTGTAGTATAATAGATAGTAGCACTGTTTAATGTTTTTTATTTATACAAAAGGTTGTAAAATTACAGTTAACAAAGGAATAAGATTACATTCATGAGATATAATAAAAATAAATAAGTACAGTTTAAATAAACAAAACAAAAACAACAAATTAGATGTACAACTTCTGGGATAGAATTTATTCTAAATTTCAGCATGATCCTACTTTGATTTTAGCAACAATCATGTCATTGCTTCAATACAAATCTTAGCCTCATCTATTGTATATAAAATTATGCTCTATGTCCTCACAATTTAAATAAAATATTCTTAGATGGTAATGTAGAAAAATCGACTCATAATTTCAACTTGTAAAAAATAGAACTTTTAAAATTATAGAATTTTTTTTAAATGTTGAATCTATCGGAAGTATTGCCAATTTAAAACATTTCAATTTCATAATTTTTAACTGAGGTCATATTTCAAATGTCTGTTGTCAATTTAAAAAATGTAATGGATCTGCTTTAATTGTTTCATTTGTAAATATTTTAAAGAAATTATTTCTGTATTGAGTAGTGACATTCATTGTGGATACTGATAAGGGGCTAGACTGAATTTTTAAAATTCTTCATTGTAAGTACCAATACAAGAAAAATACTGTTTTATTCTTGCAGTGATTTCTGAAAATGATTTTATTTCTACTCTTTATTTTATCTGTATTGACTGACAAAACAAGAAAATCCTCAAATCTTTCATTTATTCAATTGTCATTCATTTTGGGTTTTGTTTCATTACCTTCTGTTCACTTTTATTTCATGCTTTTAACTTGTCTTATGTTCTGTTTATTATATAAAATTAAATTTTTTTACCTATTAATTTTTTTCATTTCTAATCGTATAGATAGACTTAAAATTATTCTTAGTTAGGATCATTCTTAAGTTCTTATTTTCTTTGATATTTGTTCTCTGCTCATATTAGTAACAGCTGTCTTGATTCTTGAATCCTGTTTCCTATAAGTGAACATATCTTCTTTGGAATTTATTGTTCTCTTATTTATACTTATATATAATTTTCTTTTTCTTTAATTATTTAATTTATTTTTATTATTTATTTTTGTTTTTAATTTTTTTTATTATCTTTTTTTATTTATTTTCCCCCTTAATTTCCCAATCCTCAATTGAATGTAGGAGCTCCAAATGCGTGTCAACGTTAATGCTAAAGGACATGTGTACGGGCAGGTTTCGATGGAGGAACCTGAGAAGAATACGATGTACCATGAACCATTCAGTAATATGTATTCGTGTGGTGTTCCTGGAGCAGCTCGAAATGATAATCACCTGCTGCAAGGTCATCTCACTACATCTGAATATGCAGGTAATTATGAAATTGTATTAATGATAATAATTATTTGTTTGTGAAATATTGCTCACTGTTATATCAAGCAAAAAAATGAATTTTATGTAGTAATATCATGCAGCTTCAATGCTTACAGAATGACATCTGCTTATTAACCGTATTAAACCTCTTGTACCATCATTAATCATTAATTGTATAGATTACACAATTAAAATTAAATATAATAAATTATGATTTTGTGTTTAATACCATTTCTGATTTCCAGTAGATTCAATTGAAATTGATCCTGCAAATACATTCTATAGAAGAACGTAAGATATTTTGCTACATCATACTTGAATGATGGTAGAATCATGAATATGGCAATATCCTTATCCTCTGAAGAATATTGTTCAAACTATTTTATTGTATAAACCTCTATTTATAGACTTTGATTGAAATCAAGTATAAAATTTATACAGTATAAAATTTTTGGTTTATTTTTAAGTAGCATTTCATTTTTAATCGACTTCAAAAAAGGAGGTTATGCATTCAATCTATATATATTTTTTTATGTTTGTTCGCATCATAACTTTTTTCTAATCCAATTGAAATAAATCTTGTTGCAATCGAAGCAGCTGCTTTCTGCATGCCTGAACTCATATTTTTAGCAGACATACATCACATGATATGCATCATCCAATATTAAGCATTGAGGACACTGACCCGAGTCAGTCAAGCCAGATTGAACCAGTCTGTCCCAAAATGTGCCATGCCTTGAAAGGAACTGAGTCACATGCGGGATCGGGGTGATTCACGTGGCAATTCTCAACGCCGTTATGTCTGGAAAGAAACCGTGCATATACCGCCCATCTGCCATCTCATCCCACCTGTCCTGCCAAGTACCAAATTCTTCCTCAAATATTTCCTGAATATGCTGTGCAGTCAGTTCACCTGACTTCTTTGCATCGTAATGTAATTGACATTCTGACACTTAGACGTGAATAATTGGTTTAACACCTGCGATAAATAGAATTGCCTCATATGAAGTAGTACTACAGCCCCTGTCACAGTAAGTAACAGGAGACACTGAGCACTTAAGAGAATATCACGGTAGCTTTTCACCTCATTCTGTTTGCTCAAGCAGGTAAAACATAAACATAATCACCTGGCATACACCTTTACAAAATTTTCATTGTTTTAAAATTTAGACACCAATTGGGGTAGACCACCCTACAAAATGCTGAAGAAGGGATCACACATCTTCTTAGCAATATTTGAAAGTACTTCTTGCAATTTGAAATTCTCATCAAGGAATACACCCAAATACCGTTGTAATGAGAGTAACTAATAGGATGGCCGATCATCGAAACACAGGCTTGCTGTCTGGTGGTCAAACAGCCCTTCAGTAGCATCATCGTGCTCTTCTCAAGACTAAATACCATTTTGTGTTAATTGAGCCACACTTTTAGTACTCTACAAACTTGAGTTGCCCGGAATTCGACCTTGTTCTACGAGTCTTCTTTGACCAGCAGAAGCCCACCATTGGCACAAGCGATGACATGAAATCCGCTGGGCAACCTCAACTGCATGAGAGAGTCAAATTTCACAACCCAAAGCAGAGGGCCCAGCACACTTCCTTGTGGACACTCCTTGGATATCATCTTACTCATCTCACTGCCACTGTTATGAATGTATTTGACCCGTATATATTTTTTGTATGTTTGTTTATGCATAACTTTTACCCTGTTAATCCAATTCAAATAAATCTTGTTGAAATCAATGCAGCTGGTTTTTGCAGGGGGTACCATGATCTAGAAAAGACTTTATTAACACAAAAAATCGGTCTGAAAAAAAATATTTGCTATCCGGCAGGTAGGTAGGAACAATGGGAATCCTGATATTCTGTATGTATGCATCACGTTAGATAATGTTATATATGGTCTTCTGTAGGGCAGGTAATGTGAGTTTCTGCAAAAATATGTAGTATCGTTAATAAATGATCAAAAATCAAGATATCTCATTTTAAACCTTTCTGACCTAATATACATTAAATATAATACACAGCATTGGTAGGGACATTGGGAATCTTATAATTCTATATACGAGCATCACATTACATGGTCTTTCGCGATCTCTTGCAATGTCGGACAACTAAGCTAAATCATCTATGCTTCTGACGACTTAAACTTGTCCTTTTGCAAATACTTTTTCCCCAAATCTACTGCAGATCTGTTTAATGTTGTACCTTGCAATTTGGGTGCTGTTACAGTCCAACTTAAAATTAAAGATAGCGTCTTTCTACATTTCCATATACTTTAGTAGCTTGAAATGTTGTACTTACTAGTGTAATACATTCAGTGGTGGCTCATAACTAAAATTAGGGGGGGGGGGGGTATTGCTCCAGAAAACTTTTAGCCTTTATTTTAAAATTGTGTAAAAGAAAGCAAACTGGTACAAAAGGTTAAAGGTTTCTGTAAAATAAAAAAATTGAAAAAAATGAATCAAATAGAACATCTGGAAGCAGGATAATAATCTAATTCTACACTTTATCACATTCAAGAATATGATACAGGTTTATAAGCACAACACATACAGAGTAAAAAAAAAGCTACCTTCTACCAGCACGCCAGGGTTGGCACTGCAGGAATGATATTGCTTTCTCTCCCTCACAGTTTCGTGTGCAGCTTTCTATGTGTGCATGCACTCAACAGCCAAACATGATGGCTGCAAACATGCAGCCATCATGTTATCTTTTTCATAAACTGAGAGGTGTATACTGACATTAAGTTAAGGATTATGTATTGTACAAGTATAAAGAAAGAATTAAAAAAAAAGAACTCATTTTATTAATCTTATCGATAATATCAAGTGGAAATAGGGGGTGCTGCAGTTTCATAGTGCCTATGCATGAGCTGCCACTGAATGCAATACTAAGTACACTACTGTACTATGAAAATATATCTATTACACTATGTGGTTGTGTACCTGTTACATTTTCATTTTTGTACCTATTGTTTCATCATAAAATTTTATTAACACCTTTTTCTTGACACCAGCTTTTGGTTGCTCAATCCTTTCCAGTTGGTTCCTTTGTAGGGCAAGTCATTTGAATTTCTTTACAATTCCCACAGGGCCATTAACTAAACCATCAGAAATCGATTTATTAGACCTTAAGATAACTCTTGAATCCTCTGCCAGTTGTACATTATGCAATAGGCCACCATAGTCATTGATGTCTACCAAAATAACATTCCCAAGGGGAGTTTTCCCACATGTTGCGGCTTCTCATGATTCATCAATAGCGTTAATAATATAAACTCTATTTGTTTCTGATATCATATCAATTATATTATGATTAAAATTCATCAACTAATTTAATATTTGGTAATACTCTTAGATTATTTCCACCTACAAGTTTATCTGCTAAAGGTACCTTCCTTCTTTCAAAGCATTTGCAATTGGCGAGTTGTAACTTTGCCAAAAAAAGCAATTATTTAAGTCTATGAACTCCGTGTCAATTCTTTGTCTTGTGTTCATTGTTAACTCACAAAATGAAAACTGATGCCATAAATTTATTTCTACTTTACACCAAGAGGTTGAACAAAATACCAATGGCCATTGACTGGAGGCAGCTGCATTACATCATCAAAAACCACATAAACTCCACCGAATAACTTATCATTTCAATCAGACACAGAAAATTATGAAATAATTATTTTAAAAAATGGGAACTTACATCAAAATGCGCTAAAAAGTAAGAAATGATTTTATCCTATTACTTAATTCCTTATACACTTTTTTGAATTGGCACTAAAAATACACGATCATAATTATGTGGTACTTGAATGGACCTATAGGTGGCATATATAAAAAACATAGTAATTACAAACAAAAAAGTAATCAAAGCACATACATAAGAATTCCAGTGATGTAATATCGGTATTGGTTTTTTATGAAGTATACCTATAAACTATTATAGAACAAATTTATATTACATCTAGAGATTAATTTTGTAGAAGGAGGCGGCAGTGGAAAAATGTGTAAGGAATTAATTATGTAACTTATTCCTTAATTAAGTAAGGAATTAATTAAAACAAATATATTACTTACATTTAAGCGCATTTTGATGTAAGTTCCATTTTTTTTTTTTTTTTACCAAATCGTTGAATTTTTATCTATTTAAATACTTTTTTTTTTCATTTAAAAAGATATATTTTTATTTTAATTATATATCTTTCATTTATTTTTATTCCATAATCATTCATTTATTTAATTTCACTTAAGGAAAAAAAGATTATCTGATTATGTTATTTTTAGTATTAATCAATAGAAGGCTTAAGTAAATATGAAATTTTATGTTTTTCTATACAACACATTAATAGAAATTGCAACTTATATTTTCTTATTTTTTTTAAGTACAGTGTACCTACTTTATCCATTTACTGTGGGCTAATTTTGCCCAAATTAGGGAAATTATTTTATTAAGAACCAGCAGCAAGTTGTTTGAAAATTGATCTGTGATTTTTTTAATATTAAAACGATTTATTCTGTAACAAAAGTTACTGTGTATTTATATACTACGTAAATATACTTGTGTATTTTTTTTTTCTGTAAGGGGAGGAAAAAGCTCTGCCAGCTGCCATCAGGCCCCCACTGACGGTAGTGCAGGGCTCTCAGCCACTAAAAAACCTCCCCTCTTATTAAGCAGGGGTTGGATCTAAGCCATATGGTATGTACAGCCCTTCCATGATCACCCAGGCACTCTACTGTCTGAATCCGGATGACCGGAAGGTATCCCCAGGGGGCGATCGACGAGCAACACAACTCCAAGGAGCCCCCACCGACCACCCCAAAAGCTGGCTCCCCCCTTGATCACCCGTCATCAAACTCCATGTCTCTATCAATCTGCATCTGCTCAGTCTGTCGTCGCTTCTCTTAATTGGCCTTCTCTCCTATCATTGATGTAATTGTAGTCTAGATACATTCCCATTTGTCGCTATTGGTTAGCATCACCTCGACTGTACTGTTGGCCCTCTCCTCACCCTGATCCTCGAGCACTACTCTTAAGTCGCGCCATCTAGGGCAGAAAAACACCACATGCTCTGCTGTATCCAGTCAGCCACAATCATGACAACGATTTGTATGGCATCTGCTCATCCTGTACAGATAGTCCCGAGAACATCTGTGTCCAGACAGGAACTGGGTGAATTCGTAGCCTCTGTTACCATGCTCTGTTACGTAGCTCTGTTACCCACAATGTTACCATCTGGGTGCTTTCCACCTAGTTCCTGACGTCGCTTATGAGCTCCTAGGTCGACCTTCCTTTGTCCGAATTCCGCCATCTGTCATGCCATGTCATGTAGAGACTGTCAGTTGCTTCCTTTCTGTCCCGTTCGGCCACTATTGAAGCTCTCATTTGCGGTTGTAAGTCTATGGCCGGTACCCCAGCTATAATCGATGCTGCCTTGACGCTGATCGTACGGTATCCTATGATGATACATATATTTACCCTACATTGTTGCATAACCAATCGCCTCACATTCCTGGCCCTCGACAACGCTCCCAGCCATACAGGAACTCCATATAACACCACCAAAGAGTGCACACTAGCCAACAGTTTCCTCTTCCCCATCTGAGGACCACTCTTATTCCTCATGATTTTGCTGAGCGCCTGCACTACATTTTTGCCCTTTCTCACCGCCTCCTCAACATGTATAGTAAAGTACCAGTGCTTGTCCATCCACACACCTAAATATTTCGTGGCTGGGCTAGGGTGGACTATCATGTGCCCCACTCTAAAATGCAATGGATGTAGTCTGCATCACCCAGCCATAACAACCACTTTCACTTTTCTTCAGGGATCCATAGACCATGAGCTGTTAGCCACCTCCAACCATGTCAGCCGCTTCTTCAATGACTGCCATCAGTTCCTCTTCTGTTTTGCACACAATCACAAGTGCCAAATCATTGGCAAACTCCACCGAGGTGACACCCGCCGGGTAGTGCTGCCTTAGAACATTATCGAAAGCAATGTTCCGCAGGGCCAGACCCAGCACCGAACCCTGAGGGACACCCCTCTCCACCGAAAATTTTGTTTCACCACCTTCTGACCTGCCCACCACAAATCTGTCCTTAAAATATTCATGCAATACCCTTCGCAGGTATGCTGGGATTTGTCTGGCTTCTAGTTCATGAAATATAAATTCCCATGGCAGCTCATTAAACGCATTGCGTATATCTAACAGCATGACCACTCCTCTCTCTCTCGTCCTCTGTGTTCCTTGCGTAGCTGATCGAATAATATTCATCACTTGCCTGATACTTGTGTATTATTAGGAAAAAATTTTTTTTCTCATTCAACCAAAATTTTTTTACCAAATCCAAACAGAAAAAGTCAAAATTATTAGCTAGCTGTGTAAATTTTATAAGAATAAATATCAGTTTCAAGCAGTGCCATATTGGGTTAAATATATAATTATTTTAACTTTGCTATCTATTTCAAAAAGTAGAAAATTAATGAAAATTCAAAAGTATTTGCGCATTCTTTGAAGTTTATGTTGTTTTATTTTTAAATTTACTTTGTTTTATTTAAGTTTTTATATTAAACATAATGCTGATTATTATTTAATTTTTCTGAAAAATAAATTTTTTTTCAGATGTTAGAGATACTTTATCACAGGAGTATGCTGTGCCACGTATTACATCAAGTACATCTCCTTCATATCCTCCTCCTACTCCAGCGAGATCACATCCCCCTCCTCTGCATAATTTCTTTCCCAAACCTCCCCCAGTTCCTCCACCACCTGAAAAATATTATGCTGCAACTGAAATATGTCAGGTAAGTTTATTCTTCTAAAAATTATTTTAAAAATCAGTTCATATTGAAAGCTAAGTATGCTACAGTGTTTCTGTAATAAGGGTTTATCAGTTTAATTTCACAATCTGCTAGTTAAATTTTGATTCCTTCTACCCTCTTGAATCCATGTTGCTTAAGTTCTGGTTCAATAAATTTAGTTGAAACATTCACCAAAATAAGCAGACAGAAGTACAACTGTCTAAATAATGTTGATGAACAAAACTTGTTCGTGTAATAGCAAAGGCTCATTAGGCTGAATCATGGAATTTTTTCAGTAAAAAAAAAATATTTTAAGAACTTGTTTTTTTCTGCCAAAGTGACTGTATAATCAAATTAAAATAACAGATAGATATTTAAATTAAATGTTGTATAATACATTTTTATCTGATTTTAATGTAACAAAGAATTTTATGCACGACTAGAGTTGAGTAATTTATATTACTCTTTGACTATGAATATGTAATAGTCATTTTAGTCACATTAAATATGACTAATTATGTGTCATAATTGTATGACCCATATTAGTCATTTAATTATTAAATAATATTTAATATATCATGAACATAGTTTATCATATTTTTGTTTTAATTGAAACACAATGACCAAAGAACACTGCTATCCATGATCTAATATTTAAATCCATATAAAAGTAACTTCCTTTACTAAGATTTGAACCTTAGAACTCTCGACTTCAAAATCAGCTGATTTACGATGACTAGTTATCAAATCTGACCCACCAGGTTGGTCTAGTGGTTAACCTTGTTTTCACAAATCAGCTGACTTCGAACTCAAGAGTTCTAAGGTTTAAATCCTAGTAAAGGCAGTTACTTTTATACAGATTTGAATACTAGATCGTGGATCAGTGTTCTTTGGTGATTGGGTTTCAATTAACCACATATCTCAGGAGTGATTGACCTGAGGACTTCATTTTACATTCATAAATATCATCCTCTGAAGTAATACCTTACTGTGGTTCTGGAGGCTAAACAGAAAAAGAGTACTAGTATTCAAATCTGTATAAAAGCAACAAACCTTTACTAGGATTTGAACCTCAGAACCTTTGGCTTTGATAAACAGCTGATTTGCAACGACGAGTTACCCTCTAGACCAGTCTGGTGGACTTGGAGAACATGAGCATGTAAATTTATTACCAACGTTTGTTCATTCATGGATAGTTTTGTCTGCAGACTTCATAGATGAAGCCAAAGTTGATTTTAGTTGCCAGAGGGCAAGCAAAACATTTGGAGAACATGAACGGCTAACTAATCAAATATATGCTTTCAGATCATTGATGATGACTTTGCTGAATCGTATGTGTCTGAAAGCTAGATTTTTCTAGATTATATTTTATAGTAAACGTTTCTTCTTCAAAGTGTTTAGTTTCTGATTAGTTATGAGAAAAATCAACTGAAGTATCAGTTAAAGAACCATTGGTGTAAACATGCATTCAGCTAGAAAATTAACTAAAAAATGAATTCTATTGTATGAATTACTTAACTATATGTTGTAAAAAATGTCTTTTATATGTATTTTTTAATTTTAATTAATTATTATATTATATATTTATAGAAAGCACCACCAGTGCCCCTTTCACCTCCACCAAGTGCTCCCCCTTCCAGTAGTTCTCAAGGAGCTAGTGGTTCATCGGGTTATGGGCAACTTCATCCACATATTATTAGTCCTTCAGAGTCTGACACAGTAAAATATCCTTCTCTACCTTTGCAGGAGTTTCCTATAGAACAGCTCAAATTACTGCATAGGTTAGGAATGGGTCAGTTTGGTGAGGTAAGATTTTATCATTTTTATTTTACGTAAAAATTAAAAGTTTTGTGATCAAAATTGTTCATTGCTCTTAATAATTATACTGTTAACATTATCACAACCACAAAAAAAAAATTGCATTGTAAAAGCGTTAATGAATCTCCTTTATCACAAAACCAGAATGATATAAAAAAAAATTATTAATAGTACAAATACCCGAAAAACGCTTAAAGTGTTAAGGTATCCTTCAAAAAACATACTTTTTTTTTGTTTGCCCCAAACCCAAAAAAAAAATTATATACAAAGAAACTGAATATTATTTGTTATTCTCAAACTTCTCTAAAACACATAGATGCAGAGAAAAAATATTTAATAAAGTAGTGCAAAAATTGAAAAATATTACAAAAATTCACTTGCTACGGGGCTGTTTCAAAATGCACAAAGGTGAATCAAATATAAACAGTAATTTTTTAATAAATTTATTGATTAATAATATCTTTATAATTTCTCCATATAGTAGTAGTCTCCTACACGATCTACACATTTTTGCCAATGGCTTAGAAGCTTGAATATTCCTTGTTCATAAAAACTTTGACGATGAGTCATCAACCAATTGCATGCATGCTCCTCATCTTCATTGTTTTCAAATTGTTCCCTTCCAAGTGATTCTTTTAAGGACGCAAATGAAAAATGGTCACAGGGGGACAGATCTAGAATGTTTGGTGGGTGGTCGAGGGTTTCTCAGTGCATTTTTTCAATTTATTCCTTGTCAAAATCACAGTGTGCAGCCTGGCATTGTCTTGGAGAAGAATGACATCTGTGATGAGTTTGCCCCATCTTTTGTTTCAGCAGGCGACTTTTGTTGACTGCAGGAGCAGACAATAGTAAGCCACTTTTACCGTTCGTTGATTGTGTAGAAAATCATTGAGTAAAACTCCCCTTGGGAAAAAAAAATCATTGCAAGAACTTTTCTGGTAGACAGATCAGTTTTGGCCTTTACTGGACAGCCCTTATCCTTCCTTCGTCACTCCGAACTCACCATTTTTGACTCTGAAGTGTTATGATGGACCCAGTTCTCACCACATGTGACCACGCACCTCAAAAGATTGTCCCCTTCTTCCTGAAATCAATTCAGAAGTCTATCACAGATCTCCAACCTGACCTGTTTTTGATTTTTTGTCAACAACCTTGGAACCCATCAAGCACTAATTTTTCTGAAGCCAAGATGATCATTGATAATGGACTGAGCACTTCTATAGTTGATACTCACTTCTGACACGACCTTTAACATTGAACCGACAATCACCTTCGATAAGCTCTCGAACAGCACAGATGTTATCAGCTGTGAGACTTGACCTTGGGCATCGATCATAACTTTGTTTTCTACACTTTCTCGCCCGCCCTACGTATACACTCGGTTCTGGCACAGGGTAGCATCCCTAAACATACCTTTAAATGAGTTAAAATTTTTACAGGCTTAATGCCTTCGTTAGTTAAAAACTTTATGATTTATTTGTGCAACAGACAACAGAACCTTTTGCTCACTCATGGCTGTACTGGCAACAGAACAGAGCAGAAGAGATAACCAAGCTGGTTTATCCTTTCTAACATACCGAACATTAACCCCCCCACTCTACCATCCAGCTCAGAACACCTTACTGCGTAGAATAGCAAAATTATCATTCACATTTGATTCACCCTCGTAACAAACAATTGGTTTAGAAAAAACATGAAAAAAACAAGTAAGCTACTCAAATTGTTAAGAGAGACATCTATTTAAAATAACATTATTTTGCTATTTATTATTTTGTGATGAAACAGCCCAATGGTGAGTGAATTTTTATAGTATTTTTACACATTTTTTGCACGACTTAATTTATTAAATATTTTTTCTCCGTGTCTGAAGCAAAGAATTGTGTTTTAGAGAAGTTTGAGAGTAACAGATAATATTCAATATCTTTGTACATCAATTTTTTTCAGATTTAGGGCAAATAGTTGTTTTTGGAGGGATATCTTACAATGAAATTATATTTTAGGTGGTTGTGATATCAGCTATTTTTGTTGTACCTTCTTAAAGTATGTGTTGATTATTTATTTTTCTCTAAGAAAAATATGTAGTTATCTCTTTTAAAAAAATATTTTTAGATCAATTTAATCTAGCAATCAATACAGTACATAAAAATTACCTTTAGGTTGTAGCTGTTGATTTCCTTACACTCACAGCAATGACTGTCATTGTTTACTGTTATCAACAGTAAAACCATTGTCTTAAAAGCCAAAAATACTATTTTACCAGAAAAATGCTTATTTCATGTATGTGTGTATTTATTAATACTTATTATTTACTAATAATAAATATCATATGTGTATTATTTCTACTTAACTGGAAGTTAGCTTATCGTAGCCCAGCCGATTGTAGTTCAGTTTAATTTTATTGTGTTTCCCACCGTCATAATAGTACACAAAAAAAAATAATTACCTTTATTAATTTTTTTTGTTAATAATTACAATTATTCATTAATGATTATTATTCATTTTCATATTATATTGTATTATTTTTACTTATATAATTTATTAAACAGTTTTTTCATAATAGCATTTTGATACATATCATCCTAGCATTTTCTGAACCCTGATAGTTTGCCCCATCTGATGAAATATAGATGGAAAAATGGCAGTTTAATTTTTCTTGATGAGAAAAAAAATAAACTATGTGATTGCAGCTGTACAATCTGACGAAATGTCAGAGAAGAATAAAAATGGCGATTTCATTTTGCGTAATGGGAAAAGAGTAAATCACATGAACGTAAATAGCTTTTGTACAAAGAGAAATGCATAACAAAGTGGTATTACACATTATCATGTTAGTGTATATTTTTTAAAAGTCGTGACCTTTCCTAACAAGCTTAATCATTACTAACTCCTGTTTGTTGCTTTATTGTTTTTTTTACTCTTGTGTTTGAGTTTTTGGCAGAGATTCACTCAACTATCAAACAGGGAATTTTGATTCCTTAAACAAAATCATAATTTACAAGAATCTAATTTTTTATATTATACTGAATTAGCCATGGTTTTTCATCTAAACTCTGTCCTGCATATTCATTTGCCCATTCCAAAAGTTTGTAAAAAAATAGTGTAAGATACACTAGATTGTTTTAATAATAAATTCATTAAATGTTTATTTGTATGATTTTATGAAGTTGCTTTATTGTGTGCACAGAATTTCAGAATTATTTTGAATAAAGAAAATTATGATTAGAATAGGAGACAAACTTACATAATATAAACTAATTAAACTCTATTGTCAAATATGACAACTGTTGCAACTTTTAAGGTATCGTTATACATATGAACCTGAAGAAACCAGAAGAGTTTTAGTAGAATTGTTGTAAATTCAGTGTCTTCTGTTACATTTTAAAGGAAATACATAAGTAAAACCTACTGTTGATTAGATTATTGTTGAAATTTTTCACACAAAAACCAGATTTAATTAGATTAAGTTCTTGAGTCTATAAAGATTAATACTTATATGTATACTTCAATTTGAATACTTCCACATGTGTTAAAACCCTGCTAAGGTGCATGTTTTTCAATAAGGAAACCTTAGCCTATTGTTAAATGATTGGGTGACTCTAGTTTCTGAAAGAAAAGCAGTTTGCAGCATCATATACTTTAGCTGTTAAATGCAAAATCAATAGTTTTTGCAAAACCATGGTAGTATGTAAACTTACGAGGGTTATTTTTTTTTCAAGGCTGATCAATCACAAAATTAAAAACCACAGTGAAAATAAAAAATTTTTTATTTGTAACAAGTACTTACATAGTCACCACTCCAATTTAGACATTTGTCATAGCGTAGTACCAACTTTCCAATACCCTCGTCATAGAAAGGAGCCGCCGGTGTTTCAGCCATGTTTCTACGCTGGTCTGCAGTTTGATGTCTGTGCCAAAATGTTGTCCTCCTAGTCAGCGTTTCATGTGAGCAAAGAGGTGAAAATCGGAAGGAGCCAAGTCTGAGCTATATGGTGGGTGATCAAACACTTCCCAATGAAAACGCTGCAGGAGCTTTGTTACAGCTGCAGTGTGTGGCCGAGCATTGTCATGGAGAAAGACAATGCCTGATGACAACATTCCTCTCCGCTTATTCTGAATTGCCCTTCGTAGACGTTGAAGAGTCACGCAGTATGAGGCTGCAGTGATGGTCGTGTCACGTTCCATGAATTCCACCAGTAATTCCACTCAGCCTGAAGAAATCGAATTACCGCACACACTTCACACTTGGTGGGAGATGCTATTGTTGTAGACATGTTTACGTGCTAGCTGCGTGTTCAGAACTAAACGAAGTGATGCAGCGTGATTGAAGGCCATACTAGAGACACTGCGCAACACATATGCGAAAAGGTTCATCCAATTTTTGCGCGGGTTTTTATTTCGCGACCGATCGGACCTTGAAAAAAAATAACCCTTGTATTTTTAAATATTCTGTGCTGCTTGTTTTCAAATTAATATCAGAGTTTTTGTAAATAATAAGTTCTTACAAATAATTTTTATTTACTGTTATGTAATTTTTATTTACTGCTTTATACATTTCATTAGGTTGGTACAGCTGTTCAATACTTAGTCTACTGTTTTTCTCTTCTAATCTATCTTCTTCTGTTTCCCACAACTAAACCATTTATACTATAGATGTCTTAAATTATTGACTAACAAATTTATTTTTCTAAAGAATATTTTTTAAATTTGTTTAAAGAATATTTCATTTTCTGTTTATTAATAGAATAAATTTCAAAAAATTCCTTTGTAAATCACATTGTAAATATCTTGGCTCTCTGGTATTTAGCTTTCCTATAGTGTGTGCTTTACTCTGTTTCATGCATCTTAACTTTATGTTCTATTCACACTACAACTATTTTTAAATATCTTTTCAAACTTCTAATTGTATACTTAAAATGAATAATCTTTTTTTCTATAAGAACAATTATTTATCACAACAACATAAATTTCTCCTTTTTGAGAAATATAGCTTTATATACATAGCATAGTCTGTTATATTTACTCACTTATTTTTAATAAATTTTTACAGTTAACTGCCCATTTCTCATTTCTTTCATTTTCTGTTCATGTTTATTTTGTAGTAAAAATCAGTAAGTAATCAACAAGTAATGTTATTTTTAATAATTGAAAAAGTGCAATTATTACTTTAATTTTTAGGTGCAATTATGTGAGGTTGGAAGGATGCCAGAATGGGTTAGCAACCACACTTGTAAACTTGTTGCTGTTAAGTACCTTAGATCTGGAACATCTGAAGCAACACGGTAAGAAATTTTAGTTAACCAGTTTGATTTTTAAAAGACCATACATCATAAAATTGTTATTGATACATGTGTCTGTACTTAATGCATTACAGTTGGATTCCAGATAATCAACCATTTTGGGACAGTACCATATGGTTCGATTAAACTGCTGGCCGTATTAAGTGATATTAATGAAAAATCAGGAGATATCCACTAACACAGTACAGTGCATACTAATTATTAAACACAATTAACATCTTATTATTCAAAATGTTATTTTTAATACATTATTAAAATTACAAACAAATTATTAAATGACAAAATGATTGTTTTTGTAGTCTTACATCATTAATAACAAACAAAGGTTGATAACAAAGTAGAGGTACAAGTCAAAATAGTAAGTACTTTTTCCTCATGGATAGACATTTATGGACCATCCTGATCCCCATAGGGGAAGACACTCACCTTGTGACAACCCCCTGGTCGCCAGCCACACCACCCCTTCTGTTTCTAGCCCTGAAGCAGGCTGATTTGAGGCCTTTTAAACATACCTTCAAGGATCACACAATTATCATTTCATGTAATTTATTTCTTTTTCTTCCAGAAGTGTTTGAGCTAAACAGAAAGAAGAAAGAAGAGCTTTCTTTGTTTAGTCCATTCTTGTCTGTTGACTTTTTTCTTATCATCTACATGAACCTTTAATTCAATGAGTCCCTTTTATAATTAGTAAAATATGTAAATATCTAAAAATAGTTAGCTATATGTAAATATAGTTAATAAAATATATAGTTGGTAAAAATATGTACTTTAATGTCTGTCACTTGGTTAAACTTCTTAAAAAAAGTTCTTATATTTTTCTCTGTCATCTCCCTTTCAGTACTTGGTATTCAACAAATTTGGCAACACATTTTATGTATGGTTCTTCCTCATTTTCAGCTTTAATCATTTTTTTTAGTAATCTTTTTGATTATTTTGTTATTATTCCTGCACTACTTGAAATAATTAAGTACTGTGCAGACCAATGCATATAAAACCTAGTGGTTAAGGAGAAGTCAGTCCTTAGAATGTTTAAACAACTGTTAAACGACTTACATAATAATAATAATAAAATTATATTATTTTTCAAATAAAATAAAAAACATATGAACTAAAGGGTCTTATAAGTGGCATTTTGAATCATTAAACCAGAATAATTTTACATGAATTATACCAGTATGTTTCTGTTTTAACAAAACTGTCCCAATTAAATAGCTGTCCTGAATAAACGGTGGGTCTATTAATTGGAATTCACTGTATATCATCTGTCAACCATAATAAAGAGTGTTCTAAATGTTAATTTCTATTTAAATACTTGAATTTAATCTGTAAATGTTGGAAGCTTCAATAAAGTTTAGACAAAGTGACAAAAGTGCTACGTTTTAGCATAAAATCAAATAAATATAATATAGTACACGCCTAGTAACATTGACTCCTTTACATCAAACAAGTAGTGAACAGTAAGTTTACTGATTCTGAATTATTGAGTGTGTGATATATGATATGATTCTCTGAATCATTATTCATAAAACTATTTTTTTTTTAAATCATTACTGAGTAAAAATTTTAAAAGTAAGTTATTATTGTAACTACCTGTAACTCTACAATCAGCCGATTAATAGGTTATTCAAAGGACTAAATTGAAATACTTTGATGATCTTTTTTTGTCTCAAAATTATAATTTAATAGAATTTAAAAAAAAAAAAATTAATTAGAAATACATTATGCTTCTTTATTTTCTTACAACTTGAGATGCCATCAATAAACCATTCAAATATCTTAGAAAAAAATTTTTACCTTCCACAATTGAAGAAAATAAAAGTAAAATGTTTCTGATAATTCAGATAAGTTGAAATTGTACAAACAGTTAAAAACATGTTAATCCTGATCTGGAAAATTATTGATGAAGATATAACAAACTGGATTAATGGGTCAAAAAACTCAATTTACTAATTAAATCAGACAGTATAATCATTAACAAAATATATGAGGAATAAGATGAAAATATTGATGATAATGATGAAAATGACTAAATAGGACAATTAAATTAAAGAAGAAAATATTTGGTTATAAGCTTCAACAAGTGTGTTCAATGAGAGCAATATTCCTTCTCATCCATTAAATGTTTCGAGTTAACTGTAAAAAGTAAAAATAAAGAAATCATTAATCTCTAAAAAAGAAACAAAAAGAATTTTATTTTTTTTTTTAAATATAATCAATTCAACTAAAATCAATTTCATTATGTTTTTCTTTATTTAGAGATCTAGTTCCACAATTGTTTTTATTTTTATGCGTTTCTTTTCTTTTAAAATGTTTTATTTTGTTCAGAATTAATAAAAATGCATTAGTGTATGCTTATTATTACTAATACATCAAATAAATAAACAGTGGTTATTGTAACTACAATCTAGCAAGGAGACACTTATTTCAAATGCAATCTTTGGATCCTAGAATATAACCTCCTAATGATATGAATTTTTTGATAATTCAAACAGGCTTTTTTTAAATTAATTTGAATTACTAGAAGTCTGCTCTGGGGAAAATGTTATAAATTATGAACTCGTATTAATATGAAGGTAGCCAGTTACTTTTCTTTGAAATATACTTCCACCGGTAATGGTTGATAGTTAATTAAAAATGTGCTTTAACAGGTCAGAGTTCCAGCAAGAAGTAGAAGCATTAAGTGGATTAAGAGACCAGAACCTTGTTCAAGTGCTGGGAGCTTGTCTTAAAGAAGAACCGTTTTGTGTAATCCTTGAATACACAGAATTTGGTGATTTAAACCAGTTTCTACAAGAACATATTGCAGAGACTGCTACACCATTGCCTGCTAATGCAAAGACTCTTAGGTAAGTAAAATAATGTTATATAATTTTTTTTTAATGTTTACAGGTAAAAGATTATATTTAACTATTTCTTTGAGATTAAATGAACTAAATTGATTGTTCTCAGCTTAACTACATTTCTTTTAATATTTTGACTGCCTGTCATTTTGTCTCTTGTTAGACCTATAACTTGCTATCCCAGCTGTTATCATATTAAATAACTTGCTTCTTTTTTATAAACATTTTTCTTATTGCTGTAAAAAGTATCTTTTCATTTATTATATTTTTCTTGATTACATTATTTAATAATTAGTCATTATTTTTAAACTCTTACCTTGTTGATGGATTTAAAGTGTTTATTATTCAAAATAAATTGTTACTACTTGAAATATGTGATTTTTTCCTGTAATTTTTTAACAACTGTTCTTTCTCAAGCATTCAGCTCTAGATAGATAATAAATGGATAATAGATTACCTAGCTTTACCTCATTGGGCATCTTGATCTTACACAACTCCCCAATGGATAGAGGAACTGCCAAATCTCCCAAAGATCACCAAAGAAGCAGCTTCCTTGATCTTAGTCAAAATGTTGGCTGATCCAGAGCCTGAAATACCTATCTAGGGAAGAATGGATCAAGAGATGGAAAAGAAAAGAATTGTAAGAGGGCTGGTAATCAATCCTCAAAGGAACTGGGAGCCCCCAGAAGATTAGTTCAGATTACCATGTTACCTAAGACCATTCCATTCAACTAAATGAGGTATATTATTTACAGAACCAAAGCTAAATATATTTAAAAAGAAACCTTATTTTTCAATCCAGAAAAGCTGTTATTATTGTTGCCAATAAAACCAAGGAAAATGGTCTATTAGTAAAAAAATCTTTATCAAAATAATTCTATATACCTAATATATATAACTTCCTGAATGATTTTATTTTATGTCTTATGTTTCAGTTATGGCTGCCTTATTTATATGGCAACTCAAATAGCTTCAGGAATGAAATATTTAGAGTCGCTCAAATTTGTTCATCGTGATATTGCTTCAAGGTAAATTGCAAAATTTATTTTTGACAATGTGATGTTAGTATAATTTTGTCAATATTTATTTACTACTTAAATGATCTTGTATAGTTAGTAAAAAAAAATTAACAATAATTAATTGTTATTATAATTAGCTTTATAAAATTCTAATATCAAATGTTATGACTGCCAAGTCATATCAATTTAACATCCACATTTATTAAGCTACATATTTAAATTGTGTTATGGTATTGTTGACAGTCTGGTATTGATTTTTAGAGGTCTAGAATTGTATCTTATTGAATGGCATCTGGAAACGTTTCTTATTAACTTTTTTTGTCTTTAGTCATTTGACTGGTTTGATACAGCTCTTCAAAATTCCCTATCTAGTGCCAGTTGTTTCATTTCAGTATACCCCTACATCCTACATCCCTAACAATTTGCTTTACATCTTCCGAATTTTGCCTGCCTGCACAATTTTTCCCTTCTACTTGTCTTTCCAATATTAAAGCAACTATTCCAGAATGCCTTAATATGTGTCCTACAAGTCTGTCTCTTCTTTTATAACTATATTTTTCCAAATGCTTCTTTCTTCATCAATTTGTCGCAACACCTCTTCATTTGTCACTTTATCCACCCATCTGATTTTTAACACTCTCCTATAGCATCCCATTTTCAAAGCTTCTAATCTTTTCTTCTCATGTACTCCGATCGTCCAAATTTCACGTCCATATAAAGCAACACTCCAAACATATAGTTTAAAAAATGTTTTCCTGAAGTTTAAATTAATTTTTATGCAAGCAAATTATATTTCTGACTGAAAACTCATTTTGCCTGTGCTATTCGGCATTTTATATCACTCCTGCTTCGTCCATCTTTAGTAATTCTACTTCCCAAATAAAAAATGTATCTACCTCCATAATATTTTCTCTTCCTATTTTTATATTCAGTGGTCCATTTACATTATTTTTACTACATTTCATTACTTTCGTTTTGTTTTTGTTTATTTTTATGCAGTAGTTCTTGCATAGGACTTATCCATGCCGTTCATTATATCTTCTACATCTTTTTACTCTCTGTTAGATTCCTATATCATCAGCAAATCGTAACACCTTTATCTTTTCACCTTGTATTGTTACTCCGGATCTAAATTGTTCTTTAACATCATTAACTGCTAGTTCCACGTAAAGATTAAAAAGTAACGGGGCTGGGAACATCCTTATCAGACCTCCTTTTCTATTATGGCTTCTTTCTTATATTCTTCAATTATTATTGTTGCAGTTTAGTTACTGTAAATGTTAGCAATTTTTCTTCTATCTGTATTCTTGAACCCTACATTTTTTTAAATGCTGAACATTTTAACATTCCTGATTAGTATAAGGAACATTTTCTCAGATATTAGTTGATTACTTAATTTTAGTCTTTATCTTTGAAGCTTTTTACCTGATACCTTCAATTAAATTTTGAAATAGATTTATAAACTTTAAGATTTTTTTAATAAGTTTTTATTTTATACCTGATCTTAAAAATTTATTTAAAAAAAATAGAATTAGTCCATTCTTTTCAGGAAATGTATCTTTATGTGTGAAAAACCTTAAATTTTCATGAGTGAGCTACTAATAAAATGAATTTAAAGAACATTTGCCCAGAAGAGCCTATAATGTGGAATGTAAGCTACAGATATTATACAGGTATAAATACAGCATGTATTAACAACAATAGTGCACTATAAGGTACAAGGGATACCAAACAAAGCTGCCTGTAAACTACATCTAAGTAAAAATATTGGATGCTTTATAGAATCAATTCTTATCTAAGACATTGCTGTTAAAACTTTATGTTTTCAATAATGTAAGATGTTGTGTTCACACTTTTTTTTTATAATGAGATGTTCTACAGTGAGGATAGAAGAGTCACTGCTCTGTTTCACTAGAACATAGCATTTCTTAGAGCAACTGTTTATTAATAATCCATAACTTGTATCCCATATGAGTAAATCCCTTTATCAGAAGCTGGTTCATCTTCTAGACTTTTATCATAGCACTTGTATTTTTCTAGACAGTATATCATCAGACCAAAAACTGATTTTATCTTACCAATGACAACATCAACTAGTACTAGTAATTTACAAAACTAGCCTGAAATATTACTGGAAAAGTATTCATTAGTGGTTATCTAATAGTAGCTAATTCTTTTCCTGTAGTTCACCTCAGTGGTTTTCTTCTCAATCATGATTTATAATAATAAATAAGTTAGTTGGATTTTCAGTTTGATAATTAAGGTTTAAAAAAATAATATTTTTAGTACAGGTCCCTTGTTTTTTAAGGAATTAAACTTTATTTATTGGTAGGCTTACCAAATTTTTTTGGGTCCAACCCAGGACATATTTTTGAAATTACTTAAAAGTCTTAACAGTTTACTGAAACATTAAACTTTATTTATTCACTTGTAATTTTCACTAGACATGACTTTTTTCAGAAATGGTTTGTTTAATCTAATTACATCATAAAATTCACAAGAAAGTTCTGAATTAATTTTAACATTTAGCAGATGTTTAACAGCAGATACTGAAAGTATCTTTCTGCAGACTAAATGTTCCTGTAATTGAAAAAACTCTCAACTAGAGTAGATGTCCCTGGCAAAGACATCGCAAATTTAACCATTTTAGAAATATTGCAGCATGAAATATCAGTCTTTTGAAATGCCTCAAAAATTGTTTTCACTTCTCTTCAATAGTATCTGGTACTTTTTCAGAACTTGAACCCCAACCTACCATTTGGTTTTGAATTTCCCGGTTCAACAATGTACATTTATCAAATAGGTCATCAATATTTACGGAATCTTTTATAATTTCATTAATAACTTGTGCACTCTCTTCTAAATCAGACCAGGCAATTTCAGTTTGTAAATTTACCCATTGAAACTTACTAACATTATCAAAACTGGTTCTCCTTAAATCTAAATATTGGTTACTAGAATTATACAAATTGTCTACACTTGAAGAATTTTTGTTCCTGAATATCATTATTTTCTTTTAGAGTGCATAGAAATTCTTTGACAGAAGATAGTATAAATTTGTGGGTTTTTCTTTCTGAAGTTGACAAATTAATTCAGAATATGTCTTGAAGTCTTCTATTGCTGTGATAGAATTAGCTTTCAATTTCAGAACTACATTGTTAAATAGCTGTAGCCATATGTTTAATGGCTATAGCCATATAAAAATTTCAAAAACAGTTCACTTTCTAGATTTTCAAAAAAATCAAATAATTATTTTGGGAATTTGTCAGAAGATAAGAAGTATGATTTTAGGCCATCAAAAATGGAAAGAATTCTTTCTATTGTAGGTAACAAACTTGTGCTACTATGAGATAATATTTTTTTGTAATCTGTTTCCACAATTCACAGAACTCTTTTAAGTTCCGTTACTGTTATTGTATATTTGTGAAAATAATTATAAATTTTTATAACAACTTCTATGTCCAGAGGTAGAGAATCACATGCTGCTTGTATTGAGTTGTTTACAATGTGGGCTGAACAACCAGTTTCTAAAATAGGTCTATCTAAATTACTTTGAACTTTTCTGAACACATTTTCATTCCCCTTTCTCTTCACAACACCAAAATTACTGTTAGTGTTATCAGCAGTATAACAAACCAACTTTACTTCAAGTTTGTATTTTTTCATGCACTACAAAAAATGCTGAGTCAAAATTTGAGCAATTTCACCTGATGCTTCATCAAAATTTAAAAGTTTAACTTGAATTTCCTCCTCCAGATTGAAATATCTTACAACAATCAGAAGAAGTTTTACTTCATTTCTGCTTGAGCTATCCATCGTTACTGTTACATAATTAATGTTTTCCAAAGAACCCAACACATTATCAAATATAAATGGCAAAATAATGTTAACAATAATTGCCTCGGTTTTGGTTCAAGCAGATGAAAATTTTGGGTCATATAAATTTTTAACCAGTTTAAATGTGCAGTCTGATGTTCTGAAACTGAGTTCGTGTCTAACAGTGTAGTACGAAAATGTAGCTTCCTTAGCAGTGCACTCCAGATCACGTTATTCCCATCTTTGGCTGTAAAAAAATCTCTTATGTTTGCTGAAGCATTAATAGTATTCCTATGTTTAACTGTTTTCATGTGGCCCCCCACGTGAAAACAATCTTCATATCACTCTTTCCTTTATGTGCAACACAAAATTCTCCAGTACATAGTGTGTAGTAAACATGTTCATTGTTACTGTCATTACACAATTTCAAAAACTTGTATTCCTGTTGCAGATTAACATTAAACACACATTTTCTTTTGGCCATTGCTAGATGATGAGACAAAAAACGAATAGAGATAAAATGATCAAAAACATTAGAAAAGTTACTTCATTCACACAAAAACAACATAAACACATTGCCCCTGTTGTGTTGCCTAATGATGAAGTAAAAAGTTGTAACGCGACCAATAGCCATGCCTCCACCAAAATCGACATCAGCGCTTCCTCCAAGGTCAGCTGAGAGATACACAGCTGTAAGAGAATGTTTAAAAACGTGATGTCGAACATATAGATCCAAAATTAAAAAAATTCTTGCCAGTCAAAATTCTCAAACCCTGAACATTTTTGCAACCTCAGATTGCTCTAAAAAACCAGGACTGTTTGGGCTAATCCCGGATGTATAGTAAACCTATTTATTAGAGTAATTAATTATTAATTTCAATAAGTTAGCCCAATTTGACACAGTGTTATTCAACAAGGCTAAAAAAAGTATAGTTCACAAAAAAATATGGATCCACATTGCCGCTTTATCCAGTGTCAAAAATCAGGCCATAGTTGGAATACATATCAAAATATTTTTGCAAAATTCAATTTTTATTTCTGAACATGTTTTGAGATATAAAGCAAAATACTGCCACCTCTAAATCAAATTGACTTAAAATCTGAATTTTAAATAACTTAATAAGTACTTTCATAATATTAAAGAAAGCCAGGTAGGTGATAATAATTAGAAGAATTAAAAGGAAACAACTGTTCACAGTTTGCGCAAACTAAGCAGACTATGCTATTAAGTGAATTATTAGTAATTCAGCATTTCTCAACCTTTCATTATTTGTGACCCAATTCTCAATCATAATTTTCATCGCGCACCCCTCTCATACAATAACAATTTATACAATAATAATATATTTGTATGCTAAAGATACACTATGACCTTAATTACAAATCTTAGAAATTACCAAGAATAAGTAAATTTATTGATATTTAGCAACACTGATCTGCTGCATTGACAAAACCAGAATCGATGCCCCTCTATTGCTCTCTGTCTTAAATCTACCATATCGGAATTCTTGCGCCTTCACGAGAAGTTCCAATTTGTATTGAACATTCTGGAACGTCTGTGTGACCTTCTGCGCAAAAATGTATAGATGCTGCACCTGGTTCGATTCCAGCCAATCTCAGTTGAGTAGATTCTTCTAACATTATCAAATCTATTGTGAATGTGTATGTTGTAATTTGCTTGTTAATTGCAACTTACAATATTAAATATTCATGAAAGCCCATTTATATAGGATCATGGATCAATTTTTAACGGGAATAAGCAAGCATTAGATGATAGTGAAGCATCAACAAGTGCACAGACAAGTGCAGTTCTGAAAATATTTTCAAAAACTTAAATTTTAGGCTTACCAGTACTGAAGTAATTTAAGAAGAAAGGCCCCTGTGTGTCATTTGCTCAAAAATTTTGGCAGCAGACAGCATGAAACCTAATAAACCTAAACAACATTTGGAAAAACTTCATAGTGAGTACATTAACAAACCCTGAGAATTCTTCAAATTAAAATTAAATTCATATGAAAGGCAAATATCATTTTTAAAAAAAAACTTTGTGATTGAAAAAGCTTTACTTGCCTCTTATAAATTTCATATAAAATAGCCAGATGTAAAAAGCATCACACCACTGGTGAAGAGCTTATTTTGTCAGCTGCAATTGAGATTGTAGAAACTATGTTTGGAGATAATTTTGCCAAACAATTGCAGTTCATACCTCTATCAAATGATACCGTTGCCTGTTGAATTGGTGATATAGCTGAAGATGTACACCATCAGCTTTTCGGGAAGTTGTGTGACAAATTGTTTTCAATTCAGCTTGATGAGGCAATAGATAGCAATAAAGATGCTCATTTCATTGCCTGTGTTCAATTTTGTGATGACATGTCATCAGGAGAAGAACTACTTTTCTGCAAACCAGTAGAACTCAAAGCAACAGCACTCGCATTATTTACTATCTTAAATGATTTTATAAATGAAGCAAAGCATAGAGAAAAAATTGCATCAGAATATGCACTGATAGTACTTATTCATTGTCTGGAAAATTCTGAAGTATACAAGCACTTGTGATACAGGAATTTCCACAGTGTCTGGACACATTTCATGATCCACAGAGAAGCTCTGGCTTCCAAAGAAATGAGGCCTGGTCTGTATATTGTGCTAATGACGGTTGTAACTGTAGTAAATTATATAAACATGAGACCCTCCCCTAAACTCAAGAATCTTTTCTGCAGTTTGTAAAGACATGGGTGCAGTACATCCTGACCCCTTAGGGAAAGACAGCCACGATGTGACAGTTGTGGTCACCATTGCACCCCCCTCCATACCTAACCCTTCAAGGCAAGATGGTTATCATGTGGGAAACTTTTGCAATGTGTTTATGAATTAAGAGGTGAAATCACCATTTTTCTAGAAGACGAAAACCGACTGGAAGCCGAGAAGTTTTGAGATGGTTTATTTGTGACGGAATTGAGCTACTTGGTCGACATATTCAAGAAATTAAATACCTTGAATCTTCAACTTCAAGGACCAAAAAATATACATATGTTGGATACGAGTGATAAAGTTAATGCTTCTTGTAGAAAACTGGAATTGTGGAGCAGAAATTTAAAGCAAAAATCCTAGAAATGTTTGCAAATGTGGATGAATGTGTTAAAACTTGCAAGGCTGAAGAACAATATGTGAAAGTTGTTTTTGTAACCACTGAAAATCATTTAGCCATGCTGGCAAAGAATTTTAAAAAGTATTTTCTTGCTGACGACAACTCGGTAGCAAGTTACGAGTGGTTTTGGGATCCATTTCAAAATATTCCTGAAGGGTTGTCAATTGTCAAAGAAGAAATCTTCATAGACTTCATGACAAGTGGCAAAATCAAAAGACAATTTGGTAATAAATCACTCTTTGAATTTTTGGCAAGGGTGATGAGTTTTCTGCACTGAAAACAAGAGCATTTTGTATACTATTACCATTTTCAACATCCTACCTTTGTGATACCAGATTTTCTGTGGTGGATGCTTTGAAGCCAAAATATAGATTTCAGCTAAATATAAAAAAAGAACTCAAGCGTGACTATTTCTAATATTAAACCTTCCTTTGAAAATTTTTGCTCTGCAAGACAGGCCCAAGGAAGTCACTAATAATTATAAACTTGTTTTTAATTTAATATTGATGAGTTAATTATTAAATAGATTGTGCAGTACTGATACACCTCTATTTATAAATGTATTATATCAGTGTAATTGTGCATTTTATTATTTATTATGTCAGAATGTGCTTTGTTTTGCTTTCCCATCAGTAAATTAATAATTTTTTTTAATAATATTTTCTTTTCAATATGCTCACACCCCCCATTTAGTGTTATCACTAAATGTAGTGTTATACCCCTGTAGGGGGTGTATGCCCCACAGGTTGAGAAACACTGTAGTAATTTATTTAGTTACAGTGTACTCATGCTTGAAAAATGTTTTTGAGATTTTTTTAACATGCAAATATTTTTTTACATTTCTGACAGAACTCATAACCTACATATCAGAAAGCTAATCTTTTCAATTCAATCTTTGGAATTTTTCTGGATATGCACCAATTGTATATTATAAAGGATTTAAAAGTATTATTTTTTTAAGTTGATACAATATCAACAGAATAACAGTGACTATCATCAGATAATACATCACTTCTTTGAATGATTACAAAGATTGATTAATTTTTTCCCCTTCTTTATTTTAAACTGTAGTTCTTTAGAATATAAACTTTATTGTGACAATTTATGAAAAAATTCTGTTATTGAAAACTACAAAATAATATAAATTAACATCAGTATCTTATTAACCTTTTTTTCCTGTAATCCATATAATTTACTTGTTCAGTGGACTTTATTCAGCTGAATTTTGTTTTTTAAATAGGAATTGTCTTGTTGGAAGAGGGTATAGTATAAAAATATCAGATTTTGGTATGGGTCAAAGCCTTTATTCAGCTGATTATTATGACCTAGATGATAGAGAAGCTCTTCCTATTCGTTGGATGGCATGGGAAAGCATACTTCTGGTAATTATATATGTATTGTTTACACTTAAATTCATTTACTGTTAAAATGTATATGTATGTAGATACTTACAAACATATTTTGATATTAATTAAATTATACAGTGCATTCGGAAGTTGCTGTATAGTATGCTTTAGAATTATGTGGTGCAGTTTGTTCTTTCAGCATTGGCTTGGTTGTCCTGTACGTTCATTGGGCAACCAAGACACCAGTTATTGAGTTGTGTTTGAACTTGCTTCATTTTTTTTTGTGTTTTTTGTTTATCAGAGTCAATAGTTGCAAAAAATGTAATGGTTCTTTGTTAGAGGAATGTATTTTTCTCATTGAACGCGTCTTTCGTGAAGGTGACAAGTTTACTGATTTAGTGAAGCACTGAGAAGGTTCCAAATACTTCTGGTCCTCACCGCAGTGCAGTTTGAACTTTTATCGAAAAATTCCAGGCAATTGGCTCTGTTGAAGATGCTGATCAAACTGGAAGACCACCTAAACTAAATCAACAAAAGCTGCGTGATATTTCAGATGCTATGGTTGAAAGTCCGGTTTTTTGCAAAACGTCTTTGGTAAACAAATCATTTTGAGGGGTTGTGGCCTGCACAATCACCTGATCAGACTTTCCCAGATTACTTTCTATGGGGAGCAGCAAAATAAGCAGTGTGTCGCAATAGACCACGCATGATTGAAAAAGTAAAAACTGCAAAACAGCATATGTATGAGACATTCCAGTACATCAGCTGGTTAAAGTGCTTGAAAACAAATTGAATTGTGTGCAGTGTTGTATTGATATTAGAGGAGGTCATTTTCAATACCTTTTATAAATTATTTCAATTATTGTAATATACGTTTCTATAAAATAATGAAATAGAAATACAAAATAATAATTAAGAAAGTTTTGTCATTACACTTTCCGAATGCACTGTGTAATATCTAATATTTTGAATTATTGCTTTTTTGATTTGTGTTCTATTTAAGTTGTAACTATACCTACCATTTCTATAGGATAAAATAACAGTTTTGAAGCCAATGATTCTAAGTACTTGAGTACATAATTAAATATATTTTAAATGGGTATCAGAAAATTCAGGTTTATCTGATTTGTCTAACATTATTTAAAAACTTGTCATCTCTATAGAATGTTAATGATTTAAGGCAAGTATGATATGATCAGTATCAGTAAACAAAATAAGAATTAAATATCAGTACACTGGCCACTAAATTATCAATCAGTAAATGTGATCAAGGCCTTAATCAAGTTTTTTCATGCATTAATTGTGTGTTTCCATTAACATATCTCTGATTAACTTATATTTGATAAATGTTATTCCATCTACAGAATAACACTTATCAGAGAACTAATGAATTGACTGCATTTGATTCCATCTAGATGTAATTGTTCACAGTGGAGGAATTTAATAACATTAAACATTGATGTTGCAATAATTGTATATATATATATTTTTTTTTAATAATAAGAGAAATATACAGATGGAACGTTGCTTGAATGAACTTCAACAAATCTAACAACTCTTTTTTATTTTTATGTCATAGGCCTTGTATCATAGTATCATTTCTATTTGGGTATGTTTGAAAGATGAATTAGTTAAAATTGACAGGACTTCTTAATTTAATTTTAACTCTTCATCTAAAGTATATTTAAAATATATTTTATCAGATTGCCGTTTATAATAGCACGACCACTGGGGATTTTCAATCAGTTTCACTTGTACTCTATCTGTATCAATCTTCCTGTTAACAGCAGCAGCTTTAAGAGTTTTAATCCATAAAAATTCAGTGTTGTAAATGTAGTTATTTCAAATGGTTTATTCTTCTTTGCTGTTCTCACAATTTTAAACCAATCTTCTGGTCTAAGACGTAATTGCATTTTTAGTTTTATTTTCTGTAATGGCAATGGCAAAGTCACTGTCACAGAACAAATAGTTGTGGCCCAAAACAAGGAATTTTTTATCTATGTTTGAGCAGATATTGTACTGTCTTTCACAATCTAAAATAAAAGTAGAGTCATCTTTATACTTCTATTTTGGCCAAAATGACCTGTGTTTTCATGCATTTTATTTCAAGTGAGACATAATACAGAAACCTAATACTTGGGATCCTCATGTACCTTGTGATTTGGTCCGTGGGTACATTGTGCTATCCATGTGTACATTGTATTGTCCATGTGTACAACTACAACAACAAAATTATAAATGTTCATGATTGTTTTGTAACAAGCAATAGAATAACTCAATTTAGAAAAATAGTGCCTTTTGTAAATTGGCAGTGAAAACATTACATTTCATCAGCTCGAATTTTATCTTTGTTCATTCAACTTAAATCTAACTTCTGCTTTTTGCAGATGAGCCTCCTTTTCAGTGATAACTTTTTTTTTTATTTGTCCTGTCCATGCAAATTTTATTTTATTTTCTAATGTATCATACTTTTTGCATGTAGTTAGAAACATAACTTGAAGTCCTTTGAAAACTTAGTAATGTATTTTTTCTTTTAAAGAATTTGTTTTACTGGTTAGAGAAAGGGCTGTTACTGTTACTAGAGTATCTTATATATACTTGTTAGATACAATTTCAGTTCCTGATCTCAGCTGATATCCATTCATTATCATTTTTTAACAAAACGCACCTACAACCCATCCTCTAAAGTCCAAGACTGTTTTGCAGAACATTTATTGATCCTGTTTATCCCGTTTATCTCCTGTTTTGGGAACATGATGTGATCGGCCAAGCCACCAGACCATCTATGCAGATGCTTATAAACTCATGTGTTTAGAGTGTAAAATATTGAATACCCTGCAGTGAGCTGCAAAATGATAAGTTTATCATGCAACCGACTTAACAGTGCATATAGCAACGTGGTCATCTGAAGGATGTTATTTTTATGAAACTGAATGTTGCATATGTAATTTATATCAAAAAAAGCTTTTACATACTCAAAAACTGTTTTATGCATTTATGAATGCATATATGATGGCACTCAAAAAGTTATCCACCTTGAGGTGTTGTGAGTTACATATTCAGATGAGTTTGATATTTATATGTAGTTCATAATATGTGTGTGCTATGGACCTAATTGTGATTGAATTTCTTTTACACTTATTGATGCAGTAGTCCTCTGAAGTTAGTAACCCGGCCATGGCAATGGATTTACAGAAATAGGAACACTGATGAGACATAAAGTTATTCACCAAAAAAGGGAAATATCTGAAGTACATCCATAGTAGGATGGTGACTGTGTATGATGATACACACCTTCACAATACCAAGTGAAATTCTGGTCCAAAAAATTTTAAGTGGTGCAGGGAATCAAAGATGATCCCTGCAATGAAAGACCTTTGGAAGCAACCACACGCAACATCTGCCAGATAGTGACAGATTAGTTATGAAAGACAGGCATGTTAGGGTTGCAATACTTGCCACAGAATGTGGTGTGTCAAAAGGAACCATTATAACGATACTTCATGACCATTTACATATGACAAAAGTCAGTTCCCAATGGGTCCCATGAAACTTCATATCACATCAGAAGCAATGTCATGCGCAGTTGAGTGTAGACAACTTGCAGCTGTGTAAAGGAATCTTACGGATTTTTTCACCAGGTTGGTGACTGGTGATGAAACGTGGGTTCATTACTGGGATCCTGAGACCAAACAAGAGTCCATGCAGTAGAAACACAAAGGATCATCAACACCCAAAATGTTCAAGACCCAGTCATTGGCTGGGAAGATCATGGCCACCATTTTTTGGGATAGTGAGGGAATTTTGTTGATTGAATACACGTAGACAAGCAGTTTGTCACGGATAATGTCTATGTTGAGTATCTTCAGAAGCTATGGGCAGCAATAAAGAAAAAATGGCGAGGGAAGTTAATCAACGGTATCATGCTTTTGCATGATAATGCTCTAGTCCATTCATCACACATTGCAAAGCAAACTTTGAGGGAGTGTGGATTTCAAGAACTTCCTCACCCTCCCTGCAGTCTGAACCTGACCCCCAATGATTTTTCTTGTTCAAAATCCTCAATAAAAACTACAGAGTAGACGATAATGAATTGAAAGCGCTGTTTCTAGGATATTTTGAGGAGCAAGATAATTTTTTTTTACTCTGGCAACCTCTGTGTATGCTAAATGGAGCAAGTGTGAGGAAGTGCAAGAAACCTATATTGAAAAATAGAAATAACACTACCTCTCCACCAACTTAACAATATCTTTTTTGAGTGCCCCTATTACTCTAGTATTACTATTAATACAGTAAATAATAAGAGTCAGTATATTAAACTAATGCTGTTTTTTTTTTTTTTTTCAGTTCATGTATGTATAAGTTTTAATAAGTATATAAATAAGTAAATTAAACATATACATATTTTACATATAATTCAAAAGTGTTCAATCTCATTAATTAAATTTTTATATTTTTTAAGGACTTCTAATGAATATTCAAAAGCAAAAACAATTTCTAGGATGGGGTCCTCCTCACCCCACCCACATTGGTATGGTTCTACCATTTCTGTTTTCTCTTTTCATTTCCTTAAATTAGCCGAGCTTCAGATAATTTATAAATAATATTTATAAGTAATGTTATTTTATGTTGATGTATATTTTTTCTGCTGCTCTAATTTTTTTTGTGTTTTTCCTTCAGTTTAGATTCTTCTTGATGTTACCTAAAACTCACCTTTTCTTGTTCCTGCCTTTATTCAAGAACTTTTTCTTATGGAATTTTTTGTTAAATTTTGTTTCTTTCAGTTCATTTAAAGCCTTTCACAGTTTTCTTTTTAGAAGCTCAAAGAGTTTTCTCACCATACAATTTCCTCTCATGTTCATTTAACGTTTGAACATAGTGGAAGCAGCATATGGAGTGCCACTCATTGAGTAGTGCATGAATTCGAAAAACAAACACATTTGATGTTTCATTCATCAGCTGTCATGCTGCAGTTTTTTTTATTAAGTCTTGACTCATTACTTGTAATATGTTTGTTTTATTTTCTTGCATTAAAGCTTTGTTCATTAACAGTACCTGATAAATGAAGATAAGCTTCATTCATCAATGAGGTGTTTACTAGTTCTTGATTAATCAATTGTAAAAATACTCGTCAGAATTTTGCTTATTTTCATAGGTTGTTCAAGAAATTTTGGGGGTGGGGGAATTTTTTGGGGTTACCCCACCAAACAGTCATAAATGATCCAAAAGAAATTAATACTAAAGGATATAGCAACAGAATTCAAAATAGTTTCTAGGCCTAATACTATAGGACTTAGAAAAATTTACAGAAAACTTTCTACAAAAATTTTCTAAGTCGTTTATCTTTCTAGCACTGACGTCACAATCACAACACTCACTGGCACCATCTTATCTGTAACACTTAGAAAAATTTTCATTAATAGTAATACTATTATACAAGTTAAGAAAAAACCACAACTTACTTGAAATTCAAGCACAAATAATGCCTGAATCCTTTGAAGATTTTTTCCAAAAATTTCACACATAAAACCTCACAAGTAATATTAGATACCTGCCAAAAACCAACACAGAGAATGCCCAAAAAACACCAAAAACCTTCACTTTTTTGGGAGTACTAACCCAAGCATGTTTCTTCAACTGTTTCTGCTACCCAACTCATCCTAGCCTAACCTTTTCTTTTTCTGTTTAACCTCCAGAACCACTGTAAGGTTTCACTTCAGAGTATGAATGAGGATATGTACACTTGTCCCTACGATGAACTAGTTTTTTTATACCTGATGCACAGAAGTCTTTGTCTTGTTTGAGCCACTTTCCCATAAATTCTTTGACCTCTTTATTGTTGCTGAACTATTTTCCACGTAATGCCTCCTGAAAATCCGAGGGAGCCAAATCTGGACTGTAGGGAGGATGTAGTAGTATCTCCCAACCTATTTTTCCAATGGTTTCTTGAGTCAGCTGGGCATTGTGAGAGTGAGCATTGTCACAATATCCTTTTTTTTTGAGATCCATGAAATTCTTCTCTCATTGCTGGCTTTACTTTTTTATCAGCATGTCTGAGTAGTAGACACTGTTTATTATTATGCTGATTTTCCAAATAATCACAAAAGAAGACACCTTGGCCATCCCAAAAGACAGTCAACATGACTTTTCCTGCTGATGCATGGGTTCTGAGTTTCTTTCTGACAGTTAAAGAAGCTGGTGTGCTTCCATTCCATGCTTTGTCTTTTGAACTCTGGTTCAAAATGAACCCAAGTGTCATCACATGTTAAAATCTTGTTTAGAAAAGGGTCACCTTCCCTTTCACAGCGTTCTTTCAAGTCTGTACACACTTTGACACTTGTTTCCTTGTGTTGTTATGTTAACTTTTTCGGGACTCACCTTGCACTTGTTTTGCTGTACTTGAGCTTGTACTGATAATGTTATGAACTATGCTAACACTTACTGCAACTGTTTTTGCTATATGTTCAATTGTAATACGTTGGTCTTCATGAATAATATCGTCAATGCAGGTTTCAAGCGAAGGAGTTGACACTTCAACTGGCCGGCCAGGACTTAGCTCGTCAGTCACTGAGGTTCGACCATTTTAGAACTGTTTTGTACCCACTTATAAAAATTTCCATAGTTCGTACAAATTTCACCGTGCTGTAAAATCATTAGAGAAAAGATTTTAGCCGATTTTCCACCTTCAGAAAGCAAAAAATGGATCACTGAATGTTGTTCAACTAGTGTGAAAACTTCAAGCAGACACATCATCGTTAAATGCAATATTGAAGTTATAAACAAAACAATTTTTGTCCATCAGCTGTTCTAAGCTCATCCCAGTGATGCCAACCTAAAGTCATGAAAGTACAAAACTCCTACAAACTGTTTCATGTCTACATCAATTAAATTATATCTACATCTCTTTAATTATTGAATGTCCTTCATATGTATATTTCATTATTTATTTTTTACATCCAATTTTTTAATATCTCTATTTTCTTAACTTGATATAATTACTTTTTTTGGATTTTATTTATTATTACTGTTGGGTGTTAATGTTTTAATTTCTTTACTTTAACAAAAAGGGAAATTAGAAAGGAAGAATAAAATGTTTTTTTTGTTTTTTATTTTAGCAGCTCTATCCCATATTTTTGCATTGTAACCATTCAACAGTTCTTATTTTCAGTTCATCGCCTTGTGTAATTTTACATTATAAGAGCAAGCATAGTCAATTATCAGAACTGAAAGAAGTGGGTAGCTTGGTATAAATGTTATTTTCAGCCATTTTTCATAGGGTTCTTAGAGTATGCTCCTTGCTTCTGGTCCAATTTAAAAATCAAAAGTCCATTCGGAATCTCTCATGCATCATTACTGGCATATACCAGTATGCTTTGGTCCTTTAGCTGCAAGTTTTTTTGCAAACATTCATCAATTTTTTTTAACTTCTGACACAAGTTGAGTGAATAAATAACTTGTTTGAAAAAAATAGTTGGTCGTCCTTCCTGTGTATAAATTTTCATTTGTTTTAAATAATTTACACGTCTGAAACATTTATTGTATTTTTCTAAGTAAATTTTCATATTATTTTCAGTCTTCTTTTTTCATTTAAAACATTCTCCAGAATTTTCCAAAAAGATTTTTGCATGTGATTTATCTGTAGATCTGACTGGTTGCTATATTTTTTAAATCACTAATAACTTCTTTAATGTTAGCACTGTTCAATATGATGATTTCTTATCTTTTTATTATTAGTGGTTATAATCTATCCATTCTTCAAAACAAAAACTTTTGCTTTATAAAGATTTTTTAAGCAATGTGAATATTTAACAGAAAAAATGTTTCTTTTATTTACCTATTCATTTAATTTAATATTAAATAATAATTATTTATCTTTTTATTTTTGTTACATTATACCTGACTGTCATTATTTGTTAAAGATGTTTACTTATGTATTTGTTGTTCTATGATTAACAGGCCTTCATTGTTTTTCATTTTTTCAATGAATATACTAATTGCACAATAAATTATTTATGATTATGATTTTCTTTGGAGAAAAGTTTATAAATAATTTTACAAATGTTAATTTTTAGGGTAAATTTACTGTAAAAAGTGATGTATGGTCTTTTGCTGTTACTTTGTGGGAAATTCTCACATTTGCCAGAGAACAACCATTTGAAGATCTTAGTGATGAAAGAGTGATAGAAAATGTAACACATTTTTACCAAGGAAATGGAAAGCAGGTAAATGTTGGATATGTGTGTGTGTATTCATTCCAATAGAATACAATTTGGATGTTTAAAAAATGTACAAATAACAATAGTTTAAAATTATGATAACCAACTGTCACATCAACTATACTTTTGTGTAGCATAATAAGTATCAATAAATATGAAGATCCTGAGGAGTAGAGTACTGACAGAAATAAACAATAAAAAAAAAAAATGAATATGATAATTGTTTAAATAACAAACATTTTTAAATTACCTTTTTAAATTTACCCATAGTACTCATACATCCTGTGTTTTTAAAAAATATGTCATATATGAAAAGAAAAATTACGTAACTGAAATTTAAACTGCTCATGATTTTTATTGCATATGTTTTTATTTGAAGTTAATTAGTAACTCAAACTAAAATCCACTTTAATTATTTAACCTGATATAAAGACATCTGGTAGCAGTGCAAGAAAGACTTGTGTAGTGATTATCTCACTTTGATTTAATCCCTCCGGCAGAAACATGGACAGAAGGAAAAAGACTGAGAGCATAGAATTAATAGAATTTAGAATATAGGCTGCTAGAGTTAATATTAACTCTAGCAGCCTATATTCTAAATTCTATTCAACCGCATTACAATCTATATATAACATTGCTTGTTTACATTCTGTACATAACAGTTTCTATATATTGTTATAGTATCAAGAGACATTGGTTGTTCCAGTACAAAATAATCACATTGCATTTAGTTCTCAGTTTTATGTCAAATGAATGCAACTGGGATGCACTTATAAATTTTCTAGTACCAGAACATTTTATTTTCTATTATAGCAGACCTCAAGAATATGGCTCACAGCCACAGATGGCAACATGGCAATGTTATAAAAAAAGGCACATTCATTTTAATGTTTAAAAGAAGCAAAACTTACATCAAATGTTTTATGTCAAACTTTTTTCATGTATTAAATTTTGAGCGATTTATTTTGTCACCATTTGCGTACAGATATATATCTAAAAGCAAGGACCATTTTCGTATAGCCCGATTTTTATAATTTACAACAGTGTCCTTTGTCATAACCTTTTAAGGAAGTGATAGTATATTTCATTAAGAAATATGATAATAATGAATATTTGATGTTAAAATAAAACATATATCAGATTTTAAATTAAAATAAATTTTATTTGAAAGGATAATTTTTATTTCTCCCAAAAAGCAGTAACAGATTGGCATTCTGACACCAGTGCACCCCTGGAATGCAAACTGTGTATTTGTAGCACCTGTTTGTGCTTATAGTACAATAATTATTACTAGAAAAATTAACAAAAAAAATCAGTAACAGACAATATTTTTATAATATGGAAATTGCTAGTAGATGTATAATTGTAAAAGGTTTATAAGATGAAGTGGATAGGAGTTCAGAAACTTCACATACATGAATCAAACTTTTTTATCATCATTAGATTTGACTGGAAATAAAATATCACAGAAATAAAAGATTTTACAGAAGCAAATTTTCCATTAATCAGAGTAATTGTGAAATTAAATTTTCTAGCTTACAGCTATGTATTACTACGTATACTATGTATTACTATGTATACTATGTATATTTACTATCTTGTACAAACTAAAGGAAGTATTGTAATCGTGAAAAATTTCAGATTTCAATGGAAATATCCATTTTGACTACTTTCAGCGTGACATCTATACATATGTTTCTCGCATAACTCAAAAACGATTAGCTATAGAATGTGGAAATTTTGTATTTAGGACTGTTGTAAAATCTAGATGTGCCCCTCCCTTTTTGATTGCAATTCACTGGGCCAAAAATGTGGGTAAAACCTCTAAATAAAGCAGGCTTTCAATTTTGAAACATTTGGATTTTGGACTTTTCCTTAACTTCAGTTGAGAGCTTTTCAGCGATATATCATAGATGGTATTTATTTTCAATGGTTCCACTTATAGCCAAATAAAATTTTAATTAATGAAATATTTGGATCTTACATCTTTATATTTGTGGGGAAGGCATATTGATTCGAATCCGACTTCATATTCATTTATTTTTTAGTTTTTTTTTTTTAATTTAAATTTGTTGACTTATTTATTTTTATTTTTAATTTAAATATGTTGATTTATTAATAATTAGCTTCTGATTGTAAAAAAAATTTAATAATAAATAATATTTCAATAATAACAGTTCAAAAAAAAAAATTGCAAAAAAGTCACAGGTTAGTAAAATAAAATTTTACATACTTTTCATCTTAATTCAAAAATTTTTAATCGGAGGTTAATTATTAATAAATTAATATATTTAAACTAAAAAAAAAAAATTTTAAATAAATATGTTTGTAGATTCGACACGTTCTCAATTACACCACATATCTACTTGAGCAACGTGAAATTAATATATTTACTAATAAGGAAATTTTTAGTGTCACTTTCTTGAGTATAATCGAACATTGCGTGTTAGTATTTTTTGATGAAGACATGTAAATAGTGTATTATTCACACACGCAATATGGTTCAAATCGTTGTCTCGAAACCCTTGCCTTCTCCTCTTTACAGTAATATGGATCTTAGGTGCCTTATACTGAAAAAGGTCACTATATTTATTTTCTTTCAGAATTAGAAATAACTTGCTTCAAAAAACAATTTTTTTTTAAACATTATGCTTGATCTTAGTATAGTAGAACAATTTTAAAATGTGTGTATTTGGCGTACATATAAAAATTTAATAGACATACAAGGGGAAGTTATGTGGTGTTCACATCATATTTTTTACTATGTTTGTTACTACATTTTCTACATATTAACTAATTAATAGTAATGTATAGCTCATTTTATTACATTCCTATGCGTTACATGCTAGATTTATGCATTCAAAATCAAAAAATAAGCAATTTGTAAGTCCCTTTCAGAAGAATGTAGGGCAAACTGCTCAGAAACTTAAAGATAAATTGATCAGCTAATTTCATTTTTTCTGATGTATACATAACAACACATTATATTGATTACGTCAGGACTAGGTCGGTGTGCTATTTAATGTAAAAGAAAAAAACTGCCCTTGCATTTGCCCAATTTATAAAGGGATACTGTGATAAAACCATGATCAGTACATCACAGAATATAGAATTATTTGTTAAAAAAAATTACAAGTAATTAAAGTTTAGATTAATAATTAAGAATAATAAATGTTTTAATAATAGTAAAACAAATATGTAAAATTTTGGAATAAAAAATAACAAAAATAACTTAGAATGCATAAATGAAAATAATTAAGTGAGCACGTATTATTTGTACACATTAAACAAAAAAATTCTCCGTTTATGAATCATGAGACCTTGCCGATCGTGAGGGGGCTTAAGTGCTTAGTGATACAGAGTAGCTGGACCGAAGGTGAAACCATATCGGAGAGGTATCTGTTGAGAGCCAGACTAAGAAATGATTCCTGAAAGAGGGCAGCAGCTCGTTCAGTAGTTGTTAGGGCGTATGTCAGGATGACTTAAACAGCTATATTAACATCACTCAATCCTCATGAGTACTGCGCAGCTGAAAGCAATGGAAAACTACAGCTGCTTTTTTTCTAAGAAAATGTAGCTCTCTGCATTTTCGTATAACAAAGATGGAGGCGCCTTCCTTAGTAAAATATTTCAGAGGTAAACTAGTCCCCCGTTTAGACCTCTGAGTGGGGACTACTAAAGAAGGGGTCACCAGAAAATTAAAAAATAACATTCTACGAGTTGGAGTGTGGAATATTGGAAGTCTAAAAAAGTGTTGGTAGATTAGAAAATTTAAAGAGGGAAATTGGTAGGATAAATGTAGATGTAGTAGGATTTAGCGAGGTTCAGTGGGAAGAGGAAAACGACATTTGGTCAGGTGATTTTAGAATAATTAACTCAGCTTCAAATATTGGGCAGGCAGGAGTAGGTTTCATAATGAACAAGAAGATAGGGAAGAGAGTAGATAATTTCAAACTACATAGCGATAGAATCATTGTAATAAGGATAAAATCAAAACCTAAACAGACAACAATTGTTAACGTCTATATGCCTAAAAGCACCGATGATAATGATAAGGTAGACGAAGAAATTGATGAAGCAATTACACATAAAAGGGTATGAGAATTTAATATTTAATAATAGTTGGAGATTGGAATGAAATCATTGGAAAAGGCAAGGAAGGAAATATAGTGATATAAGGAAAATACAGGCTGGGCAAAAGGAATGAAAGAGGGAATCGACTTATAGAGTTCTGCAGAAAGTATAATTTAGTAACTGCCAACACCCACTTTAAAAATCATAATAGAAGAATATACACATGGAAAAAACCAGGTGATACTGCAAGGTATCGGATAGATTATATCATGGTTAAGCAAAGATTTAGAAATCAACTCGTCAACTGTAAGCTTACCCTGGAGCAGACATTGATAGCGACCATAATTTAGTGATAATGAAATATAGATTGGGGTTTAAACAGCTGAAGAAAAAGTGTCAGATGAATCAGTGTAATATAGAGAAGCTTGAGGAAAAGGAGGTAAAGACATTTTTGAGGAGGACATTACAAGATATCTGAGTAAAAAAGATAAGGTAAAAATGTAGAAGAAGAATGGGAGAATGTTAAAAAGGAAATTCTTAAATCAGCCGAAGCAAATTTAGGCAAAACAAAGAGAACTGGTAGAAAACCTTTGATTTCAGACGATATATTGCAGCTGATGGATAAATGTAGAAAATATAAGAATAATAATGATGAAAAAAGTAAAAGGAACTATTGACAATTAAGAAATATTATAAACAGGAAGTGTAAACTAGCGAAAAAAGATTGGATTAAAGAAAAGTGTACAGAAGTGGAAAGAGAAATGAACATTGGTAAAATAGACGGAGCACACAGGAAAGTTAAGGAAAATTTTGTGGTACATAAATTAAAATCTAATAATGTGTTAAACAAAGATGGTACACCGATTTATAATACGAAAGGAAAAGTCGATAGCTGGGTGAAATATATTGAACATTTATAAAGAAGAAATGAATTAGAAAATGGTGTTATAGTGGAAGAAGAGGATGAAAGGGGGGAAACAATACTGAGATAAGAATTTAAGAGAGCATTAAAAGATTTGAATGGCAGAAAGGCTCCTGGAATAGACAGAATGTAGAATTAACTGTGCAGTGCAGGTGAGGAAGCGTTGATAGGTTATACAAACTGGTGTGTAATATTTACAAAAAGGAGGAAGTTCCATCAGACTTCAAAAAGAGTGTTATAGTCATGATACCAAAGAAAGCAGGAGCAGATAAATGTGAAGAATACAGAACAATTAGCATAACTAGCTAAGAATCAAAAATCTTAATTAGTATTCTGTCAGAATTGAGTGGAGAGTGAAAGAAGTGTTAGGAGAAGACTAGTTTGGTTTCAGGAAAAGTGTTGGGACAATTGAAGCAATTTTAGGGCTGAGATTAATAGTAGAAGGAAGATTAAAGAAAAACATACCAACATTTATAGATCTAGAAATGGTATTCGATGACGTAGACTGGAGTAAAATGTTCAGCACTTAAAAAAATTGGAGTTCAAATACAGAGATAGAAGAACGATTGCTAACATTTACTGGAACCAAACAGCTACAGTGATAACTGAAGAACATAAGAAAGAGCCATAATAAGAAAGGGAGTCCGACAAGGATGTTCCCTATCCCCATTACTTTTTAATCTTTACATAAAACTAGCAGTGAATGATGTTAAAACAATTTAGATCAGAGTAACAGTACAAAGTGAAAAGATAAAGATGCTATGATTTGCTGATGATATAGTAATTCTTGCTGAGAGTAAAAAAGATTTAGAAGGAACAATGAATGACATAGATGAAGTCCTACACAAGAACTATCACATGAAAATAAACAAGAACAAAACGGAAGTAATGAAATGTAGTTGAAATGACAAAGATGGACCACTGAAGATAAAAATGGGAAGAGAAAAAGATTATGGAGGTAGAAGAATTTTATTTGTAAAGTAGAATTACTAAAGATGGATGAAGCAGGAGCGATATAAAATGCCAAATGGCACAGATGAAACAAGCCTTCAGTCAGAAATATAATTTGTTTACATCAAAAATTAATTTAAATGTAAGGAAAAGATTTTTGAAGTGTAGCTTTATATGAAAGTGAAATTTGCACGATCAGAGTATCTGAGAAGAAAAGATTAGAAGCTTTTGAAATGTGCTGCTATAGGAGAATGTTAAAAATCGGGTGGGTTGATGAAGTGACAAATGAAGAGGTGTTGCAGCAAATCAATGAAGAAAGAAGCATTTGGAAAAATATAGTTAATAGAAGAGACAGACTTATAGGCCACATACTAAGGCATCCTGGAATAATCGCTCTAATATTGGAGGGACAAGTAGAAGAGAAAAATTGTGCAGGCAGGCAACATTTGGAATATGTAAAACAAATTGTTAGGGATGTAGGCTGTAGGAGGTATACCGAAATGAAATGACCAACACTAGATAGGCAGTCTTGGAGAGTTGTATCAAACCAGTCAAATGACTGAAGACAAAAAAAAATATTTTTTTTTTTTTTTAATTTGTATTATTTAAAAGCTGTAATAGTGGTTACATAAAATAAAAATGTTTCATTTTAAATAAATGGATAGAAAGACAGGTCAGTAGTTGATTAAAAATGCCAACAGAAACATATATTTCCTTACATGCTGAAGTGTTATATTGTACTACACAAGAAATAATTATGTTGTTTGGTATGAGAGGTGAACTTTTTTTATATGAGCCAAACAATGACCATTTTTGTAACTTGAAAACTCCATTTGATATAGTTTAATTGCTTAGGTGATCTATGGGAACAAATTAATAAATGCAGTTCACACTTCTAATTTCCAAGATTTTACTCATACTTCAGAGATGATCGAAGAGTTGTTGAACAGTCAGTTTATAAAAACTGAAATTTTCCATCTTAGATGTGACCTAAACTTTTTAATTACAGTACTACTAGTCGGCAATAAATAACTGATTTATTTATTTTTTCAGGTTTTGTTACCGCAGCCGATCAACTGCCCAAAAGAAATTTACGACCTAATGTGTGAGTGCTGGCAACGAAATGAATCTGTTAGACCAAATTTTAGAGAAATTCATTTATTTCTTCAACGAAAAAATTTAGGGTATAGACCTGAAATGAAATAACGAACAAGAATTTTATCACATAAGTTTATCATGTAAATATTATAGACTTAAAAAGTGAGTTTAGTTAATGTATTTTGAGAAAGTAAAGTGAATTTGTTGTCTGTTTCATTTTTCTTTTTACTTATATTGATATTTAAAGAGGTATTAAAAGTTCCTCATTATGTTAACTTATAATTTTTAATTTAGAAAGAAAATTGAGTTTGCATATCCGTACAACGATCAATTTGTTCTATAATAAGTTACGCACAGATACACCTTCAGATACAAAACAGTACATTTATGAGGGGAAGAAATATTTTAATAAATTGACCAGTATTTACATTTTAATGCCACAACTTTTCTAGATCTTTTTACTTGGTAAACATTTATCTTCAGGAGTGAGGGTTTTTAGAACCCCAAAAATACTCTTTGTGGTATAACAATTTTTTTTCTGTGATTTTATTTATTATTTTTTTGCGACATGTAAGTAATTAATCTTTTAAAAATCTTTTGAGTAGAATGCTCAGGTGTAAGAACATTTATTTTTTTATCTATAATGTTAAAAGAAGATTAAATGTTAAAAGAAGTCAGTTATAATGTTTTTTTCTTTATTAAAGGAAATGTCTGGAAAGTAAAAAAAGACCAGAATACATATTTAAAGATTTTGTTTTATAATTATGTTGTACCATTTATTTATTTATTATTCTGCGTAGTTACAGTGGAGTTCAATTCATTAGTGAATCTGGGAAAGAGTTTATTGATTCTGATGTCATATAAGTCTCCTACTTGCTTCCTTTTGTCGTCTTATTGCATCAAACTTGAGCTTTTTTGTTATCATAAAAAGTTTACCTGTCAGATTTTCTGTCAATTTTATGATAGTTTTTTTTTAACCACAAAAAGCCAAAACAGTTCGCTTAAATTTTTCACATTAAAGTGTACAATATCTTCTACAAAACTAAGCAATGTGAGAATGATATGACTGTGCAGTAAGCAATATTTTTGCTGTTTTTTTTGTGGTGCCTGAGATTGTTTGTTAATATACACTGTATTAGCATTTGTAGCATCTTTTAGTGTATTGCATTCTATGAATAATTTCAAACATTTTTCAATTTAAACACTACAATTTTAAAGACAAGAATATTTTATTTAACATGTTTCATTTATTTTTATCAAATTAATTATTTATTTATAAAATACCATTTTTAAACAAATAATATCTCTAATCAAATTTTCTTTGTAATAAATCAGTATAATGAACTAGATTTTTATCTCAGTATGAAACTTATTAACAGAAAATAATTCTAAATGTTAGTATTCTTTATATACAGAGTGATCCCTTGTCTGAGTACTCACGAAGAACTATTGATTTATAAAACTTTCCTTTTTTATATTACTTTTAAAGCACATTTGCTTTTTGAAAGAAAAAATATTGTTATGTGTTATTTATATCTCTTACACCACATCTACACAAATTGCACATGCAGTGATTGCAAGAAGGCTTTCTTTGAAAAATCAAAGGTACTTCAACATTTATGCAAACAGTAATTTTTTTTATAAAATCAAAGCTGATCCAGGTACTTAAACTCAAAATAAAACTAATTCCATTTAAAATCAACAAACATTATGGTCAATGCTAAAATTGATTTTAATGGATAAGGGAATTATAATCACACTATATCATATTTCAGTTGTATATGATTTTTCTGTTTAATACCGGTTGACTGCTACATCAAACTTTGCTATCTCTTTTCAGAAGTACTACTATTTAATATTAGATTAAATTATAATATTAGGATCTATATAATAGATTCCTATCAGGAACCTATGTGATATTTATGTAAACGGCTAAATATTGAACTGTCATTAAGTCTACTACTATTTACTAATAATTCAGGATTATTAGAACAAAATTTAGTTGAAAATATATGATGTATATAAATATATACATTTAATAAAGATACAAAATAAGATATACACAAAATAAAGATTATTTTGAGATTATGTTTATATGCCAACTGCCCCTATAGGAAAAGTACAATAGACATAACTCATTTAATTCATTATAAAGTGTTAACTAAAACCCTAATGTTCCAAACTTTTATCCTGTCCAATATATAAAAGAAAGAAGTTGACTGATGTTAGGCAAAATTAGAAAGAAAAAACTGTTGAATCCTAAAATTACCAAATTATTCAGAAAAAATGCTAAATAAATCTAGAAAGGAAAAAACAACTATTGAAGAGTGAATGTGTCTCAGAAAATCGAATTGGTATGAAGAGGTTGTGGTACTTATTTTTTCCATGTGGCAGTAATAATAATATTAACAGCTTGAGTGGATATTATAATATACTTAAATTTTACAATCTTTTGGTTTGTTTGGCTTTTTATGGTTTGTTTTTTGCATATTCAATTTGGATAAAAAATTATTTTTTATAATTGTACATTATATTTATGTATTATTCATTATTATTTCTTTTTAATGAATTTAAATAAATCATATAGTAATAGATAGTTAAATGTTATATTTCTTTGTTAAAATATCAGTTCCTTTTTAGTTTTTAATAATGAATTTAATCTTTTTTGGCATTTACACTTTAAAGATCAAGTTTTAGTCCTCCTCAGGTTGAGTTTTTGGGTACAGGCAAGCAGATACCCCCCAATGGAAGCCTTGGTCAATCCTTTGATTTCCTTATTATTAAATAGAATTGTCACAACTAAGCCAGTCTATTTATTTATTTGATTATTTTTAATGTACATTCATACAGTGATCATAATTACATTGGTTTGTTTCATTTTTTAACTGTTTGAGTTTTAACTTAATTAGTTCAAGCAACAATTAAAATACATTTATAATTTTAATCTACTTTTTAAACTATTCAAATTATTTTCTAAAATCTTTAAAAATGTCCAAATTCATAGTTTGTTTTTAATTTAATTATCTATAAATTTGATCTTTGAAATGTAAAAATTATTAATATTATTCATTTTGTAATTGTTTTATATAAAAAAAAGTGTTTTCGTTAATGTATTTAAACTGAATTCACTTTTTTAAATCTTGTAGCATTTGAACAGATATCTGTCTTATGTAAATGTTGATTTGTTTTTTTTTTTGTATGATTATATATCACTACATGTGTGGGAAACCCCTAAAGAATAAAAAACCAAAAAGTAAAGTAAAGTAATCACTCCTTACAAAGTTTTCTATTGTTTAATTAATTCATGATTATTAAATCATACAATGTTCTTGTAAGTTTATTGATTTTTTTTATAACAGAACTTTATTTAAATGTACTTTATTTTAACGTATTCTTTTTTATTTATTATACATTATAATAACTTTTACAAGTAAAACACTTATTGAAATTTCTTAAATTTATTTACCATCTGATAATATTATTTTGTAAGCTTTTTATCAAACTTTTCAGAGGTAGTTACAACTTTAATAATACTAATATCCAACAGAACGACTTTATATTTCAGAATGAAAATTGTGTGCCTCTTCTACCCTTAATTTCTTTATAAATATTTACAAAAAAAACTTTAGAAGTTTGTGGAATTAGTTATGAAGGACTTTTTCAAATAAAATTTTATATTTTTAATAAAATATATTTTAATGTATAACTTTTTATTATAAAACACAATAAATTTCTTTTGTTATAAATATAAAAAATATATTTTGAAAACACATTTAAGCATTTATTTATTGAATAAAAATATGTTTTTTAAGTACATATTCTAAATTGCTCTACATCCATTATTAGCATAATATTTCAGTATAAACTTAAATGAACATTTCTCTTTAAAAAAAAAAACTTATGTACCCTCCACTTTTTCAGTGTTGTCACATTTGGCAGTCTTATGTTTTTTCTTAGACATATTTTACTTTATTTTTTATTTCTTGATCTTACTACCACACCTTCACTGATATTACAGCTTGATTTAATAATCAAACTGCAATAGTTGCTCAGTTTCAGACTAAAATTCCTAAGGGTATTGTTCCATTGCAAATGTACAGACGAGACAAGACTTGCACAGTTTTACACCAGCAAGTGATTGGTTTGCTTGGCAATTCTCTCGCCATCACCCCACTTGATCGTCCTAAAGCATAAGACCGAATGTCATGGCTACTGAGCCTGGAAACAGTTTAGCGACCAGTGTCCTAATTAGCTCCTAGAGCTAACCTAAAAGCATGACCGAAGTAATCATGGTACCATACACCACTCGCTTGCGTGTCCCACTGCCCACTTGTCATATATCACTAAAATGGGTAGGTACACCCCGTCAACTGCCAAAACATATATGACTATCAATAATTAAATTTATCTCGTCAAAGACAGCAATTTGCCGCCACACCTAGGCCGCTGAATGGCAGCAAGTACCTGTCCATCATTAAAGCACTTGGAACCTTAATCTGGCTAGTAGCCAGCCATATCTCTCAGTTAGTTTCCTACAGCAGCGCGGTAGGAGTCTTTTCCCGTAGGTAAACTACTGATGTTGGTTGAATGAAGCAACCACATCAAGGAACTCCCACACAGTCTGACAATGCGGCCCTCGCCACTTTAACTCGTCGCTTGTGAGTGGCCAATTTTCCACTTGACCTCTAAGTTCAGGGATTCTGTTATGCCCCCCCCCCCAAGAGTTGGGCAGTCAAACATCATATGTTTGTTCAACTGAACCTCCCCACAGACATACAGCTCATCAGCTGCCAGGTGAAACCAAAAAAATATTGGTTTAAATTTACATGGTTGGAGAGTACTTGGGGTCCCATCGTCCTTAAAAATGAAGGAGAGGCATACCATCCCTCCAGATCCTGCATAAATTATACAAGGACCTACCCTTAGTCATGACATGCCATTCTTGCTGCCATGCTTCCATCGTGAGCCTGTAAAGCCTCCTTCGCGTGCAGGAGATGGGCAACTGGTTGAAATTTAGAACCAGCACATTGATATCACCATTCTGCTCTGGTACAGGCCCGGCTCAAAAATGCATCCCAAATACCTCGGCCTCCCTGCCGCTTTGCAATTTACACATAGCCGTCCAAACTTTTACCACTGAATCGATTGGGAGAGCCTTTCCCAATACAGTGGTAGCCTCAGAAGGTTGTTTTAAAAACACCAGTGCATACAATTAAAGCTCTGTGCTGGGCTTTCTGTAAATTTTGAGTAAGTGCTCAATTTCTTTCCAACCTATGTGCCCAAACAAATGCTGCATAAGAGGTCATACTTTCGAAGCACCTCGGTACACCATGATGGCCCGACAGCCTGTAATCCTTTCGAGCAATCCTCCTAAGCTTGTGCAACACAGAGACAGCATCCACTACTACTTGCCTAATGTGGTTGCTAAACAGCAACTTCTCATCAAGCAAAACACCTAGGTACCTACGAATTCAAAACTTGGCTGATGATCACCAGCAAGTGATTTAAAAAACAAATCCTTGCTGTCCTACTAGATTAGTTCTAATTAAGCTGGACTTACTAGTTCAGATGTAATTTCTCTTTCCACCAGCAAATTTGTTTGTTTTTTCCTTCAGATTAATTTTTATGTTCGTGCTGACCTTAAAAATCAGTAATAAATCTATTTTAAAATGTTACCTCAAAGCAACTAAGTTTTTCAGCAGGATCAGTACCATTTTTGTGTTGATGATTCTTTTAAATCATTTTCAGTAGTCTGGAGAATTAGTCAGATATTTTGATATCCTTTCTGTAATACACTAAAATGTTTTAGGGTGTTCTCTTAACTGTAAGCCCAATTATTGTACACACCACTGCTACGGTCCTGCTACAGTTCATGGTTCCAAAATGCTGTGTTCTTTTGAGATTACAATTAATACTTTCATAGAAAGTCATTCATTGGAAGAACAAGACATATTCACCAGATCAAAAACCTGAAGCAAACTAAAACAGTACAATTTTATTCAATAAGATAATGGTCTTATCCGATCTGCCTCAAGATTATGTTCCACCTCCATCAGGCCATCAGACAGCCAAAACTACATCTGCACTGGTCTGATCTAATCTGTCTGCTTTCAGTAGAACTTCACCCTAAAACAGTGCTATTAATTAAATTCCCAAATTCTAATGGGAATTTTATACAGTTATAAATAATTATTCAAATCTGCGTAACTATAATTCCTATTAGATTTCAAGTATTGGTTGTTTAACGTAGTGTTTAAAAAAATTCACATGCCTAATATTTTTTCTCCATACCCAGTATAGTAGGTGCCATCATCATATTAAAGACCATGCCTGGTCATATTAGCCATGCCTCTCTGCCGTTATTCATTACTTTTTCTATCCATCCAATTAATTCTTGTCATTTTCCTCCATATCCACATGCCTTCAATTTTCTTTCTTTTCTGTCAAGTGTCCGTATCTCACATAATAAGTTAGGATGCTTCACAAAAAAAATTTAACAAACCTATTCCTTTTCTGCAGGCTCTTATGGTTGATTTTCAGTAAATTCTTTTTATTTGAAAGGCATGCTTTGTCATAGCTGCTCTTCTTATATATGTCTCACATTTACTGTCACTCACATTGGTGCTTCCCAAATAACAAAAACTATCAACCTGTTCTAAGATGATATGATCTAGCACAATATTAACTTTTACAGTCTATCTACGAACATAGTTCTTGTTTTCTTTCATTTTTAATAGCATTTTAGATAAAGTTTCTAGCATATTTTCCATTTCATTTGTGTAGTTGGCAAATATTACTATGTCAACTGCAAAGCAGATATAATAGCACATACTACTGTAAATGGAAAGCCCATGCTTTCCATTTATTTTGATTTCTTTGGTTTTCTCTTTCATTCTTGCCATAACCTTTTCAGTAAATAAAGTAAACAAGTATGAAGCTAGAGGGCGGGCTTCCTTGTCTTACACCTCTCTTATTTTGGCTCCTTTTGGTGTTCATTAATTTCAATTTCCAATTTCTGCAATTTTGACAAGCTCATGATCAATCTCCAATTCCTCTAATCAAATTTGATTTCCCTCATTACTTGGAATGACAGTTCCCTTTTTATATCCTTTCTGTAATAGACTAAAAGGTTTTCGGGTGTTCTCTTAACCATAAGCACAATTTATTGTACACACCATTGCTATGGTCCTGTCACAGTTCATGGTTCCAAAATTTTGTGTTCTTTTGAGATTACAATTAATACTTTATCAAAGGCTTTTTCTAAGCCAATAAAAATCAAGTCTGTTTTTCTGTTAACTTCTATTTGTCTTTCTAAAAATAATTTGTAATGCTAGTATCACTTCTCTAGTTCCTTTTCCAGTTCTGAACCCCAATTGATTTTCTCCAAGATTGGTCTCAATTCTCTTTTTATTTTGTTTTTCAGAATATTTAGCATAATTTCCTTGAGATAGCAGGTTATTACAGTCCAATGCATTTCCTTTTTTGGGAATTATCACAGTTCTCCCAGCCACTAAATCTGGTGTACTGTCCCTTTTTGTAACAATTTTTAATAAATCTATGCAAATATTCCTTCGCTCTCTCACCCAGCTCTTTTAATATTTCCACCAGGATTTTGCATGCACCTGTTGCTTTGTTATTATTTAGGCTGTTAATAATAATAGTTGAACTATTATTATTAATTAATTATTATTAAACTATTCGTTTAAAATTAAGATTCTGATTATGAATCAGAATTTACACTATTTATGTACACTGATAAAAGATAAGGATAGGGAAGAGTTAAGGGATTGTGGTGTAACTGTGAAATATGGAGTTTATAAGTAACCGACATATCAAGATTTTTGTTCTATGTATTTTTGTTTCTATGATTTTTGTTTCTATGTAATATATAGAAATATTATACTGTACCTTATATTTACTTAGAATTTCATATTTCTGCAACATGTGTATTGTTTAATGTAGTAGCATGAAAAGTCATATTTTATTAGTAGCATGTTTCTTGAAAACTCATAATGCAAAGATGCCTCTGCATCTTTATATTACGGTTCACATCATGCAATGAAAAATAAGACTTAATTCAACCATTCCCCACTGAACTAGATCAGATCATGGAGTCTGACAAGGGCCTTTTAAGTTTATATTATTAGCATCTTACATAATAGCTTGCCTAGATATTTATGCCAATTAAAAGTGTGTTCATTACAGGTCTACTTAAAAACTATGGTTTTAGCCACAATTTTTGTTGTTGTTATAGAAGTTGTTTTGATTGCTAATTTGGCCTTTAAATGATAAATTACAGCGTAAGGTATGCAATCAGTTTTAAAATGAGTTCATTAAATTTACAATTTGATTTACTGAACAAAAAACCTCCTAAATGAAGTTTTTACCTTGTACAGATTAAAGTTTGACTAACTTTACAAGAAAGATTTCACTATGGCTCTTACAGACCGGCTTGGAATATTCGCAGCAATAGTGAAAATATTTACAAGAGTGGATGTAGTAGTGGATTATACACACTGATCAGATAGCATGACTCTAGCAGTAAGAATGCGATTTAACAATAATTAAAATTGCTGTGAATTATTTCACCGGATGAAATATTAATTGAATTTTTTATTGCAAAAGTTTTTTTTGAACAAATCTTTGCTTGTACTAAATTTGATAGAAATTGTTTTTGAGTATCCACTTTGAGTATATGATGAATTGCATGAGAATTTAAGAAATATCAGAAAAATAAAAAGCAAAATCAAAATGTTTTTTGTGATTATGTTTAAAATTTCTTCAAAACAGCACTCTTAATTTTATATTGAGTATATGTATTTTCATCCTTTCTTAGTTATTTCTTAAAAAGAATGAAAAAAAAATAGTAATCAATTGAAATATTCCTATTACTTTAATAAATAAATATTATATCAGCAGATAATTAGAGGTAATTAACTGATGAATTATTGGAAGTAATGTAAAAATTTTACTTAGTAAGTACATAAATAGCAGTCTTCCTAAATAAGACAATTTCATAGTAAGCCCTTAAAGAGTGGTATTCATACTGTAATAGCATTTTGGTGCATTAACTAACTATTTTCTTTTTCCGTGGCAAGTAATATTCTTCTTCTGACAATGAAGACAATGAATACATTTTATAAAAATGGAGGAACTGGCACTTCAATTTGAATAAACTCACAGATTTTTTGTTGCCTACAAAATATCTCAGGGAGATGTATTAAGTGCAGAGAATTTTTTATTACTACTATACCTGTGAATATTTATACTAATTTCTGGGAGGTTTGATATAAATATTATTTTGGAGATATGAAGCGTAAACTGTTCAAGTTAGGTATATGGCTAGTTAATCAAGAAATTAAAAAATATATTTCCAAATGAGTCTTACAATTATAAGTAAATAATGTTATAGTTTTAAAATGTTTTATTTCTAGAATTTAAGAATGTTAAGTCAAACTACTTATGGGGGCTGTAAAAATCACTATTTTCTCATTTTATAGGTGCTGAGAAAATATCTTTGGAAACATTCACGTATCATCTTCATATTATATCCATAAATATATTATTTTGATATTGTTGTGACACTTTTTACTTATCACTTTTTGTTATTTAATGTTAAAAAATAATCATCACATTCTTTTTTATAATTTATTTATTCGTATTTCTAATTTTTATTTTTATTTATTTATTTTTTTTAACTGAAGGAAAGTTACATTAATTGAAATGGTGAAATACTTATAAAGACTGATTGCAATTAAGTAATAGTTGAGAATTTTATATAAGTGCTTTGTATCCTGTGCTATATTTATAAATGAGTAGATTAAAATTATTATTAAACTGATAAATTTACAATATTGAGGAAAATAATAGGTTTTACATCATAAATGATAAAATGAAAATAAACATTACCACAGAAAATGTTTAATATCATTACCATTATTATATGATGCTCTAAATATATATTGTATAGTTCATTTTTGTTAAATTATTTGATATTAATATAATGTAAAATAAAAATATTAATCTTATTTGTAATTAATTAATGAATTAATTCTTATTGTAAATATGTGATTAAAATGTTAGTTATTAATATAAAGATTATTATTATTATGAAATGTATGCATTTGATATGTAGAAATGTTTAATATAGTATTTTAAATGTAATAATATTGTAAAATTTATATATATAAATATATCATTTTTTATATTAATTAATTATTTATATAGTTTTAGTTGTGCATTAGTTAATAACTATTATGTTGTATTATACTATGTAATTTTTCTATTGAAAAGATATTGTTATATCATGCTGTAATGACTGGATATATTCAGCTTACTTACTTTAAATACACTATGTTATATAATAGATCCTGTTAAAATAATATTACAGTAGAGTCCCAGTAATCTTAATTAGTTAACTCGCATTTCAGTTCAGTAACATTGTTGCAAACAGTCAGAGCTAATAACCTCTGAAGGTGTGACTTATCAAACAGCCTGTTTATCGGTAATCATTTATATTCAGCATTATCAATACTTACTCCTGCTTCGTCCTGTGACTCTTTGTCTGATTACCATTACATTCTTTTACCCTGAAAACACTGATAAATATTTCTCATAATTTACATTAACTAACTTTATCAACTGTACTCAAATGAAAAATATGGTCTAAATTTCATTATTATGTATTACTTTATGAGATAATGATATTAGAATATTTTTATGTCAGTAACTGAAAAGTAAGCCACTAACACAGATATACACAAAGCTTGGATGGGTATGTGTCAGGCATGCATACAAGATCATATGTTAATGTGATTCATATGCCACATACTTGGCATATGAATGTGCGGGACTTTGGGTGTGTCAGTTCATCAATATAACAAGTTTTGTGCTTTTAGTATGCCAATTGCTTTGTTTTATATTGGATTATATGACAGTTAAATATTGAAATGGAAGGACTTGTGTATCTAATATGAAATAATTAAATCTGATGTTGTTATATTTTTCTAACAAATAGAGGTTAGGTTGAGATCTGTGAGAGTACAGACGTGTTATTTTTTCCCTGCCTTTGGATGCCCACTGTGTCTTCGTATTCACGGTTTTTTGTTCTTTTTATTATTCGTTGTTTTGTGATGTTTTGTTTAGTTATTTTATGTTCTTGTGTTTTTTTGTTGTTTTCTTTACTTTGTGTTAGTGCTGTACTGGTAACATTTCTTTGCAGGCTAATTAGTGACCTGCATTGTTTGGTTGGTCTGTAATTTCATATTAATTTTCGTTTTGGAGTTATTTGTCGTTTCGTGGTTTAATTTTGTTTTTTTTTTATATTAAACTTTAGTTTAATACTCTGGCCTAGAGTAACTAAGGCTTGTTGACTGGTTACCCAGCTGGTTATATAATTTTTTTTTTTTTGGTTTGTTTACGTTCGCGTTATGGAGTTACCTAACTTGAACTTTACATGTTTATAGACTTAAAAAAATTAAAATTTTTCTATCAGCTGTTTCAAACAGTGAAATTTTGAGAAATAAATTCCCTTACAGTGTTTTATTAATGTTTTGAACTTGAGAATTTCTTTATACTTAAAGACTTATCTTTTTTTGTGTTTCCCAGATATTCTTGTTAATCAGCTGAATTAATAATCTTGATTGATTGAATTAATTTGAATCATTGACTGATTTAAATTAATTAACTTATTTTGTTTATTTATATTTTGTGTTTTTTTTTTTGGATTATGGCTGAACAAGATCAGCCCAGAGATGTCCTCCCGGAGGTTTTCACTCCAGTTGGAGGAAGAGATCCAGTAGGGAGAGGCCTTCCCAGGTTATTATCATCCATGAGGTTGAGTCAGAATTGTGAAAGTGACAGTCTTGTGGAAATGGTGGTCGAGGAGATCAGGCATGCTGAGTGGCTACTGATTAAATCTTGAGAAAGAAAGAAGGGAAAGGCATTGATCTGGCAGCGGCAGAGGGCTGCGGTTGTGCCAGTTTCAGTCACTGGAGGCGATGTTGGTGCCAAGCTGCTTGAGGAGGAAGTTCAGCCTCCTGTAGTAGGCTCTCGTGCTGTTGTGGGTGTTAAACCAAAATTTTTGAAGCCAACCAGGAAACGACGACTGCGTCTTTCTCCCCCCATACCACCAGCTACGGAGGAGAAAAAGAAATCAAAAGCAGGCAGTAGGAGTTCCTTCTCCTCATGGAAGGAGGCCTCAGATCTGGATCAGAAATATGCCTCCCTGATGGAAGAGGGAGAGCTCAAGGAGGAGTGGGTGATGAATGGTGTGACTTCTAATCCTGGCAAGTGGAGGTGTACCTAGCTAATAATATGGCTATTCTTCTCCGTTATGTTAGATAGCTTAGTTCTCTAGTTAGCCAACATGTAGATACGAATGCAGAGATTAAGGAGTGTTCCCATAATATGGATCGTATTGCTCAGATGGTAGAACTATTCTGAGACACGTTGGAGGATACATCTGAGGAGCTAAAGAGGACGCAGTCGACTTAGTTGGACCTATTAGATGAAGCTACGGAAATTTATCTTGTTGATTCTGATGTAGCCATCAAATGACAGATGGAAGTGCTCCTGGGATAGATGTGCGGAAGGCACTGGAGAGTGGGGTAGTTGACAGTGAATTGCCCCAGCTGATCCTTCAGAGGTGGCCCAAGGAAGTTTACATCCACTGTGGTACTGGAAAATGTCAGTGGAGCTGATGACCTTGCATGGATGGGACCTGATAGCCAATCTATGTCTCCAAAATGGGAAGTGACATTTTTGAAAACATTCCTCTAGAATGCTCTTTGTCATTCAAACAGTAGACGCTGTGACATTATCCTGTTAAACCAAATTTAATCATGACCTCTTAACACGTACCTCTATCACTATAAGCATTTCTCAGCATCAGAAGTAATGATTACTGTGTGACCACTGATCTTCAAAAGGTTTGGACTAATTCCACATTTGTTAAAAATGTATAGATCTGTTAATTCATTTTGATTTGGTTTACTATTTACTTTCACTTTGTTTATTTAAAGAATCAGGATTCACATTCAGAATTTCATTAAGCCAGTTCAGAATTCTAATCATGCTTCTTTATTGACATCAGTCAGTTTATGTACTATCAATAAATGGATCACAAACATTACCCAGATTGTTTCATTTTTCATTCTACTTCAAAATAGCATTTCACGAAGAATTCTTCCACACCTACTCATATTAAATTCTTGGCAGTAACTTCTTTATATGTAGGCTGATTTGAACTCAATAAATGCACTCACTATGAGTATGCGTTCCCACACTGACTCATCACTTGTCTATATCACTTGCTGAACATAAACCGCATGACTGGACAGTTCTGATGAATAACCCCCATCACTCTTTAGGAGTGGCTTCCACAGCTTATTGAAAACTATCACATTTCATAAGCACACCCATTAAAACATTGGCATAAAAGATTGAAATTGATAGAAGTTATGATTTAAATTTATATATGTATTTATTTATTAAACTTCTGAAGAAATAATTCTAAGTAACGAGATTTTGGAATGACATTATAAGCAGAATTATAAATGGAAGCAGTTATAATCTACACTATAATAAATTATTTAAAGGTGCAAATTTTCAGCATAGGTAAAGTTGATTCATTTCTATAAAGTATAATCAAGTTATGTTCTTATGAATATTTGACATTTTGCCACTTGGTATATAGTTTGAGTTCATCAATGGAGTAAATAATTAAGAAATGGTCAGTTTAAGAAAAGTACAGGCTGACCTATGTAGATCAGCCTATACTCAGCCATGGGGTTGAGTACGTAGTGTCTTGGCATCTCATGCAGAGGTCCCGGGTTCAAATCCCAATTTCCAACAGGCCAATGACCATAGCTGGTGATGTTCGTTCTTTCATAGAAAAAGAGAAAAAAAAAGAAAAGTACATTGTATTAACTTTTTTTTTTATTTATTCAGTTATTGAATAATATAATTTTTCCATACATTTTTCAAAAAAATATTAAAAAAACTACATTAGAAATAATTGTAAGATCAAAATATTGTTTTATCTACTTATTATAATTTTCAAGAAAAAAGAAATGAATGATACAGTTTACTGTGTGGTAATGTATATTATTTAATGTGCCTATTTTGCACTATTTTTTAATGAAATAAAGTTATAAATACATTGTTATAAATTGTAATTATTTAACGATAAATAAAAAATATCATTAATTAAAGCATATCAATCTATATAGTTATTATAATCTTTATAAATGCATATATGTATTTGGCTGTGTCTTTAAAAAAAAAACCTGTATACATATTTTGTAAACCACAATTAACTATTATTTTATTGAAATTGTCCAGTTTTATTGTTTGATGTTTGTTACACTTATTTCTTCTTTATTATTATTTATTATCATGTATACTGTATTATTGTGAAAGTCAGTAAATATTCTGATTTCAAAAATCAACTGTGGTTTAGATTTTTCTTACAAGAAATGATTAATGTTGGAAAAAAGCTTTACCAATGAGTGTTTACTGAAAAATAGTATGATAGAAAGGGAAATAAAAATTTCTTCCATTAGTTAAACATTTTTAGTTAATTCTCATTTAAATATATATATATTATTATTGTTTTATTGTATGATTCTGGTAGCTTAATCAAAATCAGCTCATTTCAAATTAAACAGTAAATTCATTGTTAAAACATCTGCCATAATTATTTACAAATTTTTTATTTTTAGCAGTAAGAAATATTTTATTAATTGATTTTTTTAAATAGTGCTATTGTTAAGTTTTGACATAATTACTGTTGATTTTAGATGTTACATTATTTCTGTCTTTCACATTAACATATTTTATATAGGTGACCAGATTATTTTGAAAGAACCAAGACTCCTTTATAAATGAATTATGTGAGTAAAAATATAGGTTGCTTTATTTGTATTATTTTCCTAGTTGTTGTATTATATAACTATATGTTGAAACTGATACCTTGGATTTCTTAAAAAGTAATAAGAAAGCTGACAACACAGTTGTAGGACTTTACCACCACGCGGCTTTTTTTATACACAGCTTGCACACACAACTTAATTTAAAATATTTATCATTTTATTTAAATATAATATTTTTTGTTTATTTAATTCAATGACAATTATGTCAATGCTACACTGTGCTCCTTGTGGTGAGAGGGGTTATTAATGACACACTTTACCCACTTAGCCACTGGTTTACATGAGAATTTTTTGGGGTGAGGATGCAATTTTGCAAAAAGATTGTTTTGGAAATATTATTATTTTTTAATTGTTAACAAATGTGCCTAAGAAAAATAAGGTGAAATCTCGAGATACTGAGGGTGACCTTGCTGTACAACCATTCCCTTGACCTTTTAGTTGAAATTTTAATGTCATCAATGCCCCATACATAGAAGTAATCTGACCAAGTTTGGTTAAAATTGGTCGGTAGTTCTGGAGGTATAAGGTGATTTAGAGGCCAACACCCTGAACACACACCCTTACATACCAAGATCCGGAAAATTTCCATCCAGGTTTTTGGGTTCCTTAGGTGTCAAAATGTAAAAAACCGGTGAAAACCCATATGCCCAAATTAGACTGATTACCATTCTTTTTCCTTCTATAGCTATAGCTCAGCTATAACAATAGGTGGGAAAGTAAAAAAAAATGTTACTTTCTATTATAAAAATGTATAAAATTACAAATTTTTTATAAGTATTGCCATATAACTAAAAAATAGTTTAAATATGTATTTAGGCACTGTATTTTCTGTACTGGATCATAAGATCTGGTAAAAAATATAGAAATTGTATACAACCAGGTGGGCTAATAGTTATTTTCCACAATTAATGTGAAAACAGTTAATTTTTTTTTAATTTCACGTTTAATAAAATCAGAGGAAGCACTTCATACCTTCTTTAGTTATTTCCAAAGTAATGGAAACCTTTCTGGTTGATGTTTGAGGGCTGTTTTCTAATGTCTCCACAAAAATTTGTTTGTTTCCTAAACTGCGACTAGTTCTAGGCCTATCTGATCATGAAGTACCCCAGTATTTTCAAATTTTATGTTCAACTTAAAATAAATAAATGTTGATGGGTGGTAGTAGAGAATTAGGAAATTGTACGTGGAATTATTCGTGGACAGCAACAATATGCTTATTTTTCCAGAACACTTAAACATAAAAATTAATTTTTGTACTTAAATGTCATTATTCTCAAAATTAGGTACTGAAACACAATGAACTGAACAGCAATTGAATAATAATTATATCAACTGAATACTACCAACTAAAAAACCAAAATTTTTCACCTGTTTCAGATTGTGTATGCATGTACATCTATAAACACTTTGAGCTGTTATAAAATTTACCATTCTTTCTACACAAGAGATTTCTTTATTACTTTTAAATAAATTCAGGGAGGTATTTTACAGATAATCAGTACTTTTCATTCACTATGTTTATTTTATAACAGGCAAATAATATAGACCAGAAGTTGTTTACAAGCTATAGAGCATGGAATTGTTTTGGTTAGCTCCTGAATTATGTTAAAAGAGATTTAATCAGTGTGTGTATGATAAACAGTGAACTAGGAAAGGGATTAATCATGAACCCCATGTTAACATGATATTGACTTTTCCCATTAATCCAAAGCAACTGAAAACTATGTAGTAGTGACCAAACTGTAACAAATTCATTGTTTCCAGCACCCATAGAACAAACTGAACAGTTCTTTTAGATTTACCTAATTAATGTAATTGTCAGTAATTGGAGATTTTTGTTTGGTAATCTGAAATAGTATTCTTTTGACATTGTTTAAACTATATTTATTTGAAAATTTTATTAATTTTACTTGTTAAAATTCATCAAATAATTTTTAAAAAATTGAAATTGATTATTTAATGTTCTCATGATTTGAAAAAAAATGTTAAGAGAATTTTCAGTATTCATTTAATAATGCTCGTGTCAAAGAACCTCTGTAAATGGTTTAGGGTGACATAGCAATGAAACAATTTTCATAATATTTATCTAGGTTAAAAATTCATCTGAGAAGGAATTATTATCTTTTAACTCATGTCAATTGATAATTGCTTCTTCTTCAAGCATCTGCTTAATGTTAAAATGTATGACTTTTTTGTGATAAAAGTTTTAGAAAGCCCATGTATTAGTTTGTGATATTTTTACCTTTCATCATTGATTATTATCTATATTATATACCTATTTGAGAGCAGTATGAATTTCTGGCTGATTAATAAAAAGTTTGAGCCTAAATAATTAATTTTGTACAAAGTAATTATTTAAATTCGTGGATGTTTTCAGTTGATAAAAATATTAATTTCAGCTTCACGTTTTTTCATTTTTTAAGTGATTAATAATTTTCATTTTTATGAAATATCTCTTTTTTTGAAAAAAAAATCAAATTATAGAATTTATAACAAGAATGTAGTTTTACAACTATATCTTATCTGGTCAGAAGTACTTTTTTTTTGTGATACCTGATCAAAAACCAGGATATATCTATAAATCTGGTCACCACATAAGTGCACAGGTAATATATGTATTTTTTTTTACAAGATAATTAATATAAATTATTTACGTTGTAAAAATTTGATTAATTTTTGTAATGATTAATAAAACTTAACTGTTAGTAATTTCATATAGATTTTAACAAGTATTATAAGTAATATGAATATGTATTAAATTAAAACTGATATGTTATGATTCAATTTGAAAACATGAAAGTAGCTTATAATTTAATTCTCATTAGAATATATTATAAATTCCTAAAAATATTGGTTTAGGAGTTTATTTATTTTTTTATTTATTGTTAAAAACTGTTATTTCTTAATTTAATTTTGCTTACCTGATAGTTGTGCTGAATTATCTATAAAATAAATTTAAAAATTCAGCAAACTATAGAAACTAATGACAATACTTTTTCTATCACCTTAACTTTATATGTATATAATGACAAGAATTATTATTAAATGTTAGTAAATAGTCATGTAAAGTTTTTTCTGCTTTATATTATAATACTGGTTATAATAATATTTATAATAATTATTACGATAGATTTGAAAATAATTAAAAAGCATTTATCTTTTAAGAAAAAATAATGTTTTGTAATATTGCATAATATATCCACGTAAAATATTTTTGCAGTAATGTGATAGGCCACGAGTACACGTAGTGTATCGCTGTGTAGTATTTTATTGTGAAATCGAAATCATAAAAATTAATAAAAAATATTTTCAACTCATGACCAAAGCTGAATATAACTGAGCTTATTAGAAAAATAAAGAGAATGTATATTTATTTATTATACCTCTTTCCTGTAATGGTACAGTCATATAGAATCTTTAGGGAGACCTAAATATTTTGAGTTATGAAACATCTATTTCCCCCTTCTTTTTTGGGGCTTCTATATATGAATTATGAATAAGAAATGATTAGAAGCCCCATCTTAACCCAATAAGGACCTTGGTGTCAGGTTAGTCATTTTACAGAGCCATCAGATAGGAAACTGAATCAGTGTGGATACTAATCCTCTGATCGGCATATCCACTTTCAATTAAATCACAAATACTTATATTATTTAAGATATAGCAATTTAAACAGATTTCTGAAATGACATTATGCATCCAGGATGTAACAGAATCCAAAAAAACAGGGATGAAAAAAAGAATTAGTAGTGAAAAATTAATGGTTTAATTGGCCATTAAGGAAGACAAGTAATTTCAACCAAAGCAGTACTTCCATCCCTTTGAAATTCCCTTCCATTATGGTGGTCACCCATCCCTTTGAAATTCCTCAGAAGATCAGGATATTTTACTGAAGATGGAAGCAACATATTACTGATCAATCTTGTATCAAATATACACTGCAACAAATTGCTTTTCCCCCAAATACTAAGGAGCAACCTGAGAACCAGTAGAGTGAAGGAATATTCTTTAAGGAAATTCTCACATATCCAAAATTGGGTGGCAGTTCCTGAAATCCAACTGTTTATTGAGAATACCAGGTAGTTAGTTGGGATTTTTAGGCTGGATGCTCTTCCTGTTGCCAACCAATAAGCAATGCAAGCAGTAGATGATATGAATGATCATCCTGCATTCATATTGTAACGGGTAGTGTAGCTTCCCAAAGAAGAAAGAGAGAGGAAATGAAGAATGATAAATCTAAAAGAAACAACAATTGTACCTAGAAAAGATTAATAGAAAGATTAGTAGAAGGTGCGGACAATAGAAACTCTTGTGCTTTAACAAACAAGCAAAAGGGTGGATCAGCTACTTGTATTACAGATAAAGCCGTAGGCCCAGAGATATAAGTACTGCCAAGAACCAGTGAGTTACCGTTTCCACTCAGTGATGACAGTGTCCAGGAGTATTTGGAGTAAATGTGTGGTAACAAACAAGTGAAGGGTGTGTCATGAGTATTCCATTTTTGGACAGTGGTTAAGTACAAGAAGCTGTTCGGTGAGTTCTTTGTGAACTGGGATCAAAGTGATATTAATTTATAAAAGTATATGCTAGTTTCTTTTGTAAACATTAAAATTGAATAAGTCTCGCATAAAGTGTGAATTGTTGACTTTATGATTGTTATCTTACTGTTACTTCTCTTGTTAATTCTGTATTAAATTTCTATTAGTTACTGTAAACTTCAAATTAAAATCAGGATTGTGTTTTACTAGTTATAATTGACCTATATGTTTTTTTATGTTACATACATTTTTGTTATCTGCATAGGATCACTTTAGTCAGTCCATTATCCAAGTCTCTTCGAAAGGAGTGTTCGAGCCTTGCGGTCCTCCCACTACTTTTTCAAACATTCCGATCTCCGTACCCTTTCTGATATTGAAACTGTTCATGTTGTGAATTTCTTTCTTGTGAATGTGAAGTGAGAGTTTATGTCCTTCATTTTTTTCATTTAATTCTGTCTTATCTGTGGTATCTTCTGGTATAAGGCAAATTTCCTTCAGATCCTCTCTTATTTCTCTGAGCCATCTACATCCTGTCTTTGTGTTTTTCGAGTTGAGATTGTAATGTACCAGATGTTTCAGAAGTCTTGAATCTTGCATCATCATGATGTGTCCAAAAAATCCTAGTTTCCTCTTATAGCATGGTATTGGTGATGGGTTCTAACTCTTTGTACTCAACTTTGTTGGGCTTGATCCACTGCTGCCCGTCATTCTGGTACTTTTTGTTGATGAGTGTTCTTACAACTGTTCTTTTGATTTTCTGGAGTCTGTTGGTCTTCGATTGTTCTTTCAGGTAGAAGAGTGTTTCTGTTGCATATGTGGCTTCCAGTTTTATAACTGTGTTGTTATGTTTTATTTTTGCGTTTACGGATAGACATTTTTTACTGTAGGTGTACCAGGTTAATTTTTGTGCTTTAGCTAGTTTATTTATTCCTGTTTGGATCGAGGTTTTTTGTTTAGATTGTTTGTTATTATTTCTCTGAGGTATTTAAATTGAGTTACTATCTTGATTTTGTTATCATTTATGTTTAATTTTTTAATTGTGTTGGTCTCTGGGGCATAATTTCTGTCTTTTCAAATGATATTTTGAGGCCAATTTTATTAACAATGTTTTGAAGTTCTAATATCTGTGTTTTAGTTTCATCAATGTCACTTGCTAACAGTGCCAAGTCATTGACGAAGCCAAGGTAGTGTTTTGATTTTGATTTTTTGGCCTATTTTTATTTTTGGGAGGCATTTTTTGAGTCATTCCTTCATTACCATTTCCAGAGTGCAGTTTAATAGTAGTGGTGAGAGTCCATCACCTTGGCAAAGTTCTGTTTTGACCTCAAATGATTCCAAGAGTTCGCTTCTGGATACTTTTGACTTGGTGTTTGTGAGGGTCAGTTTTATGAAGTTTATTAATTTGGGATATAGTTTGAGGTGTCTTAAAATTTTTAGTAGGGATTCTCTGTGGATGCAATCATATGCTTTCTTGAATCTATAAATGTATCACCATGTCTCCTTCTTTTTCTGTTGTAATCCATTATTAGCTTGAGATTCATAATCTTGTCTGGACAGTTCCTCCAGGAACTGGTCTGAAACTTCCCTGGTATTCTCTTACTTCTTTTTCAAGTTATAAACCAATCCTGTGAGGATGATTCTTGAAAAGATTTGTATGTTGTGCCCGCTGTAGTTGTTAGAATCTGTTTTGTCTGCTTTTTTTCATAGCAAGTGGATGAGGGCCGTCATCCAGTGTTCTGGTAGTTCTTCTTTGATCCAGATGATAAGCTATTGATAAAGGACAATTTTTGCTAGTCCTCCTGCATGTTTCCAGATCTCTACAAAGGTGTGATCTTCTCCTGCCACTTTGTAATTCTTCACCTCATCCAATGTTTGGTAAACGTTTATTGTGGTTGATGTTTTCCAGTTGTGACATTATTGGGGTGCTGGTGTCAAGTTTAGGTGTTTTGTTGGTTCTTTGTATTTAGGAGTCTTTTGAAATATTTAGCAAGGATTTCCACATTGTCTTTATTATTATGGGCCAGATTATTGTTTTCATCCTTCATTAGTAGGGTTGCCAGTTTGTATTTTTGGAGTTGTTTTTTGAAGGTTTTGTGGTTTTGACTGTGTTTTGTTGAATTCTTATTTTATTGATTTCAGTGTACCTTTATGGTGTTGTCTTTTTATTTTCCTTAGGGTTCAGGTGGTTTCTTTTCTTTGTTTTATTAGATTTTTGAAGGATGTTTCTGATTTTTGGGATTGGTGTAATAGTGGCCACGCTTGATGTCCCTTCTCCACTGTTTTGTCACATCCACTATAACACCATTGATGCTTTTTATGAGATTTTATTGGGGCCAATTCCTCTGCAATTTGTTTAAAGTTGTTGACTAGGTCTTACACAGTTTATCTACGGTTGTTATTTTTTGGTTGCTTTTTGTGATTTTACATTTTTACATATATTTTAAAATATAAAAAAAAAATATATATATATATATATAAACACAATATTTACTGTGTTCATATAAATTTTATAAAACTATTAATGAACAGACTGATTAGTAACAAAATGTTATTTTGATCATGACAGGTATTCAGGATATTCACATTCTAAGCAATGAATTAAACTGATTCCTCTAAAGGTACTAAAATTCTTAGTCACTGATTTTATTGTGCCATGATAACAATTTTTAGAAGTAATCTCATTTTAAAAAAAGTAACTGTACTAAAACTTTTCAATAAATTAAGTACTGATTTTTAATATCAAGCTGTGATAAAAATGACAGCAGTGAAAAAATTCAGAAAATATGAAATTAAATAATATTCAATATGGCTATACCTTCAACTGGTACAAAACACCTCAACATTATAGAACGTTAATATTAACAGCAGATGATTAGAGTACCAGTTATTCATCAAAATTATTAGTGGCTGAAAGTAATACTTTTTATATGCAAATCATGATGACTCAAATGAAATCTTTATTCAGAGCTCATTAAATTCTTTTCCTAAAAAATAATTGTTATTAGAATACATCTAATTGGTGGTGAGCCCTGAACGATACAGTCCTGCCACATTGATACTAAACTCTAAATATTGTCAAAGAACTATCTTCCATTAGCGTGTAGAAATCTACTGTATAAACAAATTTGATTCACTTAGTGATAAATCAGGCCAGGAGCCTCTACATCGGTGAGCCAAAAGGGAACTCCCTGAAATGATTGCGGGCATTTAAAAAAGGTCATTAAAAAGAGATGTCCGCATAAAGTCTTGTACTGCACATCAAGTTGTTACAGTTCATAAATATATGGACATACGGTTTTTTTTTAACAAAATTAAATTAATTTTATTTACTACACTCCATCATCATACAATACTTCAGAAAGAGAAAATATAATAAAACAACATAACTAGTGCTTAACAAATAATTAAACATTTAGTTGTGTTGTATTTTATTCAAATTAAATGTAAGATAAAATAAATACTTGAATCAATATTAATTTAATCTACCCCATATAGGTAGATAAAATTTAATATCCTAATGAGTGCTTAATAATAATTGACCATATGATTTTGTTGTATTATGCTCTGCAGGTATCCTCAACAGGAAATAAATAAGACGCTGCTATTTGGCTGGACCCTTTTCATTGTCTATAGTCAAGTTAGTGGAAGTCTTTCCACAGTGAGCACCTGGATGTAAGGCATTGGTTTGTCCATGGTACTGGAAAAGACTGAAATTCTGGTGATTTCTATAGCAAAAAGAAGACCGACATTGGCGGTCAAGATTCAAGGAAGGAAAATACTGTCAAAACCTGCCATTAAGTATCTAGGAATCTGGTTTGACGCTCATCTGAGGTTTGGTAGGCATGCCCTCGAAGCCACTGAAAAAATGGAGAGGATAATGCGATACATAGCCAAAGTGTAGAGGGCCGGGTCAACAATGGAGGAACTACTGACAGGAGTGGTCCATGCCACACATATATGGTACTGAAATCTGGGCAGATGTTATTATATATGGAAGATATAGGGAAGCATTGAAGTCTTTTCATAGGAAGTGCCGTCTACAGGTAGTGGCTTCTTACAGCACCATATCCCAGGAGGTGGTCAAAGTGATAGCTGGATTGGTCCCAATTGACCTAGAGATAATTAAATGGAGAAGGTTATGCCAAAGTGGACCACTGATTGCTGCCAAAAAGAAACGTATCAATTTGGATATTATGGAGGAGTTGATAGGAGTGTGGCAGGAGAGGTGGATCCACACTACGAAAGGTAGGTGACTGATTGGGGACGTTGGTGGATGGATTCGGAGAACTCATGGCTCAATGGATTTCAATTTAATGCAGCTTCTGTTGAGCCATGGGAGCTTTAGAGACTATTTGTATAGATTTGAGCTCGATTATACAGATAGTTGCCCTGTTTGTGGAACAGAAGAGACATCTTATTGTGTCTTTTTCCGGTTTTGAACTAGAGCGTGGTGTCTTGAACACTTTGAGCAGGAAGGATATGTTCTTACCTGAAGACTTTGAGCAGATTATGTCAGTGAAGGAAGAGAACTGGAATGCTGTGGTGAGATTTGTAGACATACTGCATGTCACTTAAGAAGGCCAAAGGGGATCTATGAGTTGAAGGGTTGCTTTGTGGCAGACAGGGCTGCAGTCAAAAGTCTAGAGGGCCCCCTGATCTTGTTGGGGTCGACTGGATGCAGTGAAGCTGTGGTCACTTCACTGGCATAGGCCTATAGGTAAGTTCCCCTGTTCTGAAGCTTAGACTGTGGATGTCCTGATAAGCTCTGTGTAAGTACCTGAGAGTGTGCATGATGTTGGCTGTGTGTGTGTATGTGCATGTGTACTGCAATATGTTTGAATGTTGTGTGGATTTGGTGTTTGCCTGTGATGGCTGACTGTGTGTGTGGGCATAATTGTACTTTGCTGTGTCTTAGTGTTGCTTGTGTTTTGTATCTTTGTGTTGAGTGAGTGATTTTATTGGTGTTCCTTGATAGCAGTGTCTGATTATGTGAGAGGGTGTTTCTCTCTTCGTGAAATAATACTGCATAAGTGGTTTCCAGGAGTGGTGGGTAGCCAGGGGTGGAGGTTTAGTCAGTAGCGCGCAGGAACACATACGCACCTAATAATATCTTACGGAACCTGTTAGGAAGCCCGACGCTGCCTAGGCACCCATAAATGGGGTTCCTCCACCTTAAAAAAAAGAGAGTTAGTGAAAGTCTTCAGTTAAATAAGCAAAATAAAATAAAATATCTTTAAAACCTTTTATTGAAAATCCATTGACTTGGTATTATGTTGATCCCATCCTAAATTATTATTATTATATTACTTTATTATGATTATTATTAAATCATTATTATATAATTCATTATTACTAATGGAAATTATCATACCTGACCAGTGTTAACTACTAGTAGAACACTTAATTATTCAAAATGATAAATTAAATAAATTGCTGTTAACTTTCAACTTTTATTGAAAACATCTTAATCTAAGCCCGTACCATCCTGATTAATATTTTTCAACATTATTAGGTTTTTTATTTTTGCGCACGCGCGAGTGGGAACTTTAAGAGAAATTTTGGTGTTTTATGAAAATGTAATATGTATGTAGGTAGGTAGAAATATTACAATTTTGTCATATTGTCTTTAACGAGGTCTTTTATATCTTTCTTGCAATATAGAACATGCCTTCTATTTATGTCTGTTTCAGGTGAACCAGCACAATGATGGTGGCCATGTGATTCCCACAAACCCAGACACACGTGTCTGGGAGCTTCCTCCAAACATTAGGGCCCCACAGAAGGCAAATTCCTGTCAGACCGAAAGGCTCTAGCACCAAAAGTACTTCAGAGGATGCATTGAAGGGGAATATTGCTGGGAATGCAAAGCACATACATGCTTAGTCTCCCTGTATCAGCCCCAGTCAATTACTTCTCATTGGTCTACAGCATCGGAATGCAAATACCAAATCCATCCATAAATAAAATAAAACAAATAAAATCTATAACCGCCACTTAACAAATAATAACTCGCCAGATAAAATAGAAAGACACAGCAGTAAGGAAAATTTTTCCAGGTTCTGCAATTTGTAGGGAGAAAACAAACTTTCGCCATCCTTGCATTCCGTTTCGATTCACTTAGTACATACATGTATTTTATCAATATACATTTTTAACTTTTTTGCTATTATTGCTATAATATAAACTGAAATTACTCATGCTTATAAGAAATCTATTTACTCATAATTTTATATGTAAGATGAAAATGCAAAAACAAAAATTAAGTAATTTAAAGAGTTATAACTCATCCCATTTTTATTAACATCTTTTCACTTGCTATTCTAATCTTCCATTTCTTCATTTCATTATCAGCTTCTGTATCACTGTTTTCTGTATAGTCAGACAAATTTTCTGAATCACCATTAACATTAATGATAGGTTAACTTCATTAATGCCTTAGCTGGTTCCCTGAATTGTTCTGTGCATTCTTCCTCCTTCTTTGATGTGACTACATTTTCTTTACCACACCATTCTCAGACATTTTTCTCTTTCCCAATTTCAGTTATTTTACACTTATGACATCTTTCAAATTAGATGTAGTATTTTTGGATGTCTTATAGTTCTTCAGTTAAAGCCAAATTAATAAAATTTCATCTGGTGTAAGAAGAAAGACAGATAACACTGATAAACATAATTTTTGTTTCGTAACATGGAATACATGATTTTTATCTGTTTTTGGTGCTGAAAATGAATATGAACTCAGAATCTTTCTATCGCCCACCATTTTGAAAAAAATTTAATTATAGGATTTTTTTCATGTTTCAACGTACAGTTGGCATTTTAAGCTCCTATAATGTATTTTGTTAGCTCATTTTATATTGTTTAACTTTGTTAACACAGTTTGTAAGCTATACATAAAAAATACAAAGAATTAAATCATATTGTAGTCACATATTATGACATCATATCTAACACTGAAGAGTGAGCCTTCATGGAGAAGATTAACCATGTCTGTGCAGGTCAAAATATGTAGCTGAAAACACAACTGTGTTGTTTATACTAAGCACTGGATTTAGCAATGAACTAATTTTGTTCAGTCTTATTGCTATCTTAAGTTTGTTAACAGTGCAGTTTCATAACACCTTGAAATGTTGTAAATGGTGTGGATGCCTTTTGTTATGTATGTGGTGAGTTTATCGTAAAATCAAATAGAAAAAACATTACACCTCTAATTAAAAAAGCATATCATTTGTACTTTCAGTGTAAAATTGGTGATTGGGATAAGATGTGGGCTCCTCATATGGTATGCACTAATTGTCTGTATATTTAAGAGGATGGCTGAAAGGTACACAGAAGGCTTTGCCATTTGGTGTACCTATGGTTTGGCATGAACCAAAGGATCCTGTAACAGATTGTTAACAAGTGTGTCTGGAATTTCTAAAATATCTAAACATACTGTAAAATATGATACTGATTACATTGCCATCTGTAATCAGGCCTGTACCTCACAGTGAAATTATTCCAGTTCCTGAGCCACCTGTGAATGTATGTTTCGAAAGCGGCGATGAAAAATCAGGCAGTACTGAAGAAGACAACAATGATTTTGATCTTGAATTATCTTCAACAAGCCATGTCTTATATCATAAGGTGAATTAAATGACAATGTTAGGGATTCAAATTTATCAAAAAATCAAGCTGAACTGTTAAGATCAAGACTACAAGGTTAGAATTTAATTAAAAAAAGAAAAAATACAAAAAATTTGGGCTTTTGAAGCCAACAAAAAGAACTTTCTCAGTACATTATTAATGAAAATAATTTGGTTTAGTGGACAAATATTGATGAGCTTATGTTTTACTAAGGACAAATTCATAAACCTGAGGACTAGTGCCTTTTCATAGACTCATCCAAATATAGTTTAAAAGTGGTTCTACTGCACAATGGTAATAAATATCCTTCGATACCAATCGCTTTGGTATTAATTTAAAAGAGACATAAAATGTGATGATAGACATTCTAGAAAAAATAATTTATATATAACATAGCTGGAACATATGTGGTATTTGAAAGTTATAGCTATTTTGTTAGGCATGCAGCTAGGCTATACTAAGTACACGTGTTTTCTTTCTGAATGGAACAGCTGAGCTAGTAATAAACATTATGTTACCAAAGAGTGGAAGAAACAAGACAACTTAACTCCAAATGGGAAAAATATTATTCATGAACCATTAGTTGAACCCAAAAAAATATTTCTACCCCCTCTCTATATCAACCTAGGACTAATGAAAAAAGTTGTAAAAACAATAAAGAAGTATAGTTCCGGATTTTTGTACATCGGGCAGAAATTTCCGAATGTAAGTGAAGGAAAAATTAAAGAAGGAATATTTGTTGTTCCTCAAATAAGAGAGTTGGTCAAAGATGATGTATTTAACTTAATGTTAAATAATGTAGAAAGTGCAGCTTGGGCTTCATTTAAAGACGTTTGCAGAAACAAACAAAAGTCTGAACATTATCATGATATTGATAATCAACTTCTTACTTCATGCAGAGCTATGGGATGTAATATGTCTTTGAAAATACATTTCCTCCACTCACATCAAGATTTTTTCCCGAACAACCTCATTGACATGTGACAAACACGATGAAAGTTTCCACCAAGACATTTTGGTGATGGAAAGCTGCTATAAAGGGAAATGGAATACTAACATGCTAGTTGATTACAGTTGGAAATTAATTTGTAATGTGCCTGAGGCTATTTATAAAAGAAAAGCATCAGCAAACTCATTCTAACACAGGAATGGCCATGCAAAATTAAAGATTTTACAGATTTTAACTAAATTTTCCCTTAATTTTTTTTTAAAAATAATTTATTTAAAACTAAGAGTGATAGAAAAATTATATTTACAAATTTGTAATGTACACAAAAAAGCAATTCAAAAAATGGTATCACACTTAGAGAAACATTAAATTATTTTTTTTTGTCCATCAGTGTATTAGTTACATTTTGTAACTGATACTTTATCAGTGGCTAAGTGAACATGCCACAGTTTATTCTGTTTTATTAGTTCATACAATTCAACTTTTAGAATTTCTTCTCTGAGAGGAACATTGTGATTTCATAACCCATTTTGGATATCTACTTTTATTACAATATGACACTGATGCTTAATCTATCTCTTCAATTTTTTTTCTTCAAATAACTTTTTAATTCATTTCACTATGAGTAATCGGTAATATTTGAGCTTGATTCCCACATATGAAACAATCTGGAATAAATCCATTTCATCTACTACATGAAGTATTACAAATGTTTACCATTTTGATTAAGGAACTGTCATTTCTTTTAAACGTCTTACTTATATGACCAAATTTTACTGTGAGTTTGGCTGATATGAATGTAGGTTTTGTTGGTGCAGAAAACTGAATAACCTTCTTCCCTAGACTTCTATATTTGTTGAATAGAAATCTTTTTTTATTATACACTATGCTTTTCTACTAGAATCGAATTGTTTGTTTTAATTTTTTGGACATCTAAATTCCATTAATTTAAAAGTTTTGCTGAAGCTGTCTTTCCTTTGAAACTAATTCTGCCTAAGTTTCAAAACCAACTTCCAACATGTAGAAAAACGTTTATCATTTTTTAACTTTCTTGATATGTTTTTTTTCTTTCTTTATATTTAAATATGATTTCTATTATGGTTTATATATTTCGATATGTACTGAACGTGAAATACACGCAGGTCTATTTATATTTTTTTATCCCATTCAAGTGTCCTCTCCCTTTTTCTGCTTAGCCTCCGGAACCACCGTAAGGCATTACTTCAGAGGACGAGTGAGCGTGATGTGTATGACTGAAATGTAGTGTTGTACAGTTTCAGGTCGACCATTCCTTAGATGAGTGGCTAGCTGAAACCCAAATACCAAGGTACAATTGTATCCACGATCTAGTATTCAAATCCGTATAAAAGTAGTTTCCTTTACTACTATTTGAACGTTAGAACTCTCGACTTCGAAATCAGCTTCCTTCAAAAAATGCATGTAGGTTAATGGTTACAAATACGATGGAAATTATTGTATGAGGAACAATAATTACAAGGAATATAAATATTATTTTCCAGTAAATTATATTATAGAGCAGTGGCCTATGAAAAAAGCTGAATATAAACAATTTTTTTTTATACACAATAGGCGATTTTTAAAAAGTGGCTTTTAAAATTGAAGGCAATTATTTATACGGGTTTTTTCTAATGAATATTACGGCATGCTAAATTGTACTTTTAAGTTGGTATTGATGTTATCTTCCAGTAGTTATCTGAGTTCATCGACATTTTTTCGTGACTAGATGTGTGAGTGTACGTGAGATGGTATTTGATGAAAATTAATAATTTAATTTCTGATGTGACTGTTAACAGTTCTTGCCCTTTTCACTGTGTAAAGTTACTTTTGGAAGGCATTTCTTTTAATTACAACATCTGGACCAAAAATAAAATAACGAGGTTAGTGAGGAAATGGAGTCTGGACGGCCAAAAATAAAATAATTTCATGCAATTAAACTAGTTTATATTAAATTATTTTTATAGTTAAATTATTTCTCCGTAAAGACTTCGTAGAATTTGAAATTAGTTTAGAATGTTATGTTTAAGTTGTGTAATTATTCTTTGTTCTGCTTGATTGAGTTACATGTATCCGTTATTCTGCAAAATGGGATTAAGATCGCTTGTTATATTATCTGTTAAAATGTTATGAAAATTTTTTTTTATAATATCCGAAAAAATAAACTATTTTGTTTTCTTGTACGGCTTTCTATATTATTAACGTAAAACTTATCTTTGTTATTGCAATTTTTAAGTTATTTAGGATTTATCTAAATCCTAAATATTTACCTTATTTCGATGTTAAATCATGGGATCTATTAGTTAAAATATTAAACTTTAAACATGGTTTAACACATAACATAATTTAAATTGATGAAAGTAAACCTTTCAGTAAGAGTTTTTGAAGTGTGCTGAAAACCTAAAATTTTGTAATGTTTTACCATTACTCTTAACAATTAGACTTTTAGCCGCTAAATATAGTTTTTATGGTATGTATCAATCATGGATAAAATCAAAAGTATTAATTTGCTTTTCAGTCGCCTAACGTTTCTTATTATATGATCTCTTTGTTAGATAAATAAAAATGTTTATTTTAGTTTTAAAATAGGTTATTGTTGTTACTGATTTTGTTGCTGCCTTTGATACTTCTGAAATTTAATTTACAAAGTCAGTTGATATAAAGTAAGCATTACCAATATTTAGGAAAACTCTTTCTCAAACGTTTTTGTAATTCATAATCATACTGAGGATCATTTCCAGGTTTCCCAATTTAATTTTGTCCATTTTCCTCCATAATATGTTCAGTGCAATTAAATATGGATTTATATGTGTTTTTTCAGACAGAAAAGATCTTGTAACTTTAAATGTGATTACCAATACAACTCGTAAGAAAAGGATATTCTGAAAATATGAACACATTACATAGAACAGTAATTCTGAAACATTAGAAAAACTGAAAAAATTTCTTATGAAATATAAAAAAAATAATACAATACAATGATAAAGAATATAGCAGATGATCGCAATATAATTTAATAATTTTAATCACTATGATAGTGATTGTATTTAATTTATTTAGGGATACCATCTTTCAGTGGTGTAACACTACTAATTTATGAACAGTGATTATCAAAGGAATTATAAAAAATGCATATCTTGTACATTTAAAAAAAAATAATCTGATGTGAACACCACATAACTTCCTTGTAAACCTATTAAGTTTTTAAAATGAAAAGTACATAATATTTTATTTCATTAATAACATTATATTTTTTCATATTTTTTTTTTATTATTATTGAATTAATCATACATTTTTTTTACAATCCGGTTAATAATTATTAAAAATTAATATATTTAAATTAAAAAAAAGAAGTTAAAAAGAAGAAAAAAGGAGATGAATTCTGATTTGAACCGATGTGCCTTCCCCTTGTATGATCCAAATATTTCATTTGGCTACAATTCTGGAACCAATGTAAATAAGTACCACGTAGGATATATCATTGAAAAGCTCCCAATGAGGGCGTATTACTGCAGTTAAGAAAAAATCCAAATTTTTTTTGGATTTTGGGCTTTTATGATTCAGTCGATTGCAATCAAAAGGGGAGGTGCACAACTAGATGTTAAACAGTCCTAAATCCAAAATTTCAACATTTTACAGCTAATCGTTGTTGAGTTATGCTAGATACATACGTACAGATGTCACACCAAAACTAGTCAAAATGGATATTTCCATTGAAATCTGAAAACAGAAATTTTTTGTGATCACAATACTTTCTTTATTTCCTACGAGGAAGTAAAAAAAAAACATAAAAAAGGAAAATTGGCCAAAACTCTTTATATTTTAATTAGGTTTTTTACAGTTTTAAATTTCATATAACTGACTGGTAACTAAATAAAATCTGAAAGCAAGCATTTTTAATATGTATAAATTATTTGACATATGTACAGCATAACGCCACTAATCTACATACGTAATAAAAAAATATAATTACTTTATTGTATACTTTTCATATAATTTTTCATTTTAGATTCTTTAATACTAGCAAGTAATTTGTTGATAATGTTTATGGAAACTTTTCAAGTTCAGATTATGTTCATAACTTATGTACACATTATGTTGTGGTTCATAACTGACTACTGCTGTGGTCAGTTTATAAAAAAAATAATTACAAAAATTGTGTGATAATCCTCAGACACTGCACAAAAAGAACACAGAAACAAGAAAAAAGTAGATTGCTGGGTAGTCTAAATTTGAAATTAAAATAATTCTTAGATTTTAAGCTAAATTTACACTTTCTTTTGGGATTACCTGAAACTACAATAACTATTTTTATTTATTTTCTTTTTTACTCATGTTATAAAAAAATTTTTACTGAAAGTGCTTTACAGTATTGTAAGAACTATGGATTCATCAGTAATATTTTTTATGATTTCTGCAACCTGTTTTTGAAATAACTTTTGTTTTGCAAATTATGCCTTTAAATTTAAATTCTCTCAAATTGTTTCATTTCTAATCATATCATGACTTCTTTGATTTTACTCAAAGTAGCATTTCTGCAGACTACTGTTGTCTTCAATCCTGTTCTGTAAGCCTCTTGTCGCATTGTCATTAAAGAGTCAGAACAGCTTCTTGTACAGTTATACTACTCCCTATTCAAGCCTTATTTTTAATGGATTAGGTCGTACCACAAATAATAATATTTATAATTATTGTAAATAGCGTTAAATTTACCAACTTTATTTATTATTACTGATGACATACTAGTAAAGAACTATTAAGAGTAATTTTATTCTCTTGATTATTCTTAATGGGAGTATAGTTACTAGACATTAGCTGTATAATATTGGTATAAATGTTAAAATCAGCCTTTAGGTTTAGTTATTCATAAATGGCGTAATTAAATAATGCTGGAAAAGAAAGGAAGTAAAATTCCTGGATTCATTCTAAAATTCTTTCTTAGATCACGATTTTAGATTTTATTTGTTCATCACTTGGAACCCTATCACTCTGATTTTAATCTTGGATTTTAGAATTATGAGCAAGCTGGCCATGATTGAGTCAGTGAGGCCATGAGTCAAGCCACATTGGCTTGAAATATGTGGGAAATTATGTAGGTATGATTTATACTTATTTAATTATTTATTGTATACTTAATAGAACTAGTAAGTAATGCATATTTTCTAGAAAAAATTTGTAACATAAAAAAGTTTTTCTAGAAAGTACAGTGCCTAGAAAAAAGCATTAAATATTGAAAAATTTAATTTTTTGTTAAATTGACATGTCCAAGGTATTTATAAGTTACTTGTGATTGCAAAAGAGTTCAAAATTTATGAAACGCTTTTCTTATTTTCTTTTGGAAACTAAACGTTTTTTTAAATTATGTCTGAATTTGAAAATATGCCAATTCTTATAAATTGAGGGACACTATGGTACTTTGGAGACATGGGGGCCGTTACCTCTCACCATTTTAATGCCTAGAGCATTTATATGCTTATATGTAAATATGTTTATAAGAAAACATATTTTAAATAGAGTAGTATTTAATATCTAAATTTTTATTAATTGACTGTGAGTTAGTGGATTTAAAATTTTAATTTAATGAATTTTTTAATTGTTAATTTTTGTTGTATTTTTAATAAATAATCTCTTTTTAACATTTGAAAATTAGTTTACTTAATAATTGATTTCCATGATCTGTTTCAGTTGCTGTTTAAAATCACTAATGTCATCATCGAAAGATAGGCACAATTATGACAGAGACAGCAGTAGTGATACTGAAGATTATCATGACCCAGAAGATAGGAGAAGAAGGGTGTTCAAAAATAGATCTAGGTAAATTTATATCTATATAAAAAAAATTATTGAATTACCTAAATAAATAGTATGTGTGAATTGGATGCATTACTAAGACTTAAAAAAGTATTTATTGTAGTGAAATCACAGTTGCTAGAAATCACTTTATTATTTATTAAGGCAGAATGATAAACTTGGACTTATTTTAAATCTTATTTGATACTCTTAGTACACTTTTAAAACATTGGCTGAAGCATTGGTTACTTAAATGTCCTGTTTGATGATTTATGGTAACACGACTTCATTTCCCTTCTGTGCAGTACGGGTAATTGTAAAAAAAGGTAAAATTTACCATTAGTTTAGTACGATACCAGACATAAAGTCAGGATAAAATAATCCAAAAACAGAACTTTACTTTTACTCTTTATAGTACAGTGCATTCAGAAAGTTGTTGCGCACTGGAATTATGGAAGTTTAATGACCGAATTATTACTTTGTATATTTATTTCATCATTTTGTAGAAACCGATATTATAATAACTGGAGTAGTATAAAAGTTGTTGAAAATGACCTCCAACATCAATATAACACTGCACACATTTCAAAATTTTCAAACACTTTAACCAGCAGATGTACTGGAGTGTCTCATACATAAGCCGTTATTGAGGTTTTTAGTTTGTTAATTGTGCATGATCTGTTGTCATGCACTACTTGTTTTGCTGCCCCCCTTAAAAAGTAATCTGGAGGTGGGTCAGATCAGGCGATCGTGCTGGCCACAAATCCTTTGAAATGATTTGTTCATCGTAGACATTTCATAAAAGAGTCATTAATCACAGCATTGCATCACCATATTGTTGGAACTAACTGTGATTTAAACTTCTGTTAACTGATTTATGAAGTTTGTTAAAACAGCACAATGACGAATACTATTAACTGTAGTTTCAAAAAGATTGGACCCACAATGCACAATAGCATAGGGGTTAGTTGTCAACCACAGACGTGTGTTTTGTGAATTAATATACCCTTCCAGATGAAACCACACTTCATTTGTAAAAACATAATGTTGAGGATAGCTATAGTATTTTGGCCAATAAAATGCATAACCATTGACAGTAATCTAGTTTTTGGCATAATCTGTAGCTTTCAGTTTTTCAATACACATTATTTTGTTGGGGAAAAGTTTCAGTTCTTTTCTTATAGGTTTATGTGTGGTAGCAAGTCCGATATCTTGCTGCTGTGCTAACTTAAGCTTTGACTGATGGATTTTTGGCTGTAGCATCCAAAATAAGTGACTTCTGTTCGTTTAGATTAGGTGGTCTTCCACTTCAATCAGCATCTTTAACAGAGTCTGTTGCCTGACATTTTTTGATAAGAGATCGAATTGCACTGCATTGAGGAATAGGAGTATTTAGAAACTTTTCAAAATAATTTTACTTCACCAAATTAGTATATTTATCACCTTTACGAAAGACATGTTTAACAAGAAAATTGTGTTCTTCTACCAAAATAAACATTACATTTCTTGCAACTATTGATTCTGATAAACTAAATAAAACGAAGCACGTTTACTCACAACTCAATAACTGATGCCTTGGTTTATTACTGAACAATGCCCAACAAACTTACAGGCCAACCTAACGCCAAAAGAATAGAATGCACCAGGTTCATTCCATGTCAAAATCAACAATGTGGATAGCCATTCAAACCCAACAGACTGGGATTTTCATAAAATTTGGGTATGAATTAACTGTTGGTAGAGTTATGAGAAAATACTAAATTTCAGATCTTTAATTGTTTTGTTTTTAGAGCCCTTCAAATTTGCGGGTAAGTGGCAAATTTTGACTTGTGGCAATAGCGTTAGGTTGACATAACTTTGTTATTTATTAAGGCAGAATGATAAACTTGGACTTATTTTAAATCTTATTTGTTGCTGTTTCATATGATATACAACAAGCCTATGTTCACATAAATCTTTATTTCAAGGTCACCGCATTTGACTTTTGACCTTAAATTTGAGAAAAAACAGGTCTTCAATTTTTTTATGAAAAATATATTTTATTCATCATTATATTATAAAATAAATCCACCAAGTTGGTCTAGTGGTAAACTCATCATTGCAAATCAGCTGATTTCAAACTCTAGAGTTTGAAGGTTCAAATCCTATTAAGGCAATTACTTTTATACGGATTTGAATACTGGATTGTGGATACCAGTGTTCTTTGGTGGTGGTATAGTTTTAATTAACCTTACATTTCAGGAATGGTAAACCTGAGGCTGTACAAGACTTCATTCATGTACACTTCATTCATATGTACAAGATTACATATTCATATGTCATCCTCATAAGTAATACATTCTGGTTCCGTATGGTAAAAAGAAAATAGCTGTACAAATCTGAAACTGGGACTGCATTGGGATCAAGAGAAAAAAATTAAATGTGTGTCAATGTTTTAATGAAAAAAATCTTTTTTATGGGGTTTTGAGGTGGTATTTACTTAAATTTTTGGTGGTTGAACTTGCAAAATCAAAATGTCATGCAAAAAGAAACTAAAAGTAATGAGGCAATATGTTGCTCATTTATTTTGTCTAGTTATAAGAAATAGTATATCTCAACTCAATCAAATGTCCAATGATGAAGTAATGCGATGAGTCAGTGTAATTAATACAAATTGAAAGACAAAATGTGTTGAAACATACTATATCAGTTTAGTCATAGTCTGTGTCTATTGTTTTAGTATAAACAATATTAAATATAACTTAAAAGTATTAAATTTATTTTTAATTAATTTATTTGTACAATAACATGATGTAAGAAAGCATGAGCACTGTATAAATATACCTGCCCGGAAGTCAAGATATTCAGTGTTCGTTTATTGATTGCTAAGTGTTGGTGAAGTTACTTAGGTTTTTTTTAAAGTTAGGTTCTTTTGAAGTATGGCAGCTTTTTACAATAAATTCTATAAACCATTTCAGGAAGTAGGTCATAATAATGTTACTATAAATTTAAGAAAAGTGTTACCATGGGTTACAGAAATAAATTCAAGTTTAGAAAGTGATTGGAAGATTTGTGATAAGTGTTGGAAAAAGCTTGCCTTTTTGAAGATGATGATGAAGAAGCCCTTTGTGATGAAACAAATTATGCATTAAACAGGCTCAATGAAAGTCTAGTGAGTATTGGGAAATCCCTTTAAAATCAAAATTGCAAAAGAAAACATATTCTGCCAAAAGAATGCAAAAATTGAGTTATCAATGAAGGAAAAAATATTAAATGTAGCTAGTAAAAACTGAGATTTCATCTCAAGTTGAACCTGATAGCAAAATCTTGGTACAGTTTAGAGAAAAATTTAATTTTACAATGGATAGAAGTCTTAAAATAACAATTATTCCATGAAGTTGGAGCATCAGAAAAGTGCAAGATGAGTTCCCAGGAACTACTAATTACATGATACAACAGGCAAATCAACTAGTTAAAGATCTTGTTCTTTTTATAAAGGTAAACATCCTTGTAAAAATAACTTTTGATCAATGGGTATTAACTGATCATTTAAGTTTAGAAACAAGAGAAGAACTCAGAAAATTTATTGAGAGTTAAAGAACATCTCAATAAATTACCCTGTTGAAGAACAGGGTAAGGGGACTGAACTCTAAACCTGGAAAGTTACGGCGTTTTATAAATCAGATGATGTAAGTCTTGTAATGCCAGTCAAAAAAGACTGTGTCACAATTAAATCACCTTGTGGAAACGTTCAAGTTCAAAAAAGACTAGTACTGGCTAATCTGAAAAAGATAGCATCAATCATTTAAAGAAACTCGTACAGAAAATTGGATTTTCTACCTTTGCTGCTTTATGTCCTAAAAATAGTGTTTTAGCAGGTGGCAGTGGAATTCATAGTGTGGGTGGGTGTGTGTTGTGTGTGTTATCCATCAGAACATGAAATTAATCATGAAATTTTGAAGGATGTAAATTAAATTATCTAGCAAAAGTGTGCAGCAATCATTTAACTTATAAACACTGTGTGGCACAAATTATTCGTAATCCACCTCAAGAAATTTATTATCGTGCTGAGTGTAAGAATTGTCCAAATTTTGACAATTTTAAAAACATTTTAGATTCAATATTTGTTGTTCTGTGGACAAAATAACTTTTAAGGAATGAATATTAACTGTTTAAGTTTAGAAACAAGAGAAGAACACAAAAGATTTTATTGAGACGTTTACTGAAAACTTATCAATTATCGTTTGTCATTCATTCATTGCTTCTCAGCAGCCAAACTTCTTAAAAAATTTAATAACTGATTAATTGAACCCAGAATCTTCATCACATTGTGACTTTGCTGAAAATGATTAATTTGTGCTACAAGATACGGGCTTGGCCACCTCATTTCAAAGGTTAGAGACAGGGGAAAATAAAAGATAGAAACCGGCGAGCTGACCTATTGTGTCGGACATACTGCCGGCGGACGGGAAGGCCTTTTTGAATTAAAAGGACAACCTCCTGAGCTGTGCTAAGCTTAATCCTGCATTATCCAGCTCGGGAGGTAGGAAAAGAAAAAAAGAAAGGGTTTCACTGGAACAATCAACAGGCTACAATTTATCCTTTCACTATTTATTTTAAAAGCCAAGAATTTACAGACACTTTAAATGATAATTTAGTTATGTCTGATTGCCGTAAGCATGACACAATATCAGTTAACCTTTTTCAGAAAAAACTAATCCAATTTTTAAAAGAAAAAGTATAATATTGTGAATAAATTAATTATTTTTCAGATGGCTTAACAGCACAACATAAAAATTTTGAAAATATTTGTAAATTTAACTTATCATAAGAATGAATTTGGTTTCAAGGCAGAATGGCACTTCTTTGCCATATCACATGGCAAGAGTGATCACGTGGCATGTAATGGTCTTGGTGCATGGTAATGGCTTTTTTACCAGTTAGGAAAGGATATCTTACTATACCTTACTTTGAATACTGATAGTTATAAAACAGATATGTATGAAATCAAATCATTTCTTAAAAAATATATACCTTTGTTAGTATTGTTACATTTTGTGAATTTAACAAAATATATATTTAAAATCACAAGCTCATGTACAGGAATATGGAATCAGAATTTTATAGAGTATGCAAAATGTTGTGCCTGACTGGGATTTGAACACCAGACTAATTTGTCTGAGATGCTACCACACTACAAATTTAGTAGTTATTGTGATACGGTATTTAATGAAAACAGTTTTACAGTATCTCTTAAAGCCAGCCCTCTACTCAGTTGAAATTTTCAGAAATATTATTAAAAACTTTATTATTAATAACTAAAATTTCATATATGCTTGATTAGTTAAATTTAATAACATCAGATTATGTATATCTGTCATCCACTTATTTTACTAAATTTTATATTAATTTTTTACTTTTAAGTAATTAATTTAATTTTAGTAATCTTTTAAGCGTATTAAATTTATTTCACTGTAAAAATGTTTTAATAGAAATGTGATGGTGCAGTGGTCCCAATCAATTTTTAAATGATTAATCAGTAGATTTAATGTGCAAAAATTTATTAGTCAATTTATCAATTTTGTATATTTCTACAAACTCAACATTAGTGATTTTGCAATTGCTATAATTTAAGCAGTCAAATACAGTTTTATGAAAAAAATTCAAACTTAAACCTAAAATTATTCAGATTTATTCCCTTATTTTAACCCTAAAAGAAAGTTGGTATTTGTTTAACGGGAGATCAGTTGTTTGCTGTTTTAGTCTCTGCATTCTTTTCCTCACTATACTATAGAGACAATGGTTTCATTATCTATTTGCTTCTTAATGTAAGTCTGTTGTAAACTAAAAGAACACTGTAATAAAACTGCTTGTAATATCGGTATTAAAAGAACTAAGATTAAATGTTAATGATTATTTCAAATTCAAAAATTGAATGTGCATTTGCTCATGCTGTTCCATACAGGCGTTGTAATTGGATTCTAACTTGTAATAAAAAAATTGATTTCCGTGTGCACTGATGGGTGCGGTACAGTGGTCGGACCTGAAATGGGATTTGTTTCCCTATTAAAAAAAAAATACTATTTAAAAAATCTGTTATCACTTCACTGTTTAATTGGCAGCGCATATATCTATTAAAGAAGTAGATGCGGTAAAGGTGTCAACATAGTTTATTATATTCAAGTCACAGAATCAAATCACAGAAAAGTTTTTAGAAGAAATTAACAGTAATTATGGTGATAAACTTTTACATACTTCAGTAGAGGAAAATTGATTTTTTTTTACTTCGTGAAATTATTTTAATCATTCAAGAAAACAATAAAGTTTACAGCAAGCTTGACAATAATGGATGGTGGTCTTTTGTAGCCTTTCTACTTGGCATTGCAGACAATTTTTATGATCTAAATCTTGCTTTACAAAGTGAAAATATAACTGTTTTGCAAATGGCAGATGAAATATTCTCCTTTGAAGAGAAACTAAGTATTTATTATGAAAATTATAAAGCCAAATACCAATTCATTTTCTAACCTTAACAAAAGCCAAGGGACGGTATTACAATTTGTTCAGATACCTACACAATCATTTCAAGTTATTTATCTGCCTTATTGAAGGAATTTTAAAGCAGATTTAAAGAGTTAAAATTATTAAGAATTGTCTCTTGCTGCTAGAAAATCCCTGGTGCTTAGAAATAGCCACTTAGATGACCTGCTACATTTGGATATGATTATGGAAGACTATTTGACAAATTCATTGGCAAAAACAAAACGAATCAGGTGGTTATTTTTAAAGAAAAAAGGGAGGGAAAGAAGTATGTAGAATTTAGAAATTAGTGCCTGGAAAATATATGACTACAAAAATTTGCACAAATGTTGCTCACATCAGTATATCGTTATGAAACTTCCTATTCTAAAATGAAATATGTGAAGAATGTTTATAGAAACTGGCTGACGATTCATATCTTGTTGTATAAAGAAAAGTACGTAGCAGTTATAAATTCAATCTGTTTAAAATTGTTAAAAGTTTTTCTTTTAACAAAACGATTGAGTAGGGCTGGCTTAGAATACAAAATATTTTTGGTCATAGAGAATTTGTACTCTTCCATTGTGTTACTTCATTTCAAGGAGATATTGATAGACATAAACTTATGGCTTGTCATTTGTAATAATGTATTCTTCTTTTTCCAAAAGATCTTGCCAAAGTTTAATTCCTTTGCTTCTATTCATCAGTAACCTCTTATGTTAACATTTTTGAACTCCATGTTAAGGTTTTTCTATCCCAGGATTGAAATATTTGTTTTATTTGTGATTTTTTACTTATTTTATTTTTAGCGCTATTTTTTTTTTTTTAATCGCATGAAACTTTTAGCTTAATTTTCTATATGTTCAGAAGTGATATATATTGTTGAATTATCCAATGAAAAAACACATCAGCGATGTTAACTAGTGAAACCTAACATTTAATTTGTAATATTTTTTGTAGTTTTTTATGTACGTTTAGAAATTTAGCCTTTGATACAATTAATGCTGTGTGTATTTGCCAAATGATGCTCAGAAAAAATACTCTAGTAACTTAAAATATCAATGTGTCCATTTCACTTATTAAAAAATGATTTTTGTAAGGTTTCTTGTTTATGATGAAGATGAGAAAAAATTCAAAGGATAAAATTAAAACCGAAAAAAGTTTTCATTTTACTTTACATTTAGCATTACTTTACGTACTTTACATTAGCATTTTCTTGTACCGATTGCATTATTGGGAAAAAATGTGTTAGTAAATATATTTTTAAACTTATGAATACATTCTGTCGAATAATTTGCCGCATTGGCTTAATACCTCAGTCGGGTTTAAGTTATTCTAAGTATTATTTTATTCGCCGATTCATTGAAATAAATGAAAATCTTTGGTTTATATCCCAAATTATTTTTATTATAATATTCAAACTTACGCTTCATATATGTAACGTTGTTATAAATTAATTACACATGACTGTTAAATATATCAGTCACTGATGGCTGATACTAAACTCTAACGATAGACCGTTAGAAAAATTCATTTAATAAGAATAACAAAAAATGTGAGAATTTGGCAGGTATGCCAACCTGAGCTAACGAGTAACAAAAAGAGTGAGAATTTAGCAGGGATGCCAACCTTTATTTAAAAATTAAATAACCTCATTTAAATACCTAATTTAAATAGCCCTGCGCTTAATATTTCTGCCTGCCAAAAATCATATGATGATTTTGTTTTTTTTTAGTTACCAATGTAAATGAAATTTTACTGATAATAACACGATTAAAAATTACAGATAAATTACATACATAACTTACGAATCTGCCTCTTACACAAACTAAGCCGAAATTATTCAGAAATGGATCAATAGATATAAGATTTCTACGATTAGAAATAGTTTGATTGTTTTTAAGATATTTATTTAATTACTAAAGTGCACGTGTTGCAATTGTTGAATAAAAAAGTTAAGAGTATGATTTAATTCCTTTGTAGTCGGGGAACCAGTGATTTGTTCAGTTTTAGTTGAGTTGATTTAGCATTATGAAAAAATCTAAAATAGAAACTAAATGTGTGAATTAAAGTGTGTAGTGAAGAAAATAGTTCTGCATAATCGAATACAACAGTAGATACAAATGATGTTATATTTTTGCGTTTTTCTATTAAACATTCAGAATTCATATTTATTTTATTAAAAGTAATATTATCTTTTGGCCAAGGGGAAGAAGATTGTAAAAACCGTTGAGGATCATGCCACCAAAATGACAAGTCAAGTAATTTACTTGGGCTACAATCTCTATAGACAGTATGTCTGCTGGATTATCAGAGGATTTGATATAATGCCGATTAGCATTTGAAGTATTTTTCTGAATCTCAGAAATTCTATTGCTGACAAATACTTTCCGATTTTAGATGGTTGTCCGTGAATCCAATGTAGTGCTATTGTAGAATCTCTGTATATTTCATCAGAATGTATGTTTAAGACATTAATATTTTATACAACCTATTTGAACAAAATATCAACTTGATCACGATAAAAGGGCTTAATATTTTATACGATAAAACATAATTCTATAAAACTAATATTTTCACAACTTAATAGTTAAAAATGGCGGCCATTTAAATTTTGTTTATTATTATCTTTAATAATAAACTACTAAGTAGTAAACAACCACAAAGTTCAAGTCTTGGTATTGTAATTTGTTTTAAGGTATTAATTTTGATTTAGAACAAAGTAAATTAGAAGAAATTGTGTGGTTGACGTATACAATTTGTTTATAAATGCAACAGCCATTGCCTTTTATAGAGGCATCAGAGAATTCATGTATTTGAATAGAATTAATTCTACTATCGGTTTATTTTAATTGATTCCATCAAATGCAACCGGTTGTATAAATTGATTGTGTTAATAATGTGTCGGGTAGTATTTCGGGTATTAATTTCAAGTTGTCATAACAATTGCATAAAATGTTTGTGAGAAAATGATAGGATCAAATGAGTCTTAAAACATGAAATACACCTGCTATAAAGGACAGTATATTTGTTTAGTTTGTTTTTTAGAATCATTAGAATGAGTAATTTGGAAAAGTAACGTGCCTGAAGAATTATTTCATAGAACTCCCAAAGTACGTAAATTCTGTTCCTAATTTGAACAAATGGAAGAATTGTGTTCAGAAGAAGAAATAGTACGATTATTGGAAAATAATTTATGAAGTGGAAAACCACATTATTGTAATAATTTAGAAATGTAAATTTTTAATTGAATAACTTCATTTAGATTATCTGAACCTGTTCTGAGATCATCAACGTAAAAATCATTTTGAATGACCTTAGAGGCTTGAGGAAGATCATTTTCATTTTCATTAGCCATTCGAATTAGACATCTAGCGGCTAAATATGTTGCACAAGTGGTCCCATACGTTACAGTTCGTAATGCGAAATGTTTTATTTCATGATCTGGAGAATCACGCCAAAGAACATTGTAAATTGGTATCACTAGGTTTAACTATTACTTGGAGATACATTTTAGCTATGTCAGATGTAATGATGTAATTGCGGATCCTGAATATAAGCAATATGGAAATAGGACCATTAGTGGTTTTAGCTGAATCATCCAAGACAACTTGAATTTTAGTAGTTGGACTTGAAGACTTGAATACTAGATGGTGGGGTAAATAACACACATTGATTTGTTAATTAACAATATTGGAATCGAGTGACCTAATCAATGGAATCATTGGAATTGAATGAAGACATGTGACCTAATTCTAAATATTCCTGAAAGAAAACGGAGTAGTCCTTTTTAAGGTTGGTGTTATTAGTTAGTTTTCTTTCTAATGATAAAAATCTATTTTTAGCATTAACAAAAGAGTCGGATAGTTGAATTATCATTTTGCGTGGTAACAGCATGACAAATTTGCTTTGATTATTTCGATTGGTGTTGGGTTGAAAATGTTTTTCGCATGTAGATTTCATTAACTGAAGCATCAGTATTAATTTCTTCAATTTTTCAGAACTTCTTGAGTATAATTGAGAGATGTTTATGAGTGATATGAGCTAGAAAAGATGCAACAGTATTGTTACTCTTAACGTTATTAGGAAGGCGACCGCTAAGTATATATCCTAATTTAGTTTCTTGAGTAATAGGATATCTGGAATTTCAGATGAATTTCCGAGGCAAGATAAGACTCAAATAGAATTGAGCTCCAATCAGTATGTCAATGTTATTTGCTATGTTGAACTTGGGATCTGCTAGAAATATATTAGGAGAAAGATTAAAATTAGAAATGTCAAATGCGGTTGATGGAAGATTGTCTGATGTATCAGATAAAACAGCACATTACCCTTGAATGAAAAGTTTGTATATAGAGTGTGTAATGTAACTGTAACACTGTATTTGGATTAATGAGTTATTTATGCTTGAAACGGGGAGATCATTTTTAATGAGTTTAAGCCCCAATTTTTAGGCAAATTTATATGTACAAAAAATTGCCTGGCTACCAGAATCTAATTAGATTTTACATGAATGACGATTACCATGTATATGGCTAGATAAAAGTGTATTTTCGTTTGATTATTCAATGAACAATAGGTATTACTTTCAGGCTTATTGCTATCTAAATTAGAATTATTAATTTTGTCCATGTGAACGAGTTTATTAAATTTTCTAGTACAAATCGTACGTAACTTTTTTTAATAATTCATTAATAGAATGGCCTTTATTTAAACAAATCAAAGAAAAAAACTTTTTTCAGAAACGACGGACCCTTTCACCAAAGTTGTAACGAGGTTAATACATCCGGTATACAACCACATGACAAGACGTCTGCAGGGTTATCCCTTGAAGGAACGTGCTTCCATAAGTATTCCTTAGTTAACTCTTAAATTTCGCAAACTCTGCGACAAATATCATCCATCTATTAGGAAGCGAAGACAACTAATAAAGTACTACTTCAGAATCCGACCAAAAATGGATTGAATCAAATCTTATACCTAAAATACACTTAACTTTATTAAATAAACAGAAGAGATAACAGAAGAGCAGCATTTTTCTGCAATCTATGTTGTAACAAATTAAAACGATGCCTTGCATCCTCATACGAATCTGCTAAAGTACAGTTTTCCTTACAAGGAAGAGATACAACAAATCTGCCTTGGTCATCACGAAAGGTATTTTCAACGTAATGCTTTTCGCAGAAGGATTCATCCTTAATCGCTAAACGATCTTCGATCTCTTCAAATCTCCAGAATGATTATTTGAGAGGAAATTTGTTCATTACTAACAAGAAGTGATATTAGATCTGAATTATTTTTTCCGTGGGGATAGGTTTAGGGAATAGGTTTAGGGATTTGACCAGAGACTGAAACCAAGACGAGTTTCTTAAAGTATGATATGATTAGAATTATGAGTTAACTGGACAGGCTTAAGCAGAGGAAGATAATATTGAACTCCAAGAACAATATCGACCTGCCCAGGGATATTAAAATAAGGATCGGCAAGAAAAAGGTGACAGGAATTTCCCAGTCGGTTACGTCTATAAAGTCATTCGGTAACAAACCTGTAATAGATGACAGTTTATGACATTTCAAGTTAAAATTTTCATACCTAGAATTAATATTTAAATCAATAGACTTAGTAACAACATTACTAATACCTGAGATCGGCATTAAAACAGGTTTGGTTTGAAGCCCAAGTTTAGCAGCAAACCCTTCAGTACAAAGATGAAATCATCGAAGCAGAATCAAGTAAATCCCTGGCTTGAATGAAATTACCTTGTTTATCCTTGACATTAACTACAGCTGTTGCAAGTAAAACAGACTTGTTAGTAGTTCTTAGTCGGGGGAGCTTGATTGGGCATTTTACATTTATGTAAAATTTGCTCATTTCGTGAGCATTTTTACATTTATGATTGCTTGGATACTTTTCACAATATGCTGTTTACTTAAACAATTAAGACATAATTTTTTCCTTTCATTAATATCATATTTAAAAAAATTATCACATTTATACAATTGATGGTTGCTAGTTATACATAATGCGCACATAGAATTATTTACATAAAATACATTTTTACTAGAACTAAGTTTTTAACAATCATATTTTTTCCGCAAAGTTTACATTAGATGGCTGTGCTTTTTAATTATTTTGAACTGTGTCCGTGGATTCAATTAATTTATGCTTAGATTCTAAGAAAGAAATTAGTTGTTCTATCTTCGGAAATTCATTATCTTCTGTTTGTTCCCAAATGTTTAAAATATTCAAATTTAAATTTTGAGTAATTAAATGTATTATAATAAATTATAAATAATCAATATTTAGATTCTTCAATGCATTAGATTTGAATTAATTTGACAATGAATTTAGATAAATTTTCAGAATTTTCCTTTTTTAATGGTTTTAGATTAATAATTTCCATAGCATGTTTAACTGCAATTAATTGTTTGTTGTCATAACGAGTCAAGTTTCAGAGTTGTGGCAGTTTCAAAATTTTCAGATTTTACTGATAAATCTTTTATTACATCTAAAGCATTACCGCTTAAGAAATTTGTAAGGTAGTAAAATCTTTTGAAATCAGAAAATTCTTTGCGGTTATGGACTAAACTATTAAAAAGATAACAAATTTATGCCCAGCTCTCGCATCACTGTGAAAGGGCTCAATTTGTATAAATTTTAATGTAATTGGTTTGGGTTTGTTAATTATTTTATTTGATTCAATTGCGTCTCAAATTTTGAAAAGATTTTCTAGTTTTTTATGTTTTAATTTAAGTTTATCAAAAATGTTATCATATATACCCCTATCCTCTAAATCTTTATCTGTTGCATCTTTAAGCAATTCTGTGTCAGATTGAACTTCAAAAAATGCTTTTTCGTATTCTAATAGTTTATTGAATTTTATATTGAACAGATCATAATCATCTGATTCGGAATTAAAATTATTAATGAATATTTTGAATTTTGCTATGCAATTTTTCACATAATACCTCGTTTCTTAATTAAATCTCAATTTCATTTTTACTGGAATTGCAATATTAGCAGAGATAATATTAAATTTATAAGAAATTATTGTGAAATTATACGTAAAAGTAGATAAGGTTGAATACAAAGTAATAGATTATTGTTTATGACTAAAGTTGAATGAACTAGATAGATTATTGTTTATGACTAAAGTTGAATGAACTAGATAGCTTGAATGTATATAAGATACGATTTTATCAGTTGGCATCGGCCTATCCTCAGGTCGACGAACAATACGAAACTTGAACTGCGAGCATGAGGTGCGTACGCCAAACAGTTCTAACAAGTTATCTTACCAAAACCGGTATTGAAGTATGCTTCATACACCTGCTGTCGTTCTAGTCCTGCAAGTAACTGCCTGTTAACAACCCATTTGATTATAATTAAGTTTATTCACTGTTATATATTTTAAATACATTGTTCTATGAAATTAGTGTTCGCACGGTTTTTGTGAAACATTAATAATTTTATTTAACACTGCTTATAAATAAATTATAAATACTGCTTGATCCGACATTACGAATCCTGCCTGTGAATCCTTCGACCAATCCGGCGACACCTCGATCCACTTGATCCAGCCCAGACGACCATAAATAGATTTGGTAGAATTTAGAGATAGTGTGGACTGTATTTTTGATGAGATGGTAGATGATGAAATGAAGCAACGCTATGTTCTTGAATTGTTATATTTAATTTCTTGTCACCCTTGACATTTTGATTGAATTACAATAGTTACATTAAACTTAAGAATGTATGACACTTTAGTCATAATTGAACTTGAACATTATCAAGAAACTATGAGTCTCCTTGGACTGAAATGAAAACACGACCGCACTGCGCGGGATTCTGATGTAGAATGATCGTACGGCTTAAATCGCCGGTGAGCGCTAGCACCCACTAGATCGCAGCACCGGACTGCTCGACGTGGAACGGAACACTTACAATTCTATATTTGTTTCCATAGTAGAATATATTATTATTATAACTAGGTATCTTATTAGAGGAATTCTTTAGTTTTATTGTCCAAAATAAAATAATGTTTGCTGACTGGCTGGTGGACTAAACACAGTCTTTTAATTGCAACCTAATGTGTAATAAGAGCTGAATTCATGCAGTGCTACCTACTCTTTAATCAATATAGATAATAGCATTCCACTATATATATTAGATCTATTTTTTTTTAGGAAATAATGGAATTCTTTTATTATTTAAACATTTTGTATAAATTACGTATTTAAATTTTAATTGCCATTCATTCTTATTTAATTAAAGAAAAAATTCATTTAATCAGTTTAACATAATTAAGGAGTAAGTTCCTAGAGAAATAATTTTTTTTAGATTTTTGTAAGAAACATTTTTTTAATTAAATTTGGAATCGTAATTTAACATTAATTTGATCAGAGTATATTTTAGTGAATGATTTTATCATATTGATATTAAAATAATTCAGATGTGGAACTTTTGTAAGGATTGTTTTACAGTATTCTTGTAATAATAACAAGGAATACTTATTGGAGGGATGTCAACTTTGCATTTTATTTACATTATAACAACAGTTAAATGCAGCAAGAAATTTTTCTTTTTTAATATAAAAATATTTTTTATATAAAAAATAATGCAATTTTTTTTTTAATTTTCTACGTTTTAGTGCATTTATTATAAGAGTGGTTTTTAAAAAGTTTTTTTACATATTTTTTATTTTCTACTTTTTAGCCTTCATAAGTTTATTATAATTTACAGCTGCGCTGGCGCACAGGTTTGAGAGTATTTAGCGAAAGATCAGATTGGTACGTTTTACGGTTGGTGTGGTGAGTGCAGTCAAAACATAGGGCTAAACGATTTAAACTCCGGATAACCAAGATCTGATCAATAAACAGTGTACCTGATGCTTTATACAGTTACCGCTTGATCTGCTGATACATAAGCCGATTGAATCGTGAAAATCAGACAAATGATTGCCGAGATATTATGGTGGCACCCCATCACCCCCCCCAAACAATTTTCGAACAGTGTCCCGGGGGCACTTAAAAATATTATCATTCGACGGGTACCACTGGGAGCAGATGGAATATCGTCAAAGGGGGTCGAACAAATTTTTCAGAGCACTAGGACTAACCATTTTTGAGATTTTCATCCGAAAATTCGAATCCGGTAAAAAAGTACTAAATTTTCCAGAATTTTGGTCAGTATTGTACAGAATTTGTAGTAAATACTGAATTATCCTAATGTATATCTCACTTGTTTATAAAACTAATAGCGTGTTATCATTTCAGTTGTTATAATAGGTATAGCACTACGTTTTGGTAAAATTATTTATTTCAAAGTGTGTGAATTTTAGATCCAAACTTACTAAAACATGCATGTAAACGAGGTTGCATAAGTTCAAGGGGCATTTTTTTTCACTTGCAACTAAAAATGTTGCTAAAATGTGTTATCAGGAGCAAACCTGTATGCAAAATTTCAGAGTGAATGGATAAGCAGAAGTGCTTCAAATTCGACTGAAAAAGGTTCCTTCTGTACTATCAATCTCATATACATAGTCCAAGAGTGAGTTAATATAAAAGGGGTAAATATGAGCTGTTTAAGATTTTTACTTGGTACTTGAAAATATGATTTCCATATATTTAATTTTTTTAATGACTGACCTTTGCTTGGAAAAAATAATATTTCCTTTATTGTTAAAAAAAATGTATATAAAAACCAGGCTAAAGAACCATTTTGGCATTACAGAACATTTTACTTTGGTTTATGAGAAGTTTGTATTTTTATTTTGGCTTCTGTTTGTATTTTTAATAAAATATCTACTGATTAAAGTGTATTCTAATTAAGTTTCCTTTTACACAAAGATATTCGTATGTTGATAAGTATTATTAACTCGAACTGTATTTTCTGCATATTTGTTTAATGTGTACATCAATTAATAATCCCTTGAAAATTATTTTATTTTATAATAGTTTTAATTTATTATCTTCACATAGAAGATAATAAATTATCTTCTATGATAATTTAATTTAATGATAGTTTTAATTGTCTTCACATTAATGTTATTTTTACAAAATTTATTTATTTTATTCACTTGATGTGGACTATACCCACTTTTCATATTTATTTGTTAATTTTTTACTTTTTAATGCTGCTGTGATAATGGTTTGTTTTTTTATGGTTTTCATTGATTCTTCCTTGTGAATACTTCCTTTTATTATGAAATTTTACACTGACATTTCATGATCTGATCTTTGTTGTAATGTATAATTATGTTCTGATTTAAAGAAGTGTTTGTTTAAATATGTTCTAAATGGAAAAATTGCATATAGTGGATTGTTTTAAATGGATAGGGGCACATTTCATTTGTTGCTATGAGACAGCAAAGTGCGTGAGCTGTAGGATGATGAGGCTGAGTTGCGTTCTGTTAGAGTAATGATGTTCATTATTCAACATTCTCTTGTAGGGCTGATTTACAGTTGCATTTTATTGGAGTTTGCTTGATAATTTGCAAAATTATATTCTGCTATGTGAAAAAGGCTGGCAGACCAATTCATTAATTATTTTTCCTATTAGCCTAGCACAGGATGCTTGCTATATTTGGGAATAGTTTAGTAATTTTCAGGAATGGCTTGTGACTCATATTGCTTGTATCCCATAAAGATTGTTGTTTACATAGAACATTTAATTATAAAGTTTAGATAGATGTAATCAGATTAAAATGAGTGACATGTCAACCGACTTTTATTGTATGAATTCTGTTAAAATATGTCAGTGGTGGTAATTGGATTTATTATTACTTTTTAACAAAAATTAATTCTTGAAATTTATTACAATATACCACGGATAAGAAGCTGCTTTTATGTATGTTTGTATGTTAGGTGTATGATGTCCTACATATTTTAATATTTATCAGTTTAGTTAATTGTTTATTTATTAATTAAATATATTTTGGAATGACTTAATCTAAAATGGCATTAGATTATTGTTTTGTTCTACAAGGAAAACGTTTTTTGTTAGTTTAGACAGATAATTCTGTACTGTGTTTTATATTTGGTATATTATATTGTTTATCGAATGGAATGTTATTTATCATGTGTATTTTATTATTATTCAAACGTAGAAAAGGATAAGTAGTGAATTAGATGCAAGATAACAAGCATTATATCTGTCATTTACAGCTTGTAGAAGCATGTAGAATTGAAATATTATTTGTTACTGATTACCTAATAACATTTATTCATCTCTTATTGTAGTGGCAGTTTATTATAGTGAAGTAGTATTTCTATCTATATTTTAATATAGTGTTATACAAATCATATTTTGTGAATAAGTTTTGTTATTATGCATTCCAGTTACGGTTCGTTATCAAAACCAAAGCCTTGCTTGGTTCAGAGGCAGTCAAGCAGCCCTGCTGATAGTAGATCTGTATTGGAAAGGTCTCACTCAGTTTCTTCGCCAAAACAACCTATGAATTCAGCACCTAGAAACAGGTATTGTTAGTTTTTTTTTTATTAGATAATTGCTAGGTCATCATGCATTTGTGAATTGTTTTATGTATAAGTAAAGCAGCTTTGACAGTTATTTTTGTTGTGTTACATATAATGGTATCGTATTTATCTAAATAAAGCAGGACCCGTTAGAGTGATTTGGCCTAACAGTAACTGATAAAAATAGCTATTAGTGTAGAATGTATATTCTTTATTAGTTGTAAATTACTCAATTTTTCTACTGTAATTAATAAATGTTTAGATTCATTAGTTCAACTAGATTTTAATTCTGTAACTAACTGTGCCCTGTGACTTTCCAGCCGGTTAGTTAACTAATCACTCTTGAATGTTTTTGAAACAAGTCTACTTTTTCCATTTCCGTAGCTATCTATCTGCACAAAGTATAAAAGATCTCATTAAAAGCAGTATGGTATTTTTATATTTGTGGGTTGCATCCCTGTGGTTTTATTGTGGGTCAGATGTATTCGTTTTGTAAAATAAGGGTGGGAGTATGTAATGTCCTTTTTAATATATGTATAAAGGGTATTATGGTTTTGTAGTTGTGTTATACACCTGAAATCATACTTACACATATTAAATAGGTCAGTTCTATTTAGAGAATATATATTATAAAATGTTAAATCATAATCCAACTTGAATTACACAAAGAGATAAAATAATCTTTTAGCACTTGCTCAAAACTTTCTCTTTCCCTGAACTTAACATATTGGCTTATAAACTTGATTTTTTATCTCTACATGTATAGTTGAGATTGGAATGATGTTGTAATGTAGAGGAATGTTTTATATTTAGAATAGGGTCAAGATCACTCATTCCACACTTAGTTTGTTGAATTTGAAATTTCATCAACATTTCCATTTTAAATTTCATTGAATTTTTTCTTAATGCCACATTTATTTTGTAGTATAGTAATTAAAATATTTTATTTTTAATTAAACTAAAATGTCATTTATAATAACAGTCGCTTTATTTGAATTAAAAAATAAGATTTTTTTTGTACATTTCTGTTTGTAAATATTCATTAACTTTTGAGGAGAAACAAATCGTACTTTCCATTTTTTTTTCAGATTAGATCTACAAACAAATCTTCTTTTACAGTTATACATAAACCAAGAGTTATGCAATAAGTTTATTTCCCAGTCAATTTTATGCTGACAAATATAAGATATTTAACCGGTTGATCATTTTAAGAATTTTAGTTAGATTTATCTAATTTTAAAAAATAAAACCATTTATTTTTTCATGAATTTAAAAAAAGAAAATGTAGAAATTAAAATAACCACTATTAGAGTGATATTTTTAAAGATAAATTCTCATTGACTGAAATATGAACTCATATTTCAGTCAATGAAATGTTTTCACAAACAGAAAAGGTATAATAATAATCTCAGGAAATGTACTCTACAACATGCATGAAAAGTTCTACTAGTGTTACATTTTGATAACCATTACTTCTCTATCTTTTTTGTTATCTCCAACGGGGTCTTATTCTTTAAGACTTGGGGTTTGGTGTCCCATTTGCCTAGCCTCTGCAGCTTTTCTTCCTATTACACAATGAGCTGCAGAACACTTTACACTATGCATATACACTATACCAAGAAAGTGTTCTTGGTATAGTGTAGTGTATTTGTGTAGTGACACAAATTACAGCTTATACCCTTACACAACTACACAACATTCTACACTATTCTTACATATATACTTGATGATGTTGCGACACCTTATGAAACACAACCGTAACCCAAGGTGGAAACTATCATGCCGATGGGTGAATGACTCTTTGTAGTGAGTATCGAACTATCTCCTCTGGGCACCTGGGTGAATAGTATACAAAATACTATTTTGTATTTAGTTCTAGCTCTAGTACGGGTGTGCTCTGCTGGAGTGGTCTGTTATATCGCCGGTACTCGTGTAACCAAAATTTCAAATCCACAAATAAATCCTATGATGATTGGTGATCCATCTGAAAAAAAACACCAATTTTAATCTAGTGAAGAGACTCTGTTCAGTTTTGTCTTTCGAGGATAATAGCCTGTAGAAGAGAGTGCATTAAATCCTGCACATTGCACTGCACTGCTGCAGTAAATCTTAAATATAAAAATATCAGATTCGTTGTTCTCCACAATAATTGGCAAGGTGGCTCCCTCCAAAAAGTCTTGCCTTTCTTGATTAAAAAAGTTATAACAACTTTTCACGTGGTTCCCCGAAGAACATTAGAAAATTGTGAGATGGCTTGATTCTGATTGAAATATTTAATGACAGAGTCGATCTATCTTACGTCTCTGTAATATGGGTGGTATAAATATCAGTGCAGAGTGCCACAAAACTCTTAATACGAGTCAGGGAGTAATTTTTTGCCGAGACCTTTTAGATATGGATATCACTGAAATAGCTGATGAGCTTTGTTCCCAAGATGTTGTAGAAGTAAAGCATATAATGAAACGGCAGAACGGAATGGAAGAACCAACTGTTTCTTATACTGACATTCAATCTCCTGGTACCACCAGAGAAGATTAAAGTGGGTTACCTGTCGATTCGGGTGTGACCCAACCCACGGCAATGTTTCAGATGCGAAGGATGTGGTTAGACTACAACATCTTGCTTGAAAACAGAGATCTGTGCTTATGCTCAATGTTCTAAGGAAGGCCACAATGACACCAACTTCCAAGAAGATGAAAAATGTGCAAACTGCAGTGGTTCACATACAGCCCACCCAAGATTGCCCTACTTTTAAGAAGAAAAGGTAATTCTCAGAATCTCATCATTTTTGGCTACACGTAGAGAATATAAAACAGACATTTAACTCATGGAACCTGGTTAAATAAGATGTATCTTTTGCCATCACTAAATCAAAACAAGTTCCTACAAATGTAGGCAATCAGCAATGTGGATCCTGCAATGAGCTAAAAAAACGTGTTCAGATGTCATCTGACCAACTTACTTCACTTACAGCCACTATTTTAGAGCTGACTAAAACAAACAGAAAGTCATTAGCTACAGTTAGTGAAACCAACAGTGGGATCCCTCTGAAAGTTCCTGTCCCCATAGTTTTACCGATATGGGCAGGAGTAAACACAGTTGGTGGTAAGCCATCTAATAAGATCCGTGTTAAGGGAGTCCACACAACCTGAGAAAACAAAATGTGTAGTCTTTTCTCGGCTGCAAGTCCCGCAAGTTTTTCTGAATGGAAAGCTAATTACTATCTCTCCTGATATCAGGTTTATAGGTTTATTTCTTGATAGCCGCCTTACTTGGGTCAAACACATCAAGGAATTAAAAACAAAATGTTCCAAACTTTTAGATATGCTGCAAGTCCTTAGGAACACCAATTGGGGAGCCAATTACTCTTATATGTTGCGATTTTATTATTCCTTAGTTCATTCGCACTTAGATTATGGTTGTATCACCTACTCTTCAGCATGTAATGCTGCACTGAAGATGTTAGATGCTGTACATCATGCTTTTCTCCATCTTGCTACAGCTGCTTTTTGATCAAGCCCTGTCACTACCATACTTGTTGATTGCGGTGAACTATCACTTTGGGATAGATGTGACCAACTTTTAGCATCTTACTTTGTTCGTCTTAAAGGGCAACCGAATCACTTGGCTTTTACTGCAGTTCTTGATGCTGTTATTTTGTTTAACTGGCATCAGTAGTTTATTTAAGGGAAAGATTCTTACCTCACTGCTGTGGGAAGCTACCCAAGAGTTATGGCTGGCCATCAGCCAATTAAAGCTCCAAGCACTTTAATATTGATGGACAGGTACTTGCTGGCATTCAGCAATCTAGGCGTGGCAGTGAATTGCTGTCTTGACATGATAAATTTAATTTATTGAATGTCATATATTTTGGTAGTTGACGGAGTGCATTTATCCATTTTAGAATATATGACAAGTGAGCGGTGGGACAAGAAGCAAGTGGTGTGTGGCACCGTGCTTAGTTCACTCACACAATTAGGTTAGCTCTAGGAGCTAGTTAGGACACTGATCCCTAAACTGATTCGAGGCTCAGTAGCCGTTTGTGGCACAGACATTCGGTCTTATGCTTTAGGGCAATCGAATGGGGTGGTGGTGGGAGAAATGCCATGCAAATCAAATCAAATTACCACAGTTCTTGTGAATCCTAACACACAATTGAGTTTCTGTTGGATTCGTAGCTACATAGGAATTCCAGGTAATGAACGTGCAGATTGCGCTGCTAAAAACACATGTAATCAACCACCATTCACCACTCGTGTTGCTACTGATAACTTTATTAATTGTATAAAGTCTATTTGAGCAAACTGGCAAGGTGACTGGACAGCTACTGTTTATAACAAACTCCAGCACATTAAAGATTCTGTGTTGACGTGGGACACCTCATGCAGAAAAATTTGTCGTGAGGTAGTGTTTCTCTGTCGATTGCGATTAGGACATATCAGTCACAAATTAGTACCTGATGTCAACAGGACATGCACCACAATGCGTACGATGCAACTGTCACATGACTGTGCGCTATATACTTATGGATTGCATATGTTTTGCGGTGTTGCATCGTAAATTTAAATTACATAGAAACATTTGCCAAATTCTGGGCAATAATCAGAAAGTTTTAGACTGGGTGTTAATATTTTTACAAAGTGTTAATATTTTACATAAAAATTTATAAATTTATATATTTTTTATTTTAGTGCTGAAGAATTATTTTAATGTGGTCTTTTACACCCTCTCAAACTTCGTTAAATTTATTGATATTTATTTAAATTTTGTATATATTTTTTTTTACTTTGTTTCCTTTTAAATAAATTTTATCTTATTAAATTTGCTACTATGATAGTTATACTAGTTTTAAGTTTTTTAGTGTTATTTTATCTGTGTTATTAGTTTTAAGTTTTAGCTTTTTAATATTTTAGTTTTTAACCTAGGTTTAGCTTTTTATTTTAATTTTTTAGTCTTTTCTCGTTATCCGAGTACCTTTCTTGGGGGTACCGTTACCCAATCTTTGGTGTACCTTTACATCCTTCTTGGACTTTATTAAAATCTTTTTATTTTTAATTAAATTTTAATTTTACGGCTGTGATAGGTTGTTTTTTAAAAGAAATTTTAACTTATATTAGTTGTAAGTTTTTGTTTAATTTTCTAGGTTTTAAAGCTATTTCTAGTTTTTTTTCTATTTATTTTCTTATATAGAATTTTATTCCGGGCGATTAAAAATTTGTCATGATTCTAAAAATATTAAAACTGATATGTTATTTATGTTTGAATCTATTGACTTTTTTCGTATTTAACAGTTGGATATCATACTATATTTATTCATTATCATATTAAATTTATTATAGTTAATTAACGTAATTATAATTAATTAGTTTAATTGCCAGTTATAATCTTAAATTAAAATATTACTGGAAAATTTCAAGCAATCATTTGATTATAATTATTATCAAATAACAACATACATTACTTTATATAACAACCCATTTATTCATTTGGTGGGTGAACTTGTTATTTTTTTAATTTAATTAGCACAGTTGTCAATTTGTTGATGAATTATTTGAATTTTAAAAAATTTATGTATATCACTATTGAATGTACACTGTAGGTCTGAAAAGTTGCCGAACTAAATTTCTATAGTCGATATAAGTAGTGCCATCTCTCGTACAACCAAGGAACTATATATAGTACGATGTCTGACAAGTGTGTACAAAATTTCATCACGTTTTATCACTCCAGTCTCGAGTTATATTCAGCCGCATACGTTGTGTTCATGTAACCTTGTGCAAGTTAGCGACATGGAACAGAGAAGCATGATAAAATTTTGTGTTCAACTTCAAAAATCTTTTATTGAACCTTATTCTATGTTAACAGCAAGCATTGGGTGATGAAGCTGCATCTCATACTACAACATACATGTGATGGAAAAGGTTTAAAGATGGTAGAGAGTCGTTGGATGACGACAAATGAAGCAGGAGGCTGTCAATAGCTGTTCACGACGAAAATGTTGTGTAAGTGCGCGTGCTCCTGTTCAAACAATCTCATATTACCCTTCTGGCCACAGCAGAAGGGATATAGGTAAAGATGTGGTACGTGGAATTCTAACAGAAAAAAATGAACTGCCAAAAGGTGTGCTCTTGTTTCGCTTCACACTTCTTGACCGAAGAACAAAAACAGATGCATCTTTCTTACGCCCAAGACTTTGTAGAAACTGTCGGTAGCAACCCATTTCTTTTGCCAACAGTTTTCACTGGGGATGAAAGCTGGTGCTTCATGTATGATCCTCAAATGAAGCGTCAATCCGCTGCTTGGTTGAGTCCTGGAGCACAAAGACTGGCAAAGGTCAGGCAGCAAAAATCAAGAGTGAAAACAATGTTGATTGCTTTCTTTGACTCAAAGGGCGTGATTCATTATGAATTTACCCAAACTGGTCAAACCGTGAATTCTAAATTCTATTTGGAAGTAATGAAATGTCTGATGTGTCACATTCGTCGAATCCAGCTTGAGTACCGGGATCCGGGCAGTTGGACTCTCTTGCACGACAATGCCCTGACACACATGGCAACAGTTTTAACATGTTATTACACCACAAATCAAACCACTGTCTTATTCCACTCAGCCCCTATTTACCCGATTTGGCTAGAGTAGACTATTTTCCGTTAACGAAACTCAAGTTGAAGATGAAAGGCTGATTTTTCGACAACATTCTGGCCATCCAAAGGGCTTGCACTGAGCAGTTGAAAGTGATCCCACAAAGTGGTTTCTCCAGAGCATTTGACTGGCTCTACTGGCGCTGTAGTGAATGTACAACTAGGGAAGGGTTCTATGTAAGTCTAGAGAGGGCTGATGTGAGTAAATTCGTTTATCTTTAAATCTGTATTTTCATTTTAATTTAGTTCAGGAACTTTTCAGACTTACTGTGTGTGTGTGTGTATATATATATATATATATATATATATATATATATATATATAGACACATACACACATCATCTATTCCAGATAATTAAGCAGGTAGATTATATATATCAATCATCAAGTAGATTCCAGATAATCAGACCACTTCGGGACCAGGCCTAAGTGGTCCTATTAATAAACGGCTGGCTCTGTTAAGTGATATTAATGAAAAATGAGGAGCTATGTTCAAGGATATACAGGTTTATTCTAATTACTAAACTCGAATTAGCAATTTACTACTCTGAATTTTATTTCTAATATTAAGATTACATGAACAATATTATAAATTACAACATAATAAAAATTTAAATACTCGTACAATATGTGGCTAAAAAAATACAATACGTTAAATATATTTTTACATTACATAGGTACATACAAAAACAGGCCTATTGCATTTAAAAAGAAAGACTGTTCTGGTACAATGCATCACTGTGTTGTTGTAATCTTCTATTTATGAACAATAAAAAAAAAAATACTTTAATATCTGTTTAAACGTTTTGAAAAATCTTTTTATTTTGTCGTTTCCTTTTTAATACTTCAAGTTCTACAAATTTTGCACAGAGTCATAGTTCTTCTAGCGGCTTCCTTTTTGTATAAAATACTGCTGAAGTCCTTCAATGAATTTTGTTGCATCTTGTGTAGATACACGTTTGACATTGGGTTCATCTTCATAATTTCAGTCTTGTCCAGTTGTTGAGTACCAGTAAAGTTTTTAATTATTTCTTCATCACCGGTTTCATTCTCATCATAGCATTGTATTTTTTCATCTGTATTTGTAAACTTGAAAATTTTGAACTTTGTGTTGCAAAAAAAACAACATTATCAGCATCGATTGTTTCAGTATCATTGATTTTGCATTGACTTTTAAACCACCTTTGGCAAAGCAATTTCTGGTAGTGCTGGTTTTCACTTCATCCCAACTATCGGCTATGAACTGAATAGCCTGCAACAAATTTACATGTGCACTAACATCTTTAGCAGTAGCCAAGGAAATCAACGTATTTCCTTTGATTTCTTGTAAAATGTAACTTATTAGTTTACTTTGGTAAATAAATTTTTAATTTTTTATTATTTCCATGTGAAGCACTTGAATTAAACTTGTTTTATTCGTTGGCAGAAACTCAGTTTGAGTGTTTCATAAATCTACATAAACAGGTAAATCTTTGTTGATTTTTTTCTGTAACTCATTGCCCCAAGTGCTTAGCCAATCATGAAAAATTAGACTCGTCATGCAGGCTTTTTTATTAAAATAGTATTGCACAGATAAACTCTCCATTCTAATCCACATAAAACATCATGATTTACCTGCTTTACCAATAACAAGAACTTTTAATTTGTCACTGCGAGACATATTTGTGCAACAAAGCACAATAATTCGATCCGTTGGCTTTTTGAGCCAGATAATGTGATGTGTTTGTAGCAGAGAGACCCGTGAATGATTAAAAATTATTATGGAAAAATGATAACAACAGCACCATACACAGTTAACAATGGGACTTGCAATGAAGAAAATAAAAACATTTGTTTCGTCATAACTGCATGATTTCATCTGTGTCGTCATGCACTATGTACTGTGCAGACCAGTGATAGAAGGAAGTTACCTCCCTCAACACAACAGTCAAACAATTTAAATCACTAATTAAATTGTGATATTTTAGAAATAAAAGAAAGAAACGTATGAGCTAGTTGGCCTTATAAGCGGCATTTTTGGATGTTAAACTGGCGTCATTTTACATGAATTATACAAATATGATGTTTCTGTTTTAACAAAAATGCCCCAATTAAATGGCCGACCCAAATAACCAGTAGTCTTATTAACTGGAATCCACTGTGTGTGTGTGTATATATATATATATATATATATATATATATATATATAATGTGTGTGTGTGTAAAAATTTATTTAGATAACTTATAAATTCAGTTGAGGTCTCATTTCACAACAAAACACATCAAGTTTTGACACACGTAGTTCATTAATACCAAATTTTGCCACCAGCGCTGTCAACAGTGTAGTTAAAAATGGATACAATTACTGGTGCTGAATAGGCATAGTTTACTCTTTGCATTTAACCTTTGTTGAGTCAGGTTGTTCTGTTAAACAAATAAATAATCAGGATACCCATGCCTCCCTGAAGGTGGTGCAGTTGAACAACTCAGAGAAGGCTTACACATAGTCTGAAGAAATCAACTCAAAGTGCATCACAGGTACTGGCATTCCACAAATGACTGTTTGGTTGCATATTTTGTAAATGATTGCACTTGAAGCCATACAAAGTAACTGTGGTTCAACACATTACAACTGACAACAAAGTTGCTGGGTTGCATTTTTGTGTAAAATTGATGGGATGGAGTTGCAGATGACGATACACTTTTAGATGATGTAATTTTTAATGATGAGTCAGTGTTTCACATCAGTAACAAGGTGAACACCCATAACTGCTGAATATGGGGTAGTGAAAACCCTCGTAAAACTTTGCAGCACATTCGTGATAGCCCTAAGGTCAATATGTTTTGTGCCCTAAGCAAACAAAGACTGTACGACCTGTTTTTCTGCTAGGAGGCAACCGTAAATGATGTTCATCTGTATATGCTTCAAAATTGTCTAATTCCTCAGTTAGATGATGATGATGACCAAGGTGAATGTCATTTCTATCAGCAGGACGGGCACCACCTTACTACTGCCTAGAAGTCTGAGATTTTATTAATACTCTATACCTGATCAGGGAATTAATCAGTTGTATGGCCACCTTGCTCTTCAGATTTGATCCCATTATATTTTTTCTTGTGGGGTTTCATTAAAGATTGGGTTTATGTACAACCTTTGCCTGCTGGTCTTGTGGAGCTAAGACTTTGAATTAACATCACAACTGCAAAGGTAACACCAGAATTGCGGCTGAAGTCTGAAATGAAATCGATTTTAGGTGGGATGTATGTTGCATTACAAATGGAAGCCATATCGAACCAAAGTGAATGTTGGGAGACAAACTTGATGTGATTTTCTATGCAATGAGACCTCAACCAAATCTGTAAGTTATCTCAATAAATTTTTGTTTACTTTTAAAGTTGAAAAGTTCTTTTTGAATTGCCCACTTCATTGCTTTATGTGTTTAAATAAATTATAAACTTGTTTATTTTGAACATTTTATCTACAATATGTCTAACCAAAAAATTTTCAAAGTAGTAAATCTAAAAAAATATTGTTTGTGAATAAATTACCCTAACAATTGGTAAATTTGTAAGTTAAAAGGAAGTAATTTTAGACAATATTTAGAAGAGTTTACAACGTAGTAAAGCTGATCTGTATAAGCAGTAGACTTTTGTTGAATTTACATTAAATTCTTTGATATCAAATTTTATTAATAACAGAAAGTTGGCATGTGAGCAGAGAATTGATAAGAAAATAGTGCAGTCATCTCTTGAGCGTTTAGTGTAATTGTTACTAATATCTCTTAATAATATTTAACTTAATAATATTTTAACGTATCAAATGATGTTAAAAGCAGTGCCTTACTGCATGGTACTCGCCTTGAGTACCATGTTTTACTTTGCTGTAATATGTACTTACAAAATTAGGTGTTTATAAAATTACTTTTTAGATTTTAATTGCTCATCGGTTGTAAAGGAAAACAAAATGACAGTTTATTGCTAATGCTTAAATAGTGTTTTAATTTATGAAATATTACTAATACAACTCTCAAATTATATTTTTTCTAATCAAGTGTGTAATTAATTATGAATGACTAATTTCTAAGGGCTCTTGCAGTTTATACAGTGCTTATAAGTGTGAAAAATTTATTATTTATTTTTTTAGCTCTGAAATTTTTATTGTCTAATGTAAAAATAGAATTACAATATCTTAAGTGGAAGACTGTGACTGATAACAGTCTTAGACAATAGATTGTTTGTATGTTTATTTAGTTTATCAATAATGACATATTTTCCAATTCCATCATGCTTTTTCTTCCTCATGTTACAGTTAAAGTATATTGTGTTTTGATTTTATTGTTAATGTATATGTAAAATGTTTATATATGTAAACCTGACAAGACATTTTTAATATGCCACGTTATATTCTGTAAGTACATTAATTTCTTGAAAATACGTAATTAAAAATTTTTAAAGGACGGATTGACAAACATCGATTGTTCTAGTTGATATTTGTTCATATTTTAAAATTTCTTCTGATTTAATAAAAAAAAAGAAATGAAATGATTTTTATTATTTGTAATCATAAATTAATTATTTTTTTAAAACTTTCCTCATTTTTATTATCTTAAAATTAACAATGGTTAATCTATGGTTCCTTATTACCTTTTAGGGAGAAAGCGCTAGCATATTTAACTTTCTTTTTTTTACATTTTAAGAACCATTACTTAATACTTAACTTTATAAAATAGCTTGGATTTAAGTCAGAATAGTTAGACAGATGTGGAATACGTTATGAGTCTAATTGATTAAATTTCCTCTGGGTTAACCTAGCTATATAAAGTCGGCATTACTGAACATTACTCCTATCTATTTTCTTTGAAGGGCAGCCTGAACCATCAATAGAATTCAACAGTTATACATAGGATTTGCATTACTACCTCAATTCTGGAATGGGCATAGGCACTTCTTGAGAATTTCTAAATTTTATAAACATAACCTAACCAGCCTATGAAATAACCATAATTTTTTTGTGCAAGTGTAGAAGAATGTTTCTAATTCTGTATATTTGTATCTCATTGATGTCTCCATCTTGTGATCATTCTGTTAAGCATATCTTGTATTAGATTTTGTAATCGTAAGTGCTCATTCAGTTGTTTATGTAAATGCATGATGTTTATGTAAATTTAGAGAAAACATTTAATAATAATAAAAGATGCAAAATGTTTAAAGTTACAAAGAAAATTTAACTGTGGTATAGGAAGAATACATATACAATCTGTACAGATAGCATTGGTAAGAGTAGAAGATGAAGAAAGTAATTCAGTCTATTATTCAGAAAGGTGTTAGGTAAAGTGTTGTAGCTGTTTCTATTGACAGATTTTCAACTTGTAAGTTGAAGTAATGTATTAAGTAAAGGAAAAAAATAAAATAACAATTGTAAGGTTCAGTGATGTCATTTTCTTCCAAAAATTAAAAATGAATTTAAAGACATTCTGAATAAGATTGATTTATTGCTAGGGGAGATATTCAGTTTGAAAATTAATAAAGCATGATGAAATGTAACCTAAAGAAGAATTAGAGTGAAAATAAATATTAATACATGACAGAAGTAACTCCCACATTTTGAAGGCTAATTTTAAAAAAAGCTAAATGAGTTTTTTTTATTATTGGCATATAAGCTAATTTGTCCTACTGCACACCAAACAGTGATGTGAAGACTTTGCAGCAGTTTTTGGTGAAGTTTGTGAGGGTTTATCTCGACCCAGTAATAAAAATTTTGTATTTACAGTGCCAGAGAGATAAAAATGTGCTTCATTGCTAAACTACACAACAGCTGCTGAGGGGGGTTATCTGCTGCTGAAATTCATTACACAAACTGTTATGATCAATGCATTCCCTTTCACTTAATTCTTGCGCAACTACAATTTTATAGGAATGCATTTTAAGTTCCTTGTGAGAATTCTTTGTACACTTTGATCAGAAATCCCTATTGCAATTGCATGTTTTCGTGCAGAATGTTTTGGAGATTGCTTGATGGATGCTTTAACCGTCCGCACACTTTCTGGCGTTGTAACAGTCTGAGGTCTGCCATATGGTTTTCTTTTCAATATTGATCCACTTGTACGGAGATTAGAAACCCATTACAAAATTGTTTTTCTATCTGGAATGGCGGCTTGTCGACTGAGCATATACGAAAGGCTCGCTTAGTCGTGATCTCAATTCATTATTTTTGATAAATGCCTCAACAAAAAAAGCCATGATATTCCCTCTAAGCCATAGTAGTGACTAAAAATGGTAGTACCACCATTAACTAGCGAGACTTCGTCCATCTTGTTATCTCCACCACATAAGACCCAGTGATGTTTTCAAATGTGGGAGGTACTTCTGTTGCACTTGTAATATAAGAGAATAGAAGTGGAAGAATTCTGTATTAAATAGTAGAATAGCAAAGGCTGGATGAAGTAAGGCTTGAAATCAAAAGAAGTGTACTGATATTATAAATCTAAAATTTAAAAAGATTTTCTTAAAAATATTTATTTGGAGTGTAGTACTTAATGATAAAATGTGATAAATAGGAAAAGCTGAATGTAAAAGAATAGAGCTGGAAAATGTGCCGTTAACGAAGGATGTTAAAATTAGGTGGGTTTATGAAATACAAAATAAAGAAATTTTAAGAATATGTAGGAGAGTAAAGAAGTGATAGATGTTGGCAAATCTTGTAAAAATATGATGAATTACTGTGGTACATTGCATCAGGAAATTAGTTTTATGGTAGTATGTGGATAAGTAGAGGAAAAAAATTGAGAGAAAGACTGATGCAATTTATTACACTGTTAGCCAAAGACATGCAATAATAATAATAATAATGATATTGTAGTTAAAATATTGGTAATGAGCTGAAAGAAACAGAGAATAAGTATCAAATCAGTTAAATGGCTGATGATCCTATGAAAAATGTAATTTAATATGTATATGGTAAGATTTGTAGATTAGTAATTCTTAGGTGATATTTACAATAACACTGCATTTTTATTTATTCAGTATAGGGGTGTTCATTGATCATTTATAATCTCATTTGATATTGTACTTAAGTATCAAACTAATGTTATGTACATTAGTATACATAATAGTTTCTTCATTCTAAAGTATACAATGATATGTGGAAAAGCCTGTAATTCAAAACATTCAAACATTTTTTTTTCAAATTACAAATATTTGGGCTGAATGTTTTGTTTATAGTTGTGGTTAATTACATGAAATACTAAATATATGTTTTCTATTTAATACAGGTCTCGAACACAGCATCACAGCCTAGGCCCAGCTAAAAATCAGATGTCCCAACAAAGTCTACAGACAACAACCACATCTACTAGTTCCCCAGCAAGTGAAGAAAGAGTAACACTTGTTGTTGATGGTACACGATTTATTGTTGATCCTGCCCTATTTACTGCCCATCCTAATACCTTCCTTGGGTGGTAAGTCTTTTTTTTCTTTTTGTTGTAATATCTCATGTAGTTTTAAAACTATTAAAAATATTATTGGATGTGGAATAATGTTTTGATACGCAGATCTGCTATTTTTATTTAAGGATTGTTGATGTATATATTCTTTTGTTTATATAAACTGTCAAAGTTTATGCAGTACTTAAATCAGTTTGTTACAGAAAATACATCATCGTACTAAAATAATGTGTTTGTAATCATTCTAACATTTACTGTAAGTACTATAATAAGTATGTTGTCATCGGCTTTTACAAAATGTTGAGTACCCTTTAGAAGAATGATAGACTAATTAGTTTTTCCGTCATTTAATAACAATATATTATCTAGTCCATTAGTTGATGGGTATGAATGTTGATAACGTTTGTGATAATGGATCACAGATAATGGATAACAGCCACAGATAATGGATCAAAGTTCCTTATTTTGCAGCCATTAGTATACAACAGGTGATGTAGTTAGTACCTTGTTTTGATCACCTCTAACTTCCTTTGTCTGGAAAGATGAGGTTTTCATTTCAACTAGTCTGTTGAAAAGTCACCGGTTATGTTAGAAATTTTAACTGGTCTACACTAACACTTATTGATTAGAAAGTCAGTATTCTATGTGGAACTGTTGTAAATACTTTTAGCAATTTAAATTACTTTTTTTCCTTTTTTTCATTAATTCTCTCACGATATTCTTCAATTTTAGGATTACTTTTTCAAATAAAAAAAATTAAGGTCATATTGATCACCTAATTAAAATAAACCAAACTCAGCTTTATAATTTAGTAAATATAACAGCAGTTTACTTAATTTTTATTTACCCATTTACAAAGTTGTCACGGGCTAGTAGAAAGTATTTTCTTTATATAGCATCGTTAAGATTAAATACAAATAAATATATTGCTAATTTTTATGAGTATGACTCTATATAAATTCTTGCCCGCCACTATAATATCTATTTTTTCAAATCCAACCAAATAGTATCGCTAGGGTCTGATATAAAATTGATATGCTGTGTTAGAAGTCTATGTGCTTTACAATAAGTTTGATGTAATGAAATGATACTTATAAGATTCATTAAAAATTATATTAATTTCTTAACAAGTTTGAATTTCAAAAAATAATTCGTAATTCTTTAACCTGTTTCATTAAAACACATATTTAATCAATATATTTCTTGTTTTTAGCTGTTAATTACTAACGCTTTGTGTACATTCACAAGCTATTGTACCATTATTTATTTTATAAAGCGTATCCATTTTATCTCAAAAAGGTATAATACATAATCTATAGTAAAAAATCTTTCTAATTTGGAATCAACTGGTTAATTCCAAATAAGAATTTTTCTTTGATAATGAAGTAAATTGGCTGACTAAGCTATATTGAATTTATCAAAAATGTTAAAACAGAAGACTATATTTTCTCGGTTAAGAAGATAATTAACCAGTTTACTTGTTAACTAAGATCTGTGAATATTTGTAAATATCTGATTGCTAATTCTTCCTCCTTTACTCTCAATTGGTTCACAAGGTGTAATATTTTTTCATCATAAAATCATATCTATATCTATATATGGTTTTAGTAGTAAAGTTAAGTTTTGCAATTTTTTTTATTTAATATGTTCATAAATTTCATATGAACAACATGATTTGTTCAATTAATTTTCATATGCTTTCATAAATCAGTTGTGTTCAATTAGAATTATGATTGATGATATCCAATAGAAATTCATTAGTGAAATAATTAGTGACTATTTTAAAACAGAAGATGATATTTTCAGTTATTGATTTTATCAAAAATTTTGTTATAAGAGTATTTTACAAAATTACTGATATTTAAAAACAATACTATTATAAGTTTTTGTTATCTCTTTTAAAAGATTATTTCTTTGCGTAATTTCGAATATTGAAGTTACATTTTTTATTAAATACAAGGCTCAGCTGAAAAATTTTGCACACTAGCATGATATACGGAGACAAAGGTACTGTTGAGTTGGGCATGACAGCACATGATAGCTAAAATCCCCCTTCTACAAACCTGCGATAATGCATTGAAATCCTTTACTGGTTTGTTTTCAGTAGCAGTTGAAATGGAGTCAAGAACGACCAGTATGTCAACACGGTTAAAACAGCACACAGTGATCAAATTTTTAGCAGCAGAAAATGTGAATGCTACGAATATTTTTAATTTTAAAAGTGGTTTATAGTATGGAAACCGTCGAAAGGCGTACTTTGAATAGTTAGGCTTGAAATTTCATGAATGTGAAACCAGTAAAGCGACAATTGAGAACGCACCTCACAGCGGACAATCACTGACAAGAAATAGTCAGTCACAGATGTGACTGACGAGAAACATTGAAAGGGGGTGGGCTATTTGCTTTAAAGTGACCAGCGAATCACCCAACAATGATTGTTATTCTGTTAGGTATATCTAAAGAACGAGTAGGCTACATTATCAAATTATCTAATATCTAATTATCACCCATTATCTAATTGGGTTGCCGTAAAATCTGTGCACGATGGGTACCACACAAACTCTCTTGATGGCTCTCTGCAAGCTGAAGTTTGAGTCAATTCCACATCCGCCATACTTGCTGGATTTGGCTCTGTGCAACTTCCACTTCTTCCTTCCCTCATCACAAGAGGAATCTCAAAGGTAATCATTACATCACCGACGATGAGGTGAAGGAAGCTGTGGCCACTTAGATTTAAGAAAGACCGCTAGAATTTTTCAGTGACAATGCAGAAACTTGTCACACATTGGGAAAAGTATATCAGTGTAAATTGGGATTATATTGAGAAAAAAATAGTGCATTTTGTAGGTAAGGCATTGTACTTTTATTCATTTTTTATTTCGTTCCAATATTTCTTATTCCCATGCTACGCATGTATGTGCAGAATTTATCAGCTGAGCCTCATATGACAAATTTAAGATTGAAATTGTGAATTAAATTTTTCTTGAGGACTGTAAGTTTTTAGCGTGCATCTGTAATAAAACGACCAAAAAAATTAACAATTTTATACACTCTAAAAACCTATACTGTTTATAAAAGATTGTTTTTCAAAGAGTAATTATTACTTTTTAGGGATGTAAGCAAATGTATGTGTATATTTACCAAAGACTGACAGTGCATTAGATTGTTCAAGTTACATTCAGTAGGTTAATTTAATAACTTCCATACCAATTACTTAAAATATTATTAATTTTTAGTAAAATTACAAAATGCAGTAGACATTATTTTTACCTGCGATTCTGCACAATTGTGGTTTTGGGAGTTGGTTTTGTCAAGTATCACAGAGGAAAATCTATATTTGTATTTGATTAGGGGTATAACCACCCTGTGTTACTTGTTCTCTTTTGTAATCTGTTAGGTGTTTTCATAAAACAAATAATTGAGGATATAGGATGTAGTAGATTTGTTAAGGTTAAATAAGATTAGTACAGACAAAAAGGAATGGATATAATGGCATAAATTGGTTAATTGATTAAAACTTTGAAAAAAGGATTTTTTCTTTTAAAGAAAAAAAAATAGTTATTTCTGAACCGATGATCTATTTATTGAATTTTGCAATTTTTTTTTTAGTAAGTTATTACTAGTAACAAAAAATTATTAAACTACCTTTTAATCTACACTCTTATATAAATTGAAAAGCAATGATTTGAAATATTTTTTACAATAACTGCGGACTCCAGTCACAAGTGATACATCACTTGTGATCTTCTTTTCAAGAAGATCCTTATCTATTTATTTATTTATTTTAATAATTTAGGGTAGAGGTAATTTTTGAGGCACAATTTTACACTGAAAAATATACAATTGATTATGCACATTTGACTGCTTAACTTAACAGTATTGATGTTCTCTTTGTAATGTTCTATTCCTATTATAAAATGAGTTTCTATCATATGACTTTCAGTTTACGATTTATCCAACAGATAGTGTAGCATATAAGCAAATTGTTGAGGTTAAGTTGTCAGTCTTTCAGTTTCAGTATGTGTGTCTGTGTAATACGTTCTTCAATATTATATTCGTTTGTATTTTATATAATAGTAAAAATACATTAAAAATCCCTAGCTAATTTAAAAAACAGTTTAACTAATTGTTCAGCTTTTTAATAATTTTCAAATTCTATTAATATAAACCTAATGGAGCTGAGAAAGTATTACAAATTTGCAGAAAAAAATTTGATTTAGAATCAGGAATTATAATGAAGAAATATTTTTTAAAAATTGGTTCAGATCTCGGATTTTATAGTGTTAGTTTAACTAGTAACCTAACATTTCAGAATATTTTAGTAACAAAAAATAAATCGTAATAACAAGGAGGGAGAGCTTTGTGGTAACATATTCTTCACAAAAATTTAAGTTAATTTTATTTTCAGTGAGATTATCTTGTTAAAAGAGTATTTTTACAACATATTTACTGTTATTATAAATTTGTTTGTATACAAATTTGATTGTTTTGTGGTAAATTACCTGAAATTCATTCAGAAGTTGTATTTAATTCATATCCATAAGTAATATCCAAATTTATAATTTTTATTCATCATCATAACCAGAAAACTACTAAGAAAATCAAAATTATCTCTAACAAAATTTTTGTATTATTTATGGAATGTCCCTTTTTTTAAATGTTTATTACACATTTTTATGAATCAGAAGTGAAATGCAGTTAAATATGACACAATGACATCTCCATATATTAAATGAGTTAGTTTGAATCTTTGATTTGGTGACAGATGGTACTAAAACATTGATGTGCATAACAATAAAGACTAATTATTCATTAATATAGCATGTTCAGTAAGAGATTTATAGTGAGAAAGAATATACCGTTGCATCCACTGATTCTGAATTTATAGAAATAAACACATGTTGATTTTTAAAGTTTCATTAACAAGGATTAAATAAAATAATGTTTTTATTTATTTTCACAGTATGTTTAATTCAAGTTTGGAGTATACACATCCTAATGAAAGAGGGGAATATGAGTTAGCTGAAGGTATATCGGCTACAGTATTCAGAGCCGTGCTTGAATATTATAAAGGAAATGTTATTAGATGTCCACCGACTGTATCTGTTCAAGAACTTAGGGAAGCTTGTGATTACCTTCTTTTACCGTTTGATGCCAATACGATTAAATGTCAGAACCTGAGTAAGTATCTTATTTTTTTATGCTTACTTTACCCAAATTTTTCTTGGTAGAGTTGGGAATAATCGGAATTTTCATGATCAGTTTGTTTTCCTGATGCCAACAGCGCATGTTAATGAATGAATGGTTGCATATCCATTTTCTTATACCCAATGTTACTTAATGTTGGTTTTTTTTAATCTATGTACTGTTTAAAAACCTTTTTGTAATTATTATGTTGCTACTTACATACGCTTTATAAAATATCGCTTTTGAGTTGTAATTTTCTGCAAGATTATATTTACAGATAGTTGTAAAACGAAACTTGTACCTGAGTAGTTAGAAGTGATCCTATGTGTATGTACGCTAATTGTAGGTAAAAGTAAAGATTTTAAAAGAAGAGAAATTTTCTTAAACAGTATAGTGTTACATCGGTTAAGAGAGCTAGTGGCTGTTAGGTTTCTATCGCTGTATATGTTCAGTAAAAAAAAAAAGAATTTCTATAACAGGAGAGATGGATTTAGATTTTATTTATTTAATAGCGATTCTGTAAGTAGATAACTTATGAAGAGAAAAAAGTATGCAGTGAGTGAATTTTTTAGAAGTGTGCTGAAAACCTTAAAGAAACGATAGAATATACGAGGTGTGTTCAAAAAGTAACAAGAATTTTTGTTTTTTTTGGAAGAATTTTTTTTATTCATCTAAATTAAAGTTATCCTCTTCAAATTAGTCCCCATTAGATATTATACACTTATGCCAGTGCTTTTTCCATCCCCAAAATACTTATGGAAATCGATTTTTGGAATACTGTTAAGTTCTTTCAGCTATTCGCTTTTAATCTCATCTATGCTTGTAAAATGATGACCCTTTAAGGTTCTCTTTATTTTTGGGAATGGTAAATAGTCATATGGGGCCATGTCTGGTGAATATGGTGGCTGAGGTATCATTACATGTTGTTTTTGGCTAAAAATTGACGAATAAGCAATGAAGTATGAGCAGGTGCATTATCATGGTGCAAAAGCCATGAATTGTTTCACTACAAATCTGGGCGTTTTTTCGGATTGTTTCACGCAAACAGCGTTGAACTTGTAAGTAATACTCCTTATTGTTCATTTGACCTTTTGACAAGAACTCATGGTGCACTATGCCATTAAAATTTGAACACAGTTCAACCTAAGCATAACCTTCACATTCTACCATACTTGTCAAGCTTTTTTCGGTCTTGGTGATCCAGAATACCTCCACTGGGATGATTAAGCCTTAGTTTTGACATCATATCTGTAAACCCATGTTTTATCACCTGTTATTAATGACACGTTTCAGTAGTTCTGCATCGTTGTTGACTTCATTTAACGACTTCTGAGCAACTTCCATTCACTGCTGCTTTTGTCCGAAATTCAACAATTTTGGAACAAGTTTTGCTGTCACGTTTCATACCTAAAACATCTGAAAAAATTTCATGGCATGAGCCAATTGATATCCCACCATCATCAGCGACCTCTCTGATTGTGATTCGGCAATCATTTCCTTCACTTTTCCTATATTTTCATCAGTTGTTGATGGGTGACTGTGGTGCTCGTCATCTTCAGTGTTTTCACGACATTCTTGGAAAGGCTTATACCACTCGTAAACCCTTGCTTTACTTATAGCAGACTTGCCAAAAACAATATTTAACATTTTAAAACATTGCTACACTTTATTCCATTCTCATTCCAAAATTTAATACAAATTCTCTAATTCATTTATTTATACAAATAAAAAATCGCCGATCATACCAAAACATTTATTATCCTTTTGACAGCTGACAACAAACTCAACATCCAATATGGCTAAAAATGTACAGATACTTTTCAGTATACATTGTTTACCAATACAACAACAAAAAAATCCCAAGAATCAAACTAATACAACTCGTGGAATTTAAAAATTCTCATTACTTTTTGAATACATCTCATACCTCAGAGGATAGGGAGCAAATTATCAGTGATAGGATGAAAACTACAGATTAAAGTGGTTTGGATAATGTATAGAGTGGAGAAATAGGTAGGGAGTTGTAGGCAGATTAGAAAATCATTAAATAAGAAAAGTTTATTTAAAACTTTTAAACTTAAGAAGAAATTTTAAGTAAACTTTTTTTGGTATGATCAGCGATTTTTTATTTGTATAATTAAATGGAGCAGAGAATTTGTATTAAATTTTGCTATAATAATGGAATAAAGTGTAGCAATGTTTTAATCTGGTTAAATAAAACATTTGAACTAAATCCCAAAATGAAGAAGAGTGTAAAATAAGTGGAAATATTTTCCTCCTTTGCAAACTATCACTTTGCTAATTTACTCCTACACTTAAGATAGCCAGCTTTTATCTAGTCAACATTCATAAAAATTCTTTCTTACGGTATATTTCCTGCTGTAAGTTTTTTTTCTTGATGTAGTAATTGTACCAATTAATGTAACTTAACTGCATTAAAGTTAAATTATCCAATTGCTTTATTAATCAAAAATCTGCATTATGCACTAGCTCTAGTCTAAACTGCAATTTGCCCTGACGGGGAGTCTTATTCTTTAAGACTTTGGGGGTTGGCGTCCCCACAGGCCTGGCCTCTGCAGCTTTTCTTCCCCCCACTATACAGTCAGCTGCAGAACACTTTACACTATACATATACTACACCAAGAACACTACATAAATTACAACATACACACACAATTACTTAACAACATCCTACACTGATATTTCTTACATTTACACTCGGTGTTGTTGTGAGATCTTACGAAACGCAACTGTAACCAAAGGTGGGAATAAATCGTGCCGATGGGTGAATGGCTCTACGTAGTGAGTCTCGAACGATGTCCTCTGGGCACCAGGGCGAACCCAATTGTATTTAGCTCTAGCTCCAGTACGCGTGCGATCTGCTGGAGTGGTCCATTTTTTGCCAGTACTCATGGGACCAAAATTTCAGTTCCAATAATAAATACAATGATAGTTGGTGGTCCATCTGAAAAAACCACCATATCTAGTCTTGTGAAAAGACCTCGATCAGCTTTGTCTGACAAGGATAAAAGTCCTACTGAAGAGAACCCCAAATCATTAGGCTTGAATTCTAAAAATATTAGATTCATTGTTTTCCAAAATAGTCAGGAAGGTGGCTCGCTCCAAAAGATTTCACATTTCTTAATAAACAAAACTATAACAGGTGCAAGTGGTTCCCCCGAAGAACATCAGGAAATTACGTGACGGATTGATTCTGATTGAAACATTCAACGATGAACAGAGTCGATCTATCATGTCTTTGTAATATGGGTGCTATAAATATCAGTGCAGAATGCCACAAATCGTTAAATATGAGCCAGGAAGTAATTTATTATCGAGACTTGTTAGATATAAATATCACTGAAATAGTTGATGAGCTTCGCCCCCAAGATGTTGTTGAATTGAAGTGTATAATGAAACGGCAGAACGGAACAGAAGAACCGACACCATCTCTTATACTGACATTCAATCTCTCCTTGTTCCACCAGAGAAGATTAATGTGGGTTACCTCTCGGTTCGGGTACGACCATTCATACCCAACCCACAGAGATGTTTCAGATGCCAAGGATATGGTCATCATCTTGCTTAACATCTTACTCAAAAACGGAGATCTGTGCTCAATGTGCTAAAGAAGGTCACAATGACACTAACTGTGAAGAAGGTGAAAAATGTGCAAATTGCAGTGGTTTACATACAGCCCACTCTGAAATTGCCCAACCTTTAAAGAAGAAAAGTCAATTCTTAAAATCTGTACTGATCGGAAGTTATCTTTTCCGGCTGCACGCAGAGAATATAAAATGATAAATAATTCACAGAACCTGGTTAAACCAAATGTATCTTTTGCCACCGCTACATTGAAACAAACTCCTACAAATGTTAGTAATCAGCAGTGCGGATCCTGCAATGATCTTAAAAAACTTGTTCAGATGCTTTCTGATCAAGTAGCTTCACTTACAGCCACTATTTCAGAGCTGACAAAGATGAATAAAAAGTCTTTCGTTGCAGTTAGTGAATCCACCAGTGCGATCCATACAAATGTCCCTCTTCCCAAAGTCTTACTGGTACAGGCAGGGACTATCACAGCTGGCAGTAAGCCACCTAATAAGCTCCCCGTAAAGGGAACCCACATAACCACCCCCTCTGGGATGTCAACTGTGGCATCCCATTCAAATAAATCTTCTCTACCATCACCTCATATACTGGAGGATATGGTTGAACAACCACCTGATCCCAGGGCATCAGAGTTCTTTAAAATAAAAAATACAAAAAAGAAAAACCGAATCACATACAACTAATTTTTATATAGTTTCCTAAATTTATTTTTTTTATTTTATTTTTTTTTACCCTTATGAACATTATTCAGTGGAATGTTAGAAGTCTTCGGTCCCGCATTGAAGTTATTAGAGTACTGGCGCACGCACATGATCATCATGAATCATGTGTTTCCAAGAAACTCATTTTCTACAACATGGCCCAATAACACTCAGAGGATACTTCTGTGAGAGATACGACTGTTTAGTACACAGTAGAGAGATTGGTGGAGTGGTTATTTTCATGAAGAATGGGGTGTCTGTTACAAGGATTCAACTAACCACTCTCATTCCTGCTGTTGCAGTAAAGGTCTCTATCCCCTTCAAATTGTATATTTGCAATCTGTATCTCTCATCGAACACTGAGTTTTGTGCTCTAGATGTCTCAAATCTCCTCATACAAATACCATCTCCATCGTTAATAGTAGGAGACTTCAATGCCCACCACATTTCCTGGGGCTCAACCTTCTACTCTACTTGAGGAAATATGATAAACTGAGTGAGACAAGACTTGGACCTTTGTCTACTGAATAATGGACCACACATATTCATGTCTTTATCATCTGGTAATGTATCTAACATCGATCTCTCCATATGCTCACCGAATTTACCCCCTCATCTTAATTGGTCTGTTTGTGATGACTTTCACGGCAGTGAGGTTAAAAGAATGCCATGGAGATGGATTGTTGAAAAGGCGGATTGGAATGGATACCATAAAGCCTTCCAATCACAGTATGACGATGGTGTGAACATCCTTTACCAATGTTCCTCTTTTACGTCCATGATACTTGAGAATGCCAACAGATATATACCACAAACATCGGGTAATCCTAGACATCCCTCCATTCCATGGTGGAATGATGATTGCAAATATGCTATTAGGAATCGACAGCAGGCACTACGCAAATTTAATTGTAGGCCTATAACTGAACATATAAATTTATATCGCAGGGCTAGAGCGGTATGCCGTCAAGTATTCTTGAATGCTAAGAGATGTTCATGGACAAAATATGTGAGCACTGTTTCGCACACTACTCCCATGTCTACTGTGTGGAAAAAAGTCCGTACAATTTTCGGATCACTGAAACAATCTATTTTCAGTCTTATTGATGAAGGAGAAGTCCTTTCATCATCTTCGGCTGTGGCAAATACTTTAGCAAAATTTTTCTGCTCTGTGTCTCTCACTTCATCATATAATAATGATTTTCAAAGGTACAAGATACAGTTAGAAGTATTATTGTTAAACGTTGGTGATTTGGTTGGTGAATTAAACATCCCATTCTTATTTACGGAATTGTTACATGCACTTAAAAACTCACGTGACACTTCCCCTGGACCGGACAACATTCGCCTTGCCATGCTTTCACACCTTCCTAATTCGGCACTACAACACCTTTTGAATATCTACAATGGTTTATTCTCTGAACAAGTCTTCCCACCCGGCTGGTCAGAAGCATTTATTATACCAGTACTAAAACCTGGTAAAGACAAAACCAACTCCTCAAGCTACCGCCCTATTTCTTTAATAAGTGTTTTGTGTAAAGTAATGGAGAGAATGGTAAACCGCAGGCTTACATGGTACTTGAAGAGACATGGCTTTCTATCTCCTTACAACCTTACCACATACAATAAACAATCAACACTACCTGTTGTCTTCCAGCAAATGTTTAAGTGTGTTCTGTCCAAGTTGAACCCAGACGCGGTGGTATACACCGATGGATCGAAACAAAACGATAACGTTGGTTGTGCATTTGTTGTCAATGAAAGAACTTATATGTTTGGTCTACCCGGTATTACGAGTGTGTTTACCGCTGAACTAACGCTATAAATAAGGCTCTAAATATCATTGACCCTAAATATAGAAAAATCCTTATTTGCAGTGAGTCGTGTAGTGCCCTCCAAGTCTTAAAAAACTTTTATTCCAAACATCCTATCGTCATTGAAATTTACAATGCAATCGCTGAGTTGAATAATCACAACACAGAAGTAAGTTTTTGCCGGGTCCCTAGCCATGTAGGGATTATAGGTAATGAACATGCAGATTCCGCTGCCAAAGATGCATGCAATCAACCTCCTTTCACCACCCGAGTTGCTACTTCAGATTTTACTAATTATGTAAAACAATCTTTAAGATCAAGGTGGCAAGGTGGCTGGATTGCTACTGTTGATAATAAACTCCGGCAGATTAAAGATTCTGTGTTGCCATGGGTGGGACTCCATGTAGAAAATCGCAGCGTGAGGAAGTAGTCCTCTGGATAGGATAGGACACACGAGTACCTGATGAAAAGAGGACACACCCCTGTGCACATGATGCAACTGCCGCATAACTGTGCGCCACATACTCGTGGATTGCATATGTTATGCGGCATTGCATCGTAAATTTAAACTACCCAGAAACATCTGTGGTGTCTTGTGCAATGATAATGAAGTTTTAAACCGGATGTTTCTGTTTTTATGTAGTGTAGGGTTAACACAAAAAATTTAATATAAAAATTTAATTTCTATGGTTCTGTGTTTTGTTTTTGTTATCCGAGTAGGAAGCCTTTTACACTCCCTATCGGAATTTGTCAAATTTTATTTTATTTTTTTTTTTATTTTTTGCTTTTATGTTTTAAAAATTTCATTTGTGATATTAGTTGTGTCTTTAAACATAATAGTTTTAAGTTATATTTCCCTTTTTTAATTTAGTTTTAATTTTTTATTATATATTTTGTATTAGTTTTAAGTTTTATTTATTTTTACTATTTTAGATTTTAACCTAGCTTTATGTTAGTGTTTTTATTTTTTTTAGCTTTCTTATATTGTTTTAGTGCTTTTGTTATGTGAGAATGGGTCTTTCACCCATCTCGAATTTTGTTAAATTGTATTTGCTTTTATTTTTATTTTTTTACCTGTGATATTAGTTTTAAGTTTTACTTTTATCTACTAGTTTAAATTACTTTTATTTATTTATTTTTTTCTTAAAAAAAAAATCCGGGCGATGATAACATGCAGATATTTTTCGCCCTCAAAAAAAAACAAAAAAACTGCAATTTACTTGTAATGCAGGTTTTCAGTAAATAACAGAGTTATTGTAGCTATAGTTATCCAAGGGCTTGCTAGATAAAGACATATCTAAGTAGAGAGTATAATTTTATAATAACCCTTAAGTTATATGGGTTTTCACAATTAAATTTTTTTTTCATTCTGTCACTAACTATTTATTCATTATATCTTTCTATTTTTACTTAGTTATCAGGGTAAAGACTAACTTGCATCTAATGTTCTAAAATTAACTGTTGTATAATGCTTCAGCATTGAGGTTAAATCGTTTTTTTTCCTCAGAAGTAAACTACCAAATAATAATAGGGAGTGCTAGCAATAATAGACAAATAAAATGAATAATTCAAAATTAATATCAGTCACATTAGCCTAGTCCATTTCATAATTTGAAATTTGCTTTTATAAAAGTTATCAGTTTTTGAAAGTAAATAAAATTGTTGCATATTTATATCTATGTCAGTAGTGTTAGGAATAAGAAATTTGAAAGCAAAGTCCATGATCTCACTGTAACAGAATTTTTTTGTGTACCTTAGTGTTGAATATCACTGTATTCCCCTTTAAAAGTAATTTTCTTCAGTACTACACATTGATCAGCACCTAGGCCGCCTTTAAAAACAGCTTTGGAACTGATTTTGCAGAATTGTTTACAGAGTTGTTGTTTTGCTCTTGTATTCAGTCTCATCAAAATGCATCACTTTCAGTGTTGTTCCCTTATCTTACGAAAAGAAAAAGGTCACACAGGGCCAGATTAACTGTATAAAAGTTGTCTTACACAAATTTTTTTTTCTCACTATAAACTCTCATTGTGCAGGTACAGGTGTGTTGCCATGATGCAAGATCTCATGAGTTGCTGATAAAAAGTTTGACTTTCATGTAATTTTTTCATTCAGCCATTCACCATGTGCTTAGTTGCTCAGAATTTGTTGTTAAGGATTCCTTTAATACCAAAATAAAAAGTTATTAGCACTTATTACTCTTGATTTGGGCTTGGCTGCATAATGTTTTTTTATGTGTGAAGAATACACTCATACTATGTGCACCACCTCGTTGCTTCATTTCAGGGTTAATAATTGAAGAAACTCATCAATTGAGGACAATTTTTGATCCTTCAGTCTAACTTTTATACTTAGCAATTTTTAAAGTAGTAATAATTGTTTTTTAATCACCTACATTTATCACAGACTTTTTTTTAGTGTTAGAAAGGAGATTAAGTGTGTATTTGTAATAGGAGGACTGTTACATGAGCTTTCCAATGAAGGTGCATCAAGGCAATTCGAATACTTCTTAGAGGAGTTGATACTACCACTGATGGTCAATTCAGCACAGAGAGGAGATAGAGAATGCCATGTAGTTGTTTTACTTGATGATGATACCGTTGATTGGGATGAAGAGTACCCACCACAAATGGGAGAGGAATACTCACAAAGTAAGTGGTTTTGTTGTATTCTCAATTACAATATGCGATTAGATTTTTTAACAATAGTTGTTAGGCCTAAAACTATGGTTTTACTTTTGTGTTAAAAAAATAACAGTAAATACAAATGAGGCTAACTTTTGAAATAAGATGCACACATATTGCTGGCAAAAAGTTAGTGTTTTCATCCAATTTTTTTTTTATATAGCTTATAAAAAAAAACTTTTTTTTTACATTTTCCTTAAAAAAAATTTTATATATATATATATATATATGTAAAATTTTTATTATGTAATGTATATTTAATCCGTTTCATTTTGTTTAGGAGATTTCTCTGCAAGTTTCATTATTGTTAGTTTTTTCTAAAATTGACCCAATATCCCTGAGCTGCCTCTTTACCTCTGATCATCTTTCATCATACCGATGACAGACATGTAAAATATGAAAGGTATCATCTAATATACCATACCACTGACACAGACACAAATCAGCCAGGCAGAAACAAACAAACTACCCCTAGAACCACCATGGCATGAAAGAGACTGTTAGATATTTGTTAGGAGACACTCAAGAGGCGCCCCGCATACTCCTCACATCAGGAAAAATACCATGCGTGTAATGTCCATCAGCCATCTAATCCCACCTACTCTGCCACAATTGAAATCCAAGCATATTAAATGGATGGTTGCTTAAGCAACAATCGATTTATTGTCTTTGAGTACTCTCAAATGTCACCCTGGTGGCTTGAGTGATGGTTATAGGTGTAATTTTGCAGTTCAGCATGGGCGTTTTCTGCACAGGAAAGCCTATTGGCAGAGGTTTGACACAATTCTTTTGGACAGGGATCTGGATATTTTTGATCTTGAGACCTGGCAGGTTGGTTATCGGCGGTTTTGATTGATGCCACTGAGCATTCCATTCCCTGCAGTTCGGGTCGGAAGAGGGTGGACATAGGAACTTACTGAACTTTAGTATTCTGTTCTCTGTATATAGAGGTTCTCTCAAACTAAGAGTGACTCTGAGCGGCAAGCAGGGTCAGGGTATTTAGCTGAAGGTGGTGCTGAAACTTAAAGATGGTGCTGAAGAAGCCAAGGCTCTTTCTGAGCGTGTACAGGGATGCCTCCAGAGGGTGAAGATCACTCAAGGGAGATGGCAAGGCAGGCTTGCCATGGTCCATGTTAAGGGCCTTCTTGGACTGTGAGGTTTCGAGGGAGGAGCGGCCTGCCTGCCCTGGTAGTGCGGGTGGGGGACTTTAATGCAAAGAATGCAGAGGTAGGTGGAAACATCACAGACAAATGGAGGTAGGAGTTGGTGGAGCTAACCTTGCTTAGATTGATTAGTCTTAATGAGGGGATTTTGTACATCCAAAAAAATGAGCACCACTCCTTAGCATTGTCGCCCAGCTCACCAATCTACTATCCGCCTATATGGTTGATTGACCCGGCCAAAACCCAAATTGATTATCGTGAATACTGACCTCCTATCTGAGTTCATCCAAAATTCGGGTAACCAGCATTCACTTGACCGCCTTCCCCATGTTGTTCAACAAGCACAGGGGCCAATATTCTGGCTGCTGATCAGCACTCCTAATTTACTCAAGTATACTGTCTTAGTTATACGTTTTGTACTGGTTATTCAATCAGTATGGAACTGCTCCGTACTGGAGCAATATGGAACTGCCGCACCATAAGGAATATATATTGTGAGAACTGTGTAATGCAATCATCTGAATTACCTTGTATTGTATGTAATATACTATTTTGACCATTGCAATGCCGTACTTTATTCTGTTAGAATTAAGGTCTTGATGCATTGTTGTATGTATATTGTAAGGGTTATGTAACGTGGTCATTTGAATTACCATCTGTCACCATGCATATGTAGTATATGGAGGTTTTATTGTAATTATATTATTTGTATTTTTTTAGGATTAAAGTTTTGATGTATTTCTTATTGTATATTTAGTATATTTGTTATAAATAAGTTACTGGCATTCTGATATGCTATTGTTGTATTCATATCCAATGCTGTGAAGGCTGCATCTGGATGTCGAGTGGAGCAGCGGTGTTGTAGTGATACTGTTACAAACTTACGTGCTAAACATTTGTATGGTGGTGGTTCCTTTGCAGTTGATGGTCACCATAGCACTAGTGTAGTTGTAAGATATTTAGTACTAGGTACTAAAGGTTGTATATATTTTATAGGTTGTATATATTTCAGTGTGTACTGTGTGCATGCGTTGGGCAGTATTGTTGCATTGCAGTTGTGCTGTACCGGCAAATGGCAATGAGGGACTTCTATGGATTTCTAATTTTAAAAAAAATGAAATGGGGGATGAAACATGGTGATATGTGTAGGGCCAGGGAGGTAGCCTCTGTGCTTAGGGTGTTTAAGTTCGCCCACTCACAAGATTGGGGGTTAGAGCTCCTCAATGATGGCATAGAAGACCCTTGAGGTGTGAGTGGGTCCCGAGCAGCAACAGGTGTGTACAATACATATCCAAAGCTGGGTAGGTTAGTGACAGCGAGGGTAGGCTGCCCTGTTTCAGGGGCACCCTAAATTTCAACTGCCTTGTTGGCTTTGGCCACAAGTCTGTGAGGCAACCAGTCCACTGTCATTAACACTACTGGCAACGACTATCACTAGCAACTGGCCATTCCGATCTAAGAAGTCCATTGAAACCAGTACCTAACTAGGCCAAGTATTTGTTGAAGCGTAATAATTTATGCGCCCTTACATTATCCTATAACTTCTTTTTCTGATCTGCTAACTCTTCTGGTCAAACAAGAGCTTTTGGAGGTGCAAATGTTGATATTACAAAATATAAATTGTCAAACAGATCAATCCATTCTAAGAAAAGAATTTTTTTAAATTCTTTGTAGATTCTTTATTTCATTACCTGGCCTGTTACAATATAAATATAAAAAACTTAGAATTACTGAATTTTTCATGCAATTTCTATTTAAAACTAATAAATTTCAAATATTGTAACTGTCCCTAACTACAAGAATCACTCATCATTCTTTAACGTTAGCATAGGAATGCTTCCATAAAAACTGTTTGTAGCACATTTAGCAGAACTATCTAACCCATAATTCGCTTAACAGTTTTAATGTTTATATGCGATAAAGTGAATGATTTTCATTGTCTAAATTGCTTCCTTAAAATTAATTTTTTTTAATGTACTGACAAATACCACATTACTTTGAATTTACCAATTTAGACTTTGTTTAGTTATTTCTTTAATCATTTAAACAATCTTTATTAGTAAAAGGTAACACAATTTTTTTTTAAAGCCTTGAATTTAAAAAAAAAAAAATTAAGAAAGATGTTTGCTTAAAAGTAAATGAGTGAAAAGAAGAAATAAGAAATCTGTTTCATTAAATAAAACTCTAGTAATAAATTTTTAATTTATTCATAACAATAACCAAATTATTAGAAAAAATTAACTAAGCTCATACAGTTTTTCCTCAGATACCTCATCAAATTTCTTATCAACTAAACTGACTTTTACCCCATCGGAAATGGATGAAGATCAGAACCACTTGTTCTAACTATGTGCTGGTTGCAAGCCAATGAACAAACTTACACAGAACTTGGCTTACACAAAAACTTTGTATAATATCTTTTGAATATCGTTATTGATTCTTTGAGCTCTTTTAATTCATTATCCTTATTAAAATTGTCAATGTTTTCTGTTATTGCAAGGTTTTGTTATAACAATATTATTGTTATTTCTTGTCAAAAGAAGTTGTACTGTGGAATAATATTTACTTGATTATGTCCTATAAAGAAGAATTTTATTCTAAATGTTTATGTTACTAACCGTTTTGCATTTTCTTATTGTGTTTAATTTTTTCTAGCCGTGAATAGTACAGCAATGTATAGGTTTTTTAAATACATTGAAAATAGAGATGTGGCCAAGCAAGTTATGAAAGAAAGAGGTTTAAAAAAGATAAGATTAGGTATTGAAGGTTACCCTACGCATAAAGAAAAAATTAAAAGAAGAGCTGGTGGTCGGGCTGAAGTTATATATGGATATGTTCAAAGGCCCTTTATTCATATGTCATGGGAAAAAGAAGAAGCAAAGAGCCGACATGTTGATTTTCAGGTAATTGTCTTACTCTTGTAACAGTATTTTATAGATCAAACTGATCAGATGATGAATTTTTGCCTGTATAATTGAAATTTGGTCAATCATATACATCTGATATTGTAATGTTTGAACGTTTTTGAGTTCTAAAAAATTCTGTAAATTAGGTTGTTTGTGATAAATAAAAAAAGAAGAAAAATTTTTATTTCTTTTCTCATAAAACATAATTGCATATCTTCCACATTACTATTTTTAATCTATATTCTGTATTTATTAAAGCTTCAAAAAAATATTTGTTTCATTTTCTTACAAAAATTCCAGAGAACTTGCTGTGGGGAAAAAAATAAATATTTTTGTTGTCAATTTTTTCCGCTATAGAATTAGGGTTTTTAATTGTGGTTCTATAAGAAATACAAATTAACTCAGTTCACATGTGTGTGTAAAATAATTTACTACAATTGTAGTAAACTAAGTAAATAGTATCAGTATTGCAATGTGTAGAATAATTTACTACATGCGTGCGCATTTGTAGTAAGCATTTTTCTCTGTTAGCAGCAAAAAATTAAATTATTATCAATTACAAATTTAATTCTAACATGTATAGAAAAAATCAAGTTTCTGTTCAAAAGTCCAAAGAGCAAAACTGGAAAAAAAATTTGGGTCAAATATTACCATATTATTATTTTTTTTAAATTTATTAAGTAGGTGGGGGATATGAAAAACAAATTTTGCTTTTCTTAACAGGTGTTTTAGAGAAAACTTTATTAAAGTATTATTTGTTACCTACAGGGCACATATATAAACAATAAAAAAATCTTAAAAATTCAACTCTCACTCTTAAAATATAAATGTATGTTTTTTGTTCTTTTATTTTATTTTTCCTTCAGTTTATAACACTTTATATAAAGTAATGTCTACAATTTCTTTTTTAAATTGTAGACCCTGGTCAAAAAATGCAGAAAACCTTATTGAATATTTCCTTCTTCTTATTTTAGCCTTTATTGAAGGCAACATTAGATTTAGAAAAAAATTGACTTAAGCAAATTTGTTAAGTTGTAACAAATATCTATATCTGTGAATGAGTATTTTTAGGCAAATTTTCAGAAAAAAATTTTTTCCCATCTCTAAAAAATATATATTCTGTTACTTTTATTTTTATTTTGTATTTTACATTATAATGTCTTAAGAACATTAAAAAATTTGGTTACCAAAAAAGGTTTTCTAATTGTATTAGTACATTGTTTTATAAAGAGATAAAATTATTTTATTAGAAAAATAAAAGTCAGACCCTTAATGTTTGAATTGATTTTGTATAAGATATTGTATGACTTGACTGGCATAGCTGGAAAGTCATGCAATACTTTACCAGGTTTTTTTTCAATTTGGCTGACTGAGAAATACATGAAACATTTTGCATTCTTTTATCAGTTTTTTATTTCCTAGTCTTCCAATAGTTTTGCCGTCTCTCTTCTGATCATATGTTAGTTTCTTTTTCCCCTTCTACTGAAAATCCTTGAAATCTTGTACAAATTTTTCTGATGAACATCAATTTTGATGATCAAATCAATTTTTTTGATTTGTTCTTTTTGTTGCAAAAGTGATTGAAGATTTATTTTGCGAGTTTATTGTTTTTTTTCATTATTGTTAAAAGTTGATTAAATATTTAATTCGTTTTTCCTGTAAATGTATTAATCGATTAACAAAAATAACAATGAACATACTAAAATAGCAAACTTAGTATAAATTTATCAGTCTATTTAAAGCTTTTTACTACCTCACATTATTATTGCCTTAAGATAGTATACTAGTATAGTAATTATTGAAAATTTTGCATGCCTTAATATTATCATTAACAATAATATTAATACAAATCATTCCGTAATACAATCATTACATATAAAAAAATTCTCATGCCCTTTTGAATTAAATATTTATTACAGCTATAGGTGTACAAATTCAGAAAATCATCGTATTTAAAATTTATCTGTTCATTCATAAGTTTTTGTATTAGTAAATTCAGTATCTTCTAAATATTCAAGTTGATTATTATTATGATTTCAAGTTTCTATACCTGTTATTTAATGCCTTGAAAGTGGTACCTTATAATTTCCCTAAATAGTTTTTCAATAAACAATATTCATTTAGATTTTCATTATTTTAAATATATTATCTTATTATTTTTTAGTTTTTTTTTTAATGTTGATAATGTCTGGTAAGTTTTATTGAATAAATGTTAAAGTTTTGTGTTACCAAGGATGATTTGGAATGCTGTGATTAGTGTGTTTACTATTTACCAGTTTCCTGTTTATATAACAATTTTTTTTTTTTTTTTAATTTCAATTTTTATGTCTAGAAAATTAATAGTACAAATTTTTATTTTGTTTTATGTGTGGTAATTAATAAAACTGTTGAAGAATGTGAAACTTTGAAAGCATTCTAGTACTTTTTAGTTCTTACTTGTGTTCAACTGTATCGTGGAAATAATATTTAAAATTGATAATACTATTTTGATACACTATTAATTAAAAGAATGTTTAAAAATTTTATATATATATTATTTTTTGTCAATTATGTAGTGCGTTTAATAGTAAGATGTTAAATTTTATTAAAAATAAATTAAATAAAATGATAAGAAATGGATAAAAGAATGGTATGTAAAAGAAGTTATTAATATTTTTATCATTGGGGTGTGACTACATAAATACATCAGTAAAGCGTAATAATTTATATTAAATGAAACGGTTTTTTATTAATTTCACCCTGTCCATCTGTTTATGTTTATAAAAGATGAATTTTATAAATTTATGTTCTAAAACTGTATATTCTGTGAAACATTTCAATCAGGAAAACAGGTAAAAATCCGTTTCAATATAATTTAAAAAAATCAATGGATAGAACGTAATAAAAATCTGTGTTATGATCAGAGGTTACAGGAATAATCAGAAAAGGACGATACGTAAACAGTGTGGATGAAATAACATTTCAGTTGCACAAAGCTACCATATTCATAAAAAACCTAAAGCAGTAGGATTAAATGGTATAAGCTTAGAACTAATTTATTACTTGGCAAATTGGTGGTGTACTTTTAAATACAATGCTGTTTGCTGATGATCAAATTATAATTCAGCAGAATGAGTACAAACTCAGAGGCCTGTGTTTAAATTACATCAGGTTTGTGCTTAATAAAATATGAAACTTTCAATACAGAAACAAACTGTGGCTCTGGAGAAAATATCCAGATCATATCAATATCCAGTCATCTTTAGAAGATCAGAAAAGGTCTCTCATTTCAGTTATCTTAGGTGTGACATAACGTATGAGGTTGATCAAGATATTGATCAGAAATTTCTAAGTTTCCGTCAATTTTGGGACAGTTTGACTTAAGAAAACAAGGAAAGAAACCCGATTGAATTCAGAATTATGGCTGTACCTATTTTATTGTACAGTTCAGAGACATAAGTTCATAGTTGAAGGCATTTAAACAATATTCAAATGTCCGAGATGCATTCTCTGAAATCAGTGAAGGGCTGTTCAAGATAATATAAAATCTTTAATATAGATATCCAGAAGGAATTAGATATTTTTAAATTAGAAATCGGGATACCAAAATAATAAGGAGATATGGTTGGCGCATCTAAAAAGAATGCTGATTGGAAGACTACCAAGGAAGACATCGGAATGTAAACCAGCTGGACAGAAAGATGTTGGGAGACCAAGAACACATTGGTGATTGAAAATTGTGGATAGGATATATTTTTTGAGACTGCAACAGACAGTTCTGCCTTTGCCTTGAAAGAAAAAGGAGCTGTGTATTACGATCAAAAATAATTTTTGGAACAGTTAATGGAATGAAGGTAATAAATAGATTTCTTAAAATGTCCACTTTCCTCAAAATTATAATACCTCATATCCATGTTCCTTGGTCTATTAGCCTGACTGTAGTTCATTAATTTGGTAAAAATGTGTCTAATTGCTCTGCTTTGAGACTTATTCTGAAATTTTTATTTCAGTTGTAATGTCAAATCTGAAACTAATAGCTATATTACAGCCACTTTTTATCAGCTGTCCATTTGCTACTGATAACACTTTTCTCTCTCTGTTGTAGTGTGTTAAATCAAGTAAATCTGTAACTAATTTGGCTGAGGCAACTGCAGATCCAGTCTTAGAGTTAGATGCTGGTGGAAATTTAATACCTGTTCGACCACCACCACCAGAAGGTGCGAGAGTAGCAGATCAAGAAGAAGAAGCAGCAGTCGGTGGAGCTGGTGCAGCACCTTCTCCTCCAGCTACTCTTGAGTCAAACTTGCCGCAATAGCAGAAATATTTCAGCATTGTTGTTCAAGACTCTAACTCAACTTTGGTTCCTCAATAACCTAATCAGTCCATTATTGTCTTTAATTGACAGTTTGTTAAATTAATATAGGCTGTTCTTTTATACATAAACAGTTAGCACTTAAACCGCAAGGAAAATTTTTATTTTAATGGAAATATTTATTGATTTATTTTTTAAAAAAATGTATTCTCATTTGCTTTAATGAACAAAATATTTTTACTTGTATAAATGTATTATATATAACGATTTTTATAAATGTTGCATACTTTTATTAGAAATAAGTGGTTTTATTAAACTTCTCTGTTTTAAATAAATATTTTAATTTACAAAATACTGTTATGTAAAGTAAAGGCAGCTACTGTTAACAAACACTAGTTGACACTCATCATATTGTTATTAAATTGATTTTAAAGACTGTAAAAGAAAAATCTCTTAAAACATGCCTTCAAGATTACTTTCTACTTGGTATCTTTTAATAAAAAGTACTATTAAAATGAACGATCAAGAAGTGCAGAAATAAATTTATGTTTAATTGTAACTAATATAAAGATTCATGTGATTTAAATATTTTATCACTAAGTAAACAAAATCATACAGTTTGGAAAATCTTGAGTGTCTTTCATAGAAAATATATAAATGAATCCTTTATCAATCTATTTGTCTGAAAAATCATGTACAGTATATCCAGAACAATCACAGTTTTGGTTTTTCAAAAATAGTAAATATTTTTTCATATTAGTCCCAAGAAAAAAATTGTATAAAATACTTTTCTGTTTATTGGTTACGACTTATAATTTTCAATGATGCATCGAGCCTTAAAAGACATCTTTGGTTATGTACATTGTCACGTAGTAGCAGCCACCTTGTCAATTAGTCGATGAGAAAACAGAAATTTTTTTTTATTACATGAGCTTTTGATTGTTTAAATTGCTAGTTACACATTATTGTTGATAGTAATAATCACATATCTGAATTTCTTAGAGTCCTACATTGAAGTTGAATAGATGATTTTAATGTAACGTTAAGTGATGCTAGATCTTTCCACTATTTTACTAGTATAATTTGTACAAAATATTAGTATTGAATTCTTGCAGAGTACTTGTCATTTTTCTTTAGAATATAATATATACTTACTTGTTATTTTTCTTTAGATAATATATACTTTTTTTTTTCTTTAAATCCTGTTTTAAATAAATAGGAATTAGGAAATTTGTTTGCAACAGATTCTATAGTGAGGAGATATATATACCTCCTATCTCCTATATATATATGTATGGTCTTCTAGGAAATATGAGTTTTTGATAGTTGTTTTCTATTGTTTTTCTTTAAAGAGAAAAAATTTTTTCTTCATACATATTTTATTACTGATTTTTTTGCACCCTTTAATGTTTTCTTCAAGTAAACTTGACATTTTTATTGCCGCACACTTTTTTAATGCATCTGTTTCCCAGTTTTAAATGTTTTTCTTTACATTTTCTAGTTCAGATAGGCCCATAATACATGGTGAAATAAAAATATATTTTTTTTAAGTGTATTACTCGTTTTTTTTATTGAGATCTGTGCTTGTCACGTATTATATGTTCTTTTGCTTCAAATTTTCTTTTTTTTTAGTTAAACTATTTTACATAAATATATATATTGTAATTATGTATAAAAATGTTTCTTTAACCAATAGTAAGTATTATACAGTGAAACGTTATTCCACAGAGTGAACATAATATCAGGTGATTAAAAAGGACTTAAATTTAAAAGCATATAAAAATTTATGTAGATAACTTAGAGATTTGGTTGAGGTTTGTCACAAAAACAAATCAAGTTTGTCACCCAACATTCAGTTTGGTTTGATATGGCTTCCATTTATAATGCGTTGTACATCCCACCTGATTGACTTTATTCCAGACTGTAGCCAGCAAGTTGGCAAGTTGACTGTAGCATTAATTCGAAGTCTTAGCTCAACAAGAGCATAATGTAAACACAAATGAATTTCTGACTACATGCAAAGCTTTCCTGAGTTGTTCCACAGCAGCTTCTGGGACATGTGGGCGTCTTGGTGATTTTGTATGTTTAACAGAACAACCTATTTCAACGAAGGTTTGGTGCCAAGAGTAAAAATTGTATACCTACTAGGTGAACTGCAGTGAAACCAAAACAACCAGTGAGCCTGTTCCGCACCAGTAAATTTATCCATTTTTAACAACACTGGTGACAGTGCTGGTGGCCGAATTCAGTACTAATGAATTACGTGAGAATTTTTCAGTAAATCATATTTGCATTTGACTGAATACATATACAATTTTTTATTACTAATTTATTAAATGTTCAGTCTATAAGGAATTGTATGAAATGATACCTTTGTTGTCAAAAAATAATATAATTTAGGTTAGAAAGTTTGATCACTCTGGATGAAATAAAGCTAAGAACTTAATCAATCCGCCCCACTCAAACAAAAACATGTATTCCTTGACCTAAAAAAATTTGTATGGAAATACTTGCTAACGCTAAAAAATAAATAATATTCTGCATCACTTTAAGTCCTAAATAATCTTCTTTTTTTTTAAGTAATGAAAACAAAATTCATTTGATTAAGAAATATCAGTTTTTTTCACAAAACATTGAAGAATTTTAAAACAAAAAAAGTTGTAGTGAAAACCATAAATGAACTGGATGGGAAAAATAACTGAACTTTTCTGAATACTATTGTAACAACAAAAAAATACATAAATTGCTTTAGCCCACTAGAGTAGTAGGAAAGAAAAATATCCAAGAACATTGAACTGTGGACATAGCAACTGGAAATGGCCCACATCACCCACCGAAATCAGTAAATGTATTAATTCATAAAACTACTTATTTCAACAAACTAAATATTTTGAATTTTAATAATTATTTTTATTAAGTTTTTTTTTAGTTTTAATGTTGTTTTTGGTAATTTCATCTTTTTATTATATTTATTGCAATTCACACAAGTAATATTTTCTTGTCAGATTTCACAATTAAAATATTTTATCTTTCTATTTATTGAAATTATGAACAGGAAGTTTAAATATTACTTTTTATTTGAGACAATCAAAACCAAAAGGGTGTAAGTATCTAAAAACCAATTTTTGAGAAATCTTACTCTAAAGTTCAATTCAATTTAAAAATTTCCATGTAAACTTAATTTAATTTGACTGGTACCAATTTTTTTAGGGACAGTTTTTTTAGGAAGTGTATGCCAATCACTTAACACCCCCTTTTGCTCCTAACTCGGTCATTTACACCGTTTCTCCTGTAATGAATTTTGTTTTTTTCATACATTGTATTATAAATTACAAAATGTATTTAACTCGGACTTTTAAAATTAATTAAAAAAAATTTCAATCGACTGACATCAAGAAATTGATTGATGACATGTCAAGTAATGAAAAAAGGCAGTAAAATACTGTCAAAAACCTTATTCTGATTCCCATGTTTGGTCAGTCTCTAAGTGAAGGATTTTCATTATCGTAATCCTCATATAGTTGAGGTGGGCGACTTGACAGACTTTATCTTCTTTTCTGTGCTTTAGTTTCATATAAAACCTGGTGAATTGGTGGTAAAAATTCTAGCAGCGACTTCAGATCGTTGAACTTTGCTGTGACAATTTTTGGAGGTGACTCAGAGAGAGGTTTTAGGATAAATGAGGTGTTTGGAGACCCCCAAACTTAGGTTTTCTCATATAATATGATTGGGATTCCTTTGTGTCATCCAAAGAACACTTGTAGTACAAAGTAAATGGATCGGTCTTATTAAAGCGAAGCGATTGAAATTTACTGATACCAGTCATGGCATCTTTTAGACTCTCATGCATTTGTTCTATAGAAAAAACCATCTGCAGTCATTTTAAGTACTTGAAATTTCCTATGTGCAGATGCTAATGCTTTTATCGAATCATCAGGCACAAAGACATATTGCAGTGTTTTCTTACTTTTCTCTGTAATGCCAAAGTCTTCATCAGATTCCATATAAGAATGCTCTGCTATTAAATACTTATGGTCTACAGTCTCTATGTGGATATATTTTACAATATACATCCAAAATCTGATGATATAGTGATTCTTATTTTGTCCTCCACAGTTATCACTAAAAGCAATTAAATGGTTTACTGTAGGAGGAAGCTGTGTGACAGTTTAGCAAACATGACCCTATTTCCTGTGACCCTCTTGAGCTTCACCTTCATGCCGTATCAACATAGTAGCATGATTGCTTCCGAGATCATTTATTGCTAAATTATATGTCCATAACTGCTTTGCATAATACACTTGGCTGCAACTTAATACATGACAAGGCAATGTTTTCTGGAGATCAAAACAAATTGCCTTGACAGCAGGATTTTTTTAACTTTTATTGCTTCACTCTTAGCAGATCTCACTTCTTCAGCAGATATTAAGTGGTGTTCCTACTCGATCATACTTTTTTCCTTAGTTTCTCCGCTTGTACCAAACTTTATTCTCATTTGAAGAATATCACATCTACTACATGTATCAGTCCATGAAGCTGAGATTGTATTGTGTAACAAAGATGTGCTGCTAAAAAGATTCCTTAACCGGTTGTATTCCCTTCCCCTTTCATCGGTCAAGATATAATCTTTACATTTTCCAGATGTCTAAATTACTTTCCAGTTTCTTTGTGTTTTGATTTTTTACCCTAGCAAAATGGCTTCTTATAGTTATTGATTCAATTTGATTCTTAATATGTTTGTTTCTTCAGGAATTTTGTTGTTTGGGGTGTGTTTATCTCTTTGTTCTCTTGGTGAAAACCTGTTCCTTTAATATTTTTCCACTTTAGAACATAGTCATATCTTTTTTGAGAAATATCAAGTGTTTTAATAAAAAATAATTTACTTACTCTTTTATCTAAGAGATTGAGAGAAAACACTTTTGTTTATGATTTTGGGGATTTTTTAACGTTTTTTGGTGCAGATAATTCCATGGATCCGTTTATGAACGAACATTGTAATTCCCAGGACTCTAAACACCAAAATTCATCAAAAATCATTTTTGTGTCGTAATTGTATATGATCATATTCCTGAAATAGTTTTGCTTTCATATCTGCAAGTATGATTATGCAGCTGTACTAATTTTACATTGAATTGCTTACCTTTATAACCAACATACTCTTTACCAGAGTCCCATTGTATTTTTGCCTTTTTCTTTCCAATTTTCATTTCTGAAGCACTTTCTTCCTTTGTAACTTCGACCGCTCATATGAATTTCAGACTATGAGTCTGAAGAATTATCTTACGGATCATAATTCTTGTCCTCATCCCTGTCAAGAGGATCTGAAACAAAACAACCTGTATTAAAATCAGGGGTGAAACTAATTACCCAGAAAACGCTATTTAAAAATAGCCCTGTTATTAATAAAATGAAATAAGATACAAAGTAGCCTTGGTTTTATAGGGATATTTTTACTTTTACTAATATCGTTTGATTTAAAATTAAATTAGGTGATATTAAATTAGTTAAAAAATTAACTAATTAAAGATTAGTTAGGCTTGTAAAATCAGCAATTAGCTTTTTTAGGTTAGGTCTTAGTTGTATACAAATAAAGTGTTGTAATTAATTATGGAATGTATTCTTACCTGAACTTTCTGCTAATAAATGTTCAGTGATGTCTTTATCTTCCATTAATAAATCCGTATTTATTTAATTTCATCTAAAACTATTGAAAAATCATACTGAAATAGGACATAAACAAAATTCTTTATTGTAATGTATCAAACTGATTTGCCAAACTGCTTGGAGGAATAGGAATGTAAGCATCTTTCATCCCTCTTCCACTAAACCAAACGGTAGAGTTGCTAAAGTAGTTTTTGAAACGCCATTGTATAGCAACACCTATAAAGGAAATCACTTTGCCACCAAGTAGAATGATTTATCCCCTAATGATTACATGCATAACTCCATTAATTTTATTTTTGACACTTGCATCCTTTTGGTTGTAAGCGCCTGAAAATGCTTTCAAATCTTCCTGAAAATGTTAGGCCTATAGTAATGTTTTTGAAAGAAGCGTCTTGAGTGTGGGAAGAACTCAGTAGGCTATGTTGTCATGTCTAACGTTGCCCATGTTCATATACACACACTACGTCAGGAAATCAGAACCATTCAAATAAAATAGTTGATATTGTTGTAGGCTGATCATCCATCTCGAATTTTAGTACATTGTCCTACATCAATATGTGGCCCGGAAAAATTCCCAAATTTTAAAGTAGGCCCTTATAATCTTAGTATGCATTAATTATTAGTTTGTAAAAAATATTAATCATTAAATGAAACACATGTTACAGTAAATATTTCTTACATATATGCTACCAAAATTAAAATATTGTAGCAAAATATTTGCCTACATTCATTTGCTTCTTTTCATTTACAATAATTGTTCCAATATTTTATTTATTTAAAAAAATACAATAATTTATTTATTTTTTATATATTCGTTTTTTTAATTTTTATTTGTTTAGTACAATTTTGTACAATAAAAACAACAAATAACCTTATAAAAATAATTAAAGAATCTTAAATTACTGTAAACCAGAAAAAAATTCATTGTCAATACTGAATATGAAAGGCTTTTTTTTTATTAATTTTTTATATATTCATGACTGTTTTTTTAATTTTTAATTTATTTATTATTACAATTTTATATCATAAAAACACAAACAAAAACCGTATGAAAATAAGTATGGACCTTTTTAAGATTATTAAAAGGAAGAAATTGATAATGAAACTTCATTATCTAAAATTGCTTCTCTTTCTATTGCATGTTTTATTTATTTTTCCACATTCTGCATACAGCTCTTCCACTTATCTGTTATTAAATTTATTTCTTCTTTTGTCAATATCTTCACTTCCAAAATTGTAAAACTTTTGTTATTCACTGTAACACATCTTTTAACTTATAACCACACCAATTCTATGGGGTTGAAATGGCAGTGGTATGGTGGGAGCCAAGGTATTTCATGCCTGCTGATTCTGGCAAATTCGTAGATTACATAACTGTGTGTATGCGATTTATTCTCGGCAGCAATTTTTAACAACGCCCCCTTGGTCAGTGTCTGATCAACTTCAACCCCATGCCGTAGCAGCCAGTCTACAACTTGTCTTACGATTTGCATTAGTTAGTGCCATATCCAGTTGTACAGAGCATTACCTGTAATGATAATGCTGTTTGAGCAAATATTAGGATGGAGCTGTTCCTCAAAACATCTCTTGAATCTGGCATGATCCATTTCTTTACTCCTGTTCTTTCTTGACGTAAAGAGAAGAAGAGCTTCGTTTACGAAACCCGCTGATGTCCCAGCATGGCAAAGAATCAGTCCTCCTCCTTTTCCAGCCGGTGCCTTCCTTCAATAATATTGTCTGTCCATCCCTTACTCGATGTCTGGTCTCCAGGATTCTCCCATTTTGTCATTCCAGACCATTTCTACCAAATTTATTTTACTAGTCTGTCAAAAATTCTGTTCTTAGGGTAATTATATCTGTTTGTTCTAACAATAATTTAAACCTGTTTATTAATTTTGTACTCAAACTCAAGCTTTTGTATAACTATAAATTAAATAACTGCCATAAAATAAATCGCATTGTTTTAGTGTCACCAGTAATTTGTGTAGTGTGTTGGGCACTCTTTTCTCACATAATATGGTGACGAATTGCATCTTGTTGAAAGGTTACCCATATTTGTTACTGCAGATTCCCGTGATCAAACCAGTCGGGTTGGTTTAGTGGTAAACGTGCCCAAATCAGCTGACTTGGAAGTCGAGAGTTCCAGCATTCGTGTCCTAGTAAAGGCAGTTGCTTTTATATGGATTTGAATTGTGGATACTGGTGTTGTTTGGTGATTGGGTTTCAATTAACCACACATTTCAGGAATGGTCGAACTGAGACTGTACAAGACTACACCATTTATATATATCATCCTCTGAAGTAATACCTGAACGGTAATTCCCAGAGGCTAAATAAACAGTAAAAGAAAGAAGAAAAGGTTTCTGTGATCTGCATTTTCCTGGAGTTGAAGTGACAGAATTGTTTACCTTCTCCATTGCTATCAAGTGTGTTTGCAGTTCAGTCTCTTACTCTGGTAAAAAGGACTAGTGGAGTGTTGTTTTCAGTCATGCTTTTCACTTGATCCTCAAAAAATTGCCTTACTGAAATAACCATTTTTCTTGCTTGTGATTGTTACATAACACGTTTACCAAATAAAGAACTTGACTGAATGGGATGAGTTCTCTGTCATTTTTTTCTACTTTCAGAGCTCATTACAAAACACAAAAAAAACAAATGCACCATAAATATTATTTATGTACTAAAAAATACAGTTTATGGCTTTAATCAAAATACTGAAAAAAGTGCTATTTTTCTATTAAAAAATACTATTTTGGTTTATTAACAAATATGAGAACAGAACATAAGATGCAACTTTCCAAACAGGCAATAAAATAGGTTGTTTATTAAAAAAATGAAGTTTGGCATCTCTGTTAAGTTTAGCTTGTCATACTAATTAACAGTTTGCTGTCAAGGCCAATCTTGCCTAGGAATGTGTACGCCTCCACAAGGGTTCACCTACCCACCAAACAGGCTATGATACATCATTCAAAAATAAAATTAAAGTTAAATTATTTTTTTTATGGGTAAGGCGATCGAATAATAAATATTTTATTGTTTAAGAAATGTCGATGCTATAAATTTTCAGATTGTACACTTTCTTATTAAAAATATTAAAAAATTCTGAGCAAGTTTTAATGTTGTTAATAAAATAGTCTTATTTATTTGTAAAACCAACAGGTAAGTTCCATTTTACTTGAAATTTAAATAAACAAGCTGCTAGTATATTTACTTTAATGAAAAAAAATTTAAATAAACTTACTTGATATTACTATCAACAAAGAAATATAATTGTGATTGCCACTACAAGACGTGGTATGTTGTTCCAAAAAACAATATGTGCAGATATTAAAAGCATGCTGTCGCTGAGTTACTTGTTTAAAATATGTGTGAATAAGATAAACATTCAAACACGCTGAATCTAGTTTACCTAATTCTACAAATCAAAATTACTGAATGGGTTATTGTATATAAAAGTAAAGATTTATGTTTGCATTAATTGTATACATTGTGAGCATGCAACAACTCACATGGCTGTTTGTAAATTATGTTAATATTTTATAAAATATGACAATTTAACATAATTTGAAATGTATGTACATCACATGTTTTTTTTACCCACTTTTTTTTTACTTGTATTTCTGATTTTGTGTGTTAATTATAAGTCCAATCTTTTTTTCTTTTTATGTTGAAAATTTTTGTAATGAAAATAATTTATTTTTTTATACATAGTAATGAGAATAATAATAATATTTAAAGATGCTAAAAATGTTCATGTGAATTATGCAGACATAAAAAGAAACATAAGAATAAATCTACGCACAGAAAATAAAATTTTAATATTTGTATTTTTTAAAAATTTGTGTAGCATTTGTATGAATTTACTGGATTATAGTCTGAATATAAATTTAAATACTATACATTTTTATTATAATAATAGTTTTGTATTATGAAAATTAAGAAAATAAAAATGTTCATTTTTTTACCATATATTATCTAAATGATTAATCATTATTTTCTAATTCCCTCTGGAAAGTTTTCTCAAGCCTTTCACTATTCTCCACCCTCATCACAATCCATAAACCAATCCTAATTCTCTTTCTCTGTTGCACCTATCTAAATCATTTTGTGCTTATACCTTTGTGAGTTTTCTACTGTTTTTATCAAGTGTATAGTATATCTTATTTCGGTTATTTTTCTTATACGATACTTATAACATTCTGAATTCTCATTGATTTCTTCATGTTTTTAAGTTTGTTGAATAATCTCGTTATTTATTTTCATTCTTCTTCCTGCTCTTTGTTTTTTCCCTTTTTAAGCTTAATTTTAGTTCCTGCATCCTACTCTCAATCTTTCTGCTCCTTGTCCATTGTTCTGAGCATAGCTGAGACGTGCTGCTGCAGAGGCAACAATTCAATGATCATTGATGAAATCAATGCACAAATGTTCTGCAAAGTTAAGCATTCCAAGATTGACAATGCAACACATCTGAGGAAAGACTTGAAAGTTAAATTTTTTCATCCGGCCACATTTAAGAGTTTAGTCACGACCTTGTCAGGCAGCATTTGAAATCATCATGCTGATATGCTGTTGCAGATGAACAACCAAACATAGAGGCTATGCTTTGAACATAGGAGAGGATCCACACAGACATTTTAGATCCATAGAAGGGAAGTATGCCTACCTCGTAGTACAACCATTCTTTTACAGTAGTTGTGAATATGAAAATGTGTATAAAAATTTATTAAAATATTTTATTTTATTTATTTTTAAACAAAAGTATGGAATTTTTAAGGCCAAAATTACAATGTCAAATCCTCGTATTAAATTAATAATGGATTTTTTATTATCTGAACAGTAACAAATTATTATTAATAGGATGCGTGATTGAAAAAAATGCCATTTTATGATTGGTTATTTAAATTTGCAGCATTTCTATGTAAGTTATTACATCATTATTAGTAGAAAATCTGTTATATAATCATTGTTAATATTTTCCCATTTACATTAGAATGTATATAATTCTCTGCAGAAAATATTAGTGTCATGAGACTTGCACATGCGATTCAGATTGCCTACAACCTTGGGTATGGTAAGGAAGTGAGAAAATTTGCCTCAACCAAGTGCCCAATAGCCCCTACCAGGTGTGTGGGGTTCACCATCTACTGCAGTGGGAACCACTAAAAAAAAAACACTCCCTCACGCAATGTGATGCTGGAATTGCCGATGGCATAACTTCAGCACCATATGCGTCACGGGCACACCACACATTCATACAAATATTTACACCTCTCATTCACACTCTATTTACAAAATATATATATACTACACACTTCTCCTGCAAGTGATGCCGACCCCAGTTGGCAAGGCCGTGTCCACCGGGAGCCATCGATGCAAGACAATGCAAGAGCTGGTGCTCCATCACCGCCCTCACCTGACATCTTCACATGTTCTTCAACTAAGTTTTGCCAAAGTACTCCTTCGAACCATTGAACACATGTTCCAGTCCTCAGAAGGTGTCATGTGCATGACACCTAACGGTGAGTCCAAATCTTCCTGAGGTTTCTTCTCCAGCCACCTAGGGCAGTCAAAAAATGTTTGCCTTATGGAATCCATCACACCACAGTATTGGCAGCTATCCGTCTGTCTTATTCCAATTTTACGGAGGTAGACCCCAAATGACCCGTGACCTGTCTGCCACTGAGCCATCCAGAAGTCCACCTCCCCATGTGTTCTGTTAACCCACGCTGTAACATCAGGTATCAATATATAATTCCAGCTGCCCTCTTTTGCTCTATGCCATTCCCTAAACATTCCTGTCCTCATCTCTTCCCTTCCTCTTGTGGCCCTGTCTAACCTCTCACTGGCCATGAGATCCAACGGCGGCAATCCTGTCACCACCAGTGCCACATCATGGAAGACTGTTCTGTACAGTTGTGCCACCAACTTCCTGTACACTCTATTTAACCTCTGGTTGTTTCTTTAGATGCTAAAATCCTCCACCCATACTGGCACTGATTATAACATGGCCAACACCACTGTCAAAGGTATCAATCAATGCCTGGAGGTTCTGGGGACCCCGACGTGGCCGTAAGCCTAACCAGTACCGAGGACATCCGCTTGGCCTATCTTCAAGACTTATGGAGCCATACCCCAAGGTACTTAGCTCCGTCCCTTGGAGGGAATGGTGTATCTGAGGCTGTACAAGACTACACTTCATTTACATACATATCATCCTCTGAAGTATACCTTACAGTGGTTCCAGAGGCTAAACAGAAAAAGAAAGATTGCCTGCAACCTACAATATTGAATTAATAAATATATATTAATTAATTTTGCTTGGTGTAGAAAACCAAATATTTTCAATTTAAAAAAGTAACGTGTGTTTATAAAAAGTACATTGTAAAGTAAAAAAAATTAGTATATTTAATTTGAAAAGCTATTCTGCTTACATTCTTATTCTACCCTTAATGCATCTTCTTTTTTTACACTATATTTTTCTACCTCTTTATTATTCTTTATCTTAATATATTTTATCACTATTAAGAAGACGCAAAAAAAAAATTTTTTCCATCATGCAATTGTTCAATGTTTGCTGGTTCTGTTGATGTAAAACACGCATGAGATATTTTGTAATTAATTTTTACAAAATCAAATAATCTTTGAACGAGTTAACCAATTTTTCTAACTTTTAAAAAAATATATGATAATTTACAATAGTTATGTTGGTATTACCATCAAATGTAAACAAATAACATGTGATCTTTATAGAGTGTATTTCTAGTCTAATATGCTACGAACTAAAATATTTAAGTGAGTGTGCTTTTGTGATACTTTTTTTATAATTATTGCTTCCAAACATGCCTCGTTTCAGTAGTAGACAAACTAAAAGTCGTAAAGAAATCAGTCTGCAAAAAACTGTAAAAAATATTGATGAATCACCATCGATGTTGCAAATAAGGATAAATCTGTGTAATAGACATCTAGTTCTAAAAAATTAAAAAAGGGACTACGATAAATGTTCGTTGGAATATAATGATGTTTATGAACTCTGAGATGTATGTAAACTGTCTAGTATTCTTGTAAATAATTCAATACATAAAAACTATAAAGCTAATGGGTTGAAAATAAGATCTACAAATATGTATGTTGATGTAGTAACTCAGCTTGAAAGTTCTTTCCCCCATTGCAATTTTTTTTTTTAATTTTACAACTGTTTGAAAATTACAAATTTAAGTGATAAATTTTTAGCGATTAATATTAGGTTAGTGTATGAGCGAAAGTGTGTAAGAAGAGAAAGAGCTGGTCAAATCCTGTGGAATTTTGAATCCTCTGCAACTACCATCTAAATTTAAGAATTACGTTCTTGTAAATTCTAATCTTGTAATAGGATAGGAAATTCTAAGTAAGGCCTTTGAGAAAGTTTCATAGGATTATATGACGGAAGCTGTGGGAAGAACCTGTTTTAGAAAATGAAATTCAGTTGAGGCTACCTGCATGAATGGTAGCGTCTCAGACTTTCATCTGGAAGGTCCCAGGTTCAAATCCCGGTTAGGCATGGTATTTTCACATGCTAATTGTCATTCATCTCATCCTGTGAAGCAATACTCAATGGTGGTCCCAGCGGTTAAAAGAAAACAAAACACCTTTGAGATCTATCAGTAACTTTTGATGGTACCTGACAAAACCGTGGTTGTAAGTTGATGAATGGAATAGTTTCTTGAACAATTATTGACTCCGAGAAAGTTTTGGATGTTCATGTAATGACAAAATACTGTAATTGTGTTAATAAAGATTAGTGTCTGTAATTAATTCATCCTGTTTGAAAAATTACGAAGACCTCAGCTAAGGAATGGAAGTAAAAGGTGTTAATGAATTATTTAGAAGATCTGTTAATAAATATGTTCATTTTGTTAATTGTTTAGGGAATGGTGATACCAAGAGCTATTTATCAGTTTATCAGAATCCATATAGTAATATTGAAATAAAAAAATTGGAATGTACCAAAGCAAAAGGCTTTATAGATTAAAATTAGTATGAGAGGGAAACATCTGATGGTCTACCCCTTAATGGCCTATTTGTGGTCTTCAGTCATTTGACTGGTTTGATGCAGCTCTCCAAGATTCCCTATCCAGTGCCAGTCGTTTCATTTCTTTGTACCCCCCACACCCTACATCCATAACAATTTGTTTTACATATTCCAAACGTTGCCTGCCTGCACAATTTTTTCCTTCTATCTGTCCCTCCAATATTAAAGCGACTATTCCAGGATGCCTTAAATTGTGGCCTATAAGTCTGCCTCTTCTTTTAACTATATTTTTTTCAAATGCTTCTTTCTTCATCTATTTGCCGCAGCACCTCTTCATTTGTCATTTTATCCACCCATCTGATTTTTATCATTCTCCTGTAGCACCGCATTTCAAAAGCGTCTAATCTTTTCTGCTCAGGTACTCCAATTGTCCAAGTTTTACTTCCATATAAAGCGACACTCCAAACATACACTTTCAAAAATATTTTCCTGACATTTAAATTAATTTTTGATGTAAACAAATTATATTTCTTAACTGCTATGTAAAGATTAAAAATTAATGGTGATAGGGAACATCCTTGTCAGACTCCCTTTCTTATTATGGCATCATTCTTATGTTCTTCAAGTATTACTGTTGCTGTTTGGTTCCTGTAAATATTAACAATCGTTCTTTTATCTTTGTATTTGACCCTAATTTTTTTAAAATGCTGAAAATTTTATTCCAGTCTATGTTATCGAATGCCTTTTCTAGTTCTACAAATGCCAAGCATGTTGGTTTGTTTTTCTTTAATCTTCCTTCTACTATTAATGTGAGCCATAAACTTGCTTCCCTTGTCCCAACACTTTTCCTGAAACCAAACTGGTCTTCTCCTACCACTTCTTCCACTCTCCTCTCAACTCTTCTGTACAGAATTCTTGTTAAGATTTTTGATACGTGGCTAGTTAAGCTAATTGTTCTGTATTCTTCACATTTATCTGATCCTGCTTTCTTTGGTGTCATGACTATAACACTTTTTGAAGTCTGATGGAACTTCCCCTTTTTCTTAAATATTACATACCAGTTTGTATAATCTATCAATTGCTTCCTCACCTGCACTGTGCAGTAATTCTACAGTTATTCCTTCTATTCAGGAGCCTTTCTGCCATTCAAATCTTTTAATGCTATCTTAAATTCATATCTCAGTATTGTTTCCCCCCTTTCATCCTCTTCTTCCTATATAACATCATTTTCTAATTAATTTCTTCTGTATAACTGTTCAATATATTTCACCCACCTATCGACTTTTCATTTCATATTATATATCGGTGTACCATCTTTGTTTAACACATTATTAGATATTAATTTATGCAAAATTTTCCTTAACTTTCCTGTATGCTCCATCTATTTTACCAATGTTCATTTCTCTTTCCACTTCTGTATATTTTTCTTTAATCCAATCTTCTTTCGCTAGTTTACACTTCCTGTTTATAATATTTCTTAATTGTCAATAGTTCCTTTTACTTTCTTCATCATTATTATTCTTATATTTCTACATTTATCCATCAGCTGCAATATATCATCTGAAATCAAAGGTTTTTTACCAGTTCTCTTTGTTTTGCCTAAATTTGCTTCGGCTGATTTAAGAACTTCTTTTTTAACATTCTTACATTCTTCTTCTACATCTTCTGCCTTATCTTTTTTACTCAGATATCTTGCGATGTCCTCCTCAAAAATCTTCTTTACCTCCTTTTCCTCAAGCTTCTCTAAATTCCACCGATTTATCTGACACTTTTTCTTCAGCGTTTTAAACACCAATCTGTATTTCATTATCACTAAATTATAGTCGCTATCAATGTCTGCTCCAGGGTAAGTTTCGCAGTTGACGAGTTGATTTCTAAAGCTTTGTTTAACCATATAACCATATAATTTATCCATTAAACCATTTAACCATATAATCTATCTGATATTTGTTTTACTATTATTAAAACATTGATTATTCTTAATTATTAATCTAAACTTTAATTACTTGTAATTTTTTTTAAACAAATAATTCTATATTCTGTGATGTTCTGATCATGGTTTTATCACGATATCCCTTTATAAATTGGGCAAATGCAAGGGCAATTTTTCTTTTACATTAAATAGCACACCGACCTATTCCTGACGTAATCAATATAATGTGTTATGTATATATATCAGAAAAAAATAAAATTAACTGATTAATTTATTTTTAAGTTTCTGAGCTGCTTGCCCTACATTCTTCTGAAAGGGACTTACAAATTGCTTGTTTTTTTTATTTTGAATGCATAAATCTAGCATGTAACGCACGGGAATGTAATAAAATGAGCTATACATTAATATTAATTAGTTAATATGTAGAAAATGTAGTAATAAACATAGTAAAAAATCTGATGTGGACACCACATAACTTCCCCTTGCATGTCTATTAAATTTTTATAAGTACGCCACATACACACATTTTAAAATTATTCTACTATATCCTGCATAATTATTGTCCTGCATTATTATGATCCTGCATAATGTTTAAAAAAAAATTGTTTCTTGAAGCAAGTTATTTCTAATTCTGAAAGAAAGTAAATATAGTGACCTTTTTCAGTATAAGGCACCTAAGATTCATATTACTGTAGCTAATGAGGAGAAGGCATGGCCTTCGAGACAACGATTTGAACCATATTGCGTGTGTGAATAATACACTATTTATGTGTCTTCATCACAAAATACTAACACGCAATATTCAATTATACTCAAGAAAAATTTCCTTATTAGTTTATATATTAATTTCACGTCGCTCAAGTAGATATGTGGTGTAATTGAGAACGTGTCGTATCTATAAACATATTTCTTTTTTAAATTTTTTATTTTTAGTTTAAATATATTAATTTATTAATTAAAAATTTTTTAATTAAGATGAAAAGTTCATAAAATTATATTTTGCTAACTTGTGATCTTTTTTTGTATTTTTTTTGTATTGTTATTATTGAAATATTATTTATTGTTAATTTTTTTTTACAATCAGAAGTTAATAATTTAATAAATCAACATATTTAAATTAAAAATAAATAAGTCAACAAATTTAGATTTAAAAAAAAAGTTAAAAAATAAATGAATATGAAGTCGATTTGAACCAATGTGCCTTCCCCACAAATATAAAGATGTAAGATCCAAATATTTCATTAATTAAAATTTTATTTGGCTATAACTGGAACCAATGAAAATAAATACCACTTATGATATATCACTGAAAAGCTCTTAACTGAAGTTAAGAAAAAGTTCAAAATCTGATACCTTGCAGTATCAGCTGGCTTTTTCCATGAGTATATTCTTCTATTATGATTTTTAAACTGGGTGTTGGCAATTACTAAATTATACTTTGTGCAAAACTCTATAAGTCGGTCCCCTCTTTCATTCGTTTTGCCCAGCTCGTATTCACCCACTATATCTCCTTCCTTGCCTTTTCCAATGCTTGCATTCCAATCTCCAACTATTATCAAATTTTCATCTCCTTTTATGTGTTTAATTGCTTTGTCAATTTCTTCGTATTCACACTCTACCTCATCATCATCATGGGTGCTTGAAGGCATATAGACGTTGACAATCGTTGTCAGTTTAGGTTTCCATTTTATCCTTATTACAATGATTCTGTCGCTATGCATTTTGAAATATTCTACTTTCTTCCCTAGCTTCTTGTTCATTACAAAACCTCCTGCCTGCCTGCCCATTATTTGATGCTGAATTAATATTCTATAATCACCTGACCAAAAGTCATTTTCCTCTTCCCACCGAACCTCGCTAATTCCTATTACATCTACATTTTTACTTATCCTTTCCATTTCCCTCTTTAAATTTTCTAACCTATCAGCCTTTTTTAGACTTCTAACAATCCATGCTCTGGCTTGTAGAATGTTATTTTTTTAATTTTCTAGTGACCCCTTCCTTAGTAGTCCCAACCCGGAGATCCAAATGGGGGACTAGTTTACCTCCAGAATATTTTACCAAGGAAGGCATTTTCATATAACAATGATGGAGGCATCATTGTTATATGAAAATGCAGAGAGCTACATGATCTTCAAAAAAAGCAGCTGTAGTTTTCCATTGCTTTCAACTGCGCAGTACTCAGAGGATTGAGTGATGTTGATATGGCCGTTTAATGTGTGAGGAAGTAGTCCTCTGGATAGGATAGGACACACGAGTACCTGATGAAAAGAGGACATACCCCTATGCACATGATGCAACTGCCGCATAACTGTGCGCCACATACTCGTGGATTGCATATGTTATGCGGCATTGCATCGTAAATTTAAACTACCCAGAAACATCTGTGGTGTCTTGTGCAATGATAATGAAGTTTTAAACCGGATGTTTCTGTTTTTACGTAGTGTAGGGTTAACACAAAAAATTTAATATAAAAATTTAATTTCTACGGTACTGTGTTTTGTTTTTGTTATCCGAGTAGGGAGCCTTTTACACTCCCTATCGGAATTTGTCAAATTTTATTTTTTTTTTGTTTTTTATTTTTTGCTTTTATGTTATAAAAATTTCATTTGTGATATTATTGTAAGTCTTTAAACATAATAGTTTTAAGTTATATTTCCCTTTTTTAATTTAGTTTTAATTTTTTATTATATATTTTATATTAGTTTTAAGTTTTATTTATTTTTACTATTTTAGTTTTTAACCTAGCTTTATGTTAGTGTTTTTATTTTTTTTAGCTTTCTTATATTGTTTTAGTGCTTTTGTTATGTGAGAATGGGTCTTTCACCCATCTCGAATTTTGTTAAATTGTATTTGCTTTTATTTTTATTTTTTTACCTGTGATATTAGTTTTAAGTTTTACTTTTATCTACTAGTTTAAATTACTTTTATTTATTTATTTTTTTCTTAAAAAAAAAGTCCGGGCGATGATAACATGCAGATATTTTTCGCCCTCAAAAAAAAACAAAACTGCAATTTACTTGTAATGCAGGTTTTCAGTAAATAACAGAGTTATTGTAGCTATAGTTATCCAAGGGCTTGCTAGATAAAGACATATCTAAGTAGAGAGTATAATTTTATAATAACCCTTAAGTTATATGGGTTTTCACAATTAAAATTTTTTTTTCATTCTGTCACTAACTATTTATTCATTATATCTTTCTATTTTTATTTAGTTATCAGGGTAAAGACTAACTTGCATCTAATGTTCTAAAATTAACTGTTGTACAATGCTTCAGTATTGAGGTTAAATCGTTTTTTTCCTCAGAAGTAAACTACCAAATAATAATAGGGAGTGCTAGCAATAATAGACAAATAAAATGAATAATTCAAAATTAATATCAGTCACATTAGCCTAGTCCATTTCATAATTTGAAATTTGCTTTTATAAAAGTTATCAGTTTTTGAAAGTAAATAAAATTGTTGCATATTTATATCTATGTCAGTTATAGTGTTAGGAATAAGAAATTTGAAAGCAAAGTCCATGATCTCACTGTAACAGAATTTTTTTGTGTACCTTAGTGTTGAATATCACTGTATTCCCCTTTTAAAGTAATTTTCTTCAGTACTACACATTGATCAGCACCTAGGCCGCCTTTAAAAACAGCTTTGGAACTGATTTTGCAGAATTGTTTACAGAGTTGTTGTCTTGCTCTTGTATTCAGTCTCATCAAAATGCATCACTTTCAGTGTTGTTCCCTTATCTTACGAAAAGAAAAAGGTCACACAGGGCCAGATTAACTGTATAAAAGTTGTCTTACACAATTTTTTTTCTCACTATAAACTCTCATTGTGCAGGTACAGGTGTGTTGCCATGATGCAAGATCTCATGAGTTGCTGATAAAAAGTTTGACTTTCATGTAATTTTTTCATTTAGCCATTCACCATGTGCTTAGTTGCTCAGAATTTGTTGTTAAGGATTACTTTAATACCAAAATAAAAAGTTATTAGCACTTATTACTCTTGATTTGGGCTCGGCTGCATAATGTTTTTTTATGTGTGAAGAATAGACTCATACTATGTGCACCACCTCGTTGCTTCATTTCAGGGTTAATAATTGAAGAAACTCATCAATTGAGGACAATTTTTGATCCTTCAGTCTAATTTTTATACTTAGCAATTTTTAAAGTAGTAATAATTGTTTTTTAATCACCTACATTTATCACAGACTTTTTTTTAGTGTTAGAAAGGAGATTAAGTGCTTATTTGTAATAGGAGGACTGTTACATGAGCTTTCCAATGAAGGTGCATCAAGGCAATTCGAATACTTCTTAGAGGAGTTGATACTACCACTGATGGTCAATTCAGCTCAGAGAGGAGATAGAGAATGCCATGTAGTTGTTTTACTTGATGATGATACTGTTGATTAGGATGAAGAGTACCCACCACAAATGGGAGAGGAATACTCACAAAGTAAGTGGTTTTGTTGTATTCTCAATTACAATATGCGATTAGATTTTTTAACAATAGTTGTTAGGCCTAAAAATATGGTTTTACTTTTGTGTTAAAAAAATAACAGTAAATACAAATGAGGGTAACTTTTGAAATAAGATGCACACATATTGCTGGCAAAAAGTTAGTGTTTTCATCCAATTTTTTTTTTATATAGCTTATAAAAAAAAACTTTTTTTTTACATTTTCTTTAAAAAAAAATTTATATATATATATATGTAAAATTTTTATTATGTAATGTATATTTAATCCGTTTCATTTTGTTTAGGAGATTTCTCTGCCAGTTTCATTATTGTTAGTTTTTTTCTAAAATAGACCCAATATCCCTGAGCTGCCTCTTTACCTCTGATCATCTTTCATCATACCGATGACAGACATGTAAAATGTGAAAGGTATCATCTAATATGCCATACCACGGACACAGACACAAATCAGCCAGGCAGAAACAAACAAACTACCCCTAGAACCACCATGGCTTTAACAATTTATTTATAACAAGTTAAAAAGCTAAGAATAAAATATGCAGTAGTTTTATAGGCACATATAAACTAACTTCTTTTTAAATTTTATCACTTAGGTTTACCCTTAGGCCATAATTTCTTCTTTCTTTTCCATCTTCCTATAGGCCTCGATGTTGAACTCCAGAATGTCTGAGGCCTCGGAAATGGATTCTTCTGATCCTCTGCAGTAAATCAGGGAGGATCTCCTGCTACCAACATAAGACCACACCATCGGAACCAATGGCAGTGTATCAGAGTTTTGACTTGATGCACTCCCCTCTAGAATATGTGGCAGCAGAAAAGCTCACTTTCTTGTTTAAAGGTCTACATGCTTTCAAAGGCTTCAATGATGGTCTTTCAAAATTGTATAATTCTGGCTTCTCAGATTCCTGAATGGGGATTTTCTCTAACTGAACTTTGATTTGCGTTGTATTTGACTCATATTTTCTGTGAGCTTTCGCTTCATTTGGCCTCACTTTAGAACTGCTCGAAAGCCCAATCCTTGATGGAGAAAATATTTTGTTTCTGTAACATCTGCTACCTTCTGCAGCGGTTTATGACTCATTTCTTTAACTGGTTTATATTTTAATTTCTCATTAATGATGGATTCGACCATCTTGAATAATGCCGTGACGAATGTATGTCTTGACAGTTTCAACGAACAGCCCAATAGCAGTCCTCCTTGTTTCTTTTACAGGTTCTCCAGCAGCTTTCTAGGTGACTCGAACTATCACGAAAGGACTGACTTTCGAGAAATCCCCTTATTTTCGATTGATCACCAAATATTTTGGAACGTTCTATTACTCTTAGGTCAAAAATTAGTTCGATCCCTCTTATATCTTCTTAACGACTATACTTTTCCTTCGGTTCGCTTTCGAAGTCAAAAGCTCTCCAAGACGAGGGTTTTTACGAAGACCCTCTGCAACGGAAGATGTGAAAGTTGAAGAATTCGTACAACCTATGTTAAGCAGTCAACAAGTCACACAATGTGGGCGGAAAGACGGTTGTGTGTGCCTTGGATCATTGATCCTGTTTAGGTTCCTCAATCAGCCGCCTCCCACAGATTTAACTCTGGCCGGGGAGTGAGGTACTGCCTGACCCTACGACACCGACATCCCACGACTTGCACGCAGCAGTAATGGCTCCGACACTCTTACCCAAGGGACAATACCTTCCAAGACCCGAAGTGACTGACTCACTCTGGGTGGAGCAAGACTTCTGCGGAGCAAGCTTGCAGCAGCCCACCCTCAACTCGGCTCCACAATTGGGAAGAGGGATGCACTCCGCCCAGCAGTGGAAAAAACAGATCACGGTCAACAGCGAACACGAGAAGCACAACTGCAACCAGTTCGAGACCGCCAATTCCGTACTGCACAAGGGAGTTCCTGAGAAAAACCTTTTCCCCGTTGGCGAAAGTACCGAACGTACAGCTTTCCTTCCCACTACACAGAACTGCAGAAGACTTTACACTATACAAATACACTACATCAAGAATATTACACAAATTACCAACATATTATCCTTACCCAACATCCTACACTACTTCTTCTTACACTTATACTCGGTGGTGTTGCGGCACCTTACGAAACGCAACCGTAACCCAAGTTGGAAACTGTCGTGCTGATAGGCGCTTTGATGTTTACTATGTTTGTCGTGTATGGATCTATGTAGTGAGTCTCGAACGATATCCTCTTGGCACCTGGACGAACCTAGTTTTATTTATCTTTAGCTCCAGTACGCGTGCGCTCTGTTGGAGTGATTCATTATATCGCCGCTACTAGTGGGAACTGTACGTCATCCCAATTAAAATTGTTGTGTAGTTATTGCAACATTGAAAAACCTACAAAAACGGGAATTTGAAAAGAATTCTACAATGTTTCCTTTCAAGGATTTAGATAGTAATGACAAGAAACGTTACATCAGAGGGGGGTGAAATTTTCCTATGTAAGGTTCCTTGTAGTGACATACAGCAGGAAGGTTATTTCTCGGTAAATTTTCTCCCTTCCTGATAAATAAATCTATTGTAATAGCTTGCAGATCTCCAAAAGCTCAGGAGTGGTGCCCTTTTTATTGAACTATATAATGAGGAACAATGCTGAAAGCTGCTAGCTCTTAAGTAGGGAAAACGGAATGTCAGTGGAGTGCCGTAAGAGGCTGAATTTCAGCAAGGGAGTAGTTATATTTTGCCGTGACTTGGCTGACGTGGAGTTATCTGAAATTACAGATGAGTTTTCACCGCAAGTTGTACCAAGATTTCAAGAATGCTCCGCTTACAAAGAAAGCTGTTTTGAAAATCTTTACTGAACAGAAAGTTCCCTATCCTGTGGCTCGACAGGAATACAGAAAATTCCTCAGCACGAGGAATTCTGTATCACCTTTATTATTTTTTTTTAACCTCTGGGACCACCGTTAGGTATTGCTTCAGAGGATGAGATAAATGGTGAAAATGCCATGCCTGACCAGGATTCGAAGCCTGGACCTCCGGATGAAAGACCGAGACGCTACCACTCGCGCCACGGAAGCCAGCAAATGGTTGCTTATCCTAATAACTTAGTGAACAATTTTTTTTAAATAAAAGTATATCATGTATACATATTTTTTTTGTTTGCATTACATGGTTGTGGCTGAGCAACTTAAATGACAACTCTGAAGAACTAAAAGGAGCAACAAAGCAGTAAAGAAGCGTGCCAAGAATTTTTTTTTTGTCTTCAGTCATTTGACTGGTTTGATGCAGCTCTCCAAGATTCCCTATCTAGTGCTAGTCGTTTCATTTCAGTATACCCTCTACATCCTACATCCCTAACAATTTGTTTTACATATTCCAAACGTGGCCTGCCTACACAATTTTTCCCTTCTACCTGTCCTTCCAAAATTAAAGCGACTATTCCAGGATGCCTTAGTATGTGGCCTATAAGTCTGTCTCTTCTTTTAAGTATATTTTTCCAAATGCTTCTTTCTTCATCTATTTGCCGCAATACCTCCTCATTTGTTACTTTATCCACCCATCTGATTTTTAACATTCTCCTATAGCACCACATTTCAAAAGCTTCTAACCTTTTTTTCTCAGATACTCCGATTGTCCAAGTTTCACTTCCATATAAAGCGACACTCCAAACATACACTTTCAAAAATCTTTTCCTGACATTTAAATTAATTTTTAATTTGCCAAGAAACGTGCCAAGAAATGTGTTGAAAATGACAGGCTCATTTTTTAACATTTATTATAAAGTGGCAATTTATAATACTGTTTATAAATAAAATTCAAAATTTTCTAACTTTGCTTTGTTTGATTAAACTTGTCTTACATCATTTTGTTCAGAATAATTCTCTACAAGTTTTGTTTAAAAGTTTTATGTCTTTATTAACCATTTAACAAAGCTATTGTTTATCAAACATAAAAAACTAAAAATGTTTTTACCTCAAAAAACCCCTAAAATAGGTTTGTTACCTCAATTTATTGGTTTCCACACCAGATTTCTCAAAAACTGCTGTGAGTACTGTTCTGCAACTTATTTTATTCAATTTTTCAGGTCAAAAACCATAAAAAATCACCAATTCTGCTTCTAAATTAATGTCCTAAAAATTTCAACACAATCTCATTTCACCGGAGTAGTTAAAATCTGAGCGAAATTTTTCACTAGCCGTTAACTCACAAACGAAGCATGTTAGGATATATGTTTATATAAATTTTTTGCATTATTTTCAGTTGTAAAATAGGTTATGAAAGTCCTGTGGGAACTTTGTGATACACTCTGTATCAGGGGGGAGAGAAATTTTAATGGAAAATTTTCATTAAAACTTTTTGATTTTAGTTATCTTCTTAAGATAACGATTCATAATTTTCATTTTCATAATAACATCTCTTATTTCAGTAGGAACATGTAAATCAATTTAAAAGTAATCGGTTTTAGATAGATTTGAGTGTCTTTGCGTTCATACATTTTGTTCATTAATGAATGTTTACTTTTAGGAGTAGCACCTGAAATTGTCTTCATCTTGAAGTTGGAAGTTAGAAATCCAATTTTAGCCATCCATCCTGCCACTCTTTCTAAAGTTTTGTTGGCCAATTGCCTCACCTACTCTACCGTATCAACTACCTTAACAACTATCACGAAGTTGTGATGAAAACGCCATTAGCTCCAGTTACAGTGGAAGTTTTAGGCTCAACAGTCCATTAAAGTCACATTCCAGAGCAGGGGGCCCACTATCAAACCTTGGGACATGCCCCCTGCTCCATGGCGACAACTACCTCCTCACCCTCTCTTGAGACTACCACCATTTCCTTACCTGTCACATACTCTTGGACTATCCTATCAGGTAGGGAGCCACCTTCCTCACCATCAAGGGTCTCAAAATTGCGTCTCAATAAACACTATTAAATGTGTTCTCTGTGTCGACCAAGTGGTATTCTTCCTGTATCTGTAACCTGCTGCCACCGCATTCATCGACTCCATTACTCTATTGATTGCTTCTATGGTTGACCTTCTTTTTCTAAATTCAAATTGGCTGTCTCAGAGGCCTCCATGCCTTTCTAGTTTGATCTCTAATCAATCGATGAGCCAGCAGGGCTTCAAAAATTTTCCCTAGTGTATTGATTAGCATTATGGGGATAGACCCATAACACTAAGAAGAGGTATACACCCTTTCTTGGGTACCAGGACCAATCTGGCCAATATCCAGCTCTGGGTAACTTTCTCTTGGTGGATAGCTCCACCAAGAGAAGACCTCTACAACACCTCTAGGAATGTCAACAGTGACGCTTCAACAAGTACCTTCATAATTTCTGCCAACACCCCGTCTGGTCCCGGTCCTTTCTGGGGTTTGCCAGCTGCGAATCCTAATTCTTCGATTGTGAACCGAGGAATCTCTTCAGCCACGATTTCTCTCCTTTTCCAACTCCAATCCTCAGGAAAGAGTTCTTGCACTACCTCGACCAATTGTACAGTCGGCAACCTCAATACTGCTTTTCCAAATCTGCCCATCGCAATGTAATATGCGTCATCTTCTAACCAATTACAAATTTCTTTCCATCTCTCCTGTTCAAGTTGTTTTCGGGCCTGCTTCCATAGTGGTATATCACTCTCATAGGTTGCTGGGTCTCCTCTTCTCCTTTGTCTCATGGCATGTTGCCAATATTTAATAAAACTCCTCCAGTTGCCTCAATTTCCGGGACAACCAATACACCAGTCTCTGTCCCTCCTTGGCACACCAATCTCCCAATATCTTCCTGCAGGTCTCTACTATTATCTCATGTAGCAGCTTAGGCTCTATACCCTCAGTGCCTTGATCTGCTTCACTAATATACCTTCTTCACTAATATACTTTGTAGTTCTGGTATCTGAGACTGCCTCAACCTCCATGGCTCCACAATACCGATTTCACGGTTTCGTCCAAGCCCAACAACCGTCTTTATACACCTATGTTTGCTGAGCATCTCCTCCTTCACGACATGCTATTGGACCTCTCTCGCCCAGACCCTTTCTCCAAGCCCTCATGTAAATATAAAATGTTGCCAGTTAGCCTTTTCAACTGCAATTTTGCCAGTTGCTGTACAATCTGCAGTGGTTACAATCTTTTCACTAGTGGCTGACTCTTGGGAGCTGTATGCTGCTACAACACCTGTTGGTGGCTCCTGCTTCTCTTCACCATTACGGGAAGCAGGAGGTTCCTACCAGTTAATAATGCTTAAGTGCAAGCCTACTTGCACTTAAGTCTTATCAGTAAAAGATAAGACAAATGAAATTAAAATTAAATCAATTCCACACCCCAGTATCCTCCGATAAAATTTAAGAACCACAACTGAGTGGTACATCAATTACAACCACTACAATGTTATCAACTAATGATAATACAATGTCTGTTAATAATATAAACAGAAATCACTGATAAAGGCTATTCTAATGGAGTGCAGTGAGGAGTTGAAGTGTGAAAATTAGAAATTATATTCTTCATTATGCATTGATTCTCTACCAATTGTTGAAGCTTTTTCAGGATATTAAAGTGCATACTGTTGATGACTGTTAATGAATCGGCAACTATCTGGTAAAATGTATGTTCATGAGATTAGTTCATTACATGATCTATACCAGGGTAAATTGGTTATAAATAAGTATGGAATAAAAAATCCTTCTCCTTCATACTATGCTTTCACAACTTCCAATATGGAAGTGTACAGAGTAAATTAGCAGAATTTAAATTGCTTTACTGCAATGATGTGCCAGGTTTGATACCTCTATAGAGATATGATAATTTTGTTGTTTCTGAATAGAGACGACAGAAGGGAAACTGATTTTTATTTTTCAAGTCTATACAAAATTGGCTTTAAATTTCTTTTCACATTGAGAAAGTAGTGCTTTTCACAACTTCTATAAAAAGAGGATCTGTATTATTTTCTGAATTTTTATTTGTCCAGGATATTTTAAAATTCGGTACTTTTTTTAAAAAAATATTGTTAGGGGAAAAGTATTAAGTTTTTAACTTTTATTGGGAGTAAAATGTTACTTGTATCAGAAAGAAACAATTTCATATTAGCTTCAAATTTTTTTCTGAATATTCTATAGAAAAAAAAAGGTTCTGAGTTATTTTCTCAATTTTATGCTTGTCAAGGATGAAAACTGGTACAAATATGTACAATTTACAATCGCAAACATAATTAAAGAAACACATGAAAGTTTCTGTTTGTAACTAAAGTTGTATCTTACTGAATGTGTTGCAATTGCATTGAAATTGTAAATCATACATGGTTGAATGAAGTTTCATAATATTTCATTCTTGAAAAGTAAAAACCAAGAAAATAAATAAAGTAATAAAGAACCCTCTTTTATAGTGGTTCATTTTCTGAAATATCTAAAGTTTTGATAGAGAATTTCATTAGTTTATTTTATATAAACATTTAATAGAAAATACTTATTACAACTTACAGATTAAATAAAGATTGAGGAAGATAATAATGATTACAATTATTTTCTACCTATATATAGACTGAATTTAAAATAAATTTTTAAACACAGTCACCTGAATGAAAAAAGGAAGAACTGAAACACCATATTGTTTAAATGAAGTAATTTATTTCATTCACACCAAGTAAAATTGGAAAAGATATACAATTTTTCAGATTATTAAAAATGTATATTTAATGATTAACTTAATTTAACTAGTTACTATTCATTTTTTAACAATCTCTTTTACTGCTTTTACTATATTGCTAGCATCAATTCCAAACATGTTAAGAAGCACCTTAGGGGGACCTGATCGTGGTACTCTTGGAACAGCTAATTTCTTCACAATAATATCTCGTTCTTCAGAGACTGCTGAAAGTACAGCTTCTCCGAGCCCTCCTGTAAATATAAAACATCTTACTTGATACATACTTTTTTAACATAATAAAAAATTTCATGCATTGTTATAATAACAATGGATTCAGTTGGTTTGATTGAATATCAAACCAACTGAATCCACTTTACACTTTAGTCTCAGTTGTCATGAAAATCCTGCAATGATGTTTGGTCATTCCATTCTTACTTGAAGAGAACCAAAACCTGCAGTTTGGGCTTGGCCAGCAACTGCAAATCAGTTTACTGATTTGTCTTCTGGCTTTCCATTTTGAAAATATTTTTCTAACTAGAAGTACAATATCAAGAATGTTTACCCACGCAAATTATGTAGAGTATACTTTATGAAGATGATAGCTGCATACAACATTTGTTGAAATTTAAAAAAAAAAAAATTATAAATAAATTATAAATATATTGCCTGTCTAGCCAGAACCTAGACCCTCAGGGCCTAGGTGAACCTTGGAGCCAAGTCAGGGGCTCCTCAGGGTCTACCCCAAGGCTGCAAAACTCATTTTGCTCACCATTCCCTTATCTGTGTTATTTTCTCAATTTTATGCTTGTCAAGGATAAAAAAGGTGCCATCCCACTGCAAAGTGGGATGGCACCTTGGACACCCAGAGCTTGCTTTGGTCACCATTTCTGTCTACCCAGAGGGCTCTGCCCCCTGGATCCCTGCACTGTTTGTTAGACTTATGATTGTGAGAATAATACTGATAAAAAACAAATAAAGTATTTTCAGGCTTTATAGAAACCTGAAAAAGAAACTAAATTACAAAAGACATAATAATAGTAACTAAGGTAACTAAAGTACACAAACCTTTGACAACAAATTTCATAACTTATTTTTTTGCCATGTAGGCAGAAATAAAATAATGAAGTAAAAGGATCCTTAATGAATATCTTTAATTTATAACTTCACCCTCCTTGGGAGAGAAGAAATAATGAATATTTTTAATATTTTAATCTTCAAGGGAGCTAGGGGCTCAGTCTATGGCTTAAAACCTTCCATAGTATAATACAAATGTATGCTGAAAAACACAGATAAAAACAAAACAAAAGTATGCCAAAAAACACGGGTAAAAATTTGGTTACAATTGATCAAGTAGCTTTTTTGTTGATCCCGAACAAACAAAATCAGTTCTTTACATAATAGTGTGGGTTTATATATATATAAACAAATATATATTATAATATGAAGGTCACCTTTTAAGTTTTTAAAAACAATCACTAGATGGCACCATTGAGATATTTGAGACTATTGTTATAAAATTTGACATTTTTATTGTTACAACAGTGGCAGCTCAAAAATCTACTCAGCTCGGCTGAGTAGATTGTTTACAGTGAGCGCTTAAAAGAACAGTTTTGTGATAAAATGTAAATTTCACATGAAAGTATTTGTTTGATGATTTTTTTATGATTTTAGTAAGTAAGGGCCTAACTCAACAACAATGCCTGGAATTGTTTTGTTCAGCTTTAGTAATGAATCACCATCAGAAATGCCTATTTATAACTGATTTCCAAAATTTTGTTGAGGTTGTGCTTTTGTCAGCGATGAATTTTGTGAAGATCGATCAAAATCAGTCGTTCCAAAAAACATTTATGCTTTGTTGCTATGCGCAACATGATTGAAGTGACTTCTTGTGAGGTAGACGCATCCTTTGCATATCCTTAGGTTAAATGCCCATACAAAATTGAATGTACTGTAACATTCGATTTTGCACGAACATGTGAAAAAGATCTCTTCCCGATGGATTCCACATAATTTAACTGAAGTTCAAATACAAGGTGTAAGGAAATGAATTTTGGATATTCGTACGAGCTGGAAACTAAAGCAACAATCAACTGTTTGGGTGTTTCAAATCCAAAATGAACTGAATCAAACTAAAACGGTTCGTCTGCGAAGCACTTCAGAGAAAATGATCGCTTGTATCTTTGGTAATACTGCACATGTAGTAACCATTGCTTCAGAGAATTGAAGCAATGTTAATTGCAATTGTTAATGCTGAATGGTATACAACAATTTGTTTGCCAGAAATCATCAATGAAATCAGAAAAAACAACCGAACACATCGCATCATTTTTCATTATGACAATGCCAGCTCTTGACAGCATATCAAAGAATTAATTATTTGACTGAGAAAAACATTGAATTAATATCTCATTGCCCAACAAGTTCTTTTTGTTCTCGAATGTCAAACATTAAATCTGTGGACAGCGATTTTCATCAGCTCAAGAAGCTGTTCAATTCTTCCAAATTCATGTTTTTGAGGTATCAACTTCAGAGTGGAAAAAATGTTTCGAGAATTGGTTCAAACGCATGTAAAAATATATAAATCTTAAAGGTGAATATTTTGAGAAACAATATAACAATTTGTACCAAAAAACTTTTTTTCTTTCATTGCTTTTGCAAAAATTTTAAAGGTGGCCCTCGTATAAATATATATTAACATATAATATATTATATATATTAATAAATAACAATTTTTTTTAAAAATATTATTTAGTTATTTTATGCTTTTAAACATCTAGTTCATAATTAAAACATCTGTTTATGTTCATTTGTTTATATTTTAATTACTAACAAACGTAAATATAATTTTTGTTTATATTTACGGTTTCAGCAGCTTGAGAATTGGTTTTTTTGGATGATGAATTGGATATCATCATTAACTGAAGTACATCAGTTATGATGTACTTAATGATGATACTTAAATGTACCTTACAGAATGATTAAAATACTAATACAGTATCGCGCATTGTTAATCGTCTGTTGTTACTTTATTGCCAACAGTAAAGGTTGTTTTTTATAAATTTTTCACATCACCAAAAAAGAATTTGATTTTTGTTCACGTTAAATAAGTACTTCACTGACAAATGCAGTAAAGTACTTACCAACAAAATTTTTAATTTTTTTAACTTATCTTATACCATCCTTATCTAACACAGTTACTGTATGTCAAACATAAAAAAAAAGGGTTTTTACCCTTATTTATTGATTTTCACTACATATTTATTAAAAACTACTGCAGATACAGTTGTGGGACCTATTTTATTCAATTTTTCAGATCAAAAACTATAAGAACTCACTAATTCTGTCTCCTAATTATACCTACAAATTTCAGTACAACCTCAATTCACTGGAGTAGCTGAACCCAAGCGAAATCGTTCATTAGCTGTTACTAACGAAGCATTTTACGACATATCTGTGTAAATGAACTTTCTCCATTATTCTCTCGAGTAGAAAAAGTTATGAAACTCCTGAGAGAACTTCATGATAAACTCTGTATGTAATAAAATAAGTAAAAAAAGATTATCGATATACTGAGCAGTACTTTTGAAATACAAACTAGTAATATTATTTTCAACTTTTGATCATAAAGTTTTTTTTTATAATATGGTTTCTCCACATTATTGATAAAAATCCTCAAAATTTTTGCAATAAAAATCAGATTATTATAACCAGTAATCTGAACCATTCATTGTTATTGGTGGCTGAATCATTTTAGCAACCGTGACATATATTCATTGAAAAAGATTATTTAGGAGGTGGAAAAAATATGTGGCAAAATCATTACAGCAGTGATTACAACACTATAATGATTTTGTTACAAATCTAAAAAAACATTATGATTAAAAACTGCAGAATAATATATAAACAGGACAAAAAAAATATTACCTTCAGGATAATGATCTTCTACAGTAATTATTTTACCACCGCATTGTTTAGCATTAGTTATAACAGTACCGGCATCAAGTGGCTTAATTGTAAATGGATCCAGAATTCTTATATTGATTCCACTGCTTGCCAATTCACTACTAGCAGTAATTGCTTCATGTAATGTTACTCCTGCACCAATAACCAGAACATGGTCTTTGTTTGAAGACTTAATAACCTTTGCTTTGCCAGCCTGCAACAAAACATATTATATTATTTTATCTAAGCTGATGTTGACACAAAAACTGATGGACAGCAACAAAGGATGATACAGTGATTTATGTAAGAATGACTACGTTAGGAACTGAAAAAAAAAAACAAGTACTTATTAAACGCTCAGAATTAAAACAGACTTCTCAGCAAATGATACATTTTAAAAAGTAAGAAGAAACATACAAATAAATTACTTATATCATAAATATCATTCATTATAATAAATGAACAAATAAATTTTAAACCATCTTATACATTTTTATTTTATTTTTATATAAATCTGAATAAAAAAATTTAATTTTCAGTGCTTTCTAGAGAAGCAATGAAAGTATTCTACTTCAAAAATTCAACACAACATTTTTTATGTTACAATATATTAACAGCACACATTTACTTGGAAATTTACATAACATTAGCAATTTTTTTTTTCATATCAATAATTTTTATAACAGATATAACCTTTGTTTTTATGTTTAGACATTATATTGTTTCATGTTTTATTTCTGAATTTGGCCTATTTATGACAGTTTGTTTCTTAGAATATGAACTCCAGGAATGGTGAAGAAACAGAGATTAAATGAAAACTTTACTACAGAAGTGTCCAAATTAATTCTAGTATAGGGAATTTTTTGTTTATTTCTACGTTGTGGCTACATTGCTTGACCACACCCATTCTTTAAGTTGTCTGTGTAATGTGGGGTTATTTATTCTATACTGCTATTTAACAATTTTCATATTGTAAGTAGTGTTTTATGAAAGTTTATTCCTTTTATTACAAAATCATATTTTCATATTTTTTTTGTTCAGTGTGCCTTGAATGTAAAGATAACTCCAAGAAAACATTCAAAAACATTGATTCTTTTTCTGAGAATACCAGTATGACACAACAAATAGCTTCAGAGTGTGATGTTGAACTAGGGACAGTGAACAGTATTTAAAAACAATTTGAAAAAACCGGTTCCTTTTCATCTCAAAGGAGAAACAAATGCGGTTGTAAAAGAAACTACTCTTAACATAGGATCAGTTATTAGTGAGAAAAAGTAAACATGATCCAAAATCATCTGCTATGGATTTAAATCAAGAATTAGCAGCCAGTATAACAGATTTACACATGGCAACTACTAGATGCTAACTTCTTACAACTGGATGGAAAGCTGAAAAGCAGCTTGTAATACCGCAGTGTGCAAAAAAAGGCTCCTGTGGGCCAAAGCACATGCTAACTGCACTAGAGAAGACTGGAAAAATGTTGTTTTCAAACAAGTTACATTTTTATGTTAAGGGGCAAAAGGTTCCACATATTAGAAAAGCATCAGATGAAAATAATCACTGGCTCATATCCAACAATCAATCAAAAATTTCCAGAAAAGCAATTTTTTGGGTTTTGAAGGCCCTTGCTTATTACAAGGTGTTTATTCCAGTACCTATGTTTGGATTAATTTGCATACTACTGTATAATATTAATTGAGTTGAAAATAGCAGTATTTCATGATAGAAAGGTTAAATTATTTTGTTGCATTACACTATCAGTTTCAGTCTTTCTAATGGCTGTAACACACATAAAGCCTGAGGTAAAAGAGACAACAGTCAGAATTGCTTCCTTTAAGAGCAATATATATATATATATTACAGAACCAGTCCTTAATAATTAGCTGAGATCAGAAAGAATGGGTGAATGTCAAACAAAAAATTATCTACACTAATAAAAATGAAACTGCAAACCTCATCAGGATTCAAATACAGAAGAACCTTCCATATGAAAGACAGGTGCTAAAACTATTTAGCACACCAAGTTGGTCTTTATTAGAACAGTTCAAAGATTTTGACAACAAATTAAATAAATAACTGCAGTTTGCTGCAAGGCTGTTAAAAATAATGATTCGTTTTACTAAAAGCTCATAAAGGAAAAAAAATTAAATGCAAAGTTTCATTTACTTCCAGAAACTTAGAAAGATTATTTATCACAAAAAAATCAAAAATCAAAATAAGTACAGCCCAGATACTATAAGGACTGCCTAGAAAGTAACTTATCTTTAGGTATAAAAAAACAGTGGTTTAAAAAATTTATAAAATACAATTTGAAAAGATATCCTTAAATAACCAAGATGGCACCACTACCTTCACAAACAATGAAAGTTACTTTCTGTACAGTCCTTTTACTCTCCTAGCTAAACTAGAAGGAGAATCCTTTTGTAGAACAAAAGGATTCTCTCACATTAAGAAAATTTAATAAGCTTTCTGTTGCAGCAATCATTTTTTCTGAAAAAAAAAAATGTATGCACAAAACAGAATGCCTTATGTTAGCATTACCATAACGCATTACCTAAACAATTACCTAAAATTCTAAGTGATGTTGGTTGTTTATTCTGTATACATGGGATTGTGTACCTTCACTGGGTTCCCAAAGATCAAAATATTAATCAACATTACTACCTTGAGGTTCTTGCTCAACTACATGAAAAAATAAGAAAAAAACGACCCGAATTGTAGAAGGACAAGTTATGGGTTCTTCATCAGATGCACCCCGGCTTATACTGCATTCTGTCTAGACATTTCTAGCCAAGTATAACATCCCAGTGTTAGACCAACCACCTTATTCGCCTGACCTGACACCATGTGACTTTTCTCCCACCACCACCACATTTGGTCGCCCTAAAGCATAAGACCGAATGTCCGTACCACAAACAGCTAATGTTCCTTAAAACGATTTAGCGACCAATATCCTAAATAGTTCCTAGAGGTTACCTAACTGCGTGAGCGGAATAAGCGTGGTGCCCCACACCACTCACTTGCATGTTCCACCGCTCACTTGTCATATATTACTAAAATGGGTAGGCGCACCCTGTCACATATTTTAGGACAGCAATTTGCTGCCACGCCCAGGTTGCTGAATGCCAGTAAGTACCTGTCCACCATATTATAGCGCTTGGATCTGCATTTGACCGATGGTCAGCAATTTCTCAAGGGTAGCTTCCTACAGCAAGCGGCAGGAGTTTCATATCCCTTAAACTATTGATGCCGGTTAACAAAGCAACAGAATCAAGGAACTCCCACACGATCCAACAATGCGGCTCACGCCACATTGACTTGCTGCTTATGAGTAGCCAATTTCCCCCTTGACCTCCAAGTTCCAGGGAGGCCTAAGTTCTCGCTCCCCCAAGATCTGGGCAGTCAAACATCATGTGTTCATTCGACTGGACCTCCCCGCAGACACACAGCTCATCAGCTGCCAGATGGAACTGAAACAAATATTGGTTCAAATTCGCGTGGTTCAAATCTGCATTAAAAGAAACAAGATTTCAGACCGCTGAAGTTGTGAAAGAAAATGCAGCACACATCATGAAAGAGCTCACAGAAGAAGACTTCCAGCACTGTTTTGAACAATGGAAAATTCACACGGAGCATTGTAGGGATAGAGTAGGGGTGTATGTTGAAGGGGATAACTAAATATGTAAAAATTTAAAATAAAACTTTTTGCATCATTAGTCTCATTATTTAATAGTCACACCTCATGTGTGTATGTGTGTGTGTGTGTGTGCATACATATATATATATATATATATATATTATAATTCTATTAAACAAACCACCTAGTACAGAATATTGAGATAAAAAATATCTTATATTAATTTTTCATGAAAGTACTTTCATGGGATCCCACATCCTCAGTCATGATTGAAATAATTCCATTATTGCATAATAAAAATACTAAAATAACCAATACTGTCTATTAATTTAAATGAGTGGTGCTATCTGTTGCAGTTTTTATGGGACAATCTTCCTCAAACACTGTCTGATGGTTTATAAAAATTGAAATTTTGTTTGTATTTATATACGTACTTACTATTTATAATATTTATATCATAGAAAAATTAAAAATAGATTAAACAGTAGTAACCAAGAATATCCAGAATTTATTAAAGGGTATCATCATTACTATAAGAAATATATGTCAACAGAACTATCTTGAATTTAATAATAGATATTATACACATAAAAAATACCTTACCTATAGGATTTTACTATCAGCAATTATGTCAGAAATATATTTACAAAATTTTAGAGTAAATTATATGGCATCACTTATACACATAATATGGACATGGTATGTTGATATTCTTAATATATATAAATCAGTAATAAACAATCAACACATATTTAATAACATTAAACAAATTAAATTCTTATAAGGAAAATTTAAAATTCATATCTGATATATATAATAGTAGAATGATAATTTATTTAGATAGCAATATCGAAATAAACAAGGACAATCAAACTGAAACATCAGAATATAGAAAACCAACACCTAATAACATAAGAATTCTTAATAAATCACATCACCCTTGGTCTCATAAAACTAAAACACATACAAACATGATTAATAGCGGTTGAAAACTGATATGATACTAATTTAATTAATAATATTTATAAAAAATCTGATAAAAATTACAAATACACATTTTTTTTAAAATGAAAAGTGCAAAAATTTTTCTTCATTAATAACTACTGATATTTTTTCATTTTTTTATATTGTTATTATGTTATTATTCAATTATGTTATTTATTGTAAAAATTCTTTTACAATCAAAGGTTAATATTTATCTAATCAATATATTTTAATTTAAATATATTGATTATATTTAAATAACAATATAAAAATTTACAGTCACATCAACAATTACAGTCATCAGAAACTAAAGTAAAATTGTAGTATTATATAAAACAAAAAACATAACAAAAATAAACAATAAAGAATAAACATAGACAAGTAATAACAACAAATACAAACTAAAATACATAAATCAGATAAAAATCACTAAACTGTATTCTCCATTCCACTGTAGTAGAGGAACAGCAACAGACATTTTATATCTTCTTTCTGGTTTAACAGAAATTTCATATCTGAACCCAGGTCTAAGTTTTGTCAGATGGTTCCAAAGATTGGGCAATCAATGAGCAGATGGTGCACAGACCATTTGACCTTGCAAGCCTCACAGATCTTCTGAGGAGAGCCAAATAGATGGGCATGGGTAAGCCTGGTGTGTCTAATCCTTAACTGAGTTAGGATGACTTGGTCTCTTCTGTTGCTTGGGGAAAGAGTTTTCTCAAGCACATTCTCCTGGAGGTTATGTAATGCTGTGGGAGGACTCAGCTGCCAGAACCTATTCCACTGATCCCGCAATTTTGTATGGACTGATCTCATGAAGTCTCTCTCACATGTTGATTGTACGTGGATGCCATTTATTGCAACTCTCTTGGCAGCCTCATCGACCCGTTCGTTCCTGAGGATGCCACAATGGCCAGGGACCCATACCAGTACCACAGTCTTATTTATCCTTGAAAGGATATCATAAATAATCTGAACGATGGATTCAGAACGTCTGCAGCTCAAGCTGTCAAGTACACTTCTAGAGTCGGTAATTACTAGGAAGCTGTCATCACTACAGGTTTCAATAACTTTCATGGCGAGTAAATCACAAAGGCCTCGCAAAACAACACAGAAGAACAGGCATTAAGTTTATATAATATCTTGGTGTCAGGGAGTACAATAGAACAGCCACATCCATCAGCCGATACAGAGCCGTTTGTGTAGATGAGAGTTGTACTTCTTAGCCATGTTGTTAAATTGGTCTCTAGCAGACTGGAAGCCTGTATCCTGTTTATGACTTCCAGATTGTACGTATATAATCTCTGGAGATGTGCGTAACCAAGGGGTACCGCATCCTATACCCTTTTCAAGGATCTTCGGGGCAGGCAGATCTAGATCTTGGAGATAGCGAAGCAGCCTGAGTCTGAAAGACTGCGGAAACGATGTCTTTCCTTCAAGTAGCTAAGTACGAGCGTGTCTGGTCATTTGCCGTGAGCAGTTGATCGTGTGTTTGATAGTCTTGTATTTCCTCCTGTAACGCAATGGGAGTTCATCGGATTCCACCAGTAAGCTTGGTATAGGGGAAGTGGTGAATGCCCCTATTGACGTGTGAATGCAGGTGTTGTGCAAGGGGTCAAGTATGCCCTTAATTATCTCTTTTGCAGAGTCATATAGTACAGACCCATATTCTAGCTTTGAAAGAACAATGCTTCTGTACAGAATACTTCTGTTCAGGATGATGGATTTATTCGCACCCCAGCTGCAAAGTGAAATGAGTTTTAAGGACATTCATTATCCTTAGACATTCAGCCCTGGTGTACTTAATGTAGCTCAAAAAGGTCAGTTTCTCATCAAAATTCACACCAAGAAGCCTAATCTTGTTTCTTCCCTTTATCTCGTCTTCACCTGTGCAGTCTCACCAAGTCTTTGCATCTGACTGGTTGCCTACAGAAAACAATAAATTTAGACTTGGTAACCGATAAGCCTAGAGAAAACAATAAATCTAGACTTTGTAACAGACATTCTTTGGATCTTTCAAGTCTTCCCCTTGTAAGAGCCAAATATTTCATTAATTAAAATTTTATTTGGATATAACTCTGGAACCAATCAAAACAAGTACCACTTATGATATATCGTTGAAAAACCCTCAATGACGGCTTATTACAGCAGTTAATAAAAAGTTAAAAATCCAAATTTTTTTTGATGTTGGGCTTTCTTTGGTCCAGTCAATTACAATCAAAAGAAAAGGTGCACAACTAGATGTTACAACAGATATAAATCCAAAATTTCAACATCCTACAGCTAATCATATTTGAGTTTGTGAGATACATATGAACGTATGTATCTCATGTTATGCAAAATACATACATACAGACGTCACACTGAAACTAGTCAAAATGGATACTTCCATTGAAATTTGAAATTTTTCATGATCACAGTACTTCCTTCACTTCATACAGGGAAGTAAAAACAATTACCAAAACACTATAACAAAGTAACTACTTACAACCAATACATAATACGACACAAAAGAGTGAAAAATATATATAAAGTATTTATATACTAATAATATCGATAAAAACAATAAAGAAATATTTAAACCAGCTTACAAACCTAATAACCACATAATAAAATATTTCAAAAACAGAAATAGTAATACTGAAATAAATCTGTGTGGGATTTATAAAGTTAAATGTAATGATTTTGATGGTATTTATATAGAAAAAACAAATAGATCCTTTAAAACTAGATTTCTTGAACATTTTAGAAAACTGTAAAAATAATAAATTATGTTTATCTAATATAAGATTTATCAGACCATCTAATAAACAATAAACATTTTATTTCTGATGTTAACATAAATTTAGAAATATTAGAAAGTAATAAAGATGACACAATTAAATATGCTAGAACTTGTTTAAATCAATACCCAATTTTCATTATTTTAGTATTTTATTATGTAATAACGGAATTATTTCAATCATGACTGAGAATACAGAATCCCACAAAAGTACTTTCATGAAAAATTAAAGTAAAATAAGTCTTATCTCAGTATTGTGTACTAAGTGATTTGTTTAATAGAATTTAAATATAATTTAACAGTACAGTGGAATGATATGAATCTTAAGAAGATTAATTTCAATAATAAATAAATGTATATATATCTATATATGTATACTATCAAGATGCCACAACTGAATAAACATAAATAATAAATTAGTAACAACTTACAGCAAATGGTTCATCATTTTTATAGATAATAGCAGTGTTAGGTCGAGAAGTACGAATGAAACACACTCCTTTTGTGTTGGCAGCAATTTCGACAGCTCTTTCAGTGCTAACAGCATCACTGGGGTAAAAAACAGTAGAACCTAAAATTTAAAACAAAACTTTACATTAACAAAAAAAAATTCTTTATCTTAATTAATAATATTTATAAAAAATCTGATATGGAGACCACATGACTTCCTTGTACGCATATTAAATTACATATACACATTTATTGTTTTATATTTATATTTAACAAAATATATTTAATGAATGTGAGTTTCACGACAAAAGAAATGTAAAAATATGAGAAAAATATTATTTCAAAATGAACATCTGCATCTGAATCACTAAGATCAGTCGCAATCATAAACATACTGTTAATAGTTCATTTGCTTGTAAATATTTCTTTTCATGCTACACTTATTAATATAACAAGCCAGAAAACTACTAATTAGGTTTTAAACATTTTTTAAAACCAAATAATAAAATCAAATTGCCTATTTTCATTTTGGGAATTAAAAAGTTGGAATTTAACCACAATCTGTGCCTGACTACATAAATATTCTGTTGGAATTTACCAATATTAATATTCAATTCAAAATAATAATTATGTTTCATTAGAAAGTATTTATATTGTTTTCGAAACAGCTAAATATATGTTTAGCATAAACCGGCTAAAAAACACCTGATATTTATTCCATAAAAACATTCACAAAAAAGATTTTCTGAATATCACATGCATGACTAAATTTACATCAACACGACACACATTTTTAAAATTGCAGTATTTTCAAGAATAAGTAATTTTGATAGTTCAGAACATGTAATTTATAAACCACATTAATTTCATCAATCGATCAAATACAATTAATTATCTCTTTTATAAAAACATTGCAATACCTGGAATGGAACGGAAAAGTGCAAGATCTTCTAATGCCATCTGACTGGGTCCATCTTCACCAATACTGACACCACAATGTGATCCAACAAAGTTAACATTAGTCTGAGAAATTGCACCCATACGAATCTAAAATAAATAATTCGACAAATATCAGTTTATATTTATTACCCAGAATATAAGATAAAAAAACACATATTATTATCTTTAATGACCGAATATCATTTTAGTCAGTCCATTATCTAAGTCTGATGGGACACTTTGAGCCTTTTGTTCCTCCCAGTACTTTTTCATATGTTCCATCTCTGTACCCTTTCTAGTGTTAAAATTGTTTGTATTGTGAATGTTTTTCTTGTAACTGTAAAGCGAGTGTTTTTGTTCTTGATTTTCTTGTTTAATTTTACCTTATCTGTGGTGTGGGATGGAAAGCCAATTTCCTTCAGATTCACTTTTATTTCTCTGATCCATCTGCATCCTGTCTTGGTGTTTTTCGAGTCGAGATTGTACTGTACTAGTTGTTGAATCTTGCATTCTCATGATATGTTCAAAGTATCCTAGTCGCTTCTTACGCATGATATCAGTGATGGTTTCTAACTCTTTGCACACGACTTTGTTGGGCACAATCCTCCACTCCCTGTCTTTCTGGTACTATTTATTGATAAAAGTTCTTCCAATTCTTTCAGTTTTCTAGTTTACCTGTCTTTGATGGTTCGTTCAGGTGGAAGAGTGTTTCTGTTGCATAAGTGGCTTCTGGTTTTATAACTGTTGTAGCAAATTATTTGCGTTTATCGATAGGTATTTTTTATTCTAATTGTACCAGGTTAACTTTTGAGCTTTAACTAGTTTATTTCTTCATATTTGGATCGAGATTTTTTCATTTAGGTTGTTATTATTTCTCCAAGGTACTTAAATTAAGTAACTATTTTGATTTTATTACCGTTTATGTTTACGTCTTTTAATAGTGTTGGTTTTTGAGGCATACTTTCAGTTTTTATGGCCAATTTTATTTGCAATGTTTTGAAGCTCTAATCTGTGATTTAGCTTCGTTGATGCCGTTTGCTAGCAGTGCCAAGTTCTCAGCAAAACCAAGATAGTATGTTTTGATTTTTCAGCCTATTTTTACTTTTTGGGGATTATTTTTTGAGCCATTCCCCCATTATCATTTCTAGAGTGCAGTTGAATAATAGCAGTATGAGTCTATCACCTTGGCACAGTCCTGCTTTAATCTCAAATGGTTCTGAGAGCTCACCTCTGAATTTTACCTTAGCTTAGCGTTTGTGAAGGTCAGTTCTACCATGTTTATTAATTTGGTATGTAGTCCGAAGTGTCTTAGAATTTTTAATAGGGATTCTCTGTGGATGCAATCATAAGCCTTGTTGAAGTTTGCAAATGTCTCTGCTTGTTTTTCAGTTGTAATCCACTATTAGCTTGAGACTCATGATCTAGTCTGAACAGCTCCTCCAGGGTCTGACACCTTCCTGGTATTCTCCAACATATTCTCCTAAACAGACACACACACACACACACACACACACACACGTGCGTGCATTTTTCATTTGAAAATTCAAATAATTCATCAATATATTTCCCACTGTGCTAATTATATTCAAAATTAATTGAAAACTTAACCACCAAAACACAGTAAGTTAAATGGTAAGTTAAACTTAACACATTAATTTCCAATAATCGATTTTCACAGGACTCCACATCTTCAGTAGATATTGAATTTTGTAACTGCATTAAAACATATTTATTTTATAATTTGTCAATTTGTAGAAATTTTTTTGTTTTAAAAATTGTTGAAATTTATTATGAACATACATGCCGTATATTGCATGTGAACAGATATGTTTAAATGTAGTTGTAGAATTCAATACCTACTAAAGACGCGGAATCCCATGAAAATCAATTATTGGAAATTAGTACAGTAGATTTAACTTATCTATTAACTATGTTTTGGTGATTAACATTTCATATAACATTAAATTTTATTAACTCAATGGTCAATAAATAAATTATTTGAATTTACAAAAAATTACTTAATATATATCAAAAAACTTTTTATATTAAAATAGAAATTTAAAATTACAGTTTATTTATTGATCATGAACGTAAAAAATCCTTCTTTTGTATTTTAATATAAAACTTTTTTTGATGTATATCTTATGAAGTGGTGATCACTTTTGAAAGTGCATATATAGACAAAAAGTTACAAGCAGTAAGTGTTATAATTTTTATTTTCGTTGATAATATACGTATTGTTACCACACATAGGCCTAACTTAATATTGGCAAACGGTAACAGTATCAGCTCATATGTCAGCAGGAGTACAGCACACGTACGCGTTAGTACAAGCGTTACTGTTGTCACCCAGTTGTGGCAACAGTAACGCTTGTACTGTTGTGTACGGGCGCTGTGGCCCCACCACTCTCAAGCTCCAATAGAGGAATGTGCATAAGAGTGAATTTTTAATTCATCATTGACCACCACCTGGAGAAGACCAGGAAGAATAAGATGGAAGAAAGAAGAAGTTTCCTGGCTGCCTCAATACTAGATCGTGGATACCGGTGTTCTTTGGTGGTTGGGTTTCAATTAACCACACATTTCAGGAATAGTCGAACTGAGAATGTACAAGACTACACTTCATTTACACTCATACATATCATCCTCATTCATCCTCTGAAGAATTATCTAAACGGTAGTTACCGGAGGCTAAACAGGAAAAGAGAGAGGGCTGCCTCAATGTGGGACCAGCTGGCAGATGCCAACATCCCCCTGCCAGAGCAGCAGGCCTAGCCAGCCCACCAAGGGAGGTGCTGGACGTGAATGCTACCTTCTCGCTCCAGCTCACCAAGCTTCAATTGCCCTGGCTGGCAGACCCAGCAGCAGGAGCCAGCCCAGCATGGGATTACTAGGGAAGAACCACCTCGGCCGCACTGGTGAAAGACGACTAATGCCGGGCTCTGGAAGCCATAACTAACACGCTGTAGTGGGGACCTAACTGCCACTGAGGAGAAGCCTGGTCTGATTTTAATGGACAAGTCGCACAGCAACGTCAACTTCGCTGGTGACCAGCTTCCAGACCCAACAGTTCTTCTCAGAGCTAACGATAAAAACTACCCTTTTCAGTGCTACCACAAGATTATAAATTACGAGTCGTTAAAGCCAATCAATGACAACAGCTTCTCAGGGCTACTACAAGGTTATAAAGGGCCATGTGCCATCGAAGCCATATTGACGGCCTGGTTGCAGGATACCGTGCAACATTTCTACTTGTGTCAAGTTCACCCTGTAGGACCCTGAGCAGTGAGAGTGTATGTCCCACCCGGCAATCGCTCAGCTGTCATATGACACTATCACCATGCTCCAGAAGCCGGGTCCATCCTGGAGCAGAAGAGACCTGCCAGACGATCCACCAATTGGCAGGGCCTTACGAAGGAGGTTCAGCAGTACATACGGGAGTGTCGCACGTGCGCCCACTACAAACGAGGGCCAAACCCTCCACCATACAATCAGTGACCTGAGAGGCCTACAGCTTGTTGGAAGCATGTGGTGGTTGACTTAATGGGACCATACCCAGAAACAAAACAAGACAACACGTTCCTAGTGGTGGTGACTGAACTGTTTTCCCGCTAGATAGAGGTTAGGTCCCATTCTTCAACACAGACACCATCTTCAGCTGTTTGGAGGAGGAAGTGTTTTGCCAGTGGGGCTATCCTGCGACCGTCCTCACAAATAATAGGACTGCACTCACAACCTGAAAGTGGAAGAAGTTATGTCACCAATGACACATCGCACACTGGACTACACCTGTATACCATCTACAGGCGAATCCCATGAAGCGTTGTAATGAAGTGAAGAAAACACTGAGGATAGCCCACGAGCAGGATCTTCAACACCTAACCTGGAATAAGAGTGTGCCAAGAGTGCTGTTCGCACTAAGAAATCGGGCTAATGCTGCAACTGGCAGCACCCAAAAGCAGAACTGCCTGAACCCATTGGGGAAAGAGAGAAGGCAGCAGCACACCAGGAGGTCTACTGTCAATAGAAGTTCATAGACAACAGAGAACAGCAACCTACATTCAATGTGGATGACCAAGTGTTTGTCAGACAGCATGCCGGCCCTGCTCGCAATGGTTGATATGCAGAGTTCAAGGCTTCATGGGAAGGCCATACATTATCCTTCAATGAACTGGATAAGTTTATGAAATTGACTGAAAAGGCAGGCGGCTAAAGGTACAGGTCTACAGGCTGAAACCTGCACATCACGCCCTGACAACTCAACTTTAGCAAGATCCATTAGATGTGGATTTCAGGTGATGGATCCTGCCTAGACGGGGGGAAGTCGTTACAACATATATGTCTAACTTTATATCAATGGATGGTGATGGTATCAATTCAGATGTCAGCGGGAGTACAGTACAAACACATACATGCTGATACAAGCGTTATTCTTGCCGCGCATTTCTCCCACCATAGCAACGCTGCAGCCACACCGCTCTCAGGCTCCAATAAAAGAGCATGTAACTGCTCTTTTCGAAGAAGAAGATGGAAAAAGACAGAAAAAGTTCGCTGGCTGCCTCAATGTGCGAGCTCCTGGCGGATGCCAATATCTCCGCTGCAGCAGCAGGCCTGGCCAGCCTGTTGAGGGAGAGCTGCTAGACGCAGATGCTACCTCCTGCTCCAGCTCACTGGGCTTCAATTGCTCTGGCCGGCAGACTCAGCAGCAGGAGCCAGCCCAGCATGCGATTGCTCAAGGAGAACCGCCTCAGCTGCACCAGTGAAAGATGACCGACGCCGACCCAACACTGCCACGCTATAGTGGGAAGCTAACTGACGCTGAGGGGAAGCCCAGTCTGATTTCAATGGGCATGCTACAACTTCCAGACTACAGCCAAATCAACTTCACCAGAGACCAGCTTCCTGACCCAACAACTCTTCTCAGTTAACGACAAAAACATCCCTTTTCAGGGCTACCAAAAGGTTATAAATTACAAGCCGTCAAAGCAATTTGGCTATAATATATAGTTTTTTCTTTGAATAAAGAGAAATTTTTATAAAAGCTATAAAAAAACAAAAATAAAAAATGCAAGTTCAAATGAAGCAAATTTCATAGAATGGAAAATAAACACATTAATTTAAAAGATTAATACAAAAATCATAATAAAGCCAGCCAACCTGATCAAATGCACGAGTAAAAAATGTAGCAAATGTAGAAACAAACGGTACAGTTCTATCTCTGCAAGCAGCACCAATAGCAACACCTACTAAGTTTTGTTCAGCAATAAAACATTCAATATAACGAGCTGGATCCACCTGTAATACAGAAACGAAATATGAGTAGTATAGGTTTAATACTTCACGTTTTATTAGTACACCAAAAATACTTGTATTTATTTATTATAAACCAAACTACTTGACATAACTGCAGTTACAGTGACAAAACCCTTGATCAAAATTCTAAAAAAAAAATAAAATAAATGTTTATAACTTTTTTAAATGTACGTTCCTACAAAGTATTTGCTAAATTTATAAGTAAATCATAAACAATTGTTTTAGCTGAAAGTGAAAATTATTTAGTATCTTTCTCTCTCAATAAAGGATAAAAATATTTTTCCAATATGTTGTACTTGATTTTATTAACTTCAATACTTTTCCCTTAGATTCTAATTTGTTCTTTGACAATTTTATATAAAATCCAATTTGATAAGTAAATTACATAACATTTTTTCCCCTACACATCAAAATCTACAACTATAATAAGTCATTTAAGTTTTTTAAAAATTGCCCCTAATAAAACATTTTGTAAAATTTATGGCCTTTAATTCTGTATATTCAATTTTTTATAACATGCTTCTTAATACAGTGACTAAAAACCAGTTTATTATCAAACAGAAATCCAAGCCCATTATTATTTCAAGTTATGCAAAGTAGTTTTTACCAGATAACTTAATTCCGAAAATTTTATAACGATACTACGAATGGTAATAATCTGTAATTTTGAGTTTAGTTGTAGTGGTGATATTTCACTGAAATCTACACATATAAAACAGTACCTGACCGAGTGACTCATCAATGCACAGCTCAAACCGGTTAACCTAGGTAGGTGAATTTTGGAGAGTATAATGTAGTTTTATAATATAGCCACCCAGTAAGGAGGGATTCTGGAAAACTGTCAATAAAGGGATAAAAAGAGGAAGAAAATTTTTTAATTAAAATTTTATATCTCAGAAACTGAAGGTGTTACACTCTGACCACATTCTTGCATGGAAATTCTCAATTTGAACAGTATGTAATGGAATAATGATTGTGTTTCAGGAGACAATTCTGGTCCACTTTCTTGAAGATGTTTTATCATTCAAATTCAATGTGAAAAATTGTTACTTCATCGCTCAAATAAGATTTAGACCAAATTTAATATAAATAGACCAATTTACCAATATATCCACTAAAACATTGGCCTTTAAATTATTACAGAAATTTAACAAAAATCTAATGTTTCTTTTGAAAACTTATTTTAGGTACAAATACAAAATTTCCACAAGCAAAGCCAAGAGCAACAATTAGTATTTGTGAAGACATAGGTTTATTGATTCCTTTGTTACAGAATTTACCATCAAGTCTGATAACTATCTCGTGACGTCTGACAAAATAATAAATAGATAATCAAGAAAGTCTAGAAAGAACAGAAATCCCAATTCAACCTTAGTCCATTCAACTGATCCGTAACAGGTTTTTCATTTCATCTAATTTTTTTTGTTTGAAACACTACCGATTTTAAAGATAAAACATGTTAAAAAATCTGATAAAACGCATCAATAATGTATCATCTGTTTTCATGGATGTGGCCACGAACATTGTATAAAATGTCGTCAGTAATGATGGACAGAATTTCTGCTTACATTATACCATGAACAACTATCCTCACGTTAAAAAATAAACAACTTTGCTAAAGACTGTGAAAGTTAGCAATGAATTTTGACAGGTTAAAATATAATGTTTTCAGTATTCAGAAAAACTAACTTCTCACGATTAGTGTAAATGGTGACCGACATTATGGTTCTTTATAAATAATTTTAAAAATTTGCCGACACTTTCAATGTCTTCTCCTAAGCAAAGACATTGGCCATGATGACAGCATTTGACCTTGAGACAACTCTGGGGCCTATGTGACCATTAAACAATTGGTTCGCAACCTGCAAACTAATCAAATTATTCTGTTTACATCTTTCAACTATAACAAAACAAGTTTTGAATATTTCTGAAAGAGGGATGCAGTGTAGGGGTATGTGAAGCATACAGTACTGCACATTTATCATAATAATTGACAATTTCAAAAAGTAATATGCGGTAGCAATTTGTCCAATACTAAGGACTTTTGAACTTATCCTTTTGGGTTAATGAAATATTTAAATGAAATCTACTATAATATATAACAATTAATAACAAAAAAAATTAAAACAAATACTTAGAATTCACAAACCTTTTTCATTCTATCGGAATATGTAGAATTTTTTGTATCACCATCAAGTGCAATTACTCTCTTGTTACTTTCACCCAGTTTTGCTAAAGCAGTACCATAAGCAAATCTAGTAGCAATAGTATCACCTGGTTTATAACTAGGTGGTGAAGAGAGCTTTATGTTGGAAATGTCTACTTTAGGAGCATCATCAACCAAAGCCTTCTCAGGATGTACTTGTATTGGACCTTTATTTTTAAGCTGAGATTCTAAATGCTGCAAATAAAAAAAAAATAAATATAATATCTACTGAATGACATAAAAATTATTTAACTTTTAAATAAAACTTATTTTCCAAACCGCATTCTACCTTTTGAAGAAAGGTGAAGATCGGTGAAGCCATAACATCTAAAAAGACAAAAAAAGAACAGTATTGTATTTAATAGTGTAATGCAGTTAAAATCTACACCTGGATGAGGAGCTGAACAATTAATACTAAAGTACAGTAGACTAAAATGTAACAATACTTTAACAAGTAAAAAGTATTAACTTATTTGTCCATAAGTTTGTTTAATAAACAGCAGCTGTTTAAAAAATTAATGGATGTATGATATAATTTGATTTCCTTCAAAATTTCACAAATATTTTATGAATAAGAAGCCTGTCAACATTACAATTTTTTCTAAAACTAGAAAGTTTTTCATATTGTTTTTTGTTTGAAATCCTTCAACTAAGTATAATTAAAAGTCTTTGTTGAAAAACTTGTAATTAGAAAGACTAATCTGATATATATGTAAAGCAACTGCAATGCAACATTAAAGAAATTGCAATAGAGTAAAGCTGTTACAATGAAGTTAAGCATACAGCATTTAACAATAATTTTTTGTTCTTAGAAAGCAGTTATATGTTATAATATGTTGAACTGGTTTTTCCAGCAATAATTCAGTTACATTAATGATAATACATTTCCCACAAAATTAAATATGTCTATGTACCTTTGATTATATAAGTGTAATCCTGTATTTAACAATGGTGTTACCGGAATGAAACAGCAGCACTTTTTTACTTGCACTGTGCTAGAGGAATAGTCCTTACAAATAGTTGTACAGTCACTTTCACCGCACATATGCAACTAGTTTACATCTGAATCATTTATTATACCTAACCTAACTGAAATTATTACAATGTATAGTATAAAAAAAACTTTGTCATGAAAGATCAATTTATAAGATGTACTAATATGCAAATTTTTTTATTTCTTGGATTGAAGATAAACAAACCGTAACCCATTATAATTTCACTAAGATATGAATAATAGTAATATCAGTAATAATTACAATGTTGTTTGGAGAGTGATTTGTGACTATTCTCAAGTTGGCTGCAACTATTATCATTATGACACTTAACACATATACAATAACAGTATACATTACATTAATCAGAATCACTTTAAAAGAAATCGGTAATAAAGTTTCTACATTAACTCCTCCCACTCACAAAACACAATAAATCAAATTAAATGGAATGTAAATAATTTTTAGGTTTATGAAAATATAAATAAATCTGCATAATAATTAAATTACAAATATAAAATTGTAATGTTTTCAACCAATGTGTGTGCATCACAGATAAAAAGATATGTTGTAGTTTACTACAACATAGGGATATTTACTACATTAGTGTCATCTAATTAATAATATAATTAAGTTATTAAGTTGTGCCATCAACAACTTCTCCATTAATTTTTTTTTTATTATAATGCTAATCAAAACTGTATAAAAGTGACACCAAGTTATATAGTAAAATGCTTATTTTAAAATAAAATATAGTGAGCTCTACAATTCATGCTATAAAACAATTTTTTGTGGAAAAATACCATCACAAATGTGAAAAGTGGTACTATAACTCAAAACAAGTTTTTTATTATTTTTAATAACTGCAGAACATTTGTTTATGTTTAATTATTTTCTTTACATGTTAAAAATATTTTTAAAAATGTCATGTAAGTAAACTGAGGGTTTGGAAAATATTTTCAACAGAATTACAAACGCGTTTAAACCTGGAAACCAAAGGGTCATACAATACACAATTTCAGAGATATATGTTCATAATGAGGTAGAAGTATAATTTTTGCTAGTGTAGTTAATTTTCTTGCCTACGGAAATGTTAGTATTGCTGAGGGGTATAGTAGGAATACGTAGGATGGAGTGAAGAATGAACCTTATGAAGTATAAGATAATGTTCAATCGCATTGTAACATTTGACAGTGTTGTGTGAATTGTAGTTTGACTGAGCTAATTATTTTTCAATATATAGCAAACAGTATTTTTAAATACTAAATCAAAAAGCCTCAACCGAAACTGATATTCTTGTCAGGTAAAGGAGTGACACTTAGAAGCCGAAGTAAATGTTGTTAGGGCTGAAAGTATGTATCCAAAAAAATATACAACACCCGACATTAACAAACTTAAAAAATGATAATCTTTATTAGACTGAAATAATACACAATGAACTTTAACCGCAGAATGAATTGAATAATATATTGAATTGTGTTCAGATTACACTTTAATAATGAATGTCTATTTTCTCACTGTTAACTGCTAGTTACCAACACCAATCCCCACTCCTATCAATTCCCACTACATTTTACTCTTGAAACATTTCCTAACTTAACAAATATTATGAATATATTTTAAAAAATATCTAATGAAAATCCCAGAATATTAAGTTAAAAAATTCAGGATTGCATGGTTAATCTTTACAAAGTATCACTTTATACGCTCAGGAAATTATTGATGGAAGAAAAAAACTGGTAGAAAATGGAACACTCAGTACACCAGGCAAAATTTATCCAAGAATAAACAATAAAGGAAAATTATAATTTTCAGGAATGTCAGTCATGGAAACTAACCATGACTGACATGATGGGTTTTACAAATCAAAGACAAAATGAAAGTCTTTATAAAAACACCAATACTTGCTTTAAATGAATTGTACATTTGAACAAAATTGGAGAATCAGGAGAGAAGGTAGACCTATCAAATTTTCTGATCATCACCACATTCATTCAATTGGTGAATAGATAAATCTATTAACCGTTACAAGGAGAAAATTTTGATAAAATCAAGGCTCAAAAAAGTCATGTTAGTGATGAGAAAGAAACAGTGAAAAATACCCTTTTAGTTTTTAAATCAAGCCAGAAAACAGGAATTATCAAGAAATGAACATAGAATACTATGAAAAGTGGATTAAAAGCCAGTTAATCAGAAATCCTGTAAATTCAAACCAATACTTTATGAACTCGTGAAAATAGGCAAATCATGGCATGAGGAATATTATTTTGATCAAATATTGGAATGAGGTCATAAAATATTGACACTGCCTCCTACAACTAGCTAAATATAATAAATTAATTTTTTCAAAAATAAAAAATGACATTACTAAATACAACATAATGAATGACATCAATTAACTGAAAGAAATAGTCGGGGAGAAATTTAAAGCTGCATACTGAATTTTGAAAAAAGTGTTGCGATCACAATTTAAAAATAAACATTATGAGGTAGACAAAGATATATGGACATGCAGCCTGAAAGGATAATAATTTTGAATGACAGTGCAGGAGTGTTAAAAAATCTGAGTCATCCGAGAGTGAAATTAAGTAATCAGATGAACAGATGAGATCGAGCCATAATAATAAAAAAACTACTGATTTACATTTACATTTCTTGTTTATAACCGATATTATGTATAACCTAAATATTTCATAACAAATATTATTTTTATTATATTTTATAGAAATAAATAAAAATAAAATACACAAAATAAATAAAACCAATAAAAAACTTAAAAGCAGTCACAGAAAATAAGAAATCACATGTCAGGAGGAAGGCTACTGCTGCCTGCATAAGATATGCATTTGCCAAATGTGTTTTACCCCACTCTGGTGCTGTAACAGTACAGCTTCGTCACCTACGTCTGAAATATCCCTTCTAATTTACACAAAGACTACATACCCTTACTGTGCTTGAAAATATATATTAAATAAAGAAAAATATCATTTAGGATACAACATAAACCTTAACTTTTGTTTATTTTATACATGTTTTAAAATATATTCTGTGTTTAGCTACATTATTGAACTTTCCAAATCGCACAAATGTTCTCTCTAAATTTAATTTTCTGTAGGAGTAGTTTTCTAAAATAAAATAAAATTCTTCCCTATTTTTAACACTGCAATATTACAATAAAACAATTTTTTTAATAAAAGAGAAATTGGTAATTAATTAACTCCATTAAAACATGTTATAAATACAGATCCTAGGAGTAATATTTCTAAATAAAAATTTACAATTATATGACATAAATATTTATATGTCCGTGCTGTTGTAAAATAAAATTCACCTGTAAAACAATCTGAGATTTGTCACCTAGAGCTTTTCCATGCCAGTCTTCTAAATCTTCAATATTTGGAAAATTTTTTCCTTTAAATGTCTTGCAAAGAAGTGCAGTTGGCTTATTTTTAGTGGTTGATGCTTCATGGAATGCCTGAAATATGCGATTAAAATATGTACATTTATATATATGAGAAAAACAAACATAATAAAAAAAGTATTCTGAAAAAAAAATTAAAAACATTTATTTTTAAGGGGAAAGCTACAAATATGAAATATAAGTGACCAGCATAATCTTAAAGATTAAGCAACAGGCTTGAAGATATACATTAGATGAATCTAATGACAAAGTGGTATGAAAGACTGTCGTTCCGATAACTGACAATATAATTAATCTATCATAATTAATATTAATACATATGTCATATTAATAATGTTATTTCAATAAACTATCACTTCATTTAACCACACATACTTCAAGATCTTCTGAAGTGCAACATTTAACATACGAGTTAAAAGATGATCCTCTTTCCTAAAGCACATTGTTTATTTTCAATAGATCGACAGATTTGCTTCCTAATTTCTTTCTAACTTACTAATGAAAGAAGGCATGCTGACTGTCAATACTTTGTAACTAACAGTTAGAAAAAACAAACATATACCAAATTAAAGCCTGTTATGTTTTACATAATTTTATTAAGAACTCTAAGAAACATGTCATTTAGATCTTCAGAAAACCTGAGGAAAATTAAGCTTAGGTTTTTTTTTGCAATTTCAGCTTTACAACCTTACAAAAAAAAAAAAAACAATTCTTTACAATATCTCATTACACACTGTTGATGTCCATGGCTCGACCAGGATATTACTAACAAATACAAATGTTTATACAAATACAATTTATTAGTTTAAGAATATAAAAATTCAGACAAATCAATAATAATAATGAATAAATTACATCCAAAATAGTATTTCAAATAAGATCAGGATTTATTTAAAGGTAATTAAATCATAAAAACCAGAATTTAGTCCAATTGACTAAAGACATTATAATGACTGCAAATATTAACACCTTTAACAACTAGTATTGTATTAACAACCAGTTAGAATAGAACTACCCTAACAATTTATGAATGAATTTAATACTGTCACTTTCACAACTGTTTTCTTTTCTTTTTCCTGTTTAGCCTCTGGTAATTACCTTTCAGATAATACTTCAGAGGATGAATGAGGATGATATGTATGAGTGAAAATGAAGTGTAGTCTTGGTCGAACAGTCTCAGTTCGACCACTCCCGAGATGTGTGGTTAATTGAAACCCAACCGCCAAGGAACACCGGTATCCACGATCTAGTATTCAAATCTGTAAAAATAACTGACTTTACTAAGACTTGAATGCTGGAACTCTCGCCTACCAAATCAGCTGATTTGGGAAGACGCGTTCACCACTAGACCAAGTCAGTGGTTTTCACAAATATCTCACCTAACAGCTTCTCAATAAACAGTTGTTAGAAGTGTGACATTGACAATATTAAAAAGAACAATTGTTAAACAGACCTGTTAGCCTGAGAAAAGGATTCATTTTAGTACCCTTCTGGAATCCTTTTATAAATATTTTATTATACTTTCTTCTTAATTGGAAGGAATCTGTTACTAAGGTCTGTTGAAATGGTCATGTTACAATATGTTAAAACATTTTCACCTTTACCAAATTTCATGTTATTTTAGAGATCATTTTGCAATCAGTAGAGGCAAAATGATCTCTATTGATTGATGACAAAAAAACTGTCATCTCCAATTGTAATAATTAAATCAAAATAACAGTTTCACAGTAGTAGAAAATATTTTTATAAATAGATTTTAAAATGTCATGATTTATTAACATGCGATTAATAAATTCATTACACATTTAAAAATTATTCATTTATGTTGTGCGATTCTAATATCTGGACTGAGAAATTCTTGCAGAGCAAACTGTTTTCATCAAAGAAAAGAGTAAATGAGAACAAATTCTAAACATTAGGCAGCTAATAGAAAAAGCCAGAGTAACTTCTCCTGTAATATACTTCCTAGATTATGTCAAGGTCTTCAACTTGGTCAAATGGAGAGATCTGTGATAAGTATTGAAGAAGATGGCCATTTCTGATCATTTGTTACCCTCATTCAGAGTGTATGTGTAAGGAACAGCACAGTAATTAAACTGAAAAATAGCAAAATGGAGCTCTTTTACCTTTCAAGAGCAGTAGGACAGGGATGTAATCAATTTCCAATTTTATTCAATATTTAAGGCGAATGTATCATGCGGAAGAGCCTGAAAAAATGGCATGGCGGTGTATGAATATGAGGCCAACATATAACCCACTTAAGGTTTGCCGATGATATGACCTTGTTCAGACTTGAAGTTGAAATGAAGGAGATCTTCGACCAAGTTCAGCAAGAAAGTGAGGCACTAGGGGCTGTAATTAAATATTGAAAAACAAAAGTTATGATTGTAGACAGTGCCAATAATCTTCCACACAGTGATGCACTGCGTGATTTTGAAAAGGTGAACAGTTTTGTACATTTAGGATCCACAATAAATAGGCAGGCGGGCTCATCAGCTGAAATACAAAGAAGAATTATCTTTTGGTGAAGGAGGTGCTTATGAAGTTGACAACTATTTGGAAGGATAGGACAATCACGAGGAATACAAAGCCGAGACTGTTACAAATACTAGTCTTCCCAGTAATCATGTACGGTGTTGAAACCTGGACCATCAAGGTGCAAGACTGGAGATGAAATGATACATTTGAAATCTGGGCCTACAGAAGAATGCTCTGCATCAAAAAGAAGATGAACAACTTGATTATAAACAAGCTGGGTATACAAAGGATGTCTGTAATATGCTTCCAGCAAATCCTCTGGTTTTTCGGCCGTGTAGTCCATAGACCAGGTGAAAATCGTTAGAAGTTAATCATACAGAAACAGTCAAGGGCAGCAGGTTCTGCAAATGAACACCAAAAGATAGCTAGACCAAACTGAAGAGGCAACTGGAGAAACGTTAGGCAGAGGAAATTAGCTATAACGGGAAATTGTCAGCACGATATGAATCAGGTCACCAAGCTCTCCAAGACATGACAGGAAGGATCGCATATGAATATAATATCATAGAAAATACAATCAATTTCTCAATTATAAAATATTAATAACCGCTTTTACACCATAGTTAATTCATTTTTATTATAATTTTGTTTTATTAAAAAATAATAATTTTATTTCCCTTCTAATTATTACTATTTAAAGAATTAGAAAATTAATTTATTACATTTTAAATTATTTATAATCTATTAATTAAATTTTTTTTAAATACATTTATTATGTTTCACATCATTTATATTATTTTTACATACCGGCACTAATCGTATTTTGTTACAGAAGTTTAATATTCAGTCCGTGTTTATTTGAGAATTCAATTCCTGTTTTTAAATTAATTTAGTATTATGTTTATACTTTTAGTATTTAATTAAAGCAGTTAAAAAATCAATCGATCTTATTTGATCAAATTCACAAATATTTAATTAAATAAAGTAATAAAGTAATAGAAAATGTTAGACACATCATTGTAGTAATCACATCAACATGTTATAAATCACGTAATGTTTATTCTTATTTATCGATGACTTACTGGAGACAAAACAAGATTAATTTAATAGACATAGCTTCATAAATAAATGAAAGAACATTAATAAACATTTTATAATCTACTTATATAATCCATTCAAGCGAATCATAATTGTAATACCTACATAAAGTTGTTACAGAAAATTTACGTAGCAAAATTTGTTTAACACATTAATAACTATAATTTAAAACAACTTTGAACAATAACAAAAATACATTTAACTTTGATATTCGTTTTAATTTTATTTGCATATAAGCATATATTATAGTAATCAGTTAGTACTTAATATTTTTTATAGGGTATTTAGCATTATAATAAGCTATTATGTTTATAAAAGCGAAATCAAATTAAAACAATAGTTAATCGCCGCCTCGGACTGCAATTAACACTCAAGTGCATTGAACTTTACTTGCTTTCTCACAAGAAAAATGATGAGATCCAAATTAAAATTTTAAGAGTACCTTATTGTGCTTCTAGGTAAATTTTATAAGCCTTCAAATTTCATATATAATTTTTATTTTCCTTTTTATAGATAAACTATTTACTTCCTCCAGAAAATTATTCCATATGTTAATTAAGATGACAATTTTTTACAGATATTAATTGACACCAAAATAATAATTTAAATGTCATGAAGGTGTAACAGGTCAAGTCTGTGACATGGAAAAATTAAAAGGTTTGATTATTCATTTGATGCTCTGGTGAGAGCACTAAACTTTATAATATCTGTCATTTAATGCCATTTAGTAAGCATGGAACAGATGCACATTGTGATTTCTAGGTTACATCATGGTGCCCCCACAACAACTGTATGAAGATTATTTTACAATAGATTCAATATTCAAATCACGAGTGAATACATAATTAATTTAGGGTAAAAATGTTTGATGTAACTGGGTACACATACACATTAAATCTAAAACATAAAGGAGCAGCAAAAAGTGTTAGAATACAAAAAATCATTGATAGAGTTCACCGATAGACTACCATAAATGCTGTCTAAAACAACCTGCAATTAAACATGCATTAACATTGAATATCAATGAACCATCAATCTGTTGAATCTTACCTAAGGAGTTAAGTTTTCACCTACTATAAAATTCAAATCATTCATTTATCAAAAGATGTTGATTTGACTGCTCACATGAATTTTTGTTAAGAAATGTTGTACCATTTGTACGGTATGACGACACGTATCATTTGTTTATGTCAGATGAAGTTCACATTCGCTTGAAAAGCTACATAAATAAACAGAACGGTTGATACTGATGTGTTGAAAATCCACTTTAGTTTCACAAGAAACTATAGCGTAGTCTGAAGGACACAATGCGGTGTGTACTTTCATCGTTTGACATTACTGGACGAATCTTTTTTCAAGACGATTTAGGAAACGTTACAACCTTACTGCGGCGCATTACAGAAGCATAATCGTAACGATTTGGAGTGAAGGATTAGTTCGATCACAAATTACACAGTTTCAGCAAGACGGTGCTACAAGTCAAACCGCTAATATCTATATTACTGCTTTAACAGAACTCTTTCCAAACAAAATCTGGGGACACTGTTTGACCGGCGAGATCTCTTAATTTGTCCGCATACAACTTTTTTCTTTTTGGATATGCTCAAGAACAAGTTGTATGTCGAGCGACTGCAAACGTTAACGGAACTAAAATTAAAGATTCAATAGAGAACTTTTATGCTCGCCTTGTAACGGTGAGTGTTGGAAAATTTTTGAAAAGTCTGCAGGAATGTGGACGTGAATGGTATGAGCCAAATTTTTTTTTCTTCAGAATAAATGGCACGTCTTCTTAACAGAAAACTGCAGAAACATTCGTTTGTGTTAAAATAAAAATTTATTTAACTGCAGGAGTTTCAAATTTTCCTACTTCATTGATATACCCTTTAAAAAGTCCAAATTTTCAATATCTGGTTATTACTGCTTCGCATCTTTACATCGTTTTCTGCCAAATATCTCTACCTTTTAAAGAAATTACTTTCAAAAATAATAAAAATGTATACTAACCTTACATAATTCTTCAACATCATGTCCGTCGACAACGATAGCATTAAAACCAAAAGATTCCAATCTTTTACGGTATGTTTCCATATCGTGCTGCAAAGATGTTGGTTCACTCTGTCCAAGACGATTAATATCAAAAATAGCACAAAGATTATCCAATTTATAGTAATTAGCGAAATGTAATGCTTCCCAGATACTACCTTCAGCACTCTCTCCATCTCCAATTAGACAGTATACCCTAAAATTAATTTAAATTATTTACATATTAATCTAGTCCTGGCTTTACTTAAATAATAACAATAAGCTTAAATTTTAGACTGATTTTACAATTCAACTTTTTTTTTCTAAACTCCTTACAATATCAAGTTTTCTGATTAGCTCTGATTACTTCTTGTCTATTACAGTTATAATACTTTTAATATTATAAAAAAACTATTAATTTTGCCATACACTTAATTTTCTGTCATTTCAAAATGTTGGCTCTGATTAGTAATTGTCCAATATTAAAGAGCTCTGAATAGTAATTATCGTATATTAAAGAGCCCTCTCCCAACTGCATTTAAACGTTTTCATTGAAGGACAAATTTTTCTCATATCATTTCTCAATGAAAAACCTGGTGAGAACTTTATTATCATTAGACAACCTTAAATGCCTGCTATTTCTACTCTACAAACATAAAAAATATATTTAAACAAATTAAAACTGTTTGAAAGTTGATTGGTCAGCCATTATTTAATTTAATTAAATACTGCATAATGATGTTTAGTCCTTAATTTACATACCTTGTTTTCTTTTTTTAGTTCGATTTATTGTTGTTTATTTCAATTTATTTTTTTTTTAACTTTTTGGCAGTTGGTTTTTAATTTTTATAATTGTTTTTATTATTAACTTTTTAGTGGTCAGCAAGAAAAATTCACGATTCGAAAACTTCAAAATATAATGTATTTAAGGTAGTGAGCTAAATGAGGAAACTAAATATTTCAATTTATTTATTTAACTGGCATATACCGATCTAAACTTACAGATTTCTTAAGAGGTTGAGTTCTCTGAGACTTTTTATCATGTGGATCATACAGCAATTTTCTGGGATCTAAACAACTAACAGCTAAACTCTTCAATTGTCTCACGTGACTCAGTGCTACATAGGCCAGGCTCTTGACAAAGATGTGAGTACTTGGCAGTCCCTTATAGTTTGTGCAGTCGTAGCCCAGCACAATATTTGTGGCAGCATACGCCATTCTTCTTTTCTCAGTTCCCCTAAAGCATCAAATTCAACAATAGTGGGCTCGATTCTCAATCCTATGCAGACAGCATCCATCATGAATTTGTATTATACTAGCAAATACCCCATTTGAATTTTGATAATCAGAAGATTGGTGTGAAGATATAACAAAATTTCCCAATAAAAGTGATCTGTTAGATCAAGAGTATACCTGATGCGTGCAAAAGTTAGCCTTAAACCTAACAAATACCCTGTTTGAATTTTTGATTGCTTGCAGAGATATTTTAAGGGCACCCCATTGCACCTCCGAAACAGTGCCACAGAGGCACCCTATTTGTTACCAGTTGATGGTGATGATTGGTCTAGCCTCGCAAGAGGGGCTCGCATCACCTCACCACTCTAGCCTTACACCATCACCACAGGAAGCCCATTATTATTGAAATTAATTATAAGTGAGACTAATAAGGAACTATTGTAAACTTGGGAAAGAGATGAGAAATGAGACCTTAAGCACTTTAACTTACATTTTTCAATTTATTCATTGATTAAAAAAAAATGGATGTTTTATAAATAAGTGTATTTCAATAATTGTTCAGAACTGAACAATTTTTTTAAACAACAAACTGTAGTTTTATTCTTAGATACTTCAGTTAAAAAACTTATAATCATTTTTTAGATTTAAATAAATCTGAAGAAATATTTTTAAATGGCAGAAAATTAAGTTTCTGGAGAAATTAATAGTTTTTTATAATATTAAAAATATTATAACCGTAACAAATTTTACAGAAAGGAAAATTAATTTTATATATATGTAAAACAGGATCGACAAAACTACTTGGAATTATTTAATTTTAGAAATCTCTGGGACTCAATTTATTAAACGTTACACTTTACCTTACAAAATCTTACACTTTACCTTATCCTTTATTAGTTCATACCCTCCAATTTCTAGAATCTGTTTTCTCAGATCTTCCAAGACCAGGTTCTCTGGTTAAAGGGTGTGCAGATTTTTTCCTGACAGATTCCTTTAAAAAGTGTTACGCACAAAAAGAAAACTGAGTAACAGAAGATAATTTTCATTAGAAAATAATACCAAAAAGCTTATTAACACAAAATTATTTTTTATAAATCATGAAATTGCAATACGGGAATGCAACAAAATGAATATGTCTGAATTATTCATATAAAAAAATTAGTATAATTACATAAGTAAAAAAAAAAGCTGGCAAATATTGCATGATTTTCCTGGCCACACTGGTCAAGTCACAATACCTTGTTTTTTTAATGATTATGATGATTACCAAAATAAGACTATTTAAGCATCAGAATTCCAAAAGCTTGAATAAAGAAATTGTTGACTTTAGAGCTTTCCTAACTCTGTGGGGAAAATTTAGAAGAAATTTATTAATGAAAAAACTCTTAACAAAAAATAATGTAGGTTCCAAAAATTCTGTTAAGTTTAATAGTCCTTAAAGTGATGAAGGGAAAAAGTTAATAAAAATTAAAAGTTTGAGCCAAAAAAAAAAAAAAACATTTTATGAGACAGGGGCTGATTTTTTGAAAAAAATTCTTTTTGGATTATTTTTATACGCACTGTAGGTAACATATTTGCTTTAATAAAGTTTTCTCAAAAAGGCTTCTGAAGAAAACTGAAACCTGTTTTTTTCATATTATCCCTTACCACCATAACAAATTATGAAAACAAAAATAATATGATCAATGCTCCTTATAAAAAAAACTTGAGCCAAATCTGATGAAAATTGGTTTTGTTAATTTTGAGATATGAGACCAAAAGTATGCAACACACATACATATACATCTAAATGATTCTCAGATCTATATGAATATGTAGTTTGACCCTAAAATATAAAGATTTGCAAAAACTCGGACACTCCATTTTTGATATGATCACCATACTTTTCACTTTAATATAGCTATTCTAGCTATATTAGCCAGAAAGTAAAACTTGAGTACAGAAAAAAACATCTCTTGTACACCTTGAATGCATATATGCTAAATTTATCTAATTAATTACAAAAAAAAAAGAATTACCTATATGAAGCTTTATCGTAGTATTTTCCAACATAAGCCATACCAGCAGCAACAGAGAGACCCTGACCAAGTGATCCAGTACCAACATCAATAAAATTTAATCTGGGAGTAGGATGGCCTTCTAAATCACTATCAACTTTTCTCAAGTTAAGAAGATCACCGACTGGGAATAATCCAGCTTCAGCCCATGCTGAGAAATAAAGAAAAAATTTTATGCAATAGGCAGAAAAAGGAAAACTATACGCAATTAAAAATAGTTATATTTCACCAAATAAGTAAAATTTAACACATTTTCAATCCTTTTATAAATTTTGACCTTTTAAAAACAATTGCAAACTAATGATTAAAACCAAACATAACTATGTTCCCCTAATAGGGCACAAGATTTAAAAAAATGTAAATCTGAAAAATTAAAAACATTGATTTTTTGGGTTAATTTTATTAAACATTTCTTAGTTTTAAAATAAAGGTAGATTACAAAAGGTGCTATCTAAACAAAAAAAGAATTGTTCACAAGAGATGTAAATCACAAGAAATGACATTAAAGATTACTGCAGAGCAAATCTAAGGGTCTATGGCAGGTATGGCCAACAGGTTTTGCCTCAGGGCCAAATTGGAAAGTAAAACTTTTTTCACGTGCTGAACGAAATATTAAAATTAAAAATTTTAAATACAAAAACGATGTTTATAAATAAATGTAAGTAATTTAGTACAACAAATAAATAAAAAAAAAACTAATGTGATGTGTTAAGTTTCTTAAATTTTCTTACTTTCCATTATGCAATTGTTTATAAAAAAGCTAATATTGAAAAAATTATCACAGGCCGCATAAATTCATTACGTGGGCTGGATCCGGCCCATGGGCCGTATGTTGGGCCATGCCTGGTCTATGGAATATGAAAATATGTATGTTTTATTAAATTTAAATATATACATTCATATAAAATGAAATGAGTTTTTAAAAATCTTTTTAATTAATTAATGAAAATTAATTTTTTTAAAGGTTTTTACATGTAAAGACACTGAACACCAGAATGACTTCAGGCTGAACCAAATGGCAATCAATTAAGTACCATTATGATAATTTAACCTTTCTTATTAAGAGTTAAAAAAACAATTAAAAACATATTCAAATTGTCGATTTATACAACCTAAATTGCCAATTTGCTTCAATTGTTTTTTACACCTTCCACTTAAGTTATCAGGATGAAACTGCAGCACTGGATGAGTATTAAAAAAAAAAAAAAAAAAAAAATCAGCATATATGGATGAATTTAATTTTTTAACAATCACATAAAAAATCTACAGGTCAAATTGAGAATATGTTTGACTTCCCAAACATACAACAGCTACAAAAGTAAGAACACAAGTGTAATAGTTAAAAGAACACAAATTTTGCTGAAAGTCATAAATTAATTTAATTAATTGTTAGCAATCTAAGAAAAAGATCCTATTTCTACGACAACATGGAAACCAGAAAGGATGATGATAGGAAAAATATCAGTTGATATTTATTTCAGATACGAAATGTATTCATATACCTAAACTAATTGAAAAATGTGATTATATTTAAAAAAGACAACTTGTACAATACATTAAACTTCCTTTCTAATAATTTCATACAAATACAAAAGACAAACAAATATTCAGACAAAATGATTGAGGTTTAAAATATATAAAAAATTAAAATAATCAAACATACAATAGTAATGCAAATTTCCCAAACAATGTACAACAAATGTAAAGAAAACAAAAAAAATTTACCAGCATATAAAATTGGAGCAGCATGTCCTTTTGAAAGAATAAATCGATCATTTGATGCATCTTTCGGTGCAGAAAGTTTGTATCGCATTGTGTGGAAGAAAAGTACTGACATAATTTCTGCCATAGATGCACATGATGTTGGATGTCTAAAAACATAAATTTTTTTAATTAGCGAGATAGTTTTAAAAAAAAATATATGAGGGGTACTCAAAAATTTATCTAACTACATTAGAAAGAGTGGTAGTGTAATTTTTATTTTTCAATATAGGTCTCTTGCACTTTCACGCACTTGCTCAATTTAGCCTGCACAGAAGTTACGCCAAGTAAAAAATAATTTTATCTTGCTCCTCAAAATACCCTGAAACAGCTGCTCTCATCAATTCATCATCGTTGTGGAAACATCTACCCCGAAGGTTTTTCTTGAGGTTTCTGAACAGGAACAAATCACTGGGGGTTGGGTCTAGACTGCAGGGAGGGTGAGGAAGTTGTTGAAATCCACACTCCCTCAAAGTTTGCTTTGTAACATGTGATGAATGGACTGGAGCATTGTCATGTAAAGTAAGATACCTTTGGTAAGCTTCTCTCACGGTTTTTCCTTTATGCTGTCTGAAGCTTCTGAAGATACTCAGTGTAGATATTACCAGTGATAGTCTCCTCGTGCTCCGTGTATTCAGTCAACAAAATTCCCTCACCATCCCAAAAAATTGTGGCCATGATCTTCCCAATGGTTGTCTTGAATTTGTCAATGGTTGGGTCTTGAATTTTTTCAGTTTGGGGATCCTTTGTGTTTCCAGTATGGTGAAATCTTGTTTGATTTCAGGATGCCAGTAATAAACCCATGTCATCACCAGTTGTCAACCTGCAGAAAAAATTTGTACAATTCCTTTCACACAGCTGTAAGTTCTTCACACTCAACTGTGCATGACATTACTTCTTATGTCGTGTGAGGTTTCGTGGGATCCATTGGGAACTGAATTTTGTCATGTGTAAACGGTCATGATAGTATAATGATTCCTTCAGACACCCTACATTCTGTAGCAAATATTGCAACCTTAACACGTCTGTCTTCCGTAACCATTCATTCCACTTTCTGGCAGATGTCGAGTGTGGTTGCTTCCACAGGTCTTCTGCTGCAAGGATCATCATCGATGGATTCCTTGCCCCACTTAAATCGTTTAGACCAGAATTTCACTTGGTATTGTGAAGGGGCATTATCACCATCCTACTAAGGATGTCCTTCGGACATTTCCCTTCTTTAGTGAGAAACTTTTTGACTGATCGATGCTCCAACTTCTGCAAAACCATTGCCATGGCTAGGTAACTAACTTCGAAGGACTACTGCATCAACATGTGTAAAAGAAATTCAATCACAATTAAGTTATAGCACACACATAATATGTAATTCGTAACACCCCTAGATAGATAACTTTTTGAGTACCCCTTGCATATTTTTAAAAATACAAAGAGTATTAGATTATAGTAGAAAAATATTAATACAGTCCAACCTCTATATAACAAAATTGAGAATCATGAGAAAAAATTCATTAAATACAGGCAGCGTTACACATGCTAATTTTTTCTGAAACACTAAGGCAGTTCCGTTTTGACATTGTATACGGCACACTAAAGAAACAGTACAGTACAGTAATGTAATAGTATATAAGTAACGTAATCCAAAGACAGAGACCAACTGAATTAATACCATGAAAAATTATTGGTGAACTGTATATATGTACTGATCAATAGAGGGAGTATGTGTTAAATGTTTTCTAAGAATTCTATTTGTTACGTCTACGTACTGTAAATAAACGTCTTGTTTAAATAATTGAATAAAAGTTTGCACAGTAATTTTAGTGCTCTGCATTAGATTTTGGGAGATTCCGCAACTTTAATGTATAGGTAGACAGTAACTGCAGAACACATGTTTAAATCTTTATGTAGAATTTTATTGTTAATGGGTTATAAGAGAATCTTGGGAATTTTGCTTTACCAGTTGAAAAAAAATAACCTGTCATTCTTGACTGACATCAAAATTACTTTGTGTTGTATATAGGTACAATTTAGGTATGGAAATCAAAAGAATAACTACCTTAAACTTACACAGATGTCCAAAATACTAAATTTAATGTCATTATTTTTAAGAAACACTTCATAAAAATTATTGTATGTTACTGCAAAACATACTGTATTATGTTATGCTATATGTCACCATTTCCTTATGCAGGGATATGAATATGTTATATAGAGGTAAATTTATATGTAGTTTTATTAAAATGTCAAAGTGTAATAAAAAAAATTTGTAAAATTGAGGTTTCGTAATACCGAGGTTTGACACTACATAAAAAAAAAAAAATAATGAAAACTAATCGAAAGTCTTAAAAATAAAATACCATTAAAGTAATTTTAAAACTCCTAACAAAAGAATCCAAATTAAATTTATGATTCAATAAAAATAAATTACATAAAGATTTTGCAATTTATTTAAGTTTATCAAAAATATTTGACAAGGACAAAATGATTAATGTAATATAATTAAAAATGCAATTTTAATAGTATTATTAAAAGATAAAATCAGAGTAATTCAACATTCAATAAAAAAAAATTCTAAAATTTTTATTTCAATACTGTTGATAAATGAGATCAACTCATTCTTTAATAACTAATTTAGATAAAATTATGACAATTATCATATTATTACCATGCTGCTAATAGATAAATAGCACATCCAATGAGCATGATACAGCCTGACTTGCCAATCTGGAAGAGTAAACTGAGGGAGAATTATAACAAACATTCTTGAGGTATGTCTCATGTTTTACATTTTAACTTCTAAGTAAAAAAAAAACTTCAAATGCAATCCTCAGGTCTAACACAATTATAAAAATTATTTTAAATAATATATTAACTAATATTAGATAAGTGTAAAGAATCAGTGGTTTTATTTTTTTTATTTCTGTATAATTTAGGCTACCAACAACTAATAATTATTATTTTTGGGATTGAATCCTAAAGTCAAATTAAAATACACAGTGATACAGTTATTTAGCACAAGTTTTTCTAAGCTTGGCTATTAGGTATTTACTTTATATCATATAACTGTTAAATTATCAGAAATGAAAGGGAAACCATACTATAATACACTTCTTATGTCACTGTAATCTCAGCTTCAGTTACTTTTACAACTTGCTGGTTTATCACATACGTTTAATAAATGTTACAGTTAAATTTAATATGATTCTTCCCAAAACTGAATGAATCTGATATTAACAAATAAACTTTTTTCAATAACATACATGCACAAGTTTACCTAATAAATTGAATAATTAAAATATGATGACAGGGGACAAGCACTTACCTCATGTAATTATAAAGAGCTACTTAAAGTATAAGAGCATAATAGAGGAGTAAAAGACAAAAAGATATTTGTAAGGAGTCACTAGAGTTCCCCACTCATTTACTAATGAATGATAAATTTACGTGCATGGAAACAGTACACAATACAAATTGATTTGATCTAAAACATATAACCGACAGAAGTCACTGGTTTACCGGAATACACAAGAAATTTTAATAAATAAAACTGTCTCTAAAGAGCAACTATTTCACAGAATTTATAAACATAATTCTATAAGGTACAGATCATTTAAGGTATTTAAAAAAACAAATTTGACTATTCCAATGAACTAAATATGACATAAATAATGAATTATTCATTTAATGTTATCAGAAAAGAAATATAAGGGACAGTCTGTAAATATATAAATATCACTCGTACAGTGCCTAGATGTAAGAAATGGTAAAATAATTCATGACAAAATAATTTTTCAGAATTACAAAGAAAAAAATTAATTTCATATTCAGTTCACCATCACTAGAATGGCTAATATTTCAAAAAAGCTTGTACTACTTAATATTTATAGTTAATTAATATTTGGAATGTTGAATGTTATTAAAATCAGAATCTCATGCAAAGTCTGATTTAGGAAATTATTCGATTGACAAGTGTCTTCTATGGTAGGATTGAGAATTCAAGGCAGTATCCCCCATCAAAATTTTTAAAATGTTTTAACACCTAGATAGCTTGCTAAAAGATGTTTAACACCTAGACAGGAAGTAACTACTTCCTGTAGGGGGGGAGCTACAAGAATTTTCTAAATTATAAAAAGACACAAAAAAAGACACCTTTCTGACAATGAAGTACAACTGTAATTTTGTTATGAAAATTATTGTGTTTGCATTATACAAACAAATCATTTTTGTGCAATATAACACAAATCATATATAATCAATATACACAAACACAAACTGTTGATACACCTTAAGCTGTTCAAATGAAAATTGAAATTAAATTTAACATAAAGCAATATATAAAAAATTATAAGAAAAAGTTAAAAATTGTTTAATCATTCAGTAGCAGTATGAAAGAAACTAAAATTAAGTTTCACTGATAAGCATCTAGACTCTCTGTAATGAATATTCAAACAACAATTCTATTCAGACAAGAAGCATAAATGACATAGAAAACTAAATTTTACAATTTGAAACAATTACACTGAGAAGATATGTGATGAATTTTAGTAGGTTACTTTAGTGTTGAAATTTGTCATCTACCTAGAGTCACAAAAAGAACAGCCTACTCAAGTGAAGGATATCAGTAAATAAACCGATAAAATTATATGAATAAGCAGAAATTTTTAAAATAAAAGAATGAAAACACCTTTGACTATTATACTTACACATTTAAAATAAATGTCAAACCGTACATTAAGGTTTTTTTCAAGCATCGTTAATTGATATAACTATTAACCACTAATAAAACCACAGTATAGACTGAAACTGCTCAAGCTATTTTTAAATTTCATTAACAACAGAAAGTAGTTTATTAAATATTTCAGCCTTTCATGTTTTATTCACTTCAAATTTATTTTCTATAATATATCTACAACTTTTGAATAACTTCAAGTCGACTGAACCTCAGTTGCTGAGAATTTGATGAACCTCAGTTCACTGTCTTCACAAGGGCTTCATTAATCAACAAAATTATTTTATTTATTTCATTAACAGATGAAGAGCTAAATAAAATTTAGAATTTCGATCTAAAAATGTATATTTTTTCTTTTATTATCTATTTATAAATATGGGATCAACGAAAAAAATGCTTATAGTGAAGATGAAGATGTATAGGTTATATCTTTATACATCAATTCATTCCTGAGGCAGCATTGTTAATTGCATTCATAAACATCAAAATTATACTGGTATAAGGGTTTTCAAATCACATGCTATTCTATTAATTACATCAAAAATTTCCATCTAATTCAATTTTTATGAAGCACTAGATGTACAATTTAAATTATAGTTTCATTCAGAACAATTCCAAGAGGAATGTCATTAAACTAGGGGTAAGAATTAAATACCACCTATATCTTTTTTTTTTATAGTAACTGGTTGCCGGTGAGGGCAAAATAACTGGAAACAATGAAAATTAAATTCCCGATCAATAACTATCATTTTTGTCATTTGTCATTTAACATGTTTATAAGTCTGAAACGTGCATAAAAAATAATAAATATAGATTGCACACAAAAAAATTCAAACATAAAATTCCATAAAAGCATTGCATATAAACCGGCAAGATAATTATACGTACGATTCAAATTAAAATTATCACACTAAATTGAATGAAAAATAGCATGAAGGTTTCATTAATTATTCACAGAAAAGTATTGAAAAATGAAAGAGTATTTCAACTGAAGCTTCAATAACAAGAGAAATGTTAGAATAAAATTAGTAATTAACACAGCGTAAAAAACTTGAAAAAAATAGATATATTTGAAGGATGTACTGAACCCACAATTTAAAAAAAATTAACAGCTTACAGTAGTTAACTGTAATCAAGCGTTCCATAAAAAAATTAATGGAATACCACAACTTAAAATATAAATCTAATTTTTGATTCTTTTTGCATACTGCACATGTTAGAATAATCTTTAATCAAAAGATCCATATTCAAACTAATCGATCCATTTCTTGATCTTAAATTACACAACTATTTCCATGTTATAATGCAGATTTTGAGCAACAGAACAGGGATGTTTATTTGTAATACTTACAGTAACGAGTCGGAAGAAATAAACTTAATCAGTACAAAATCTAATGCAGTATTTATCTAACATTGTAAGTAAAACAACAAAATTAGTCAAGACATAACTTAAAGAAAAAATTAATACAGACACGAATCAACAAACAACCCAACATATAACAATATTTAGAGAACGTGATCAGACAGGTGGTTAAGTTACCTTTTTAAATTACAAAAAAGGTATATTTTTTTCTAAAACATATATCCTTACCCTGATTTAGAAGCATCGGTAGCCTTAATAGAATCGATCCTTAATTTATTTGCGATGTCCTTCAGAAGGGCAACTTGACCGGCATCAACAATACCCTTCATTTTAAGTAGTTTAGAAGCAACAGACACAACTCTTTTCACTGCCAGTCGAAACTCGAAGCCAAGAGCAAACAATTTGTACGAACTCCAGCGTGAAGTTTCTGATTCCCCCACCACTAAACTGAATGCGCACGCACATCGCTACATAACACGGAGTCATTTTAACGGAAAATTTGGCGGATACCAATAAATATTGGTATTATAACTTCGGAAAATATATTACCATTATTGAAGAAATAACGTAACATATCCGTATTAAATAAATTTGTCGTAATTCATCATAGATTACTAATCTACAAACAATTAAAACATCTAGCTGCTTACAAGGAATAAATTACATAACCCTACAGCAATCTCTTTATCGTCCACAAAAAAAGGGGGAGAAATTTTCATTCCACCCCTATCCACGATCACGGTTGTTCCTGTCTCCATGGACAACACTGGCCATGGATATCAGTTTTACACAACAATACAAGAGAATAAAAAAAACACCATTGTCAACGGTTATTAACAACTCCAACAAAACTTCTGAAAATCGTACGAATAATTCGATTACGGTAGGTTGATTAACGTTAGTTAAATCAGCATTTTATTAATTTTTTTTTGGGGGGGAGGGGCGAAATAAGCCCGGATTAAAATATTATAAAATAAAAGAAATGAACTAGTTTAAAAACTAAGAAATAAAGAAAAACTTGCAATTAATATCACAGCTAAAATCTCTCTTAAAACTATTTAGAATTAATATCACAGCCGTGTAGTTTTAATTAAAACTAAGAGTAAAGATAAAATAAAATGAAGTAACAAAAAATTTAACTGAAAATAAAATATAAATTAAGTCCAAGAGGGGTGTAAAGGGCCCCTTCTCGGATAACGGAAAAACTAAAACTAGGTTAAAAACTAAAACTTACAACTAATAACACGGATGAAATCACTAAAAGCTTAAAAACTAATATCACTAAAAAATGTGTAACCATCACAGTGAAGATTTAAGAAGATAAAATTTAAAACTTAATAAAAATAAAATAAATAAAATGTAAATAAAACATCAATAAAGTCCGAGAGGGTGAAAAAGGTTCCTTCTCGTATACAGAATAAAAAAAAAATCCAAATAATTAAATGAAGAGAAAAACAAACACAATAAAATAATTTTTCAGCACTAGAACAAAAAATATATTACAATTTTAAATTTTGCGTAGAATATTAACACTTCGTAAAAATAGCAACACCCGGTCTAAAACTTTCATATTATTGCACAGAATTTCACGAATGTATCTCAGTAATTTAGATTTACGACGCAACGCCGCATAATATATGCAATCCACAAGCATGTGGCGCACAGTCAAGTGGGTTGCATCGTACGCATAGTGGTGCGGTTCCTGCTGACATGAGGTACTCGTGTGCGACTCTGTATGTCCTAACCGCAATCGACATTGGACCGCTTCCACACGACGAGTTTTTCTGCATGAAGAGTCCCACGGCAACACATAATCTTTAATGTGCCGGAGTTTCTTATCAACGGTTACCGTCCAGTCAAAGCGTTGCCGCTTTGCTCGAAGAGACTGTTTTATACAATTAATAAGTCAGAAACAGCAACACAAGTGGTGAAAGAAGGTTGATTACAAGCGTCTTTAGCAGCGGAATCTGCACGTTCATTACCTGGAATACCCACGTGGCCAGAAATCCAACAGAAACTTCTTGTGTGTTGCGATGGTTCAACTCGACGATTGCATTATAGATTTCGGTGACCAAAGGATGTTTAGAGTAAAAATTTTCTAAAGAAATCTTCTAAGCTATGAAGTTGTAGCAACTCGTGCGCTACACTAGTTGCTACAAATAAGGATATTTCGGTACTTAGGGTTAATGATATTCACAGCCTTATTTATAGAGTATAGTTAGGTAGTAAACACTCTTGCAATACCAGGTAGACCAAACACGTAAGTTTTATCGTTGAAAACAAATGCGCAACCAACGGTATCGTTCTGTTTCCATCCATCAGTGTATACTATTGCGTAGGGGTTTATCCTGGAGAGAATATAGTGAAAAATCTGGTGGAAGACAGTAGGTGATGTTGATTCTGTATTGTACATAGTAAGATCAAACGTAAAATTTATAAGGCTGATTCCCCACGGAGGAAATGAGCACGGGTACGTTGGAAAATTAGAAGGCGTGTCAACATTCACAAGTTCAGTAGACGTCGGGAACGAACACCTACAGGTGCAGTACAACGTGGATGGTCCTCATACCTTCCTAAATTAGAATTCCCAAGGACCGAATCAAAAGCCGGGTGATTTGGCTGTCCTTTGAGACGAGCAAAATAAGATGCTAAAAGCCGGTCCTGTCTATCCCAAATTGATGGCTCACCGCAGTCTACAGGTAAGCTTGCGACAGGGCTTGATCTAAATGCACCTGTGGCAAGCCGAAGGAAAGCACTATGTACAGCATCGAGCATTTTAATCACGGTATGACGCGCTGAAGAGTAGGGGACACAATCGTAATCTAGACGGGAACAAACTAAGGAATAATAAAATGCATCATACATGATCGATCAGCTTCTCAATCGGTGTTGCTAAGTGTTTGGCATCATATCTAAAAGTTTGGAAAACTTTGTTTTTAATTCTTTGATGTGTTTGGCCCGAGTAAGGCGGCTATCAAAAAATAAACCTAAAAACTTGACATCTGCGGAGATAGCAATAAGCTCTCAGTTGAGAAAAACTCTCGAAATGGAAGAGTTCCGCGGCCGATAAGAGTTCCACATTTTGTTTTCTCAGGTGCAAGGGTGAAGCCGGTAACTCTGGACCAAGCTTCAAGGCGAAATATAGTGTTCTGTAGCAGTCTCTCTGCTGTGGCTGTTGAACGGGACGTAAAATATATAGCAAAATCATCAACAAAGTAACAAACATGAAACACGTGGCTGCACGTACTTAGTAATACTGTTAATGGCTATAGAAAATAAGGTTCCACTTAAAACACTTCCTTGAGGTACTCCATTCTCCAAGATAACGCTACCCGATAGAGAATCTCCAACACGAAAAGTTCGGTTATTTAAGAAACCTCTGATAAAACCAAGCATGTTGCCATTGACTCCCCGTTCTTTGAGGGTGTATAGAATACCACGTCGCCAGGCCGTATCGAACGCCTTTCTAATATCAAATAAGATAGCGACGAGGCGCTGGCGTAGTAGGAAAGCGTTTTGAACGGCTGTTTCCACCGACACTAAATGGTCAACGGATGATCGTCCTTGTTGGAAACCACACTGTTCTGAAGATAAAAGGCTATGTCTCTCTAAGTACCACGTGAGCCTGCGGTTCCCCATTCTCTCCATCACTTCACATAAAACGCTTGTCAAAGAGGTTGGGCGGTAGCTTGAGGGGCTTACTTTGTCTTACCGGGTTTAAGTACCGGCACGACGACGGCTTCTGACCAGACCGAAGGGAAAACTTATGAGAATAGACTATTATAAATACACAAAAGGTGTTGTAGCGCCGAGTTAGGAAAGTGCGTGTGAGCATACTAAGACAAATGTTGTCAGGTCCAAGGGAGGTGTTTCTTGAGTTTTTAAGTGCGTATGACATATCGTTGAATGAAAATGGAGCGTTTAATTTACCGACCGAATCATCAACGTTTAACGATAGTACTTCAATCTGTAATTTGTACATCTGAAATTCATTACTGTATGATAAGGTGAGGAACACCGAACGGAAACAATCTGCTAAAATACTTGCCACTGTAGAAGGCGATGCAAGAAGCTCTTCTTCACGAATGAGTCCGAGAATGGATTGTTTTAGTGATCCGCAGATTGTACGGATCTTTTTCCACACAGTAGACGCGTGAGTAGTGCGTGCGATAGTGTCCACGTAATTCTTCCATAACTTCCTCCTAGCGTCTAAGAAAACTTGACGGCTCTAGCCTTACGGTACAAATCTAGGTGTTCATTTATAAGCCTACGGTTAGATCTGCGAAGTGCTTGTCGTCGATTGCTAATAGCGTTGTGGCAATCAGTATTTCACCAAGGAACGGAAGAACGTCTTGGGTTTCCCGATGTTTGTGAGATATATCTGTTAGCATTATCAAGTATCAGAGACGTAAAAGAGGTAAGTTCGTCAAGGGCATCTTCACCATCGACATACTGTGACGGGAAGGCTTTATAGTAACTGTTCCAATCTGCCTTTTCAACGATCCATCTCTGTGATCTTTTATTCACTTTGCGGTCGACATCAAAAGCTACAGCGATTGGCCTGCGGTCACTGCCGTGAAGGTCGTCACAAGCAGACCAATTAAGAGGGAGTAAATTCGGCGAGGGAAAGGAGAGGTCGATGTTTGACAGTGTACCAGAAGATGAGAACAAAACGCGTATAACAGGTCATTCGGTACACAAAGGTCCAAGTCTTATATTTCCTCGAAAGGAGCAGAAAGATGAGCCCCAGGAAATACGGTGGACATTGAAGTCTCCTACTATTAACGATGGCGGTGGAATTTGCGTGAGGAGATTTACTATTTCTTGAGCGTTGAGCGAGAGATACAAATTGCAAATATGCAATTTAAACGGGACTGAGATTTTTACAGCAAGAGCAGGAATGAGGGTAGCTAGTCGTATCCTTGTAGCCGACACCTCATTCCGTATAAAAATAGCATCCCTCCACTCTTTGTATTACCTACAAGACGGTCGTATCTCTCACATGTATAGCCTCCTGAGTGTTACCGCATCTCGCTGTAGTAGATGCGTTTCTTGGAAGCACATTATTAACGGTTCATGTGCGCGCATCAATACTCAAACATCTTCCCTACGGAACCGAAGACTTCTAACGTTCCACTGCTGAATAACGCTCATAAATAAAGGTAGTTAGATGCAAAAATACAGGTAAATATATGACAAAATTAATTACAGGTGATTCGGTTTTTCTTTTTCGAATCTTGATTTTAAGAAAATCCGACGCTCTGGGATCGGGGGCGGTTCCTCTACCATATCCACCAGTAAACGTGGTGTTGGAGGGGCAGATTTCGAAAAATGGGAAGTTGCAGACGACATCCCAGAGGAGGTGTTGTGTGGGCTCCCTTAACAGGGAGCTTATTTGATGGCTTACCGCCAGCTGTATTTACTCCTGTCCGCAAAGGAAAAACTTTAGGGACAGGAACTTTCAGAGGGATCCCGCTAGTGTTAGTTTCACTAGTTGTAATTACCGACTTCTTATTCATCTTCGTTAACTCAGAAAGAGATACAATTTTTTATCCTTATCGGACAACGCCGGGTGAGGTCTTTTCATTTTTTTTTTATCGATGCATTTATATTCAGTTACATTTGATTAACTCTCATATTCAACAATGTATTTAAACAATCGATTAAAATGGTTTATTTAAATATATTAGAACTTCCCTTCCTATCAGAACTTCTCGTTTCAGATATCTGTCATCGGAAAAATCAAAAAGGAAAAATAATAAATAATAATTTTTCTTACTTTTAATAATTACTATTAAAAGAATTAAAAACATATTTTAATTTGACTTTGTGAGTAAGAACGAAAATTAGCGTTAGCATGTAATTAAAAAACAAGTAAAAGCAAAGTAAAAAAATAAATTTACATATATCAACAGATCTGTTGGGCTGTAATATTCTAAGAAATGTCATTAAATATGCACAAAATATGCACACATACAAAACCAAAACACACTGTGCTGGATAAAAAATATACGTTTCTTCTCAACGATGTCGATAAAAAAAGTATGCGATAGTCATCAATCTGACCAGTTTTTTGTACGCTATCGGATTGATAAATTTTCATTTTTTATCGATATACAAATCACAGTAAAAATCCGAACTGAGCGGAAGTTTTATCGGCTTTGTTTTTATATAACCGACTGTACTTATTACAATTATGAATATTTGTTCCGTTTAAAAGCGTTACAGTAAACGTTTCAATACATTAATTACTTGGTTTTAAATTATTTTCAGCGTACTGTATTCAAATAAAAGCTGTGATGCCAATAGTAACGATTACTCGTGAAAATGAAAAAACCACGTATAAACAAATACAGTATTAAAGAAATTAATGGAGTAGCGTTAGATAAAAAAAGTGAGATTTATTAATTATTGTACTGAACTTTAAACATTAAATAGTAGTATGGTATTATATAAAACACACACGTTCTATTTATAAAACGGACAAATTTATCTTTCTCACACCCGAAACGTGTCCCGCCCGGCTGACTTTCCCGGCTACCCCGGTCAAATTATGAAAATTTTGAAAGAACACTTTTACTCAGAAAGTTTTTTCAGTTCGATAATTTTAACTTCTATTTGTACGCTTATGATAAAATAATTCCTTTTTGTTGAAAAACAATAAACAAGATTATTAATTATTTTTTTCCACATTTTTGTTTAATTTACAAATATCGAATACAGAATGACTATTGTTGATATGTCAGTCAGCGATGCCTATGTTTAACACCTTAGTTTCTTTTTCTGTTTAGCCTCCGGAACCACCGTAATGTAATACTTCAGAGGATGATATGTATAAATGTAAATGAAATGTAGTCTTGTACAGTCTCTTGTACAGAGATGTGTGGTTAATTGAAACCTAACCGCCAAAGGACACCGGTATCCACGATCCGGTATTCAAATCCGTTTAAAAGTAAGAACCTAATAAACCGTTAACGTATTACCACGCCAACCTATTGAGATCGGCATCTTCAATCTGTTTACTATACTGCTGGGCTGTGTAGTAAACATCATCCCTTCCACAGAAAGCAACTCTTACCGCAACCGGTTACAGCTACTAAAGGGATAAACTAATTTACTCCAACCTATTGTGAAACAAAGCATTATAAATAAAGTATTCACTCAAAGCGGAGTACTACATTTGACGTGTACTGTAGTCCAACTTTGAAACTAGCTGTGGAAAATATTAAATGACAAACATTTTGGTTAGGGTTGTCGTAGTTTGAAGATTTTTATATGAAAACTTTTGTTTTTTTAATGTCCTTTAAAATGACGTCTACAACCCTTTAATTTTTTAGTTGCCTCTTAAGGAACGGTAGGGTATCGTAATCTCACATTGAAGAATAGATCGTTTTGAGATAGAAGCGTTTGCTAAACTTAATTTTATTAGAGTTTCACTGTGGAGTAGTATTTTAAAAGTACCGCAAACCAATTTTGAAGCTAGCTGTGAAAAATATTTACCGACCCGCTAAAATGTTTGAGTTGCTTCCCTCCCCACCGATGAAGACGCTAGAGGCGTGAGGTGGGGCGCGGTCTCAAACAAAAAAAATAGATCGTTCCGAGTTAGAGAAGCATTTGCTACATTCATTTTCAATATTTATAATAATATTACGTATTACAAAAAAATTATAACCCGTATACTCACACGCATCAACACTACGATAACACTGACCTTGCGATTCATTTCCAAGGTTATTTTGTACTATGACATTGATCGACCCGTAAAACCGTTTATAAATGTTTTATTAGTTCAAAGTTGAACACGATTATTAACGTGAATAGATAGGCGATATATTTAAATATAATTAATTAATTACGGAAACATTTATTATTATACATTTTTATAGACGAAAGAAAGAAGTATCGATCGATATTCTCGATAACGTTAATTAATAAAAATCGTGAACACGATTGTACCAGAAACTATTAATTTATAAACATTAGCGTTACTCTTCGACAAAATTTACTTCGTTGTTTTTACATTCCTATTTATTATATAGTCTGTATAAGAAGAAAGGTTTTCGTTACTATTTTCAACCTACTGAGGTTCATCAAATCTCAGTATATTCATGTACGAGTATATCGGTGTCAGGTCTTTATTTCAGGAACGGTTAAACTTACAAGTGTGAAATCTGATGTGTTATAAAGCTTAATAAAAAATAAGTGAAGCTACGACAGACCAATCTCGTTTATCGCATCCCCTGATTCAGTCCATTTCTCTAATTTTATCTAAAAGATCGTGAAAATTCGCTGTCATCAGTCCACCGACCGAAGAAAATTTAATCATCGGTAAGAAAAAGAGTATTGTATTCCTGGTTTCATGTAGATTATACGGATATCAGGAAGATGTTATCTGTCGTGTGCTAATTTGTTACGTTCACAGATAAAGGCTAATAGGAAAAATTGCTTATGAATATCTCCAAGGAAGCAACCCGACATAACATAACGGCTATAGCCAGTATTTATCAGAATCGTTCGAAAAGATCTCGTCCTGACACAGAAATGACGTAAAAATGACCGAATGACTGTGATTTTTGTCAAGTATGATCCTTTAGATCGCATGCTGAGAAGTTTTAGACGCTTACATCTAGTCGCTTGTTTATGGCGATCGAGTAAAGCGAATAAACTTGGACATTTTCTGTGAAACGGATGAAAATGAACTTGAGCTACGGTAAAGCGCTTTGTTTAAAACGGTTTACAAAAGGATGCATATACAGCAAATAGTTATATTTATTTTACTGTCCTCTTAGTTTTCGATTGTAAAAAAGCGGATGCAGAATCTAAACGTGGTCGTACATCCATTCAAGATGATGAAAGCTCGGGACGCCCAAAAACCGCTACCGACGAAATCGTCACAAAAATCCACAACGCTGTATTAAATGATCGTCGATTGAAGGTTCGCAAGCTTACTGACATCGCAAATATCTCGATAGACCTTGTTCACTATATTTTACACGATCTTTTGGATATGAAAAAGCTTTCGATGAGGGTGTCGAAAACTTTTTCGATGGGTGTCGCGTTTGTTGACAGTCGACCGGAAATGCATACGAGAGAACAGTTGTAGAGGGTGTTTTAAACTTATTTAAACGCGGTTCGGCTGAGTATCTTCTACATTTTATAACATAATTTGTAGATGAAACAAGGATTTATCATTATAAACCAAACAGTGAACAGGTGAAAATGTGCCAAAGAAACCCCAAACGGTCCCGTATGCAGGGAAGTCACGGATTTTTTTGGGGGGTGGATTCTCGTGGTGTAGTGCTCGCGGACTACCTGGAAAAGGCAAGACCATCACCGCAAACTATTGCGCTTCACTACTGGACCGATTGACGGGTGCTACTCGTGATAAAGTCTACATCTGACAAAATTTAGCTACACCGGCTCTTTTATTCCGATAATGCGTCTACCAAGATGTGTGCGCCTGCACACATATATAGGGTTGTTACTACAAACCTCCACGCATGACGTACGTCTCGAAGTTTTCACATGCACCGGATTTACTTCCTCCTCTCAAACCTGAAGAAATGGTACGCTGGACCGAAACTCACTTTTTAAATGACGAGGTAAAACCGAGACACCGGTTTACTTTGCGATTGGACAAATCGCATTATACCGAGGCTATTAAAAATATGTAAAGTCGTTGAGTAAACGTCTCGAATGGCAAAGTGACTGCGTTAAAAATGATAAAAAAGTTGAAAAATCTTTTTTTCTTTATCATGTCGAAAACTTTCCGCACGGTCCTCGTATTAACAGGAAAACAGAATAGATTCGGCGTGATTTTATAAACAAAGAGCTGTAGCGTTGAGCATTATTTAAACTTACATCGATTAGCTTGCTGCACAACTCTTCAGGTATATCTAATTAGGAAAATATTTCTGAACGTAATATTATCGTCAGGAATATGACTAAATGACTTCTTCGGTTATTTGGTCCTCAGGTTTATAATTACGCGGATAATTTAATCAGAAAAGAGTGCTACACGTTATATAATTACCGACTGCGACTAATAGATTTTCCGTTTTGTTTCTATTGTTGCATTTGATAATCGGAAACCCCGGCGACTCCATTACCATATTTATTTCTCATTTTTCTGCTTTATAACAATGAATTTTAAGTGCGTGCGTGTGCGTGTGTTGTTACGGGCCGAGAAGTCTGTCTAAATCAAAAATATAATATCGCCTGAAAAGAATTTAAAATAATTTTACTGAAATAAAATAAAATAATTAGTAATAAAATCACCTCTATCTCTATAATTATGAGTTTGATCGTAAATTTTTTTCTCTAAATAATTCTTTCTCAGAATAAAATAATTTTCAAGCTTTACCACTGGAGAAGGTAATATTTTTAATTCCTTTTTTTATTATTATTTAGTAAAATTGTCCTAAAACAGGTCCTCCAATGTCTCTCCACCTATCATAGCTTTTCTTTCTTTTTCCTGTTTAGCCTCCGGTAACTACCGTTTAGATAATACTTCAGAGGATGAATGAGGATGATATGTATGAATGTGAATGAAGTCTTGTACATTCTCAGTTCGATCGTTCCTGAGATGTGTGGTTAATTGAAACCCAACCACCAAAGAACATCGGTATTCACTTTTTTTTTAATTTCAATGATATTTTTTTTCGCTATTTGCAATAATTAGAGCCTTTAAAACATCGTTTGGAAGGATTTTAATAAATCGAATATTGTTTTCCGAGGTATTTTGTCAATCATCTTTTACGATAAGACAATTTCAGCATACCTGAAATTAAAGTTTTGCCAATTTTTTAAGCCGTTTACAAATTTAACAAATTATTTAATACTACAATTTAGTTAAAGCGAAAGTAATCGTAACAGAAGCCTTGATTTAGAAGCCGTCATTTGTTGTGAAGCATTTAAATTACTTTCTATACCGAAAAAATCATCGAACTGTACGTTTTGAAATCAATATTAGTATTATTTTATAATTACCGATTCACATCGGTTATTCCTCTTCCTCCAACGGACATTTAGCCCGCTGTGACTAATATTAGTTTATGAGATCTGTTAAATTTTGTTTTACTTTCCTGACTGTAGCTCTATTTTTGTTATGCAGCAACCGTAACTAGCTATAAAAGTAAAGTATAAAATCAGTCCAAAAATTTCGACGTCGGGATTTTGACGAATATCGATGTTTTACGATTCCCTGAGTCAACAAAAAAAGAAAATCTCCGGAAAATGTACTTACGTAAATATGTCGGCCTGCATATTGATTAATAACTCCGGATCGGATCGGCTCCGTATAATTCTATGTACGGGGCGTTGATGGTATTAAATTCTGGGCAAATTAAAAAAGCATAGAGGTTATAGTGTCGGTTACTTTTAATTTTTGACTTTTTATCTAACGGTAGTAGAAAATTGAGTATTAGTACGATGAAAGCACGTATTAACTTTTTTACAGTTCCAAAGCTGATTTAGGGTACGGGAATATCAGCGTAATGTCTAAACAGTTTTCACCTCTTACCTCGAAAACCCGTCGACCAAAAGAATTACAAATATTTAGCTAAATATATTTCGGCTTCCTCCTGATTTTCGAACAAGGATAAGGGAACATCACTGTACCGTATTTCTTCTCCCAGGCTGACCCGGGAAATGATGGCCAAACTTAAGGGACCGATTCAGGACATCAAATAAACAAAAACCTTCACGTTGCCCTATCTCGTTTTTTCCGCCTGTCGGCCACTTGGTGTTTTTTTAAATAATAATATAAGTGTCCCGCAAAAATAAACTTGTTTATCGACACCGAATTCTGTGTTTTACGTCGTATATCTTAAAAACTACCGAAGTTACAGATCTGAAACCTATTTCAGAACTGAAATAGGTTTTCCTATTTCCTATCCTATTTTATCAATTTCCCGGTACAAATTACATAAGAAACAGTCAACGTTTCTCCTTAATTCGGGTCTCAAAAATTACAGCAGGGCTTCTTTTTATTAGAAGAGCAGAAATTCGGGCGAAATGTTTCGCTAGCCGTAACTCGAAAACAAAACGTTTCCAGACTTAAGTTTATATTATTTTTTCGTTATTTTCACCAGCACCCTGAAAGTTTCTCAGTTTCTTCGTCGAACAGCTGCATATCTTACATTGAGAATTTTAACGAAATCTGATGTGCGAGTACATGTACCCGACAACATTTACAAAATAAATAAGTTTTGAAAATTTTACCTTCGGAAAAAAATGTGACCGTTAATAGTTTCGTAAATATTAGTTTTATCGAATTATGTTCGTTTAAATGAAACGTTAAGCGTTATAACATGAAGAAAATGACATCGCATTTATTCTAATAGGTTGACAAACAGTCGCAATATGGATTTTCGCGGATCATAAATATTTGTTCCTGAATAATTCCCCGATGCACGAAATCAGGCAGAAAATTCTAATTTCCAGTCAGTCTATCGGCAAGCGGATGTAGCGATACTTGATTTCACATTTTATTAGGTTGTTTGTAATAAAGCGCTACATTTATTTAAAACGTTTCTAATAAAAGAATATACTAGTTATTATTTTCTATAATTTCTGATACCTTATCTGTTTTTCAAGTAGCGGCTTTATATTCTAAATACAGAGTAATTCTGATGATAAAAACGTAATTAATAAAAGTCGCTTACAAAGAATGACAAATTTGTTATATACTTTTAATACGATAATATTTGTTAAGATAATAACGTCATTTGATCAAGAAGGTGGAATCGGACCCATATTTTTTTCTGAACGCTGACTTTTTCGCAACTGTACCCTAAATATTGCGAAATCAAGTCGGTAATATTTAAAAACCCTACGGCATATCTGAAATAAAAGTATATAAAGAGCAAAGCCGGTTAAGTTATCCGATATTTTCCCGGCTTTTTTTTAATTTGTCGGTATAAGTTCTTTAAATTAAGCAGGTACGAACTCGACTCCTTTCACTTCAGAGCTACAGGAACGTCACTTGATTACCATCTCGCTTCTTTACTTACACGATACTTAATTTTTCTAGCGTTCTTATAAAAACTGACAATTTACAAGGATTACACGAAGAAAATAAATTAAAATGAGAAAATTTTTATAACCTAAATTATCTTTTACTGCCGAGCAAAATAATCTTTCGAAAATTCGTGAAAATTTTGCTCGAAGAAACAAATTTTTAGCGGAATAAAATGCGATAGTACGTTTGCTATTGAATATTAATTATTTTCAAGAAACGTATAAATAATTTAATTATTCTATTCACATAACATAAGGGATCAGTAAAATTTGGATGTCTGACCGTTCGTTTACATATGTGCTGTCAGTATCCGCATAAGTTTGTACATCCGGCCAAAAATCCGTCAAATCCTACATAAATAAAAATATATAATTTAAAAAATCTAATATAATGAATATTACAATAATCTATAAATACACTCAACAGTACGTTCTAGAGAAATAAAATTAAACCAAAGCAGCAGGTCTTTCGAACCAGAATACTCATCAACGTATCTGAAGGTTAACATCGGTAATAAAACGTACCTGTTACGACACAGTTGGGAAAAAATTAATTTAACAATAAATACAATTAACAACTATTATACGACGTAATTCATTATTACACTAATACATTGTCAAACCGAGGTATATTAATTTTAATCGCTTTAATACAACAACTCTTAATTATTGTGTTCTTAAGACTAAAAAAAACTGGAATTGGATCGTCTGCTTAGAAACCGCTGATTTTTTTTAAAATGACAGAATGGAATTTGTTTGAAAAAAATACATAAGAGTCCTTTTTTGTTATTTTGTGTACACAGCAATCTGTTCAACTAATGAGCAATAAGCAACCCCGACCCACAAGGCCCGATGAAATGGGGATGGTATGACACGTAAATGTAGTGTAGACTTGTACAGATTCAGGCCGACCATTTCTGAGATGTATCATTAATTAAAATCCAACCACCAAAGAATAGTATCCAAATTCGTATAAAAGCAACAAACTTCAACTAGGATTTGAACTTGAGAACCTTCGACTTCGAAAATCAGCTGTTAAACGACTTAACGTTTTATACGACTTGAACTTATTATATATTATAATTATATAATTTATTACTCCAGTATTTTTTACTGCAAAAAATGCAGCTAAAAATGGTGGGAGCAATAAATTCGTTTAGTTTCAATACGTATCGCTATCGGGTTTATCGCAACCCGGATTGCATTACACCCCCGGGTTTAATGCATAGAGGCTTATGTTGTCTAATTCTCTATTATGCATTAGAGTTTAATGCGTAAACCCGATAGAGTTTATCCGTTAAACGCAAACGCAAAATAGAGCATTAGAGTTTAATGCACTATTATATAGACTGTTCGATTAGTTTGCTTCAGAAAAGAAACATAAAAAATCGTTTAAGTCGTATGAAGACGGACACAATAAGCAGATTGATAATTTTTTTATTGTAGCAAGAAAGCTTTATATTTTTGTGCGTACGTAGTTATTTCTGTATTCTACACCCCGCCGAACGATTTTCTTCAAAGTCCGTAGACAGGTACTATCTTCGAGGGGGAAAGAACGTATTAAATTTCATCAAAAATTTGAAAAACAGGTGAGAGTGTTTCGGCCGAAATAAACTTTCAAATCTTTATTGGAGCACTTCAGCTAAAAATGTTACTTAAAGGTGGAAATTTTTTTTATCAAGATAACAAATTACCAAAATTTTTTATTTAATATTCAGCGCCTCCCCAAAAAAATAACTTCATTTTTCTTTTTTTAGCTATATCTTGCTTCAGAAAAGGAGTTAATGGGATTTTTTTCACGTATATTTACCAAATCCATAGGCTTCAAAAAAATATTTGTCTGTCCCACTTCAACGGCCGTGGAAATAAATTATTTCTAATTTTTAAAAAAAATTTTTAGATTTAATCCCATCTCGTAAGTTACCCGCTGCATTTAAAATGTAAAAATGTTAATTTTTTTAGTAACTCTTTGGTACGTCTTGAAAAAAAATTAGCCAAAAGTTTTCACCCCCTCCCTAGAGAATTATAACTATTTATTTGTATCTTTGCATTTTTTAAACGATTAAACTTTTTTCTTTAATTATTATCACTAACGAGTTATTTTCTTAAAATTTAATTTTACCCAAATCCTTACTCTTTAGTACGGGAGATCCCAAAATGAAAAGAAAAAACGTTTTGTCTCAATTTCACACTTTTAATGGTCAAAACGTATTCTATTAAACAATACGTTTGACCATTAAAACAACTGAATACCCTTTCCCTGATACGGAAGCTCCAAAATTTAAATAAAAATCTATTTTTTTTAAATTTCGTTTTATTCTTTTAAAATCAACTTTAGTGCATATTTTAATCATTAAAAAAAATCTCCTGACGCATGAGCACCAAATTTTCAAAAAGTTGAAAACATATTTTTTTGGAATTATGTTAATATACTAATATTAAGAATGTTTGTTATTCCTTTATTTCTTGTTAAACATCTTGGTTCAATCTGAATCAAGCGCAACATGAATTCCAGGGAAAGAATCGATAAAAGAAAAGTTTATCAAGTACTTAAGAAATTTTTATGACTGCAAAGATGAGATATGTATTTCTTAAGTCAAGCTTAATTTTTCCCTGTACGGTTTACAGTAGACTACATTAACCTAGACGACCTGGTCTATTACGAAACAATGCGACTAAGGTAACTTTCGATAAATTAACTGGCGCGGTCTCGCTATACTTATTTCGATCTCCTTACGTCTACTTTCTCTAGTTAATTTCATCTTAAATATCTGTGTTAGGTCTAGCGATCTAACGCAAACATTAATTTAATGATTATTACTTACAGTATTCCATCGGTTTTAAAATATACAGCGATTCAAAGAAACGGGAAATTTTAAAAATTAAATAACCTTAGTGAAAATTTCTTTTAGAAAATTAATTTTATTTCATGTAATTGTACAAATGTTGCCATTTTAGGATACATACATTTTAATTTATTTTTTAAAGATGACATCTTGCAGGTGACCTCCTCTTCTACATAAACACTCACGAAGTCTCTTCGTTAAACTGTTCGCGGTTTGACGTAACATCTCAACTGGAATTTCCGCAATTTCTTTTCGGATCTTTGCTTTCAGTTCTTCCGTTGTAGCAGGTCTACTGTGGAACGCTTTGCTTTTAAGGTGACCCCACAAAAAGTAATCGCAAGCTGAGAGATCAGGCGATCTGGGAGGCCATCTAATGTCACCATTTCGTGAAATGACACGTTGTCCAAACAATCAGCGTACAGCTGCCGTCGATATTCATGCAGTATGTGACGTTTCTCCGTCTTGTTGAAACCAGGCTGTGTTAAGAATTGATGGAAATCTCTTTTGTTGTTCCACAACAAAGGTTTCAAGCACGGCTACGTAACGAGTCGACGTCACTGTAATCGCAAGACCGTTGTCATCCTCAAAAAAAAATAAGGGCCTATAACACAGTAAGATGACATAGCACACCACACGGTCACTTTCTGGCTGTGCAACGGACGCTGGTGTAGCTGAATAGGATTTTCTTGCGCCCAGTATCTAAAATTTTGTTCGTTAACAAATCCACTGAGGTGGAAATGCGCCTCGTCTGACATCCACAGTTCGTGAACAAACTCTTCGTTATCATTTATCTTCTGAAGCATTACATTACAGAATTGTGCTCGCACAACTTCATCGTTCGGTTTCAGTTCCTGGACGATCTGCAACTTGTACGGATGGAATTGCAAGTCCTTCACAAACATACTTCGAACACTTGAACTATGCGATTGTAAAGATGCTGAGAGACGACGGATTGACCGATGTGGACTTCGTGTGAGAGCATCTTGTAAAGCTTGAACATTCTGTGGTGTACGGACGGTTCGCTCACGGCCTGGAGGTTTCTTTTTCATTGCCGAACCGGTTTCCTCAAAATTAGATATCCGTATTTTAATTGCATGCGTTGATGGAACACGGTCGTGCCGTTCCAGATTAAAATGACGGCGAAATTCTCTACGCGCTCCCTCCACACTATCATTGTTTTTGTAAAACGCTTTAATAGCAAATGAACGTTGCGCACCACCCCAAGGATCCATGACAACTAAATGGCAGGTTAGGTTGTATAAATAATATTTTTATCTCGCTTAACAGAAACACAATTTTTTTACGAGTCTATACGATTTTAGCATTAATTACAAAGAAACATGTTTATAGATACATCTTTGTCAATCCATGTTTTTCAATAGGTTATATGTGCTGATAATAACGATAAAAATCAAGGTATCTTATTTTATCTCAAATTCACGTTTCTTTAACCAGTTTCATTATTGAAATTTATCTTTGAAAAAATTCAAAGAAAAGTGCCCCTTACGACTTCTGTTTGATAACACTATTTTACAAAATGTGAAACAAGCAAACAAAATATCTGAAATTGTTATATTAACGGCTTAATAAATAATATTCTCTTCTCGTCGTCGAATTTGAGCGTCTTCCAATAAATGAAAGACGCTCATTTATTCTAGTTATTGGATACATTTTAAGTAGTAGTTATTCAACTCGGGAATGGTTATTTTATCTATTTATTAAAAAAAAACTGACAATGTTTTGATAAGCCAAATAATAAAAAAATAAAAAGATTACTCGACTACTGAGTAAAAGCAAATCACCTAACGCATCGTTAAAAAAAAACAACTGAAAGGGTATATTAATTTGACGTCTCGCATATGAACTATCCGAATTATTCTTTCTTAGTCTTTTTCTTTCTGTTTAACCTCCGGAACCACCGTAAGGTATTACTTCAGAGGATGATATTTTTTAATGTAAATGAAGTGTAGTCTTGTACGGTCTCAGGTCGACCGTTCCTGAGATGTGTGGTTAATTGAAACCCAACCGCAAAAGAAAACCGGTATCCACGATCTACTATTAAAATTCGTATAAAAGTAAGCCTTTACTAGGATTTGAACTCTCAACTTCTAAATCATTTGCGTTGACGAGTTCACCACTAGACCAACCCCTAGGTTCTTTCTTATGTCTGTAGCATATTTAAAGCCCCTAAGATTATACCGATCAAAGTCGCTTTCTCTTTGAGTATTAGTGCGCATTAAAGGAATACTAATAGCGGCTCCAGCGTGGTATAATATATTTGGCTCAGTTAATAAAGCGATGAAAAATCAGTTCAACGCTCTATACATGCAGTAAGCCTGGCAAGTGATATATTTCTTTACGCTATAAATTTCTTTACTCGGCTTTAATCGGAACGAACAAAACAGTTTTCTTTATTCTGACTTTAAAAATCGCCCAAACTGGGAGAGAACAATGAGATGTTTAGTTAGGCGGTTAGTAGGATAAATGCAGTCTACAGGAAGTATTTTTAGAATATTTTTTCTGCATTTCACAAAGGCGTAAATCGAGTTGCTCGTAGAATGAAAAATAGTAAAAACAGCCCTCTCTCCCTTGCTTTTTGAAGAAAAATTTCAGTATAATGAAAATAAAAAACCGGAAATAAAGTAAGACCAGACTCAATTTTTTATACTTATTATGCAGCGAGTTAGCTTGGAACTTATCGGCAAAGATACAACACAGCTAAATACAGCAGTAAATTAATGTTACATAAGCATCATTACAGATCAATTAATTTGTGATCCTGTAAGAACTATATTACAACATATTGTAACAAGGCCGGTATAGCGGACCTGAATTACGGATTCCTACCGATTAAAAAGAAAGCAGTAGAAAATATAATCACGGGAGGAATCCAGAAAGAAACCCTTTTAGTAAAGCTAACAGGTCCGTTTAGCCGGTATCCATGGCGCGAGTGATAGCGTCTCGGCCTTACACCCGAAGGTCTCCGGTTCGAATCCCGGTCAGGCATGGCATTTTCACACGCGCTACAAATCATTCATCTCATCCTCTGAAGCAAAACTGCGGACCCGAAAAAAGAAAAAACCGGTCCGTTTAACAACGGTACTTTGTAATAACGCTCAATGAGACGCACCTAAACAAATGTTGGTTCGTGAGAACACTTCCAGGATACGTCTAGGAATGCACGGGAATGAAAGGGCTCGATCGATCTTTCTTACGCTCAACCGGGGTCTGGTTCGGCAGGTAAAGAAGATAGAAGTATAAATACTTCGGGGTAAACCGGTTAAAAATCAGTTTCGCGAGAAGAGTTTGCGATGCGAATACTGCGAAAGAGTCTACGCGAGACGTTATTATGTCAGTATCGCGAGGAGGCTCTGCGATGTCAGTCTGCGAGATGCGAGTCCTGGGAATCGGTCTCAGCGAGACGCTATGACGCGAGTCTGCGAGGAGATCAGTGAAGGAGCTAATTTCAAAGTAAACTAAGTCGCCGCAACTACGGTAACGTCACAAGAAACGGTTCGGTGAGCTACTATAATCTAAGTGAAAAGAGATAATGTACTAAATTTCATTCAAAAACTGTTAGGGTAGTTTTATTTTTGAACATAGAAAGTATTTGAAGTAAAATAACTTTATACTTGTCTTGTCTATCGTACTATTGTTATTAATACAAGACTAGTGGTTAAAAGTGTTAAGCCTAACGGTCATACTATATCTTTTGTCAATGGGACTGAACTCTGATTTTCATTATTTACCCTACCTGTGAATAAATACGGGTGATAATTTTAAATTCCTTTTTGCATGTAATCTCTGTTTATTATTATTATTATTTGTTGTGATTACTACGATTATTTGTTTATTAAATACTGTCATTATTCTAATTATCGTCGTTTATTATTATTACTAGGATTAATATTTGTTTATTTACTGTTTTTCATTATTTGTTTTATTATTGATTTGTCTTTTTTTATTTATGTTCTTAAAGTAATAAATTGTAATTATATAAACATTTTCAACTGTCAATCTCTCAATATCTTGATCGAGCGGCGAACAGGCGACTATATATATATATATACAAAACCATATTTTTTATGGTTTATGTTATCATAATGTATATATATATATATATATATATATATATATATATATATATATATATATATATTTTTACTGGTTTGTATCTTGTCAAGTGTTTAATTTTATCATAATACTGTCTCGTACAAGGTCGGAAGATCGGATGAATCATAAAAACAAGACAATAAAGTAGTAACTCGATAAAAAAATATTATGTCACTATAGTAAACGATCATCCGTGCTTATGATTCCAGCCAATTCGAGAATATACATTTCGCAAAAGATTATATCATTAAGCGGGCTATCTACGTTCTGTACTTAAGTCGGACGTCATATTCGAACCGGCTGTGAATGGTCAGACATGAGATATCTAACACTCCCAAAAGCACACAGCCGATACCAAGAAAATAAGATAATATACTAAGTATAAAATGCAGTAGAATTCTCTTCTAAAGTCTTCTTTACTAAACTGAATATCAATATGCCAAAACCAAAAAAAAAAATGCAAGCGGTAACACGCCGTAAAAGCGACACCTTTATTTTATTTACAACAGGAATTGGCTGTGTAATGGACATCATTACTCTCAAAGAAAGCTACTCTGAGTCGTGATAATTGTATCTCAAATTCTTTACAAGTATCATAGGCGTAAGAAAATCTGGGAAAAATAGTTAAAAGCTACAAAAACTAACGGGGGGTCCCGCTGGAATGTTATAAATAAACTAAGTCCGATCAGCGAGGAACGAAACGATACAACTTTAAACATTTCCATATGCAAAATATGTTTGGGAACAAAAAAATACACCTAATGCATGACGTCATTTTATATTAAAAATTAATCAACTCCTTTCTTTCGATTTAGCGATTCATTTTTTTTATCGACTGTTGATTTTGTAAAAAAAAAACGCAAAATAATTTTCATAATTCGATCAAGAAGCAATCGTGCAAGTTTTATTATATCTAATCCAAATTAGTAAATAAATTATTAAAGAAAAACGTATTCGCTGATACATCTAAAATCGAATTAATTATTAATAGAATTCTCGATAAACTCAACATTTTTTTTTAAATCGTAAAAAGTACGTTCTATTTAAGATTCTGAATTATAAAAAAGAAGCTAACGTGCGATAATAATACTGTGAAATGAAAATAACCGAAGAGATAACAGCGATTACGATTACAATTATGCTCAGTGCTCGCAATAGATGTACTTCACTGCATTTCCAAAAATTCTACGAAAGGATTTTACTTACTAAAAATATATAAATCTTCTAAAAATAAAATATGAAAAGTTGTTTAAAATTAGATTACACGGTTTTATGAAAAATAGTTTACCTGCACCTATGCTAGTTTTCTCTCTACGTTAAGCTTTTTCAGTCCGCCGCTGGGAACGATAGATGTGGCGCTAATGTTTGAGTAGGGTTTTAAAAGATCTTTATTATTTATGACCTGTTTGAAAGAGTGTGTGTGTGTGATTTAAATTGTACTTATTTAGAATATCGTTTTTATCTGCGTCAGTATATTCTGAGTCGCTTAAATGTATCAATTAAGTCGTGTCTTTTGTTGATTACATGTCGTTTGGTTTGCAAATGTGTGGATTATTTCAATGAAGTGACCTGCAAAAGCGAAACGGTCGTGGAATGAAACGGTTTTCCGATATTTTTGGTTCGTAGTAAAACGTTGCGCCTTGTTTGTCCTACGCAGAACTTACTTATTTGCCTCGATCCTCTAAGTTTTATATACTTTAAGTAAACCAAATTTTTTGGATAGTTTGTGTAATTTTTCTTCAATTTTTATTTGTAGTTGATAATTTATAGCGCTACTGAATGTAAAACCACGATTCCGTTTTTGTATTTATCTATCTTGTCTTCCTTCCTTCTCTTTTAAAATATTTTGTCAATAGGTTTTTTGTTATATCCGTTTGGTAACCGCTACGAATTTTATTGTTTTCTGTTTATACTCAGAGTCTTTTATCTTAAATCGGAAAGTTATGTAATCTGTTCAGCAAGGTTTTTAAAAGTACATGCGTAGCATCCGTGTGTTTATCACCGACTTCGTGATCTAATACTAAAAATTCTAAAATTTTTAGAGTACATAATGTCATACGCATTAAAAATCAAAATTTTAAATTATACTTCAATTTTACACCGTATAATATTAAGAATTACAATAATTAATTTACTAGGTACAGCTCGCTTATAAAAGCAACGAATCTTACAACTACTACGCGTAAACGCATTCTCTTCAAAGTTAAATAGCAGAAACATAAAAATTCTGTCATCGATCGTACAAATAACGCATAGACTCGCACCCAAGATAATCTTTGTATCACTTTTATGATAATAACGGTTATAATTTTTTTCCATAATACGAGTAGAGTGAAAAAATGACTGTAAAATTATCTCGAAGTAACAGTAATATAAATAAGTTTATCTTATAACATTAAAAAAAAAGTTGAATTCAAATTAATACAAACTCAACATTTTACTGATTAAATATAACTAAGGTTTCTACGGGTCAACATGCCGTTTATGTAACCGAACAAATATCGGGCAATATATTATTCATGACAATTCTACAAACATCCTACTTACCCGCACACAGATTGACCTTGTTCTATTATTCAAATAATACTTACAATAACATCTTATCTTAAAAATAACAAATTATATAAAATATACAAACTACGTAAATACAAGTATAATACTCGTATGTAAAAAAAATACCCTTTTTAAATATTATGCGTACCTGCTAAAGAATGTCTAACCTACTAAAAAATTGCACCTAGCGTAATAGTCAATATATACTCCAAATTACCATTTTCGTTTATTTATCGGTGCGCGAGCGCACGTGTGTGTATTCATCGAACGATATATATATTTGGAGTCGGTAAATAGATTTCAACGGAAGTTGGATAGAAACTATAGAAAGTTTACTCTAGAACAATAATTTGCACGGATTTGCACGACATTTCTCCCGCCACCACAACATTCGGTCGCCCTAAAGCATAAGACCGAATGTCTGTGCCACAACCGGCTACTGGACCTCGAATCAGTTTAAAGACCGGTGTCCTAACTAACTCCTAGAGCTAATCTAACTGCGTGAGCGAACTAAGCACGGTGCCACAGACCACTTGCTTCGTGTCCCAGCGCTCGCTTGTCATATATTCTAAAACGGGTAGGCGCACCCCGTCTACTTAAATATATATGACATTCAATAAATTAAATTTATCTCGTCGAGTCAGCAATTCGCTACCACGCCTAGGTCGCTGAATGCCAGCAAGTACCGTCCACCAATTTTAAGCGCTTGGAGCTTTAATCGGCTGATGGCCAGACGTAACTCTCGGGTAGCTTCTCGCAGCAGCGAGGTGAGAGTCTTTCCTTTAAATAAACTACTGATGCCGGTTGAACAAAGCAAGGGCATCAAGGAACACCCACACGGTCCGACAATGCGGCTCACGCCACACTAACTCGCCGCTTATGAGTAGCCAATTTTCCCCTTGACCTCTACGTTCCAGGGTGGCCTGAGTCCTGAGCTCCCCGCAGACGCACAGGTCATCAGCTGCCAGGCGAAACCGAACAAATACCGGTTCAAGTTCGCGTGGTTGGAGAGCACCTAGGCACGCGTTGCCCTTAAAAACGAAGGAGAGGCATACCATCCCCCCCCAAGTTCTGTATAAATCTATACAAGGACCTTTGTCGTGAAGTGCCATTCTTGCCGTCATGCATCCATCGCGAGGCCGTAAAGCCTCCTCCGCAGTCGGGAGATGAACAACTGAACGAAATTTAGAACCGGTGCATTGCATCACCGTTCCGCTCCAATACAGGCCCGGCTCGAAACCGCATCCCAAATACCTCGGCCTCACTGCCTCTTCGGAACTTCAACATGGCCGCCCGAACTTTCACCACTAAACTCGATCGGGACAGCCTTTCCCAATACGGTGGTAGCCTCGTAGGAGGTTGTTTTAAAAACAGTGCATACTATTAAGGCTATGCGTCGGGCACTCCTTAAATTCTGAATAAGTGCTTTATTTTTGTCCAATCTATGCGCCCAAACGGACGCAGCATAAATAAAAAACTTGCATTATGAACCGTTGCGCACTACGTTTTTAGTATTGTGACTTAAAAAGACACCGCTGAAAAATAATTTTCCAACAAAATAGCTATCCGCATTCAAGGTAGGTAACGTGTAAAATAGCACGCACTGGCAAATAACTTATAAATATTTGTTCGAAATTAACGCAAAAGAAATAAATAAACGGTATATTTTAACATTTTGTTTATCTGAAATTATTACAGAAGGCTAGTAGTAAATAAAACGATCGTGCCTAACCTTTATTTTAATCCTACTTCCTCGTGCGAATGAAAAAAAACCAAAGTTTTGATCGGATATTTGTGGAACGATCTGAAAGCGTTTGTAGATCTTTGCGATAATTATCGGTCGTAGCAGTTTTTGAGCGTTCCGATTCATCATCTTGAATGGATTCACGACAAAGTTTAGATTCAGCCGCCCACTTTGTCACTGTAGAAACAACCCTTAACAGGGATTGTCGACAGGGAATAATCCTTAACAATTAAGTCTTTTTGTAAATCTGTCTTTTAAAACAAAATATTTTACAACACCTCGAACTTCAATTTTATCCATTTTTTTTTCTTTTTTCAGAAATGTCAAAACTTGTTTGCTTTAATCGATCGCCACAAACAAGAAACTAAACGCGCGCATCTGTAACTTTTCACAGAACACCATCTAAGGACCCTAATCGATAAATATCGCAGTCGTTTAATCATACTCGCGCCACTTCCGTCAGGCCAAGAACTTTTTGAACGCTCCTAGTAAAGCAACGAGATATAAAACGAATCAGAACTGATCTGCTTACTGAATAGTAAGCAGAGCAATTCTGATTCCGTCGTTTTGTTTGCGGTCGGGTCGGCTGAATAGTCGACCCGACTGCAAACAAAACTAATTTAATCGGTTGAACCCCTATATGTACCCTTTATTTCGACGGTCTTATCGTGCCGGTAGGAAATGCAATATTCGATTTCGGTACAGAGCGGAACGAAAAACTACAGCTTTTCTCTCTTTAGCGTAGTACGATTTAGTTTAGATATTTATTGTTTTTGAGAACGGCAACGAAATTATGAGTTTTTGAAGCGGCTACGGAACGACTTGAGTTTCGTGAAAGGTCACCGACAAACAGAAGTTATGTCGTAAATAACCGACTGATATCCATTTAATTCGACAGAAGTATTTCTTTTTAAACAGCTACATCGGGAAAGGCCCGGAATAATCTAAATTACACACAGACATCAAATAATTGCACGCACAGCTACACAGCTAAAAAGATTCGAGATAATTTACAGAATACATTTAAATAATTTAAGAATACATTTACGTTGAAATACAATTTTTTTAACGACAGACGTAGTGTACAATAATAGCAAAGTTTTACGCATCCGAATATCGTGTCTTCTATGCGACGAGTCAAACCATTTTGCAACCGAACATAAAAGTATAAAAATATTCTTCATGCGTATACAACGATAAGCGATTATAATTAACGTAAAGAAATACGTGAGAAAATAAAACAAAACAATACTTTAAACTAAATACATTAATAACAAAACAGGCTGTACATAGAGCTTTACGGACAAACGTTTTTTCTAATTTTTCTTTCGTTACAGCAACTACAATAAACCGATGTCGAAGTACGTATACAGTGAAATGAAAAATCGATTGTCGATAGATTTTGGATCCGGTTTTCAAATAAAAATATTTTACGCCTTAATTAAACAAGCGTGTGTTATTACGATTCCTCCATAATGCCTTAATAGTGAAACCAGGTCGGATGATAGAATCGGTGTACTTCACGGAAAACTTTTTTTCTTTGTAATTACTATACCGGTACAACCGTTCTGCATATAAAACGAGCATTCGGATATAAATTCCACATACGCGACCAAAAAAAGTAAAAAAATTTAATATTTGTGAACCGACAAAAAAATCAATCGACAAATAAAATAATACATTTAACTTTCTCAATTCAGATTTCGATCGTCATAGATACAACTTACCGACGGCAATTTTTAATCGTATGAAAACTATACGTGTTACGAACATTTAGATAGGAAAAAACAAACAGGTTCATCACGCTCAACATTTAATTACTTTTATAATTCAAGATCTAAATTTAAGGCGGCATAGTCTTAATGCTGTATGGATTTAATTAAAAACACAAAACTTAGTAATAAAAAATACCATCTCTCAAAGATGGCGTTATAGAAACATTAGAAAATAATAATACAATTCGGCGAACGGTATAGCTTATTTAGTCGGTTTAGCTTTACGAGATGTCGGGATCTAAGTTTAACTCGTGAAAATATTGTCGCGTGTTCCGCGGCTCGATCAGGATATTCACAGGTGTACAATTTAGAATGTTAATAGAGTGACAATAATAAAACAATTAACGAACACAAATATTAATATATTATTATAACCGCAATATAATAGTCAGGATAATAGTAGTAAACTATAATAATATTACATGTCAGAAACAACAAATCAAACGATTAATACATGTCATAAAACATAGCATTATCAAAACAGTAAGCGAGACATAAAAACAGACTGTAATCGACAAAGATAACGATCAAAATATTACGCATCAGATAGTGAGTGATAAATGTCATAAATAAATAAATAATAAATACAGACTACACACAAGACAGAGTTCAAAATAAATAATCGTTCCGAATTTATTCCAGGTAGACGAATAGAAAACTAGACCCGTTAACAAAAGAAACGGAAGTCTTAACCCTTTTTAACTACTAGTCTTATATTAAAAAACAATGAATTTTTATTTAACTTAAACAGAATTCTTATTTTCAAAATTTTTAATGTATTATCCCTAATCCTGCAGCGATAAGATTTGAAAACCGTGTCCACTCTGATTACACTTATTCAGAGAAAAATTACATAGCAAGGGTAAGTCAAGAAAGTTTTTAAAAAGTCAAAACTTTTTACGGATAAGCATGTACCTACAAAATTTTCAAAATAATTTCAATATTATTTTCTCCAGATTAAGAAGAAGCCAAAAGAAAACACGATTATTTTGACCGCTCTAGTATATATGTATGTACTTTTCTAAAAACGAACTACTTGGAAGACTAGTTAGTGTTGCTTTCTCAAGAAGTAATGATGCCCAGTATGAGAGTACTAGCGTCCGGTCCTTGTAGTCAATGCATTTGGGAACATCAGCATTTCAGAGGGAGGGGTTGGTATGCCGATGTGAATTACAATTTTAAAAAACCACACTTCATTCCTCGTTTTCCTTAGTAAGCGTTGCACGGGATATATGTTATCGAGAGAACGGCAATGCAAGTTTCGGTAGCGATTTCTATATATGTTAGGTCAACCGCGTCACGGTTAGATTTTTGACTAGTTTTGGCGTGACGTCTGTACGTATAACTCAAAAACGATTAGCCGTAGGATGTTGAAATTTTGGATTAAGGATTGCTGTAACATCTAGTTGTGCACCTCCCCTTTCGATTGCAATCGACTGGACCAAAAGTGTACAAAAAAAGCCCGAAATCCAATTTTTTGGATTTCGGGCTATTTCTCAACTTCAGTAATAAGCCCTCATGAGAGCTTTTCAACGATATATCATAAGCGGTACTTATATCCACCGGTTCCAGAGTTTGAGCCCAATAAGATTTTAATTAATGAAATATTTGATCTTACAAGGGGAAGGCACATCGGTTCGGATGTATTTTTTTAAATTTAAATCTATTGACATAATAATTATTAATCTCCGATTGTAAACATTTTTTACAATAAATAATAATTCAATAATAACAAAAAAATATCAGAAGTTATTAATGAAATAAAATTTTATGTACTTTTCATTTAAAAAAAAAAGTGTATACGTAATTTAATACGTGTACAAGGAAGTCATGTAGTGTCCACATCTGATCTTTGATATGCCATTTACCGTACATACATTATACGTCATTATATTTGGCTCGGTCACGTGCCGGTTATAAGTTAAAAAAAACCTTTTTTGAATTTCAAAATAATAACTGAAACACTAAATACTAATGTTGTCAGTTAATAGTCGTTATTTTCCATCACTGTAAGCGCGTATTTTAGTAGAAATTCTTAGAATTACGGGAGATAAATTCAGCTATACAATCGTTAGCTTGAAATAACTTAAATTTTTAAATTGTTGTTTTTCATTCCATCTGTTTTCTTGATCCGTTTTTTAATTTATTTCATCGGCCAACATAATATTTATTTTATCTACGTTTTTATTATTTAGACCATTGATTCCCAAAGTGGTCCAGGTGGACCCCCAGGGGTCCACGAGAGACTCGACGGGGATCTACGTTGGCGTGACAAAAAAATGGGGGTTCACAATTCGTAAGCGGGGGTCCACGAAAATTCATCTGGTTTCGATCGTGAAGAACTAAAATGTTGGCTTGACTTTGCGTATCAATCTAGGCAGATAATGTTTTGAGAAGCTAAGCGACTGTTACTTGTAAAAACTTGCATATTCCATATTCAGTACAACGAATGTGTCGAGACTTGGAAAGCGCCGCCGCCGCCGTCCGCAACGCTTGTTCAGAAGTGCAAAGGGACGAAATACGACTTGTGGTGTGTGTGCTAGCAATCTTGCGTGAACTTGTTTGATTCTTCACTAATATAAATACGATTGCCAAGGATAAACGTTACTCATTTGTTTCCGGAATTTCGAAAAGAAAAGTAAAGTGAATAGATGTTAGCGTTTGCCAGTGTCGGAAAAAGTAGTAAGTACTTTACCTGCAGGGGGTCCACCGGAACCAGAAAAATTTTGAAAGTGGTCTATGAGAAAAATAAGTTTGGGAACCTCTGGTTTAGACGATTAGTTTACTTGGATAAAGTTATTAAATCGATAATAATTACCATATCATTATCTGCCTTTAATTAAATCCTATAAAAATATATATATTACATATATATAAAAATGTTAAGTTCGTTTGTGTACGCTTCAAAAACTCAAAATGTTCTGCACCGATTGATCTCAAATTTTAGCACGATATATAATCCGTATCAAAGATTGTTTTCATCTATTTTTAATAAATCTATCTACCTATTTTTAATTTGTACATTTTTTTAATAAATAAGAGGCTAATAAATCAGATGGAAATCTAAACAAAGGAAAACCAATTAGATCAATGCAAGATGGCCGCTGTCAAACACAACGACCAATCACAAAAGCCCGTATGGCCGTTGCCAATATAACAGAATCACAACTGATTAAGTAACAAATTTCTTTGAATTATATTTAACAGCTAAAACATCTGTATTTTATTAAAAAAATAAAAAAAAACACCAAAACAAAAAGAAAAGCCACCAAGAAGGATGACTTACAGTAAATAAATTAAAACACCCAACTTTCTTATAGCCCAGATAGACTTAAGACTATGCAAACAAAAAAAGTCTAACTAACCAAATACACAGAAAATAAAATCCCTACATAATGACCAAAAAATCCTTTGTTAGGTTAAACATTCACTTTTGTCCGAATTTACAGAAGGCATTTACAACGAAGCATTGATAAATATTGAAGACAAGTGCTTAGCTAATCCAAATAAAGTTCTTAGTCGATCGGGAATGCCAGCACCCACCCGAGCTGCGATTGCTTCATTTGATGTGGATTTACGCCGTGAACAGAGTTACAGCATCGGTGATCTTCAGTCATATGTCCGATCAAACATTCCCAAATTAACGCGTGAACAGAAAGGCATTTATGATCGCATAATGCAAATGATAAATGACGGAGTTGGGGGGACCTTCTTCTTGGACGCGCCAGGAGGAACTGGGAAAACATTCCTCATTAGATTGATTCTAGCAACGGTTCGATCAAAAATTTTTGTAATTTAGTAACATGGAAAGAAGAACTGATCGAAAAAGTATTTCCTGATATTCAAATTAATCATAGAAATCACGATCGGCTCAGTGAAGGAGCTATCCTTGCCGCAAAGAATAAAGATGTCTATCGACTTAATAATGTTATTCAATCCAGCATTCAAAGTGAGGAAATTACATATAAGTCGATAGACAACGTTGTGGAAGCAGATGAAGTAGTTAATTATCAACGGAATTTTTAAACTCACTTGATCTGCCAGGGATGCCACCACACATATTAAAACTGAAAATAGGTGTGCCAATTATGCTGTTGCGGAATATTAATCATTGGACAAAAGTTATCATATAATTGTTGGGATACAATGTTATTGATCCAAAGCATTAGGTCTGAAATCGTCCGTTCTTCTAAAAAAATGTGTTTTAGGTTTCTCCAGCACTGAAAAAACGTTACAATAAACACAGCATTATACTCGTAATATCAGTTAAACATACGAAAAAGAGGTTAAACATACCTCTTTGCCGGTAACTTGTTGAAAAAACGATTACTAGATAAACTTAATTATTAAATAATTAAATAAAAACTAATCGATAAATGAGTAATTGTTAATAAAAAAAAAAAAACAAAGCTTAAATCATTCCTTAGTTAATTTTGTTATGAAGGTTTTTAACAATAGCAGTAAGAAATAACAAATGAATCGCATTTGTTTTACCTCGATAAAATAAAAGTATCAATTTTTAAATCATTTGTTCAAAATGATTCCCATTTTCCTGTAACAATAATAAAGTCTTTGTTGAAATTCATATCTTACTTTTATTAAAGTTTCCTTAGTTACAAACCTACATGCTCTTACAATTTTTTTTTCAATTCTTGTCTGTTAGCAGGAATTTCTTTATAAATTGATTTTTAATGAACCCCAAAACAAAGTCTGTAAGAGATACTTACAGCAGATCTTACCGGCCACTCAACCGTTCCTATCCAATGCCCAGGAAATATTCCGCCCAACCACTGTCGAACTGGAAGTGAATAGCGAGCAGGTACTCAATCTTGCTGAAACTGAAGCATCATGTTTCCATTGTCATCTAATTGATTTTCTCAAGCGTGGACTATTAGCGGGTGAATAACTTCATCCAGCAACTGCAGATACTTTTCAGCTGTCAAATTCCTATCGATACATACTGGACCGATTATGTTATCACCGTAAATCCCGGCCTAAACATTTATTTTTTTAGGATGCTGCGCGTTTCCAATTTTGTAAACATGAGTATTTACATCGGCAGTTATGTTTATTAACTTACATAGCCGTTTAGAAAAAGGTGCATTGGTCAGAAAAACTAATAGTTTTCGTAAACATTGGATTGCCAACTAACTATTAACTGAATCATTTATTCACAGAATTCAACGCTTCTGTCAGCATCATCCTAATTCAGTTCTTAATGCTGTTGAATTTTATACAGAAAAAATGTATTCCATTTTAACGTAGCGAAAACAAAACCATAAGAAACCCGTTTCACGGGATATTTTACGAATGAGCTCTGAGGATTTGCTACTAAATTTGCCAAAATTTAAACCGTAGTTAATGCGTCTAAAACCTTTTGACCTGCACGTTTTTTTATTCACGATAGATCCCGTTTCTTGGAATTTCTTTACAAGTTTTACAATGTAAGCGTGAAACATTTTTATCTGGATGCCGTTCATTAAACGATTGGGCGATTCTAGCACGTTTATTTTGTTCTCCGTATGTAAAAATTAGTTCGGACCTTTCTTCCAGATTGTAAGTCATTTTAGCGAAACAGATTTACAGAAGACAAAAAATGAAACCAAACCAAATGCCAATTTTAACTAAACACAACAATTTACATAAAATATTACGATGAAATAAATACAATAAACACTTTTTGCCGCTAATTACATACAATATGAAAGAAAAACAATTTGCAAAAATTTACCGTAGAAATTGAAATCTCAGTAATCGGCAGAAAATTATAACCTGTTATAAAAAAGTAATATTAAAACCCACATTTTTAGTCAATACCAGTAAACCAATTTTTATTTTATTTGTACCAAATTACAAGTTATTCGAAGGGCCTTCAAATGAGGTATCACAAGCTACACTGTTTCATTTTAAAAAAATAAGTTTTGAAAACTTGAAAATTTCGAAAACATTTAAGGGTGAAATTCTGTGTCGATAATTTTAAAAATAATTTTCACAGTTTTAATCCACAGATTATTATTTCAAAAGGTTTAAGAAGATATATCGCGTAATTTTATAGTTATTTTTGTTGGACTGAAATTTATAAAAAGTATTACCGCAAATGGCTTTTCGCACCTGCCTTGCCAAGGGGTGGGCGGATTTTAATTTCGTTTTCACCAAATTCATTATTTTTTCGGGTTATCAATTAAAGTAATTAAACGATCACTGTTAATTAATGAACGATGTTCATTATTAATTATTGGTATGTCATTAATTAATTAACGATCAATGTTTCAAACGATCACTCGGTATATATATATATATATATATATATATATATATATATATATATATAATAAAGGTAATATAAATTTCACTTTTATTATTAAGAGCTCATGGTCATAGTTTCAAGCGGTCGACTATAATAAATATTATAAAATCACAAACCATAACGACGGAAAATCAATTGTAAAGGGAAAGAGAATAAAAGTCAAGGGATAATAAACTTCGTATAGGTATTAAAAAGAAAAAATATATCGCGATAATTTGTGTCGCAAAACAATGTAAAGCAAAATAAACAAATTTTTCTTTTCTTCGTTTTTATTATTAATTATATTTCCTTACTTTGCGATTATGTTAACATAAAATTCATTACGCTAATCTCCGGAACTTCAGATTTACGCAAAATAAAAATGATTTTTTTTATAAATACAATAATTTGAGACGTATATGAAACGATCAAATTAATTAAAATAACTTTTCAAAAGTTAAACGTAAAAAAATGAAATTTAGCAAATAATTCACTCTCAAAACAATATTTTTGAATGAAATTTGCTTGGAATGTTCTGAAGGCCACTTTAAACTAGTTCTCAAAACGATTAAATGGCCGCCGTTTTGGTTGAGGGTTCAGTTAGCCCGACGTTTATTAACGGAAATTTATGTTTTTCAACGGCCTTTAAAATGATATATTACAACTCTTGTCTTTCCGTATTAGGACCCTTTAGGTGCTCGGGTGCGGTGTGGTGCCACACCGAAAAACAGAACGATTTGAGCAAGGTAGAAGCATACACCTTTATATACACGTATTATGAAAATTCTAAAAACTTAAGCGAATAAACATAAAATCTGAAAATTATTTAACGTTTTCTCAACGTCTTCGATAGTTAATTTTAGAATTATTTAAAATACAATGTTCCTGAATAATCTCTTTTAGGAGAGTATTTTTTTTCCAATATAAGGCATATTATTTTTGCACAAACGCTCTTTAAAAAATGAGAATTATAATCGAAGTCAAACTCGTTAATGAAAACGGTCCTTCAAATAAAATCTGACCTGAGCGATACCGAAATAGTTAACAAGATTTTCACGTTACGCTATATTATGGAACGCGAAACAAAACGGTGTAACCGGAAATTATACGACATACGTGTTTGCTCGACGATGTAACAGATCGCTGCAAGCGCATCGGCCTTGGGCTTTCTACTGCAGTCTGTGCACGATTTACTTTACTAGAAAATTATAAAGAAATTAATTAAAAATTTTAAGACAGAGCGCTAGCAGTGGGATTTCACATCACGCCAAGAACACACCGATTACATCGATCGTGGAGATCAATAAATCGCTGAACTATATGGTCAGTGTATTTTTACGTCTTATGATACTGATAAAACAATCCTTTTTTTCATATTAAATCTTACTCGCTGTGTACTCTGTGTGCTCTATAGACAAACCGCTTAACATTTTTGATGTCGTCATCTTTGTTCACCGTAAAAGAAAAATTTACGAGAAAAAAATGGAAAATTGTAAAAAAATCGGCATTTGTCGTTAAAACTCATTTTTTTATCGCAATACATCTCTAATCTCGAAAAAAAGCACAGGCTTCTACTATTTCTCATTAATCTTTCTAAAAAAAAAGAACAGCATTTTTTTAAAAATAGGCTTGCATAATTTTTTATAAAAAAATTAATAACTTGCTAAAACGATGCTGAATTAAAATAAGTATCACTTTAGTTAAGGAAAGTTAAGGAAAATTTTGGGGTACATAAATTAAAATCTAATAATGTGTTAAACAAAGATGGTACACCAATATATAATACGAAAGGTAAAGTCGATAGATGGGTGGAATATATTGAAGAGTTATACGGTGGAAATGAATTAGAAAATGATGTTATAGAGGAAGATGAGGAGGATGAAATGGGAGAAACAATACTGAGATCTGAATTTAAGAGAGCATTAAAAGATTTAAATGGCAGAAAGGCTCCTGGAATAGACGGAATACCTGTAGAATTACTGCGCAGTGCAGGTGAGGAAGCGATTGATAGATTATACAAACTGGTGTGTAATATTTATGAAAAAGGGGAATTTCCGTCAGACTTCAAAAAAAGTGTTATAGTTATGATACCAAAGAAAGCAGGGGCAGAAAAATGTGAAGAATATAGAACAATTAGTTTAACTAGTCATGCATCAAAAATCTTAACTAGAATTTTATACAGAAGAATTGAGAGGAGAGTGGAAGAAGTGTTAGGAGAAGACCAATTTGGTTTCAGGAAAAGTATAGGGACAAGGGAAGCAATTTTAGGCCTCAGATTAATAGTAGAAGAAAGATTAAAGAAAAACAAACCAACATACTTGGCGTTTATAGACCTAGAAAAGGCTTTCGATAACATAGATTGGAATAAAATGTTCAGCATTTTAAAAAAATTAGGGTTCAAATACAGAGATAGAAGAACAATTGCTAACATGTACAGGAACCAAACAGCAACAATAACAATTGAAGAACATAAGAAAGAAGCCCTAATAAGAAAGGGAGTCCGACAAGGATGTTCCCTATCTCCGTTACTTTTTAATCTTTACATGGAACTAGCAGTTAATGATGTTAAAGAACAATTTAGATTCGGAGTAACAGTACAAGGTGAAAAGATAAAGATGCTACGATTTGCTGATGATATAGTAATTCTAGCCGAGAGTAAAAAGGATTTAGGAGAAACAATGAACGGCATAGATGAAGTCCTACGCAAGAACTATCGCATGAAAATAAACAAGAACAAAACAAAAGTAATGAAATGTAGTAGAAATAACAAAGATGGACCACTGAATGTGAAAATAGGAGGAGAAAAGATTATGGAGGTAGAAGAATTTTGTTATTTGGGAAGTAAAATTACTAAAGATGGACGAAGCAGGAGCGATATAAAATGCCGAATAGCACAAGCTAAACGAGCCTTCAGTAAGAAATATAATTTGTTTACATCAAAAATGAATTTAAATGTCAGGAAAAGATTTTTGGAAGTGTATGTTTGGAGTGTCGCTTTATATGGAAGTGAAACTTGGACAATCGGAGTATCTGAGAAGAAAAGATTAGAAGCTTTTGAAATGCGGTGCTATAGGAGAATGTTAAAAATCAGACGGGTGGATAAAGTGACAAATGAAGAGGTATTGCGGCAAATAGATGAAGAAAGAAGCATTTGGAAAAATATACTTAAAAGAAGAGACAGACTTATAGGCCACATACTAAGGCATCCTGGAATAGTCGCTTTAATATTGGAAGGACAGGTAGAAGGGAAAAATTGTGTAGGCAGGCCACGCTTGGAGTATGTAAAACAAATTGTTAGGGATGTAGGATGTAGAGGGTATACTGAAATGAAACGACTAGCACTAGATAGGGAATCTTGGAGAGCTGCATCAAACCAGTCAAATGACTGAAGACAAAAAAAAAAAAAAAAAAAAATCACTTTAGTTATTCAAAATCAATGAAATTTACGTTTTAATTTTTTTAATCGATCAATTATTAGCGACAAATGTTTTCATTTTTTTCTGTTTTTTATTATTCTTTTTTTTTTTTAATTTAAAAACACTTTTTTAATTTCAACAAATCAGCATTTTATAGATTTACAATGTGAAAATCGTAAATAAAAATACAAGGTATAACAACAGTATATTTTAATACGCTATTCCCATTTATCTGAATATATGTAGGGGAGAAAATACTGAATTTTCAATTTTAGACAATACGATAAATCGCTGAAATCAAACCGCATATTTGCTTATTAGCAACTTTTCTGTCGTATTCGACCGGAATAAAATTAAACACCAAAAAATTAGAGGGAACAGCATTCTCCTAAGTTTAGGGAAGAAGGTAAAACATAAAAATTGTTTTTCTACTCGACCTAGATGCGCCTAATATTTGTAAAAATAGTCTAAGTATTTTTAAACGCTAAGTTTTTTTTAAAAATCTTATCCCCAAAAAAATGTACATTAATTTATTAAAAACGGTATTCTCTCGGTAAATAAATAATCGTAATAAAATTCAAAACACAATACCGTACGATTGCGGTTAATGTAACTATGTCGAAGAGAAGTTTACGTAAAAATTCATTTTTAAGTAAAGATTTTACTCTAGATTTTTGGGGTGAAGTTAACATATTGTAAAAGAATATTGTAAAAGAACAAGTACTCGATCGGACTAGTAGCCTATAAAAAAAAAATATTTCCAAGAAACACTAAATTAACAACAGACTCGCACCGCAAACCTTCTTTATATTACAGGTTTTATTTACACTGTACTTTACTTCATACAGCAGATAAAAAGTCGAGATAAGTAAACAGTGAACGCCCCTGAAGCAACATTTTTGTAATACAGATTACTCAAACGCAGAAGTGAAACTACGAACGGTCACCCTTAAGTGAAACCGACTAATATCGATATAATTGAACAGAATCTAAACCGGTTCGTAGAACTTTCATTAACTAGAACGGCAATTTACAAACTGCATTTCGAAACACTCAACGGTACACGTGGGCGCGGCAGAAAGTTCATACGCGTACAAAAAATATAATCAATAGTACGGTATATAAAATAATTCTAAAAGTTATAGCGAACGATACGCTAACAATAATCGTATTATAAAAGTATAAAAATCGATGGTAATTTAAAACCGAAAACCGGTACGAATTAATAAACTACGAAATTAAACCGTGTAAATATAAAGACAGACCACCTGAAACAAAACGCTACAATTAACGCTGAGCTTGTTTACCGCACTATTAATTCGAGGGTTAAACCGTGGCTACGATCTGCAAATTTAGTACGAATCCACCAAAACTTTAACTGACGGTCTTAGTACATAAAAGTAACAAATAATTTTTTTTAACATTCACGTATCTAAATATTTTAAACTTAAAATTTCACCAAAACGTGTACAGTGAAACCGCTTCTATTCTCAATCTAGTTTTTTTTTTACTTTTCTTAAAAAAAAAAAAAAAAAACTACAAAATATATAACATGTCTAAAAAAAATTTGTAATTAAATTTTTTAACAACCGTCACGCTTTTATAAATATTGAATTATTTACGAGCGCAATTAAAAGAAATCGTGTCGTACTAAGTTCACAATTCAAATTTTACACTACGTAAAAAAGAAACGAGGAGAAAAAGTATACAAAAAATGTACATGAAAACATATTACAGCGTGAAAACGAACACTGTACAAACTAAGAAGTAACGATCGACAAATAAACTAAAAGAGAATGTAAAATAAACGCTGAAATTAAATTCAGCGTAAAAGTTACGCTGAAATTAAATCAAACGAAATACAAAATTAAATAAAATAAAAAGTAAGATAATTATTTATTAAGAATAATCGTGTATTATGTATGTATGCTGTATAATTATGTATTTCTACAACGTAAAACAAAAAATCTGTTGTGGACACCACACGACTTCCTTGTACGCCAATTAAATTAAATATACACATTTTTTTTTAATGAAAAGTACATAAAATCTCATTTCATCAGTAACTTCTGATATATTTTAATTATTTTTTTTATTGTTATTCGACTATAATTTATCGTAAAAGTTTTCTTTACAATTAAATCAATATATTTAAATAAAAATAAAAAAAATGAAAAAAAGAAGATGAACAGATGTGCCTTCCCCTTGTAAGATCCAAATATTTCATTAATTAAAATTTTGTTTTAATTAAAAACTCTGGAACCGATGAAAAGAAGTACCGCTTATGATATATCGTTGAAAACCTCTCAACAACTGCTTATTATTATTGCAGTTAAGAAACGGTCCAAAATCAAAATTTATTTTGAGGTCTAACTGTATACACATTTTTGGCACAGTCGATTGCAATGAAAAAGGATACGTGCACAACTAGATGTTACAACAGTCCTAAAGACAACATTTTGAACCTCCTACGGCTAATCGTTTTTGAGCTATGCGAGATACACACGTACGTACGCACGTACAGACGTCACGCCGAAACTAGGTAAAATGGATATTTCCGTTGAAATCTGAAAATCTATATTTTTCGCGATCGCAATACTTCATTTACTTCGTACAAGGAAGTAAAAATACGATGCGCTAACCACAACATACAAATTTTAAACGTAGCACAAAATGTCATTAATGCAATGCAAATTAATAAAATAAAATTTGCAAACGCAACAAAAAAACTCAAGCGCTTGAGAATGTATGATATAAAATAATCGAATAATCGGTATAAAATAATTCAAAATAACTTAATTGCCGTTGAAAATTAATGTATATTTGTAAAATTCATTGTTTCACTAAAGAATGAGGAAAACGGCTTACTTTTCTAGTATTCTACGTAGGATTCCAAACTCAAAATATTAATCAGACACTGGATCTTACTATGAGGTGAGTAGAGTGTCTCTCTGGAAGTGTATGTATATGTGTAACATATACTCATATGTGACTAATGTATAATATTATATATATATATATATACACAAGGTCTGTTCAAAAAATAACCGAACGTTTTTAATTACGCGCCAACAGAGATATTTAGTGACGTGCGGTTGGCAGCATTGTGTTCCGCATAACCTCCTCTGCAACCAAATGTTCTTGGATTGTCGATAATCCGTTTAGTTTTCGTGTTATTGTTATTTGAGTGCAACGTGTTTAAGTGTTAGTAACGATTTTTGTAATGCGCGTTTTTCGGGAGCAACGATACTACGTAAAATTTTGCACCAAACTGGGGAAAACTTTCACAGAAACTTTTTTCAAGTTTTGAAATAAGCTTACGGAGACGATGCTCTGGGTCGTAAGCAATGCTGCCGATGGTTTTCACGATTTAAAACTGGTCGTCAGTCGATTGGAAATGACCCTCGACCAAGAAGGTCTTTGACTTCAACCGATGACACACACGTTCAGAAAATCAACGATCTGGTGCGTGCAAATCGCCGATTGACTGTCAAGAGAACTTGAAGAGAGGGTTACGCATCGAGTTGCAACAATGTTTGTTCCTCGTTCGATGACCGAACAGCAGAAACAACATAGAGCGGAAAATTGCCGGCAACTCCTTGAACGAGCTGATGACGATGAAACATTCATGCAAAGGATCGTAACAGGAGGCGAAAGTTGGATTTACGGCTACGACATCGAGACAAAAGTTAAACGCGTAATTAAAAAATTAAGCGGTTATTTTTTTGAACAGACCTTGTGTGTGTGTGTATGTGACTAATTTGTGGGTACATTACCAACCCTCTCACCAAACTCCCAGTGATGTACATTTTTCAAACCATAATATTCTATGAAAGCATTGAGTATTTTGATTTAGTGTTCTCGATCGATCACCCGCAAAGTAAGCTATTTTTCTCAATCTTTAGTGAAAAAATAAATAGTAACAAATAAACTTAATTTTTAATCTCGCATTCATTTCATAATCATAAATATTTTTCATTAATATGTAAATGTTTTGTTATCAAAGTGAAATAGGGATAAAAAATACGAAGTTAAAGGAAACGATGACTAATAATTGCGGTAGAGCTATCATCATAGTAAATCTAACAACCGTAAATAAAAACCTAGAAAGAAAACTGGAAAATTATGGCACAATTGAAAACAATTCGCTATTCAATTACTAAAAATTAAGCTGTACAATTATGAAAATAGAATGAAACGTGTTACTTTCATTTTTATATGATTCATAAAAATTATTTTGCTAAATGTTTCATAAAGATTGTTATAAATTAATTTAAACAAACTCCTATCATCTAAACCGTGCAATTATAATACAAGCCGATAAATCTTAGTCAGATGTCGGTAAAATTAAAATATATTATCATATTAAATACATATATGTATACCCGTAACTTCTGCAAACAAATATTTTGGAATATTACTGGATCACAGATATTTCCTGACTACCACACACTTTCTTTCGTGTAATAACTCTACACGTTTTCTTAAAAAATTTCAATAACCAGTAGAAATTCCTTACATAGATTAGAGGAAATGTAAGTAGATTAATCGTTAATATTAACTGAAACAATCTTATGTCATTTTGATTATTTTGTTTGTTCCTTCCTTCAGAATCAAATGATTTTATTTTATAGTCCACTGTTGGAGTAGTGAACCAAAATAAAATCAATCGGGTAAAGATAAGTTTCAATTAATATTATAAGCGCGTAAAAAGGCAGTGTAGTTCATACAAATACAATTTTTTTCGTGATCGGATGCGATTAATAAAATATGATTTAATTAGATTTTGGTATTTAATGGCTGAAAAGTAGGTAAGTCATCAGATATATATCGATTTGCACTAGTATATTTGAGTTAATAAAGAAGACAACAAAAGATTACTTTTTTATTCGCTAATTGCACAGCATTTTTCTCTTAAGTTATAAAAAATTAGGAGGAAAAAAATTTTTTTTAATAAAAAATGAAAAGAAGAGATTATAATGACCTGTCGATCGGGTAAATTATCATCAATCATCTGCTGCAACAAATATAACGTGATACTGTAGCTTCCCGATTCAAATCCATTTAAAAGTAACCGTACCGTTTTAATAATCTGAATGCTTATCTGAACTAAGGTCGCTGTGGTTCAATCAGTAACGTTGCATACAAATAAGAAACCCTAAAACGTTTATAATCTTACATCGCAGTATACAATATAAAAAACAAATTACATATTAATGTAAACCGATTCATTTTTTTTTTAATGCAGCTGTTTCTGTAAATATAAAACAAAACGAACAAATAACTTTAACTGAGAAAAATTATATAACGATTAATGTCTTAAGACGCTTCAAACCCACGATCGAAGCAATTTCGCATTTTCAGTTATCTACGAGATGTTAACACACAGGTTTATCAGAACACAATGCTTTACGACAAAAAAAAAATAAAACGTATCGAACCCAGAATTAATTAAGCATTACATTTAAAAGCAAGAGTAATCACACCGACATGTTTTAGCAATCAAAAAATAAAATTACAATCCTTGAAAAAAAAAAATCTTTCATCAAATTAATTAAGTACACAAAAAAAAACGTAAATATAAGTTTATAATAACGATAAATTATTTCAATTATGGAAGAAAAATTAATTAATAAGTCGGCAACAAATATCAGTAAAATAACTGTGTTAACAGTTCATTTAACAATGTGAAGGTTTCCTAAGGTTAGGTTAGATTAGGTTAACGATAATCAGTATTTAACGTCACGATTAATATATATATATGTAAGAATATCTATAGCTAAATTTAGGAGGACAAGATTGTATTCTTGAGAGAGAGAGAAAGAGAGAGATTTTGTGCGCGTGCGTATATGTGTTTATGGCTGTAAGAGAAAAAACATAAATTAGAATAGTAATATTACAAAAATATTAATTCAAACCGGCTATTAAATACTATATTAACAAAATTCAAGTTAGTTCTAATTTACCAAAAACTGCGCGAGTAATAATAAAATAAACTATAATATATCAAAAACAACGAAGGCAGTAGAACAAATCAAAACAAAGAAAATGTAAGTTAAAAGAAAAAAATAAATATTAATTACAACAGAATTTTTCAAGAATATAAGGAAATAATTTTATCAACACAATAAAACATTCAAATTAATTTAGTTCGCCGATTAAAAACATCCAGAGACTGAAATTTAATTTATTAGGTATTTAATGTTAGATTAAATACCTAATAAAACTGCATAGTATACAAATTACATTATTTAAAATAATTCAAATAAACCAGAAACGAAGAAGAATACCGTAAATAAACTATCAGTATACAGTGTAATGCAGTAATTCCCAAATTCTGTGCTGCTGTGCCCCAGGGAGCTGCAACCTCTTTGCAGGAGCGCCGTGAAATATTGTAAAAGCATCACAATTAATTGAACGAAGACATTTATAATTATTAATTTAATGTTAATAAAGTAAAAAAATAATGAAGATACACGAATTTTATTTATTTTTATCTCGTACTTACTAATAGTCATACTTTTATTTAGGGTAGGGCACCGTGGAAAAATTTTAATTGAAAAGGGCGCTGCGACTCAAAAAAGTTTGGGACTCGCTGGTATAATGCACTGTTCAGAATTATAACAAAATTAATTTTCCTACACCTTAATGTTTTAAAACCTAAAAGTTTTTTTTTAGCTTCAATAAGCAAGTTAATAACTCAAATTACAACTACTTAAAGCCAATTTAAAGAAGAGAAAGTCTTGAAGTCTCATGAAGTGACAAGTTTAGACAAATCTCAACTTGTCTAATCTTCAAGTTGAGATTAGACAACTTGAAGTGTCTAATCTCAAGTTTAATGCGATGGTTTTTTTTTTTATATATAAGGTATACATACAAACATACTATTTGTACGCTGAAAAGTTTAACTAAATTACTGTGATAATAAAATACCAAAGGGAAACAAGCAAGCTCACAAAATATAATCGATAGTCATTCTTTAACGATCCTCATCAACATCTAAAAATCAATTTATTAGTAATCAATGTGTGCAAACACAAATATAAATAAAGCGCAATACGCATATAAAAGTAAACTTTTTAAATTAAAAAGACCAGCTTAAAAAAGGAATGAAAAATTAAAAACATACTTCTTTAAATTTAAACTTTTTGAAGTTGCCAAATTAAGAAGCTAATAACCAAAAGCTAGCTAACTCTTAATTCTGTGTACCTCAAAAATGTTGATTTTTTTAATAACAAATTATTTATCAGGTTGATTTTGTAATATTTTTTACAGATTATTTCATTGTACATTTTTTAGTTTTATTTTCATTTAAAATAAGGACAGACTTAAAAAAATAATAATTACTAAAAAAAAAGGAATAGCAACCTACATCTTAGTAAAAATGAGAAAATACAATGAATATCAGAATGACATCAGATTATGACAAAGAAAATATGAAAAAACATCTTCAAATCTTTGAAATAAGCAGAGTAATTTTTTTGTTTAAAAGATTCCATTTAAGCTATTTGGTAAAAACTTTATAATAGGACTACAAATAATTTCTTTTTACAAAATAAAAAAAGCAACAGCCAAAATAGTCCATTTATTGAAAATAAAGAGTTGAAAAAGCTATTACGGTTGAATTCAGAATCTCTACCGCTTTTTTGAAAGTTGCATAACACTCATACAAAGCTCTATAAATAAATGTGTTGTATTAAAGAAATAAAACAAAAGATTGAAAAATAAAAAGTAATAGATTTGTTTTTTAGCCGAGGTAGAGAAATTAGAAAAAAAATTATATTCAGTTTTTTGTTTTATTTTATAAATAAGGGAACAATTTTTTCACACAGCTCCATAAATTGTTTTTTATATCAAATTATTTATTTTTCATTTTTTATGTTTTATTTTTATATTTACTTGCAAACTGATTCTAATTAATACCTGTAAGTGCACTAATGACAGTTTAACAATAGATAAGCATATCCTAATCTTAGATTTTTATTTTTTTGTAAACATTTCATGAGTTTTCCCATCGAGAGGTTTGGTATATGTATAAATAATATGAGTATGTTGATAATTACTCTAGCAAATTGCATCCTAGTAGAAAAATGTTATTTAATATTATGTACTATTATTTCCCCCCTAAAGAAGCGTAATACATTTTTTTTTTTTCATCGTGAAACCACACCTATAATATTGCTTTAATGAGGTCAATTTTTTGGAGTTGTTTTTTGACTACTGCCCAAAGATTTTCAATTAGATTTACGTCTGGGAGGTTTCTTGGCCACAGGAACGCTTTTATGATTCGTTCTTTAAAACATGTTCTGCTTTTTTGGCATTGTAGCGTGGCACCAAATCTTGTTGGAACACTTTGTTGCCTTGCGGGAATTTGTTCTGAAGTTGTCACAACCCTTTACTTCAGAATCTTGAAAAATAAAGCGATCGCTTTTCAACATACCACCTACTGGAAGTAATAACAAGGGCCTTCAAATGCGATACAATCCCAAAAAAAATTTTCTGGAGATGTTTAACTGGTTTTTGGATTTGAAACGATGATATAGTTTCACGTGATGCTTTTCTGACGTGTAGAACCCTTTGTCCCTGAACATAAAAATGTACTCGTCAGAAAACAACATTTTTCCAGCCTTCTTTGATGCAGTCGGTGCTTTGGCTTACAAGAGCGTTTTTTGCACATTGCTAGTATTAATAGTTGGTTTTAGTTGGTCCATGAGCTTTCCATCAAGCTGCAAGAAAGTAGCATCTAATAGTTGCCACGTGTAAATCTGTTCCACCGGCTGCTGATTGTCGATTTAAATCCACAGCAGATAATTCTGGATCGCATTTACTTTTTCTCACTAATAACTGATCCTATGTTAGAGTAATTTTTCTTTCACGGTCAGATTTGCTTTTCCTTTCAGGTGAAAAGGAACCGGTTTCTTTAAATCGTTTTAAAAGCATTCACTGTTCCTTGTCCAACACCACATTCTGAAGCTATTTGTTGTCATACTGGTACGCTCAGAAGGAGATACGATTTTTGAACGCTTTCTTGGAGTTTATATTCATTATTTATATTCAACACACACAGAATAAAAAATACAAAATTATGATTATAATAAAGAACGAGATAACTTTCATAAAACACTGAAAATAGATAAATAACCAAAGAACAAATAACCTCACATTACATAGACAACTACGTGGATGTGGTCAACTACAACTACAACATGAGTGTGGCCAAGCAGTGTAGCTAAAATATAGAATAAACAAAAAATTCCCTGTGTTTGGATTAATTTGCACGCTACAGTATGTTTTTAATTTAAAATCTAAATAAATATTCACGCGTTCTGATGAGGCAGAAATCTCTATGAATTATAAAAATATTTCTATGAAATATTTATTTATAAATAATAAATTATTATAGTTATTTTTCTAAAATAATTTTTGTGAATTTACAAAAAAAAAGAGAAAATTGGATAAACAACTTTAAGAATAAAGTAACACAAAATCAATCATTATTAGTAAATTTAGCCCAGGCCTGATAATCAAAAGCAAGAAGGATAGCATGGCCAAAATGAATTTTTATGTTACAGACTACTACAGATAAACAAGGTTATCTTGTATTTCTAATGAATAAAAAATATTTTATCTGAATTACATGTTGATAATGATAAATAAATTCTATTGTAATGAATAAATATGTATTTTTTTGATGATGTCTCATGTTTAAAACTTAATAGAGTTAATTTGGATGGTTTATTATCAATGAAATATTTCCCGATGAAATGCATCAGTTCTTCAAACAAAATATAAGAAAAAATTAATAAATTTCTATAATAAATAATTCTTTAATATGTTTTTGTAATAAAATGAATTAGAAAAAAATCAATTCTTTGATGTATAAAAAATTTACAGTTTTTTCTTCCTATCATTAACAGAAAATTAACTGTAAAAAAGTTAGATAATTCATTTTTACAAATAATTTTATAAAATCATAAAATGATCTTAAAGATTCAGTAAATACCATTAAAAACCAACAATATGCAATACCAATGCAAGAAATTATTCATCAAATAAAATTTTACAAAATAGTGAATTCAGGATTTTAAAGTAGAAGTATAATCTACTTCTTGGAAATACAACAAGTTTAAAACTAAAAGTTAATTTTTCATTAAAAAATTGATTAAAGGCACATTATTTAGCGAGGTTATAACTATTTCAAGAAATACCTAACAAAACAGTTGAAGATCAAACACCAATAAAAATCTTTTACAAATTTTGAGGAATTCCTACTTTTTTCCAAAATAAATAAACAGGTATATGTGAAATATTCTTTTTTAAAAAAAATTTCTTTATGAAGTTAAAACAATGTAAAAAAAACAGCAATAAAAATGAAAATGGATTTACATGAACTTGGATTAACAATAACTGTGTCTTTCTTATGGCACATATCTTAGCCATAACATGAGCTAAAAGACATTCCAGAGTTGCTTTCTCAAGATTAATGAAGTTTAGTACAAAGTTTATCATTATGACAAACATACTTTGGCTGAATTTCATCTGAATTTATTGAATTTGTTTGCAGATATGCAAGGCTCAATGAAATAACCGATGGGAAATGTCTTTACTCTTTAATTTCTCAAGTAAGTTTGAAACAGGATGCGTTTGATATTCATGAAAACAGTTATGTTAGTTTCAGGGTTGATATTGTCTTATACCAGATCATCTACAACTATCCGATAATGGAATGCAGTAAATTTTCATTTAAATCTGTTCTCAGATTTATTTGTTACAGCAGCAAAACAATCAGAACTAAAAAAGTATATGACACACATAAAACTATTCTAACTGATGCTATTTAATTAAATACACTAATAAATTATTTTAACAGACTCTGAATGTTTTTTAAGCAACAATTCTACAAATGAAAACAAACCATACAATGTTAAAAATTTAGGTACAAAAAAAAAATCACAAAAATTTTTACATTACCCCACAATAAAGTCATCCGAAGTAAATTTTTATTAAATACATTATGAAACAAACTTTTTTTTATATGATTATCTAGGTAAGTTCCTGAAAAACATTAATAAATATTAAAAAAATAATACATTTTTTAGTTAAAGTTTTTTTTTTTAAATGTATGATGCATTTACATTTATTCTGAATTCAAAACAAACTTTTAATTATAAAAAAAAATTAAAAAAAAAACTTAGTTTTTTTTATAAAAAAAAAAAAATTTATAACAAAAATCAAAAACACCACCATACATAAACCAAAGATTTTTTTTAATAACAGACATTAATCCTTCACAAACTTTCCCATATACAATAACTATCACACAAAAAGTACTATACACACTGAATAATAAACAGAAAATATGATTAATTATAGGAAATATAACACCTGAGCCAAAATGAACAACCAAGAAAAATATGTGATCTTACAGAAAAAATGTGAAAAACCACATTCTTTACAAAAAAAAGAAAAAGTAAGCCAAGAAAAGAAAAGTAAGGCCTGTATAAGAACTAAAACAAATCTTAAAACAATCTGAAAAAATACATTTTCTAATTGAAAGCATATCACTTATACACATATCTTTCACTTTATATCTTAAAGACTTACGTAGTTTCTATCAAAGTTTCACATCCTATCAAACCTTTTATTTAGACTATCACATTGAGAGATGAACTCTTTACTTTTTTTTTCAAATACATACAGATGCAAGTATATGCAGAAAGTTAAAGAAATAAAAAGTACTCTAAAATTTGCGATTAATTGGCTGATAAATTGGTATAAAATACAAAGGCACCCAAAAAGAAAAATTATGAAAGAAAACAAAATAAACATTTCCAGAATAAGATCGTTTCTGTTTATAATTGATAAAATAAGGAAAAACGTTTTAAATAATTGATCAAAACAAAAGTGCAAACTTTATACGCAAGTGGCAAATTTAAAATAATGTGGAGAGAGCCAAAGTTTAGAAGTACAGGGAGGGTTTTGGCATCAAAGGTCATGATGTAAGGTGAATTACATCTGTTTATGTAAATTAAAAATACAAACAAATTTTTCTTACACAATTTAAAGCACTTAATGATTTTAAACATGAGTATTTCCATGAAATACATAACTTGTTGATAATGGTTGATCAGTGTAAAGTGAAAGTATGTTATTAAATACATTAAAATTATTTAACTGGCTAAAACATTATTCATCTTGAAAAGCAACTTGCCCCTTAGACCTTTTCCCTAATTTTTTGTATACCTGATCAATAGTGCCCAGATTTAGAATAACTGATGGTAATTACAATTAAATAAGTCTAGAGGCTGACATTTTGTAAACATATATAAAATATATGCAAATGACTACTGTCAAGAAACAGATTTCAGGAGAATTATTCTAATACTGAGGATTCAAGAACTTACAAATAAACAACAATAACATTTCCAATCATTCTAGAAAGGAAATATATATATATATGTATTTATACATACTAATTTAAAGTAGATAAACATACATAACACAGACACATACATACAGATGTTCAGAAAATAATTTATCATTGAACAAATCATATCTCATACAAATAATATGATTAATTAAAGAAATGCACATCCTTTAATTAAAAATAATATTATTAACAATTAAAAAAAGAATCACGAAATTAACATTATCTGATGAGCAAGGTAAATAGGAAAAATGAGAAAAAAATAATTGCATCATTAACCACTTCTCTCATGGCAGTGTCTATGACAATAACATTCTTAATCCAATACTAAATATTAATCCTAAGAGGCAATAACAGGTGACTGATCATCAATCTAACTAGCTGCTGTTCCAGCAGCAGCTGGAACATAAGTCTTCCAGACTTATGCTGGAAGCATAAGCCTGGCCAACATACACCATATTATACTTGAAATAAAACATAAACTTCCCTTCTTTTATGTCGTTTCAACGTGAAGCACTGGATATCACGCTGTCAGTGACCAAAGCCAAGCTTGTTTTATGGGTACAGGTTTTTTTTTAACACAGTTTCCTTAACTTATCTTTCCTTATAATTTTATTAACTGAGATAGAAAGAAATTATATAAGATCACTAACATTTCTGTCTTGGCCCTTTTAATACAAAAGTGATTGATTAGGGTTGTAACTTTGTCAAAATCAATCAATGATTGTAGATTATGTATGCAATAAATTTATTTGTTTTATGATACTGGTATGTAGTTTATGATCAATTGTCTATATATTTTTTATAATGTAGTTTTAGATTAAAAACAGGAAAATGTTAGTGTTAGTAGCAACCTTTCCGGCAGAATTTCAGAGGAAATTCCTGTGTCAATTAATTTTTTTTAACTGCATAAAATAAAAATAAATCAAAAATATCTTTTTTGCGGTTATATTTGTTACATTAATTAATTTCCACTGATAAAATGTTGACTTCCTATTTAATTTGAGGAATAATAAAATAAATCCCGTCTCTTTTGGGGCATGTATTGGAGGTTTTCATAGTACTTTTTTGAACTTCTAATATTATGTTGTAACATAATGAATGCATTAAAAAAGTTACACTATAATTAAGACAAAAATGAAAACCACTGAAAATAAATAAACTTCACAATACTCACACCCAACAATACAAACCAGTGTGGATCTTACCGTTTTTTCAAAAAATATATTTTTTTATAGACGCTGATAAATTATCATATGGAATGTGGCAAATTATATCTGAAACAAATTACTGTGAATAATTTGTGTAATTACATTTGACATTAATTCAGTAATTTATTAAAGGCCTGTTCCATTCACAATGGATCTGAAACTTTAAGGGTGGAACAAACTTAACCTATAAACATTAGTTCAGTTTACAAAAGTTCATATCCATACACATTTAACCTTAAAGTTGTTTAATGATCACCTCTCAGAATTAAATAAAAAACCAAACTACACCAAAATGCAAAATAATTTTAACATTACACCATACCCAGATTTAGACGAATCTGTAGCTCGAATGGAGTCAATTCTTAACTTGTTAGCAATATCTTTTAAATCACTGACAAGCTTGTTCTCGGGTTTGTGATATTTAGTCATGTTGCCGGCAGCAAATTCAAAAAAAAATTCTAGTGTAATTTATAGTATAATTCTCGAAGTACAACTGTAATGATTTTTTCAGGCGGAAATTATCAAATATTACATAAAAAATATAATATCAAAAAAGATACCCTAAAATTAAAGAAAAACAAAAACCACTGAAAATAAATTAACTTCGCCGCTATCACTGACAACAACATACGAAAGTGTGACGAGCAGCTACACCCGTATGATCTGCGGTGCCAGTAATATACACAAGGAACGAAGTTAAACGATTTATATCGGAATTAAACGAATGAACAATAGAAAATGAAAGTGAGTTAAAGAAATAACATTTATACGGCACCTGTTGATGAGACACACGTGAAATAAAATCATTCTTAATTTTAGGGCATTTAGTAAAAATTAATATAAATAAGACGTATAAATCGTAAGATATAAATTCTACAGTAAATACAATAATTTATGTAAAAATATTTAATTACCGTTAACCGATGACAAGCAGTACGCGAGATAGACATCTATTTAAGTAAAGCGTTACGCATTAATGAATACTGCAGTGTAATTTATGTAATCAAACTTACATGATGTACATAACTACAAAAAATCTATAAAAATTATCCAGCCAAGAAATAAATTTTATTACATTTTTGAAAACAACTTAAATTCCATTTATCAGTACTGAAATCCTAACTAGAACGAGTAGGTAGTTCAAGAAAAAATATAATAAATTAAGTAAATATAATATAATAGATTAAGTACGACTGCACAAATAAAAAGTTATTCACCTTTAATGCGATTCAAATGAGCTTGCTTTTAGCAGTAAGAAATGATTAGGAGAGTCAATGTAGTAGTATACAAAAGTATAAAATCAGCTAGTCATTTTTTTTCTATCATTCTACGGGCAACAAACAATAGGTTATTATTGTCCAAAAAAAACCACAACAATGAATGAAGCATAACTTATTGTCTATAAGAAAAGCCATGATACAAGGGGGAAAAATAAAGAAATCCACACAAATGTTGTCTAGCTGCTGCATACAGAAAATAGGACACAAAAAAGATTGAAAAAGTATCCCAATGATACGATCAAACTAAAATCGCTAAATCAATTACTAAAAAAAAAACCATGTAAAAATAAGTAACTAATTAAAATGAATAAACCAATAAAAAGCAAGGTAGGGTAAACAGATCCCACAAAGAAAAGTGAAGAGCAACTGGGAATTTATTAAAATTAAGACAAAAACCTAACATTTTTAAACAATTTAGGATGCTTTTCTGTTATTCCCCCCCAGCAGGTTTTTTACTATTTCTCATTGTGAATCGTTGGGAAAATGCTTAAAATATGATACTTCATTATAAGAAGTATTTCATCACTTCAATATGAAGTGATGATCACTTAATTTTGGGTTGGAAAAACCATTTTTTATATTTGGAGAATCACAGAAAAGACCCCGGCATTGTTTAGAAATACGGATTACTGTGTAGTTACGATTCGAAATATTACAATTGATTAGTGTTGTCGATTAGTCCACATCACGTCGTCTCATGTGACATTCGTTTCTCTTATTATAAACGTTGATACGAAAGAAAAAGCGACCCGGTTTCTTCAATATAGAGGATTCATTCATAAGACCATAATATGTAACATGAAACACGAAGTGTCTATGAAAATTTATTCAAAAATGATCGTTGGGCATGTAAAAAACGAAAGTGCCGTGAAGAAAAACCGATCAGAAAGAGAACTTGGTTGGAAGGTAGCAAATTATCGTTCGAGAGGATTATTTTATTCATTTATGCTTGGTCTCAAGAATACTCTAACACCCGTTTTGCTGAACGGGAATTTGAAATGAGGTGTGATGCCATTACAGACTGGAAAAACTATTTGTTTGAAGATTGTACCGATTCCTTATTGAAAAGTCCTCGCAAAATAGGTGATGGTGAAGGAAAAACGGTGGAAATCCATGAATCGTGTTTTTCAAGAATAAAATATAATCGTAGAAGGTTGTATCCTTTTTTTTAATTAATTTAAAAAAAGGATACAACTGAAAACAATTCACAGGAATTAGGAAAATTTACCTGAATCAAACGCCCAGAAGCCCACATGTACTAGGTGTGTGAGGTTCACCGCCTATGCGGTGGGACCCACTCCCATACGCAGAGTGTGCTGGAATTGACGTAAAGGCATAACATCAGCACCACTCGCGTCACAGGCACACTTCTCATTCACACTAATATTTACATAACACATTCAGACACTATTTACACTCAATATTTAATACATACAGCTCAGAATATATACACTATAGCTATGTCAGCCTCAGACAACAGGAACGCGTCCCACGGGAGCCATTGGTGTCGACAATGCCGAGGCACCACCCGCCCCGAAGGCTGGCGCCCATTGCCGTCCTTAACTGACCTCTCATGTCCTCCTCTAGCACCCTTATAAAATGCCAGGTACATGCAGTCCATCCCTCATCTGGTGAGAACATCAACCGCATGACTCCCCCCCGGCGAGTTCAATCGCCATGCGGTACCTCCTGCCTCCCTCTGGGGCAGACAAAGAAGGCGCACTTCACCATATCCATGCCATCACAGTACTGGCAAGCTCTATGCTACTGTTTTCAATCCTATAAAGGATTTACATAAACATTTAAAGTGTCCACCTCTCCATGCAGTCTGTTGACCCAGGCAGCCAACTCCAGCATCAAGGTGTAGGTTCAGTGCCCCTTTTTTGTACTCCGCCACCTCTCCTGCCAGTCAGCCAGCATGTGGCCCCTCGCCTCCTCTCTACCACCTGTGAGGCATCCAATAATACCATCTGGTAGACCCGCACCACCCTCCTATATTTGCCATTCAATCTCTGGGCATTTCTCACCACTCCAAAAGTCTCCCAGCATACTGGTGCCGCATACTTTATCATTGATACCACAGTAGACGCCAGCATTTTGTACTTGAATGTCCTAAGACTCCAGCATTGGCCATAAGCCTCAGTAATACCGAGGACATCCTTTTCGCCTGCAGTCGAATGCTCTACCATGGAGCTATACCCCCTGAAAAAGGCACTACAATATGTCTGATAATTGAAGATGTATGATATACCAAAAATAGAATGGATGAACTTTAAACATTTCACTGTAGATCATAGCTAGAATTTTATTGACCTGGATTCTGGTGCTCATACCCAACGGATTGAAAGCCTTTGGAGAAACACGAAGAGACACAACAAACATGAATTGGGTACTCAATGTACTATGATTGACTGATATTTGTGTGAATTCATGTGGCGTCATAGATATCGGGATGAGGACTATTTTGACCAAATTTTGAAAGACATTGTTTCATTCTATCCATTGAGTTTTATTTGAAAATTAATTATTTGCGTAGATTTTTTCACTTGTTACTAAAAGTTAGTTTTCTTATTTCTTTTGTATTGAGATTAATAAAGAATGTTTATATTTTATGTTTTTTATTATTTATATTTTGTTTTGGTTCTTTCAGTAACTATTATTTATTACTATTTAAATAATCAAACATTACCGTTATTAGCCAAGGCTAGCAAGCGTAGGTTAAGTTTCATTCGATTATATTTATAAAATAAATAAATGGTTATAAAAGTGGTAATGTAAATGGTTATATCAGATTATTGGGTTATCTCTCCAACATGATTATTATTATCAATATTTCTGGCTACTTTGAGTTATTTCCAGGTGAAAAACTTATAAACTTTTCGAGGGAGAGAAACAAAGAAGTACCTGTTTTTCTGATTGAAAGTAGATTTCTACAATCAAAAATGCGTTTCTCCACTGAAATTGACATTGGTAATTAAATTTCATGCAAATATGAGTGAAATGGATAAAAAAAAGGTGGAGGGGAATCACAGAAAAGACCCTAATTTAGATTTTGTTAATTTCGGCCACATCAAACCTTAAAATACCAATGATTCCTTATGCAGGCTTGAATCTTCGATAATGTTGCGTAACGAACACAAGTAAAAAGAATGTTACGCGGGTGTCATAATTGGGTAAAAATAAGATATCCGTGCGTTAATACTGTCTATTCTAAATTCTAACGAATGCAATATGGACGGCTATCTCAAATTCAAGACTTCCATACCAACAAATTAGCTTTAATACAAAATAGCTTTTTATTGGCAACTGTCAACCAAAATGTAGTGATATGATTAACACTACTCATACATATTTATTAACACTTACTCATTTTGCAAAACCTCTTACGACTAACATTTTATAAAGCACTTATAAAACTGAGAAACAAAATGAAATTTCCTTTTTTGGTATAAAAAACAAAATATGTCATCCTAATAGAACTTTTCACATTGAATTCAAGTTTTCTCTATTACATTTTTTTTTTATGATACGTAAGTAAACTTTGAAAAAATGTAAGAGTTTACATGCATGCAGGGCCCTATTTAAACGACCTAAATTGAAGTAGTTGTTTTCCTTTTATGTTTCATATCTGCCAGTATTCTTACACTCTATTGCAAGGATATTGGTACTTGTTCTCCATAACAGATTTGCTGGTGGAAGGGTTCCTGTGCTAGTGACTGATGGCACTGAGATAGTCTAGAAAGAAATCCAGATATGAATCCAAGAAATTAATTTTTAGGGACATATTGCAACCCATATATTTGTATGACTGTAGAAATTCACTTATTTCACGGTAGTCCTGAGATTTATGATTTACAAATTTTGCACAATACTTTTAAACGAACTAACTCCACAATAACTTTTCGACTTGACTTAACACTTCAAACTGTCCATCTCTAATCAAAGTCCTTATCTGGGGACACACAGAAATTACTTCTTTGATTTTAGCATCACTAAAATGAGGAAATTTCTTATTGACACAGCACACTAGAATATGGCAGAATTTATCACAAACTGATAAAAGAGTATCAATTTGGCAGTAAACATGCTGCATCGGTGAGGCAAGCAGAATATCAAAACATAGTGACCAACTAAAGATCTTATGAAGACTCAGTAAAATCTAGGCATACATTTAAATCTGCACTTCAACAGCTGTTGTTAATTATACTAAATATATTAAAAAATTCAAACATCAAATTTTGAATTCTTTTAAATGTTTATTCCAAATATTCATTCATCTAAATAAAGATCTACAAATTTTAACAAGTGTAATTTAGATGATTAAACAATAAAACTGGTTTACTAATGATCATAATCAAGAAAAGCATAGATATCTATGAAATTTGATCTAGCATTCTTAGTCTTTTAATGAAAAAATGCCATTTCGAAGTAAATGCTTGATAATCACCAATGAGTGTGGTATATGTAGCGTACAGAATTGTTTGTAGCTGCTGCAATGAATCTTGAAGCTTGAACTACAGTGGTTAGTGCAGTGCCTGTTATTCAAACTGAATACATTCAGGTTAGTTTTCACGCCAATAGCTTTCTTGTAAAATACAACTAATTATTTTATGTTACTGGATAGCATTATGGATTAATTTTAAATATTCTCTAATTCTGCTCTTTATACTTCATAAATAATTAAGTACTTTGCCATAAAAAAATATTATGGTATATTTTTAAATGTTATAAAAATGTAAGGCTATTTTCAACAAATATTATAATTACATCAGCAGACAAACACTAAAAGATAAATTAATTAACATTATAATTGATCGACACATACAAACATAGTTCATCATCTATCGTGATTTTATTTATTGTAAAAATAAACATGGACAAGCCAAGTAATATAACTAAGGAAATGAGTCAACTTTCTCAGAATCACATCAAGAAACAATATAGCTATATTTGTTAATTGATTGCAATTAAATTTGACATAACACACACACATATATATTTATATATATATATATATATATATATAACAAATCAAATTAAATTTATAAATATAATGTTCAAAATATTAGCTATACATTGAGGTGATTAAAATTTCAAAAGATTGTGTTCTGCAATCCAGTACTAACATCACAATATATCTTACGAAGGACTATTCATTGTTAGGTAATGAAGCAAATGTTATGTTAAAAGTATAGTAGAATGATTCGAATTGTGACATCACACAAAGTATCATAATTGATTGCGCTGCCTGTACATACAGTGAACACATGATTGGATTTTTTTATTCATTTTATGTTATTTATAGCTATAGCAAATAAGGTTATACTAAAGTGTAAACTTTAGTATACAATCTTCATATGAAAATTGTTTGGAAATTGCATGCAAAAAAACTGATTTTCCAAGAATCTTGTACTGCACTCTAGACCACTTAAATGCATTTTATATCCTTTTTTCCAAGCTCTGTCACTTGTTTTCTTCAAATCAAAGAAATCAGGAATAATGTGTTTGTCTGACACAAAATCTGTGCAGCTGCTTCTAGAGCAATTAGGTGCATAAGTAGTGTTATTAGAGTTCACACTGCTGTTATCCAATAAAGAGAGTTCATCTCAACACACTGCAATATTCAATTAACCACTGCCTCCATGAGCTTGGAAAAAACATTTTTTAATTATTGGACAGTAGCTTTTCTCATTTTCTCATAATGTCAATGGAACAAGCAAAGATCTTAACGATTCTTCAACAAATATATTTTTAGTTCATCACATAATTTCCATCTTTGAAATACTTGGTTGTACGAGGTGATGCACAAAAATGTATTTGCCAAAATAATGACAACATCTGGTAACATCTATGTGCCGTTATCTAGTAGTTCCGAGACAGAAAGTGATGGAATATGGACCTTAGTGTTCTCTACACAATACATGAAAGTGTAGTTATTCAGAGAGATTTAACAAAATTCCTCCAAGAAAAATGTTTGGATTCTCAGAATATTTGATAGTAAATTGATTCTGTATTAAGGTAAATTCTGAGAGATTCCGATGATTTTGACCTATGACTGAATTTTATAGCCATCTGGCAATCTAAGAATTTTTAGTCATAATTCCTTCAAGAAATAAATGGATGAGTTTCCCAGATGAAATTGGAATATATTTAATTGTGATGTCAAAGAGCTGTTCAGTAAATATCTACCACTGGTATCCTGATGATTCATAATTTTGGAATACTTATCCTAGATTACTTTTATCATGATCCAGTATCTTGTTCCATAGTATGCTGCTAAGAAGGTGATCATTTATAAAGATGTAGTGTTATTATAGTCTTTGCTGTATTGAGAAGAAATATTATAAACTCAGGTCCCTTGAGTTGTTACACCCATTATCTCAATAAATGAATCTCTAATGACTCAAATTATTTATAATTAAGAACGAAAAAAAGGATGTTTTGACATTATGTTAACTTATTTATTCTAACAAAGCATGTAATTAAATGTATATTGAGGTTTTTTATTTCTGTTCGTACCAGATAATGACATACAATGTTAGAGAAAGTCTATACTGACCAAGTATTTACAGTTTACACTAAGATTTGACATGCTGAATGTGGTATACCTGATTTTAATTATTTTAGTCCGATAATTTAATTTATTCTGATTGAATAAAAATCCTACAAGACTCAAATCCTAGACAAAATTTCTGACAAAACTCAGACATTTCTGAAACGGGCATTATTAAAAAAAAAATCACCATAAAATTGAAGCTTGTGCATGTTATTTGAATGAATTTACTTCAATCCATAATGGGCTTTTTGTAAAGCCACTGTAACAGAAACAGTGTTCCCATGAAGGCCTATAAAAAGTACACAAAACATAAATATCAGTACCAAGTAACTCTAAACTCCAAATCACAAGCACAAATCCAAGAGGCGCCAAGCGAAAATCCATAGAAAACCATTAAAAAGAAACCAAGGGCAAAGGATAAATAATGAAACTGGGAAAATCTACCAATAGGTAGACCATGAGTCAAGAAAAAACTCAAAAGAATGCTTAATAGTCCTTTCTAGATAGCAGAAATCCATTTTGCCCACAATCTCTCGGGAGAACAGGCCTTCTTTACCCATAATCGTAGTACATTACTAATAATTCAGTCTTCAATAAAGTATATACTGTAACAAACTAATCTTTCTTCCAAATACTAAAGAGTATTAAATAATAAGATTCATTAAGGAAAACCAATTCTAGGATTTTGTGGCATGTAAAGGTGTCCAAATTAACTATAATCAGTAAACCCAAAAATATATGGGTTCTAATCTTTTTAATTAGAATAGGAAATAAAATTTTCTATAACTCTTATTTAAAGCTTACATTGTGCAAGTGTATATTCATCATAATAACATCCTTGCGCACTAAAGTATTTCGATAGAAGAGTATCAAATGAAAATGCACAAAAATTTGCTAATTAACATAAAGGTGAATACCAATATTCTGTCCCAATATTCTAAAATAGATTTAGAAAAAAAGAAAAAATCTTCAAACATGGGTTACAAGAAAGTTTACATAAAATCTAAAACTGTATAGCAACTTCATCATTTAAACAATCATAATCAGAATATACTGAGGGAAGATTAAAATAAAACAAGAAAAAAGATTAACTAACAAATACATATGGAACATTACAAAAAGGGTGTTTTTAACAGGGTTGGTAGAATGAATGAGAAATAAAAGCAACTGCTGTTGTTTTATGTAATCACAATATCAAGCATAAATAAAGACTGTTTGGCTTTGTTACGGTTTAACAGAAAAAGATCTACATCACTGAAACCTCCAACCCAAATTGCCCATCATGATTTTAAAGGGTTTAGAAGCCCCTTTTGTAGGATTGAATTTTATAAAAATCTATTTTAAGAAAGATAAAGATAGTATGACTCTTAAACCTTTCAACCGGACATCCCCTTCCATGAACAAAATTTAATGCGAAAGCCATTTAATTATCTTTTAATAGAAAGTTTACAAGAAGATTTTAAATAAATTTAAAAGTACAAAATGCTATTAGATATTGGTACCATATTATAGAATAAAAAACAGTTTCTGTAACATTATTGATAAAGTAATACATTTCCTAACTATTTAGTTCCTCCTACTTATTACAAGCATTTTTAAAAATTTATTTCTAACCAACTAATTTTGTAACCAATTTCTAGGCAATGTTGGAATTTCACAGATTTCTCTGATTTTCTATATTTATAATGAACTTTATTCTAGATTAAATTTTTCATTTCCATCACGGATGCAAAACTGAAAATACAAATCAATCTATAAATATTCACGTTTTCAATGGCTTATTTCTATCTTTGTTTTTGAAGACAAACGCTGATTTTCTAGATGTACCCATAATAACATTAAAGTAGTGATTTTTAAAAAAAAAACTGTTTTCTTTACTGCTATATGGAGAGCAATACAAACTTTTCACCTACGCTTTCTCAGATCCTTCTTCTCTATCATTCAAAAGTAATTCTATTTTAACTAAATTTTTGTCTAATTTTTTTTTAATGCTGCCCAATGGTTTCCCTAGTAAAATTACTGAGCTCATCTGTACCTTAAATGAAATTAATTTCCCTCTGTGACAGACTTCCGACCAAGAGGCGCCAAGTTTTTTTTGAAAATTGTTTACGCCATGCGTAAAGTTTCGTTATTTCCAATGAATTCAAAGCTAGGGTTGGGTCATGTTGTTATCACAGGCTTGATATATTTATTATTATGTTTCGTTTTGGGCTTGTCTTATGTGTATCTGTTTGTTTATATTTGTTCATCTTATTCGAGTCCTGGCGTCAACCAGACGGCGATTTCTGTCATTCTAGTGACCGCGTGTTTTCATTTCTCGCAAATTTATTGCTGCTCTCATACACTCCCTTTTGCTTCGTTCACATACTAATACTTGCACATAACTCCTGTTGCCAACACACACTCTCTTAGTTCTGCCTAGGCTCGGTTTCCCCTTTTTTTCGGCAGAGTTGACCAGACCTTCACAATGTAAAGACGCCTTTTATGTTTCACTCTCAAGATTTGTGCTACTATCTTCATCACCTTCATACTCGCATACACGGTGCGGTATTCCTGTGTCGAAAGTATTTTCTAGTTCTACTCGCCAGTTTTTCGTGATTTTACAGTTTTCCATAGTCATCCAGCCTTGTTTCTTCGTTAAGTTATTCTTCAAATTCTACATTACTTCACTGTGGAAAGTGTTTCAATCATTACAAGCTGTCAATTCTGTCGACGACGAATCTTCTCCGGCTTCTTATTACAATTTCATCGAAGCAGAATTTCTTCAAACTCATTACTACACATTTCAGACGCCCAGTCTTGCTCAACCTCGAAGCCACATTCTCACCCCTATATTCCTGATACACCACGGCGGACTACGCCCAGGAATTTACTGTATGTATTCGTTTTACCTTCATTCACGAGTTCGTCTCTTACAAATATTTGTGTGCTACAGGCAAGTTCAGTTTTTCATTACATATTACGTTAAACAGTTATGTTATCATTAAAATTTGTGAAACATTCAGTTCATCATACCTATGCCTTTCAAGTTTCAATTTCAATTTCATGTTTAGTTAAAAATCCATTTACTCACCGTACAGTCACAACAGGTGACTTGCATAAAGTTGTGTCATCATTTCAGCTGCAACCTATTTTACGTGCTCAATTAATTTCAATGCGATTATATTGTAATTAACTCTTTTGTACTGAAACTATTGTAATTTAATTATCTAAGTTAATGACATCCGTTCATTGCTATTTGTCATATTATAGTATATGTCAGTAGTACAACTGTTTTCCAGTTACATTTTTCTATTGATATTATGTTTTTCTAAATTTACAATTAAAATTAAGGTGTTTCATGTTCTCTTATTTGCAGGCTTTGTTAAAAATGTGTATTTAAAAGTGTATTTTCATGTATTTTTTCATTTAACATCATTGTTCAGATGCTGATTTCAGTTGATATTCTTATGTATCATCAAATTATGTTATTTTCATAATTTTCTTTTTAGTTTTAAGGTTATGATTTAACATAAGTTCAGTTGTTTTCTTTCTCATTAAAGTCCAATTTCTTTTGGCAAATACGAGCTGTGTTTTTTGTTAACTTTACCCAACAAAAATATTGATAAATTTTTATACATTTTCAAAGTATACAATTATTTTTTAATTTATTTTTATATACATTATTTCCCTCTTCTATTGAGAAAATAGTATATATAAAAATAAATATCTACTAATGTTTTAACGACTGAAATGTCCATCTATTTCTAGATGTTAAGTAACATTTTTTGAGAATCTTCTTGTTTTCCATTTTATTTCAATAATAGTTTAGCACAAATTTTTTTTTTGGAAAACACTAAAACTTGTTACACTAATAACAATGCTTAAGCAGTAGTAATAGTAGTAACAGTGAATAAAATGTACCGTTTCACAACAGAAATACATATACTGAACTTTAAATGCTGGTTTACTCTATCTGACCTACTGTTTCTTATTGCTATAAAGAATGTAAAGTACTATTTAACAGGCTGGGTGTGCTGATCTGCAAGAAAGTATTTTATTAAGTGAAAAAGGCAAATTAGAAAATAACTTTTTTTCTTTTTTTCCTAGCAAGCCTAACATGAGATGCTTGTTATTCTTGAGGACAGCTGTACCGTTTTTTTTTGTGGCAAGTGATTTGTGTCAGATTGCTTACAACCTGATGAAGGTAACTCAATCCATGAATGCACTGAGAGTCCAACTGAAGTTATTTCTAAAAGTTTTTTCATGTCAGTAAAAATTTATTTAGTATAACGTAAAAAAATTGTATTAAATTTGAAGTATTTTTCTCCAGTTACATCACTGGCAAGTATTTTTTTTTTCAGTTTATATCATTTAAATATGCTTAAATAGTAATCTCTTTTTGAGTGTTATGCAAAATGTTATTTATGTTACACAATTTGGAAAATTTTTTTTTACATAAATAGGTGGCAGATGCCAACTGCATATTGCTATAGTGTTATGTAATAATATCTTTGAAGCAACACACTGTTTGCCTGATGTAGAACTTTATGGAGTCACGATAGTTTGTCCTGAGAACTAGTTTGATGAGTGTTCAGTTTATGTTTATTTGATTTTGTTTCTTGCTAGGTTGAGTCTTCCTAGCAAGGTTAAGTGTTGGTATACAACTTTTTTTAAATTCTGTGAGCATTTTTTGAATCTTTGCTTACACATGCCATTTAATTTATAAGTTTATTATCAAATCCATTTATTACGGTGAGTTCTTTCATTTAGTCTTGTGACAGGAATATATTATGTAGTCCAGAGGTTTCCAAAGTGTGCACTTTGGCACCCTGGGGAATTGTGAATTCCTCACAGGGATGCCATGAAATATTACAAAATTTTCATAATTTTTTTCCATTTTCAATTCAATGTCATAAAATATTGTATATTGTTATTTTTTGATCTAAAAGGAGTTTTATTTACCTTTACCATGCCCTTGCAAAAAATTATTTACTATTTCACAGTCTACTTGTTAAAATTTGACAGTAGTGCCTTGTGAAAATCTGGATTTAGCAAGGGAGCTTAGAATCAAAAAAGTTTGGAAACCACTGGTGTAGTCAATGAATCATAGTAAAAGTTAAGTTTGTGTATAGTTATAGTTAGAGTTTTAATTATTTTGCATAAGTTTAACAAGTGAATAAGTAGCTCTGTTGCCTTTTTAAAAAAAGGTTAAAAAACCCCATTAAAATGTAATCAAGTAATATACTTGTTCTATGTTGTATGTTTTTTTTTCACTTAGTATTTTGTATTAGAAAAATTGTTCACTTTTTTAAATTTCATATTGTTCAACTGTGTTTAACTATTGAATATGTTCTAAATATAAAATTGGCTTAATGCGGTTAATGCTCTTGTGTGGTAGTATTACTTTTAGGAAGCGATTTGAAAAATATCACTTTGTTGTTAAAAGCAGTGCTAGTATGAATTCCTTATTTGTAAGGAAAATGTGCCTAAGGAAGTAATTAGTGCAATCATTTCAGTAAAATTTACTGTGCTGCTGGATTACATTATTTTAAAAGCAATTTCATATTTTTTTCAAAATCTTGATTTAAATGAAAGAATTTTTCTGGCAGAATACAAAGATTACTAGTAGAAACATTAGACTCAAATTTTAACTGATATAAAGATATTATTTACATTAAAATTAGAAACTGTGTTCTGTTGAATACCTAATATGAAGGTAATATTTATGAAGCTAGTGTCTTTGAGAGGGATAATGATATAAAACTCCTAAATTAATTCTGGTAATGCAAAACACTTTTTATTAAGGCAAGAACTACAAATGTACAAGGTTTATGTAAATTAAATCATATTAAGAAAACATTGAGAAGTATTTAGATTTATAAACACATATACAACAATAAAAATACACAAGAGGTGCAATATAGCAGTAACTTATAAATATATATACAAAACAATATTAGTATTATAATATTACTATTATTTAAAATAAAACATTATTATTTTCAAATTATTTTACTTTTATTACTGACTTATTACCATCATTTTGATCATTACCAACTATATTTGAAATATATGTAATTTTTAATGTCCATGCCCAATCTGATGTTACAACAGCTCGATCAGGAAATTTAATAATAAATTTATCAGCCCACTTGAAAAAGAGAAACAGAAAACTACATTATTAACAGATGAAACAAAAAGTAAAGTAAATTAAATAACAAGAAAATTTCACTAAACAACAATAAATATATGTAATTAAATAAGTCTACATCTGAGGAATGATTTAGAGGATATAATTTATAATATTAATATAAAATCCTCAAGGACAATAATTAAATACATGCAAAATACATGATTTTAATTTTTAACCTCATCTCAATGTTCTCTCAATTCTTCAATACTAATTTTATACATTAATTATCTGATACAGCTAGCCTTTATTTAGCTTAAAATGGAAAGTTTCTGAGTTATAGCATAAATGATGGGGAAAAACAGTTAAGTATAAGTTGGTACAGGCAGAATAATAAATTACACTGTAGTCAGTAATGAAACATTTATTTTTTACATCAATATCTAATTAGTTTGCTGTATGCCCAATTTCTTTAAATTTAATCAAATTATTTTAAAATTATATTGTCCCACAACAGATCCACTTATGTATAGCAGTAGGTTTGTCCAAGTCCCCAGCCAACTTTCATAAGGCAAGCTGCTAAGTAAGCATAGATGACACCAAAGTAAACCAATAACATGGGTAGTTAAAAGTAATTTTGAGGTGTGGTTTAAAAGTAAGTGCTGATGAGTTATAAATAGTGATAGGCAATAATGATTGTTTGCACTGCACAGTAACTTTAAGTACTCTGTTGGGCATGTAACTGCCACACTGTTAGTTCATTGTTGTTTGCCTTTGCGAGTCAGTGTGTTAAAATGAGTGGGGTAATAATAATTCCCACCAGTTGTAAGTTCAATCAGCGATTAGATTTCTAAATGCAAGAGGACATAATGCTACTGAAATTCACTGTCAATTGTGTGAAACATATAGACCTACTGCAATGAGTGAAGGAAAAGTGAGGAAATGATGTCGTGAGTTTAAGGAAATCTGTTCAAATGCTCACGACAAAAAAAAACGTGGCAGGCGTAGTGTCCAGACTGATGACCTTGTTGGATGTATGAATGCCAGTGAAAAAAAATTGTCACTTTACTATTAGCAATCTTTCTCTAGAATTCCTAGAAATTTCAAAGACAACATTTTGAGAATCATGACTGACACTCTAGACAAACTGTAAACTATATAAACTGTGTGCATGACAAGTGGAAAAAATGTTGACAAATGCTCACAAAGATCACACAGAATGACATCTGCTCATGCTTTTCTCAACCACTTTTACCTTGAAGGAAACAAATTTTTTTCCTATACAATCACTGGCAATGAAACAAGGACTTCATACATCAATGCTAAATATGAAAAACAATCCATGCAGTGACATTATTCTGGTTCACCTAAATTGAAAGATTCAAACAAGCCCAGTCTCAAAGGAAAATCATGGCAGCTGCATTCTGGGACCAAAAGGGTGTGCTTTTGATTGATTTCATGGAATATGGAACATCCATCACATCACAAGTCTAATGTGAAACTCTTTTTGAACTGCATCATGCCCATTAAAAACAAATGGAAAATGCTGGGATCAGGAATTGTTCTTCTTCACAATAATGAACATGGCTGCATCAAAACAGAAATAATTAAATAATTTAAATGGAAGATTTTTGATCATTCCCTTAAAGCCCTAATCTCATGCCCAGTGACTACCATCTCTTCCTACACCTCAAAAACTGACTTCCATCTCTATGATTTGAGGAAAGTGCTGAGTTGAAAAGCTTGGTGCAAAAGTGGCTACAACCAAGGAGGTGGAATTTTATGGAGTGGGTTTGAAGAAGCTTGTTTCACGATATCAAAAGTGTTTGGAATGAAATGGTGAATATGTAGAAAAATAACTATTTGAAACTATTAATAAATTTTCCATTTTTTCAACAGTTCTCATTTTGTTATCGATTAGCCCTTACTTTTGAACCATGCCTGATATTTATTTGGACCTGAACAAAAATTAACCTACTTCTTTTAATGTGGTAATGTGACAAGTTTCTTTTACTCCCAAAATTAGATTAATTTATTTAATTTTACTTTTAGTATGAATTATAAATATATTATAAAGATATTACACTTAAAAGAAGATTGTTGATCGCGTAAACTTGCTATTAAAGTTATCAAGCACAAATTTGGATGGTTTAGGGTGTGGAAGTCAATGACGGAAAGGTACGGCTGTGAGTTTAGTGAGAATTTGGATGGTGGGTGTGATTGGAATGTACAGCTAAATAATGGTGTGAATGAATGCATGAAGAAGGATTTAAAGGAGAAACGGATAGTGGATGTAGAAAAGTCATTATTTCACAATATTTACCATCATGTACTCAAAGATCAGAATTATTTTATTGGTAAATTTAACAGGAGTGAAATTTCAGTAAGATTTAGAACGCAGGGTGCACTACGGAGATTAAATAAAAGTCCAGGTAGGGAGGGTGGGCAGTGATTATTCACAATATGCAATAAGCTGGAGGAAGAAGACATATCTCATTTTATTGGTAGGTGCCCGGTATTAGCGTATAACTAATGAAAAATTCTGTAAAACAATGAAGTATAGTCATGCATTTTAGTATATCAGGCAGAAATTATCAAATGTAAGTGAAGGAAAAATTAAAGAAGGAATATTTGTTAGTCCTCAAATAAGAGAACTGATCAAAGATGACATATTTAACACAATGTTAAATAATGTAGAAAGTGCAGCTTGGGCTTCAGTTAAAGACGTTTGCAAAAATATTCTTGGCAAACAAAAATCTAACAATTACCACGATATTATTAATCAACTTCTTACTTAATAGAGAACTATGGGATGCAATATGTCTTTGAAAATACATTTCCTCCACTCATGTCTGGATTTTTTCCTGGACAACCTCGAAGATGTAAGTGACGAACAAGGTGAATGTTTTCACAAAGACATTTCGGTGATGGAAAGCCGCTATAAATAGAAATGGAATACTAACATGTTAGTCGATTACTGTTGGAAATTATTTCGGGATGTGTCTGAGCTATTTATAAAATTTACGGATTTTAACTATATTTTCCCTTAATTTTTTTTGAAGCGTAATTTATTTAAAACTAAGGCTGATAGAAAAATTGTATTTACAGATCTGTAATGTACACAAAAAAGCAATTCAAGAAATGGTATCACACTTAGAGAAACATTAAACAAATTTTTTTTGTCTTTCGTTATTTTATTCTTGTTTGTTTATAGTAGACATTTTAAATATTATAACTCAACCAGACAGATGACCAGTTCATGGTCATGTCTATAAAGTGTTTATGTATTTTTTTTGTAATCTTCATTCTGAAATAAACATTTTGTTATTATTATTATTGTTATTATTATTACTCCCAAATTTAATTTAAGAATACTCTTTCATCAAAGAGAAGCTAGTACAAAAATAATAACTCAGTTTGCAACTTAATTAATTCACTGAATCATAAACATTTTCATAACATTTCAGAAAGCCTTTTTTCTACACTACCAGTTGTCCATAATTCACAATCACAAGTGATACATTTCATAGAGATTTCTAAAAAAATTATTTTTAATTCTTTTATAATTATTTTTTGTACTAGAAGATATCTCTCTTTTATTTGAAAACTATCACATGGAGAAAGCCCATTTACCAACAATGTATGCTACTTGAAAAGAATTTGCTGACACTTTAAATATATTTTTTGGTTGGAAAATATTTTTTTTTTACAAAGGTAGTAAATCTTTACAACATACAGCATAAAACTTATTAAAAAACTGACCAATCAGAACTCCAGCCAGACTTATATGAATTTTTCTACTGTTACTTGAACTGCAAGTATGACTATAGAGATTTTTTTAACTGTTATCTGTAGAAACCATTTTTTGTGCTTTAATATAACTTGTAGTTCGTCTTAGTGGTTAATATGTCATTTCCAGAATACTCTATGTTACACAAAAAAGGATTGCTACAGTAAAAATTGAAGTGCAAGCAAAATTTAAGGATCAGAAAATTTGTACTTCTAAGTTTTCTAATGCAAGTATTCAGCAAAGAGCAAAATATAACATATTATTTTTTTTAATGTACACAATAGAGACTGCGGTAAATGTAATTTTTGTATTACAAGATTGAAGGTTACATTGAAGGCAATATTCAACAATTTGGCAATACTCCATAAGTTTGAGAAAATCTGGATGAAATTTATCAGCTGTAATTGGTATAAAATACACAGTGCAGACATAAGGTGATTCACATTTACTTATATATATGGATTTATACATAAATAATAAAAAAAGAATTAAAAGACACTCATAGTGACGTTATGAATTACACTCTCTGGCTTCTCAACAAAGCTGGTAATTATGAATTAGATCTATGCTGTATTTTATGGATGATGGTTTCTACCAGCTGGACGCACCAATTCTCAAAACAATTACTATTGGTCTGCAGAAAAAAATTCATACAATCTGTATAGGAATGCTGATTGGGCTTCTTGAAGAATAACGCTTATGACACAAATTCTCACACTTTGAATGGACTAAAAAAGTTCATTCTGTGCAATATTTATGAAGCTATTTTTAGTAAACTATTTTTCTTCAAGTGCACCTCAAGACAGTGATTCAATCACAAGAATACACATTTTAATTTTCATGAAAAAAGTGAGTATTTATTAATTTTTTAACATCCTTACTTTATCTCATATTGAAAAGCATGAGAGGAGGCTTTGCAGTTGGCTTGTTTTAAGTTGTTCATTCTGAAATTAATGTAATATTCAATGCAAGACCTCTGTACAGAGTAACTTTTGATGATTAACTTATTACTAACTAATTAACTTATTTACTGATTACGAATAAGCAAGATCTGAAATAAAAACTTCTTAAGCGTGATGAATTAGATTAATAAATCTCACAATATAAAACATTAGAATAATGAAAATTTGTAATGTATTACTATTTATGACTATATTATTTTGTAATATGATCTACATCATGCAACAAATCTTGCTAGATCAAACAGAGCTAATTGTAACTAACATTATACATGATCTTATAGCAGAATCTCAATGAAAGAAACAATGCTTAAAGAAAAAATCACTAATAAACTAAGTGAATCGCAAACAATATTTTTATTATACATCATTCAAAGAAAATTTTCTTTCAATAAAACAATAAAGTCTAAGAATTAAAATTACTGTAAATAAAACTTTTAAAAAATCCAAACTATTGGAAGAATAAATAAGTAAAGTGAAATCATTTTTCTTTAAAAACAAAGAAGTTACAATAAAACTTACATTAAGTGTTGAATTGAATCCCAGCAAAGTAACTACAGTTCTTTCTGATGGTAATGGACATTCAAGAGAAATAATATTATCGTTAGGCCAGTTTAGAACAATGGCATAAAGATCTATTGTACCAGCCAGCGATTTATTAGTAGTATACCTAAACAAATAACAATGGCTTAAACATTATTATTAATAAAATAATATGTTCCCTATCCCTGTTACTTTTTAATCGTTACATAGAACTAGCAGTTAATGTTAAAGAACAGTTTAGATCTGGAGTAACAGTGCAAGGTGAAATGATAGATGCTATAATTTGCTGATGATATAGTAATAATTCTAACTGAGAGTAAAAAAGATTTAAAAGAAATAATGAATGGCATGGATGAAGTTGTACATCAGATCTAGCGTATGAAAATTAATAAAAATAAAACAAACATAATGAAATGTAGTAGAAATAAAGTAAAAAAACCACAGAATTTAAAAATAGAACGAGAAAAGACTATGGAAGTAGAAGAATTTTGTTATTTGGGAAGTAGAATTATGAAAGATTGATGAAGCAGGAGCGATATAAAATGCCAAATAGCACAGGTGAAACGAGCTTTCAGTCAAAAATATAATTTGCTTATATCAAAAATTAATTTAAATGCCACGAAAACATTTTTGAAAGTATATGTTTTGAGTATAGTTTTATATAGAACTGAAACTTGGATGATCTCAGAAAATATTAGAAGCTTTAGATATGTGGTGCTATAAGAGAATGTTAAAAAATTAGGTGGGTGGATAAAGTGACAAATGAAGAGGTGTTGTGACAAATTGATGAAGAAAGAAGCATTTGGAAAAATATGGCTAAAAGAAGAGACAGACTTGTAAACCACATCTTAAGGCATTCTGGATTAGCTGCTTTAATATTGGAGAGACAGTAAATGGGAAAAATTATGCAGGCAGGCAATGTTTGGAATATGCAAAACAAACTGTAAGGGATGTAGGATGTAGGGGTGTACTGAAATAAAATGACCAGCAGTAGATAGGGAGTCTTGGAGAACTACATCAAACCAGTCAAATGACTGAAGACAAAAAAAAATTATTAAAATCACAATCAAGTTCTTTAAAAAAGTTTGCTATCTGTACAAACACTTTTACACACTTAAAAAAATTCTACAATGACTAAATACAATACACATTATACAGTTGTACATAATTAATAAATGTGGTTATAAATGGATGTAATCTTTGAGATGTGAAATTTCTTCGCGGTAAAAAAACTTTCAGTTAAACAGCACATTCCACTTCTTAGATTCTGCTTAATAAGAAATACTGCAGTGCGATATTTTGGTGGAGTATAAGAGTACATGATATTTAGAAGTTTATAATATTTTGCCAATTGTAAATAACTTATTTCCTGTAATAGTACATATAACTGTGTATTACATTTATATTTTTTTTTTATTCATTACTCAATATCAATACACAATAGAATTTTTCATACACAGAACACAAAATAGTTTTAGTACATACATGGTATGCAATTGATAGCTGCTACCAGAACAGAATGCAGTATGAGGCAGGAAGATCTCCTGATACAATTAAATTCTAAATATTTTAATGACCTAGGAGATCACTGTGACTCTAGGTACCTTGGTTCTTATCTTCTTTTCTCCTAAACCTAACTATGTTTTTCTTCTATTAAAACTGTATTTCTCTAAGTATTGTTTTTTCCAGCTCACTCAATAGAAACACTACCACATATTCCAGAACTATTTCTCTGAAGAAAGTCTTCTATTGTTGAAAATTTGGTAAAAACATTTTTCTTTGTTAAAACTAATAATCATATTAAAATGTAACCAAGTTTTAGAGTGGATGTTAACTGTTTCAATATCATCAGTATTACTATCAACAACTATATTCAAATATAAATATAGCTAATTATGTTTTATATCTTAATTTTTGGATACATTATGTACACTCCTAGCTTATTTTCATTGAATGTATTTTTATATACACATGTTTTGTGAGAAGCCATCGTATGCTGCCAAATCTTGTTTTTTTTATGAAGAATATGTAGAGTTTGAGGTACTTGGAACAAAGTATTACCTTGTAAAATTTATCATTCAGCTTTAAAACATCACTTAGGTATTCTTTTACATTGTTTGCCTGAATTTAATTTACTGTTTTTTTTCTACATACCAATTTTTCATATATTCTACAAATCTGTTTTTTATGAATTTAGTGCATGAATAAAACATCATTGTTTGATGCCAAAGTAGTTTTTTTGTTGTTAGAATGTTTTTTCTTCCCCTGCTGGGTTAAAGTAATGTATAAACACAATGTTACATAAAAATGGGGTGCCTTAATTTTTTGTTTTAATCTACATGTTCAGTCTTTCTTGTGGGAGTAATCAAGTAATGCACCTGGGGTGCAAGAAGCACCAGACACATTTCTTTCTCCAACAATAATGATGTTCATTACATACCCAGTCTTAGTGGTGTACCGAGTGAAATTGTTATTTATAGTGCTGAATATCACTTGTATTTCACTGGGCTTACCACATATTTGTCTTGGAAGAAGACAATTGGAAACCACTTCACTTCCTTTTCTTAGTTTACCTGACATAGGATGCTTATTATTCTTGAGAATCAATCACTCATTTTTGGGCATGACTCACATCAGATCATCTACAATCATTAGGATTTTGTTTGTGACACTTCATACATGCATAATATGATATTTTTTAAGAGAATTTTTTATATTTTTATTTAACTAAAACATCTTTAATAACTTAATTTTTAAATGACTGTGCTTACTCTTAAAAAGATGACGTAACAGAATAGTTAATTGATGGTTTGGCATAATCTAATTCATCCATCTCAGATGTTTCAGAAATAGAACATTTAGATTATGTTCAGGTTTTAGTAAACAAAAATACATCTGATTTACAAATCGTCTTCAATTGATCGGTGCAAGCCCTTTGGATGGCCAGAATTTCATTGAAAAAGCAGTCTTTCATCTTCAACTTGAGTTTCAGGAACAAAGAATAGTCTGCTGGAGCCAAGTTGGGTGAACACAGCGGGTGGGATAAGATGGTGATTTGATATGAGGTGTAATAACGTGTTAAAACTACTGCCATGTGTGCCAGAACATTGTCGTGCAAGAGAGTCCAACTGTCTGAATCCCAGTACTCGGACCAGATTCAACGAATCAGGGATTTCATTACTTCCAAAAGAATGTAGAATTCATGGTCTGACCAGTTGCGACAGTTTCACAAGTTGCGTGCGCACTTTCACAACGTTTTTTTCATGAACAGTTGTTGATGCCTCCTGCTTCATTCGTCATCATCCAACAACTCTCTACCGTCCATAAACCACTTCCACCATGTGTAAGTTGTAGTATGACATGCGGCTTCATCACTGAATCCTTACTGTATCATAGAATAAATTTCAACGAAAGATTTTTGAAGTCAAACACAAAATTTTACCGCGCTTCTCTGTTCCATGTTGCAAGCTTGCACAAGATGGTCACATGAACACAACATACATGGCCGAATGCAACTTGAGACTGGAGTGATTAAATTTTGTACATAAACTCTTCAGACATTGTACTACATAGTTCCTTGTTTGTCAGAGATGGTGTTACTTGTATCGACTACAGTAATTTAGTTTGGGAACCTTTCAGACATACTGTGTAGAAAGGCTAACTTAATTAGAAATACAAGAATCGGTCAAATATAAACCACAATCTCATTATAGTCACTAATTTGTGATTGTATGGTATAGAGACTATGTGACCTGACAGTGAGCATGTTTAAACTTATTACATGCATTATGCAGACTTCCCATGCCATTATTCTTGTTAGTCCCTAACAAATGAATGAATGACCAGCACAAAATGCCTTTGCGCATTGTATTATTATTATTATTAAGTTTTTATCAAATGTAAATGGTAAACAAAGTGAAATTTGGCAAAGATTAAATGGACAATTTGTGATAAGACTAAAAAAATACAAGTATTTGCATGTCACAAATCATTCTCTGATAGTTGTAAAAACATTCAAAATTTGACTTGTCCAAAATCAGTAAAATTTCAGAAAAAAACCAGGTTCTTGCCAGTGTTTTTTTGTATTACAGATGAGTTGTGTTTATTGGCTTTCTCCATGACTGAAGAATAATTAATTTTGCATACTACTGTGAACTGTTGGATGAGGTTAAAGAACTTATTGGTTTAAAATCTGCAGTGTTGCTTCTTTACAACAATGCTCACCCTATATTGATGCAATAACTGAAAAAAAAAAGAAACTGCAATAACTTCATGGGGCCATTGTTGTACATTTTCCTTGCAGCTCCAATTTGTCACCAAGTATCTTTTATTTATTTGGACCACTAAAGGGTGTGTTAGGGGAGGGGTTTGTTTTCCACTTCTTCATCATCATGAAGATGATAAAAGTGGAAAAATTTGTGAACTGGGTTTGGATACTCCAATACTTTATATGAAAATTATGTAAGTAAACTGCTGAATCAGCTAGAAAAAGCTTGTAGATTTAAACAGAAACCATCATGTAAGAGTACTTCATAAATAAATATTTTTTTTTAAATTCCAGTTTATATTTGACTCATAATCATATCTATATAAAAACATCAATTATTAGAAATTATGTTTAAATATTTCTTCACATTATTAAACCCACATCAATTGTTTTATAACAATTCATAGACGTTTCATGATGAAACATTTTAAATATTCAATAAATTCAAAAAGGCTCATATTAATTTAATAACTATGAACAATGCACATATCCACTACATAATTCAATATAAAAGCATTCTTAATTTTTCTGAAGAAAGCAAGAAGAAATTTCACAATTTCTCAACTAAATTGTCACTGCAAACTAATGAGGATAAATTTCATTAGAAAACAAAAAAGACAAATATAAATTACTAAACAATTACATAAATTATTAAAAAATTAAGAATAATTACCATACTCCAGGCGTTAAAGTATCATTCTGGCATACTGACCATGGTTTTGATTTATAAATAGCAGGACCATTTATTTTAAGCCATTTTCCAACATCATATAATTTTTGCTGATAGATTGGAGTTATAACTCCATCTTTAGTTGGACCAACATTAAATGCAATATTACCTTTAATCATATGAAACTAAATAATTAAAAATAGGTACATAAAAAATAGTTTTAATTAATATTTAAATAACTAAATTACAGACAGATTGTATTAGCTCTTGGAAACATTTTGGGAAATTCAATTACCAATCAGATAGTAATTATCAATGGACCAATACAAACAGCTAAAGTTTTTGCAACAGATGTATGTTTCCTCAGTGTGTACAATGATATGGAAAAATACTGGGTGAGCAACTTAAAATCGAACTGCTACAGACTGAACACAGTTGTAATGTACATTTTATGAGTTAAATGAAAAAAAGGAATTAATTTAAAAAAATTAAAGTCAATATTCAAAAGAATTCCTGCCAGTCAGAAAAAATCTATACTTAAGTTATTGAATTTACATTAGCAAAAGTTTACATATTTACTATAATTTTGATAAAAGATATTCGAAGTGAGCACTGCACAGCGATGCATTCTTGTGATCGAGTGATCATACTGAAAGTCACCTGATGCGAAACATTGTGGTCAATGCCTTTGGTTTCTTGTTGAATGTTTGTCTTCAGTTCATCAATAATATGGGCCCAAAAGAAAAAAATAACAACTGGCACAATCTGGGAAACATGGAGGCTACCCATCCTCTGTTGACAGTTTTGTTCTTCAGCAAAAACTGCACGAATGGGAGCTAGTGAATCGTTTCATATATAACTTGTTGCTCTCCATCTTGTTGAAAGAAGCTGTATCTTTTTAGCAATCTGGTCATTGGCGTAGAATTCTTAAAATACTGTATGTACACCTCTGTACTGATAGAATCCTATGCAATACATCTAATGTTTGAAAATTATCCTAACGAGTACTTTCAATGCAGGAATAAACTGATGAATAATATATATGGCTGGAAATACTATATATATATATATATATATATATATATATCTATAAAATAATGGTAAGGTTTAAATGGTTATAGCTTCAGAAAAAAGCATTGTAGAGATGAAGTATACATTAAATGAAAGAGAAACACTAAAGGTATTTTACCTGTTCTGTATATTTTAATGTGTGCTCCCTTAGTTGCCCTGCAGACATCAAGACAGCATTCAGTCTCTTGCCATATATGGCAGAGAACATCTGATAGAAGAAACAGATTCAGTGATTTTTTCTTTTAAATGGTCCAGATTTTGAATGGAATATACTTGTGTTTTTGCATAATCCAAAAAATATAAATCCTGGGGATTTATTAAACAGTTGTTTTAGGAATGCCCAACTGTCTAGAACATTCCGACATGGATTTCTTCGGGCTACGCAAGAAACTTGTTTGCATTGCTTCAATCCATCAGACACTGATGACCGTCCTAGACATGTTTGCTTCCTGTTTCTTTGAGTTGTATGTCACATTGCTCAATGTTATTTTCATGTCGCGGGGGGGGGGGGTCTTCATTGTACACATGACAGAATTCACGCCTAACATGTGTAACTGACTAAAATATAGCAAGTCACAACTATCCTTCCGCTGCACCACAAACATAATGACTAACAAACATGTGCTGATTGCTAACAAAACATGCATGTACTTATTAGCTTTCAGACACATAAACTTGGAGTGTTTCTATTTCATTTAACATATACTTCATCTCTCTACAATACTTTGTTTTGAAGCTATAAACATTTAAAACCCTACTATTATTTTTTACAGACAAACTGTATAAAAGTTTCTTTTTTTGGAGCGGTAGCAATTAAATTTTCATTTTACACTTCAAATAATTCACAAAAATTAACATTTACTTTTGACCTTTGAAAACAACATCAAACTACTATGATTACCATTGTGGAATTTTCTATAAAAAATTATTCACTGGTTGGATTGTAACCACCTAACTTTAAATATGGAAAAACTGTAGCATGTATTTCTCAGAGAGATGTATCATTGGAGATCATGTGGATAGCATCCACATTAATGCTAACAAAATATTTCTGTTTTCAATAAAACAAAATTTTTGGGTGTTTTATTAGATGCCAAATTCTTTTTGGATGATCAAATTGATTACATTTGTAACAAAATTAAATCGTACTTTCTGCTTTGAAGCCCCTTAATAAAAAACTAAGCTTATCATCATTATTAAATATATATACGCCTACATAGATTCCCATAAAAAAAGGTCATCTTTGGGGCACCTTCACAAAATCAGAACAAGTTTTTAAGATACAAAATGGATGGTAAGATTATTATTTGGCATTAAGGATGAATTGTGTAGAGAGATGTTTAGAAAAATAAATATGTTAATTTATCCTTGTGTTTATGTATATGAACCACCTGGCCTGTCTGGCCAGAACCAGGACCCTTGGGGCTCAGGTCAGCCCAGGCAAATCCCACAGCCATTTCAGGCCCTATTCCATGGCTGCAGAGATCGCTTCGCTCGCCATTCTCAATTTGCCAGGAGGACCAGCACCCTGGATACCCACAGAGCTTGCTTTGGTCACCATTCCCATCTACTCAGAGGGCTCCAACCCCCAGGACCCCCTGCATTGTATATTATCTTCATGGTTGTGAGAATAATACTGATAAATAATAATTATAATATTCAGGCTTTATAGAAATCTGAAAAAGAAAGTAAATTACAAAATATAGAATAATAATAACTACGGTAACTAAAGTACACACAACTTTGATGATGAAAAATTCATAACTTATTTCTTTGCCATGGTGGCAGAAATGTAATAACAAAAGTAAAAGGATTAATCTATTTTTTCCTTAATAAATATATTTAATTCACAACTTCACTCTCCTTGGGGATGCAGAAATAATGAATATTTTTAATATCTTAACCTTCAAAGGAGTCAGGGTCTCTGTCAATGGCTTAAACCCTTCCGTGGGATAACATAAATGTATCCTGCAAATTTGAAAGTAATCGATCGGTTAGTTCTTGCATGATGTGATAACTATGATCTGTTAGATCGAGAGTGTGCCTGATGCATACAAAAGTTAGTCTTCAACCTACTAACAAATACCATGTTTGAATTTTGAAAATCAGGCGATTGTTTGCACAGATATTATAAGAGCATCCCACTGTACCTCTCAAAGCAGCATCCCGTTTATTACAAGTTAATGGTGATGATTGGTTTAGCCTTACAACAGGTGCTCGCATACCTCACACCCATCCCCATGGGAAGCCCATTATTGTAAAATAGAAATTTTTTAAATTTATTTAATATTATTTTATTTAACGTAAATTTAATTCTATTATTTTTGCAATATTATTCATTTGATTGATTTGAATCATTCAGTTCAAATCCACAGCTCACTCAGTGGTAAGAGACTTACAGTTCACAGTTCATTAATTCAATTCATTAAAGTTCGTACTTCAACTGGCAAATCTCCATTACTACATATATATGCAAATTTTTTTTTCACGATTCCTCAAGATGAAATATATCAAAAAACCTTCTCAGTTATGCCAAGAAACATGGGTAACAATTTGGTTGCGATTGATCAAGTAGTTTTTTGTTTATCCCGAACAAACAAAAACCCACTTCCTCTTTATATAATAGTATAGATGTGCAATCTTTGCTAAAAACAATTGGCAGTTTTTTAAAAAAAATAATAATATTCAACTTTACAAAGCCAGACATGGACATGTTTTTTTATAACTCAGAACAGTACTTCGGCTGATGATACAGTTTTACTATGCTTCTGATGCCATTTTTAATAAACTGCCGAGCCACTTAAAAAATGTCACAAATTTATTTAAAATACAGTTACAAGATTTTCTTTCATGGAAGCAATATTACTCTTAATAAATTAAAAAAAAAAACCACATGATTTATCTCTATTCCATTCAATGTTTATGTAAATATGTGCTCAAAATAATTTTCAATAGCAGCTTCTGAAATATAAATTATCTTTTACATTTAATGTAAAAAAATATTACCTTAACATTATTTCATGTTTTTGTATTCAAATAATTAATACGGATTTTAATAACAGCTATTTTTCATCTAGTAAATTTTTTTATATTTATAATTTATTTTATAAGAATGTGATGTACATAAGGCATTGTTACATACAGATTACAATAAAAGATTTATTTTCTTAATGTATTTAAATTAAACATTTTTTATTAAATTTTTAAGTGTATGTTTTAAATTTTGGGTAACGAGATTTTATTAAACAACTAAATGCAAAAGCATTTTTAAAAAATTTTTTAAATCATCTAAACATCATAATTTTGGCATAATTCTAATAAATGTTCACCCCTTTACTTCTCCCAATCCCAAACAGATTTAATTATATATAGATATGAAACAAAATTGAATGATAGATTAAATAAATAAATGAAGTCCAATAAACAATCTACAAAATGCTAAGAACGAGAAAGAACGAAGATGATGGACAACAGAGATCTGCCTGTTAGCAGTATATATATTAAAGAAAAGGTTTTATGTAAAAACATAGAAATGATAATAATAAACAATGTTTAATCGAAATATTACTAAAATTAATATAAATAATAAGAAGATACCATTGCAGCTAACAGTCTCTGCTAAAAATGTAATCAAGGCTTTTGTAGTCAGAAAATCTTCTAAATTTGCATTTCTTCTAAATCCCCATGATTCAGAGTCAATTGTTAATGCATTCTCCCATTTTCTTTCCTGTAAGACACCTGAAAATTAAATAAAAAAGATTAATAAAAATATGTATAGAGAAAAATATAAAAATTAAGTTCTCTTCAAACCTAAATTCACATCAAGAATAATTTTATAATAATAACACTTTGAAGCCTTGAAATGTTAACATCTTCACAGTAAGCCTTTCTCAGTAATATAGAATACCTGGTGATGATTAATATTTTTAATCTTTTACCTTACTTAATCAGTTTTAAACATTTAATGTGAATTATAGCAATTTTATAGTTGTATGTAATTTTATAGCTTGCTGCATTATGAGGAGGTGGGACAAAACATAACTGCACACTACTGTGTGCCTCATTCATAGCATAAACATACAGCCATCATAAAACTATGTTTTGCGTGGAAAATATTTTATTTATTCTAACTGTATATAATTTTATATAGGCTATGATTTAATTTAACTTTATGCAGAGAATTACATATATTCAAAACATTTTTAAAAATCTGTCTGGATAGATTTGGGATAATTAGTGGAATTTATAAATGATTAAATTAATTAAATCAAAATTAATTGTGATTTGTTTTGACAGTACTAAAAGAAACATTATTAACAAAAGTTCAACTTAAAGTATTTCCATAAAAATAATTTCTCTGTACAAGATATACACCTTCCAGCATTTGTCTGCTGTTTCTGCTACTGCAATTACCACCATCAACCTCGAAGAAGTTTCTTGAAAATTTTTATTATCTATAGCTGAAAAATAGTTACTATGATAAAAATTTTCTAATACAAATATTCCAAAACAATATTCCTGGACTGCTCTTATAATCACAAAAATAAAGTAAAAATAAGAAAAATGTGTGTATGTAAGTACAGGAAACAAGGAAGAAAGGCATTTCTCACATTTATAGCACTTTTTGAAGATGAAGTGTAGTGTGATATGTTAAAGGTTTAAAAAAGTATGTAAATTGATTTATGATTTTTTGTTTCATCTTTTTTTTGTTTCATTGTTTTTTAAGCAAAGAGGTTCCCACTATAGCAAATAGAGTTCTCAATGCTATAAATTAAATGAGTTTGCTTCGATGAACCAAAATAATTTAATTTATTTAAATCTACAGTTGAACTGTATGTAATAATTTTATTAAACCGAGTGTTTCTAAAATGGTGGGCTGGCTATATTTTTCAGATTCTACTTGTAAAACCAAACAAAGAATATCCTTTAGGGAAAATGGTAATTTCTCCTTCATTCTCCCCCTGTTCGCAATTTTGTTATTTTTATATAATAATTTATATCTCAAGTTCAGATATAATTTATATCTCAAGTTCAGATAGAGGAATCACATTAATATTTGGTAAGCATCTTGGTAAAAACATTTTAAAACTAGCAGAAAAATCAGAACTTAAATACCTTTGCAAATTACAAAATGGCGGCCATATTTATTTTTTAATCACTTATATCTACATAAATATTACTTTTATCAAAATTTATGTTATTTGCTAAAATATTAAGCATTTTATTTTGAACAAAATGACATTTTATTTTTTTAAATCGGTTAACAAATAGCCTAAATAGTTAAGGGAGAAAATTATTACTTAATTTGATATACTAGAATTACCAATAAATAAAAACAATTAATATTTCATCGAATTGAACATAAAGTGGAGGACATGAAAACAGACACATAATTGCATCAATTTTCTGCCATAACTTTGTTATTTGTTAACAGATTTTCAAAAATAAAATGTCATTTTGTTCAAAATAAAAAGCTTAATATTTTAGTGAATAACATAAATTTTTATAAAACTAATATTTATGGAGATATAACAGATTGAAAAATAAAAATGGCCACCATTTTGTAATTTGAGAAGGTATTTAAGTCCTGATTTTTTGCTAATTTTAAAAAGTAAATTTTAAGACCCTTATAAAATATTAATGTTATTCGTTTTTCCAAACTTGAGATACAAATTGTTATATAAAAATAACAAAATGGCAGACAGGTGGAGAACGAAGGAGAAAATACCATTTTCCATAAGGATATTTAGTTTAGTTTTACAAGTAGAATCTGAAAAAGTATAGCCAGCCCACCATTTTAGAAACACTCTGTATATTAATAAAATACATACAAGAACATACAAGTCCTTGTATGCAGGACATACAAGTAAATTACAAGATTAATTCTTTCAGCAAAGATATATTAAAATATTTGTGTACAGGTCCAAATTACAGACTGAAAAATATATTAAAAAGTTAAATTAATTGATAATAACCACAAAATATTAAATACATACTTAAAATGAAAAACTAAAATTTAAAAAGGATTTGAATGTAATAAATAGTACGTATGTTTAATATGCTTGAACAACAATTAACTTACTGGATGTAAACATAAACTTTCATTTACATTTTATACACTTCTTATGAAAACTAGGGCTGTTCAGAAAGTTCACGACCTGACAAAGAAAACAAAAGATTTTTTTTATTTTTCAATGTAGTCTTTTTGAAATTCTATACATTTGAACTAATGATTTTCCAAATTTTACCCTCAGTATAATGCGATTTTCTAACTCTGCGAAAATAAATGATTGGCTGAGCTTTGATCTTATCATTTGAAGTGAATCTTACTCCAGCAAGCCATTTCTTCAGGTTTGGGAAGAGAAAGTAATCACCGGGAGCTAATTATGGTGCATGTGAAAGCAATTCAAACCATAGGTCATGGAACATTAAAGCAACTTTAGATATCTGTACAGACGCATTATCTTGGTGAAAAAGAACTTCTTTTTGGCCAGATGAATCTGAATAGAAACCTTCAATTGGTCAAGTAATGAAGAGTAACACTCCCCCCAGGGGGGGGGGGGGTAGTCCTGCCTTTTTCTAGGTAGTCTATGAGTACCATACAAAGAGAATCCCAAAGAACCATAGACATGAAGATGGAACCATATTCTCTTTCTTTGGTGTACTTTCACCTGCTCCTACCACTGTTTGGTCCTGGTGAGCAAGATGGATTCATTCTTCATCTGCTGGCATACAACATTAAAAAATTCTGCAATTAATACCCTAACAAACGTGACCCCTATCAAGCAGAAAGCTTTTACATATGAAAACATTGAGTAAAATAAAGTGAACATAGTCTATCAAGATGTTTACAATTTTGTAATACATATCTGTCTATCTATGCCTTATGTTTTCATACCTTCAATCATGTGATCATCTAATATGGTAATGTGGAATTTTGTGATGATTTCTTCAGTCATACTGGTTTTTGGGTGACCTGAGTGTTCATCATCTTAAATGTATATACAATCACATTTAAATTCAGCAGCCATTGGAAACATTTTACCATTGAAAATAAATGGCATGAATCCTTTCAGGTGAAATCTAATTTTTATTGTATGTCTGCTGGAGTGAAACCTTTTAAAACAAAGTACGTTTTAACGGCTTGAACTACAATTTTAACCATATTCAGAAAATGTTAAAATTTGTTTGCTTTACTAGACTGCTACAAGTAAGCAATTAAATGCAAGTGTCTGAAACTTTGCAGCACGTCATCTAATGGATCATACCTTTTTTTTCTCTTTCTGTTTAGCCTCCAGAACCATCGTCAGGTATTACTTCAGAGGATGAATGAGGATGATATGTTGTACGAGTGTAAATGAAGTGTAGTCTTGTACAGTCTCAAGAACAACCATTTCTGAGATGTGAGGTTAATTGAAACCCAACCACCAAAGAACACCGGTATCCACGATCTAGTATTCAAATCCATATAAAAGTAACTGCCATGGATCACACCTGACAAATATCATATTTATTTGATCATACTTGCACCGCCTCTACATCAGGTCACAATTTTTCCGAACTACTCTCATAGATGTGTTTGATATTAAGAACACTGAACATATTAAGACTGAGAATTATCAAAATCATAACAAAACATCTCTGTATGAAAAATGAAAGTTCTAAAAAGTAGGTTATCATTAACAGTATATAAAGAATAAATAAGTTACAAGAAAATACAGCTGTTTTTGATTTAGTAGGTTTTCATAAAAAATTACATTATTAAAACTTAAGTACTGTGACCCCAATTAATAGAAATCTCACTATATTTAATAGACTACAAGTATCTCCAAATTCTTACAGCTTTGTTTAGATTAAGAAATTATAGATCAATTTAATATTATTCAAATTTACCTGGATTATAACGATCCTGACAAGTTAAAAAACCACCATGTTTGCAAAGAGTATTTGATCCCCAACGATCATTCACTACAACATTATCTTGCACCGGACTCTCATTATACAGCCATGCTAGAAATTCCTTAGATTTCCAGTAACTATCCAGAGCTTCCCATTCACCATCCGACCATATTATATCAGGTTTATACTTATTAACCTACAATTACAGCATACATAATATTAGAGGATATTTTTTTGAATAATGGATAAACCTTGCAAATGGAATTATATAAGGAAATGAAGAACTACGAAAAAAAAGCAATATAAAAGAAGCATTAGTAATATAATGTAAAGTGCATATTTCGAGCCTAAGTACAAATTACCGATACTGATTTTTTTTTTAATGCATGGAATTTAACACTGGCTGATACCTTTAGTAAAGTAATGAAACGGTCAAGAAATAAGTTTAATCATTAACATGCAATGATGCATTGAACATTCAACCATTTGCTGTCTGTGATGGTTTAATTAGTGTAATTAAACTTCACTCATATGATGATTGAAAATTTAAAATTTTGTTATTTTTCTTACATCTTCTGTACATTTCAACGGCTATCCTGTATGGATCAGATCGTTAGAATTAATAAAGATGTGCTGATGTACTGAAAAAAAGCATGTGATCTAACAAGTCCTCTAAAAGTATATGATTAATTCACTAGCACTCGGTAGAACAAACTTTTAGCAGAGGGTAAGAGTTTCCCCAAATTTGTCTAGTTGTAATTTTTTCTTTTGGGGCTATTTGAAGGATAGAGTTTATGTGTTAAATCTCCAAACTGTCGATGAACTGAAGGCGAACATTTAACAAGAAATCGATGCCAATGATAAGTTTTACAATAGGCCATTCCCAATATGATTACTAAAGCACAAAAGTACTTCGCTCCACAGGACAGTCATTTTGAACATCTTTTGCAAAAATATGGATACAAATATACAAAAAGTTAATTAATCTTTTCATTTCATTCATAAAATCTGTGGCCCTACAGTGAGATCTTAACAGTAGTTACTAATTCAGTTATAAAGTTGGGCCTTTTATTATTATTCAGGGTTAAAAATTAACACTTTTGTTAATTTTTTTTCAAATTACTCATTTTTTAAAAAGAAGCTATTCATTATTTTTAAGACAGTAAAACAATAATGAACTGTCATTTTTAATAAATTTACTAATTTTCATTATCCTAGAATAAAGTTTTAAAAAATAATAGCGCAGATTTAAAAAAAAAAAAAAAAAAATTATAATACTTGTTAATGATTAATGATTAACAAAGAAGCAAAGTTTTTAAGAAGTCTAAAAACATAACAAGGAATGTTATTACATTCATTTCTTATCATCAGTTCAAGTAATTGTAGAAGCATACATGTTTATAGAAAATAATAGTTTAATTATACCATACGTTATAAACATTAAAAATTTTACTTATATCAACTTTCACAATAAATAACAGAAATATCCATTAAAAATAATCATTTAATTATGTTAATTTTTTTTTTTAGTTTGTTTTAACAAAAAAAAAAAAAATATTGTAAAAAGACAGGCATGCAAAATAGAAGCATTTACAAAAAGTTTCATTATGTAAAAAATATTTTCATCCAGGAATCAACAACCAGCACAACGAAAAAACTATGGCAAAATAGTAAAAACCTTATGGATACATATGAGTAAGAAACAAAATATGGACTAATCTATGTTTTTTTTCTATTAATATTTAACTAAAAGAAAGAATAATTATATAAAAAAATGTATGACAAAAATAAACAAACAAAAAACATAAATACTGTAGCAAAAATGTTTAATTTTTCACTTTCAGGCCTATAAGGATGATGAAATTGGAAAAATTATAATTACATAATTATCAACAATATGTACTAAACATACATGCAAAAACACAAATGATAGTAATTCTGGTAATCTTTTACAAAACATATAATTATAATGTAATAATTTATATTAATATTGAAGGAAGTCGGTGTGTTACATGATCTTTTTCTACTGATGAACAAAAATCTACAAATTCAAAAAATGTAAACATGTTGCAAACATATAAAAAATAACATAAGAAACTTAGTTAGAAGTATAAGAGCACAGTAGCAATAAGAAAAAACCTAGTCCAAATATTTTATAATGTTTGGCTTTTCCATTATTCATTATTTTTTAAATGTTCAGTTTTTATTGTTTTAAGAAATTTGTTAAATTATTTACATTACAAAGTTATTTTCTTTATCTATAGCAAGCTGATGATTTGCCATAACACTGTTAATTTCCCTCAATTCAATTTAACTTTGAGATCTTTTAATTCTGTATAAAATAGTAACCATTTTACGTAAAAATTCAGTCTTTTAAAACAGATATAATTTTATCACTCAGCCAACCTCCATGCCCAAGAGGTAGTGGCTCAGTTTTTCATTAAGAAGGTGCAAGTTTCAATTCCTGGTCAGGCACTGTATATTTTGGACATTGCAAAATTTCCATGCACAAGCTTCAAGCATGTAGCGTTAAAGTTATTTAACATAACCTCACTTATTTTATTTACATATATTATAATACATATTACATATTTTTATAACATAAACAGAATATATTTGCTGGGTCAGATATCCTGCAGACTTAAGAAATTATTGATTTCTGTTACTTATCTATCAAAACATCGGTTTGAAATAAGGTTGCTAGTATATGAGTGTAGCTTGTAGCTTAGCGCTTGTTGAATAGTTGGTCCCAATTTTTAATTGTAATTTAGACTAAAAATTTAACTTTATTTTATAAAGTTATTATCAATTAGATCGAATTAACAGTACTCTATAAAAAAAACAGACAGTGTAAATGCAAATATGTGTTCAAGACGTAATATGAAATTACAAAAACCAATTCAGCCTCATCAGGATGTCTGTCTACCTGATAAGCACCTCAGCCTAGGATGGGTTTTTTAAAACCACTGTATACAAAAGAAGTAAGAAGATAAATGAATGAGTACATCACTCCCTCAAAAAAAAGAATCATTAAACAAGTCAAATAGTCCAAAATGAGGGTTTCAAGGTCCTCTTCAAAAAGATAATTCCTATCCTGTATACAATCTGTTGAGAATGGGAAATCTTTACCCAGGCTAGGAGCAGCACTTTAACGAATAATAATTTCACAATGACCAGCTGAAACTCCAGATACTAAAGACCTGCCAGAGAGGAGATATCCTTAAGGAGAACTCATTCATCCTTAGAAAAACAACCATATCTAAAAAAATTTGTACTTCTACATTATTATCAGAAAAATTAAATAACTTACTAATTCTTTCATTTCTGGTATTATTTTATTATTAACAAATAATTGAGTGGTAAAATTATTGTTCTTATCTTCCAAATACAGAGGATTAAACCATTCAAATAATGAGTGATATAATCCAAAATGTAATCCAGCTTCACGTACTGCAGTAGATAGTTCACCTATTGAATACAAAACATTTAAAATAAAAGAATTAACATAAAAATTACTAAAATAAATAAAACATTTACCTAAAAATAGAAAAAAGCTGGAAAAGAATTGCACTTCTTTCCCAGCTTTGCCCATCACAGACTTTAAACAAATATGCCATTTGGGTTCTGTTTGAGCCCCCTTGTCTGACAGATGCCTATAATTCACAGTAATGATATTAATTTTATTGTAATATTGATTTTTAAAGACATGAAATTTAAATAAATAAATTTTTAATTTAACTGGGTCATATTTTGCTCCTTTTGCATGATAAGAGATCCAGAATTCTTAAAATTATTTATTATACCACTGTATGACTCCTTTATAAGGAAATGTTTAAACTAAACTTTGTGCTTTAATATAAAATTTGTTTTGATATTAAAAGAAAACTAATAAATGTACAATTGGGTACCACCTTTTACCTACTTGCCTGTAGAGGCCTAAAACTTAATACAAATAAAATCACTTGCACACAAACATTTTGGATTAATTTGATACAGCTGGTTTAAAAATAAGCAAAACCTAAAAAACAATTTATAAAAATAAATATTTTTTCTAACTTTCATGAGTTTTAAGTAATCATTTAGGAAATATACAATGAAAATTTTAAAACAATTAAACTAATTATATCTCCACTCCTCAAGTCTGACTTAAAACTTCAGTACTTCGTACTGCTGTACTGAATTTTAAATTTTTATGATGCCCACAACTCTTGAAATTTTAAAATGGTGTTAAATACCCAAGCCTCTTGTCAGATAAGTTAAAAATGTAACGTGATCAATAATGCCCCAAATATAGAAATATTTGAGCTAAATATATTTTTAACATTCAAGCAGTCCAGAAACACAGTGTTTCAAAATGAATATCGGGATTTTAAAGCTATGTAATATTTCTCAAGTTTCATGTACATTGATTAACTATACATGAAATGAACGAGCAACTTAGACAGAAAGCATTCTATGTTTTGCAGTTTGGAAGTGTGGTGAATCTGTAATTAAACATTCAACATGCGTTCTGTCTGAAGTTTCGTTGACTATAATATTAGTAGATGGTATAAACAATTTGAAACTACTGGCTGTATTTGTAAATGACGATAAAGTGTGTCTGAACATAATGTTGAACATGCAAGTCTTTTTTTTTTTTTGCGTAGTTCTACGAAATCTTTTAACTGCAATACGAATTACAGAACTTTATTTGGCAACAATATGGTGTGCCTCCTCACTGGGATAACACTGTACATGACTGGTTGAATGAAATTCTCCCTGACCACTGGATTGGTCACTGGGGACCAGATGATGAGCTTGTTTGCTGTGGCCCCCCACATTCACCCGATGTGACCCTGTGCAATTTTTTTTCTTTGGGGGTTTATAAAAGATCACGTGTATGTGACATGGTTACCGGCTGAACTACCTGAGTTGAGACACAACATTGAAGCATAAATTGCAGCAATTATTCCAGACTTGCAAATTAAAGTATGGGATGACCACTCCTAACGGCTGGATATGTGATGAATAATGCTCACACTGAACGCAGGAAAAACTGATTGAGTTGCTCTTTCGTTTTAAGTTTAATTTATCAATATAAGTAAAACTTAATATTTTACATAACTTTAAAACCCAGATATTTATTTTGAAACACAAGGTATTTAACAAAATACCTGCCAACATACATGTGCATGTATTGTATGTATGTATGTATGTATGTACAGACATTCTTTCAGGATTTTCCATGGGTTTGTTTGTGTTTCTCAATTACTGGGGCATTATGAAATATTAGCGAAAATACTTTCACTTTTAACCAGCATTTCTCAACCTTTCAGTATTTGCGACCCAATTTTCAATCATAATTTCACGCCCCCATCTCATACAATAACAATGTATACAATAATAATCTATTTTGAATATTTTGACGCTAAAGCTACACTACGACCTTAAATATAAACCCTACAAATTACAAAGAATAAGTAAATTTATTGGTATTTGGCAACACCAATCTGCTACACTGACAAAACCATAATCGATGCCTCTCTATTGCTCTGTTTTACGCAAAGGTGTATAAATGCTGCAACTCGTTCAGTTCCAACTAGTCTCAGTCGAGTCGAACCTTCTACCCTATTTCTAATGCTATCAAATATATCATGAATGTGTATGTTGTAATTAGCATGTTAATTCCCATTCACAATATTAAATACTCACGGCAATAGATTTATACAGAATCATGGATACATTTTTAAGCAGACGTAAGCAAGCATTACACGATAGTGAAGCATCAACAAGTGCACAGACGAGCACTGGTTCCGAAAATGAAATCAAGAAAATATTCTCAAGAATACTTAAATTTTGGGTTTACCAGTACTGAGGCAAATAAATAAGAAAGGCCCCTTTGTATCAACTGCTCAAGAATTTTGACAGCAGACAGCATGAAACCTAATAAACAAAACGACATTTGGAAATGCTTCATAGTGAGTACATTAACAAACCCCGAGAATTCCTCGAATTAGAATTAAAATCATGTGAAAAGCAAATATAATTTTTAATAAAACTTTGTCTGTGAATGAAAAAGCTTTACTTGCCTCTTACAAAGTTTCATATAAATAGCCAGATGTAAAAAGCCTCACACAATTGTTAAAGAGCTTATTTTGCCAGCTGCAATTGAGAGTATAGAAACTATGTTTGGATATAATTTTGCGAAACAATTGCAGTTCATACCTCTATCAAATGATACTGTTGCCCATTGAATTGGTGATATAGCTGATGATGTATAGCATCAGCTTTTCACAAAACAGTGTGATAAATTGTTTTCAATTCAGCTTGATGAGGCAACAGAGCAATAAAGATGCTCATTGCATTGCCTATGTTTGATTTTGTGATATTATGTCAGCAGCAGAAGAACTATTTTTCTGCAAACCAATTGAACTCAAAGCAACAGCGCTTGCATTAATTGCTATTTTAAATGATTTTATAAACGAAGCAAACATAGAGTAGAAGAATTGCATCAGAACATGCACTGATGATGCTCATTCAGTGTCTGAAAGATTCCGAAGTACACAAGCATTAGTGGAACAAAAATCTCCACAATGTCTGGACACATTGCATGATCCACAGAGAAGCTCTAGCTTCCAAAGAAATGAGTCCTGATCTGAATATTGTGCGACGATGGTTGTAACCATAGCAAATTAAACAAAAATGAGACCCCTAAAATCAATAATCTTTTCTGCACTCTGCAAAAACATGGGTGTAATACATTCAGTGTTACTATTTTATTGCGAGGAAAGATGGTTATCACATGGGAAATTTTTGCAATGTGTCTATGAATTAAAAGATGAAATCGCCATTTTTCTGGAAGAGAAAAACCAACCGGAAGCCGGAAAGTTTCGAGATGGTTTCTTTGTGATGGAATTGATCTACTTGGTCAACATATTCGAGAAATTAAATACCTTGAATCTTCAACCCCAAGGAGCAAATACACATATGTTGGATACGAGCAATAAAGTTAATGCTTTCTGTAGAAAACTGGAAGCAGAAATTTAAAGCAAAAAAAAACCTAGAAATGTTTGCAATTGTAGATGAATGTGTTAAAACTTACAAGGCTGAAGAACAACATGTGAAAGTTGTTTTTGTAATCACTGAAAATCATTTAGCCATGCTGGCAAAGAATTTAAAAAAGCATTTACTTGCTGATGACAACTTTGTAGTAAGTTACGAGTGGGTTAGGGATCCATTTCAAAATACTCCCGAAGGGCTCTCTACTGCCAACGAAGAAATCTTCACAGACTTCACAACAAATGGCAAAATCAAAAAACAATTTAGCAATAAATCACTCTTTGAATTTTGGGCAGGGGTATGTTGAGTTTTCTGCACTGAAAACAAGAGCATTTCATATACTATTACCATTTTCAACATCCTACCTTTGCAAAACCAGATTTTCCGCAGTGGCTGCTTTGAAGAAAAAATATAATAATAATATAATAATATCTCAGCTAAATATAGAAAAAGAACTCAGCGTGTCTTTTTTCGAAGGAAGGTTTGATACCTTCTTCAAAAAACTTAGCTTTGCAAGACAGGGCCAAGGGAGTCACTAATAATTATTAAACTTGTTTTTAATTTAGTATTGATAAGTTAATTATTAAATACACTGTGCAGTACTGATACAATCCTATTTATAAGTGTATTATATCAGTGTAAATGTGTACTTTATTATTTATTTTGTCAGAATGTATTTCATTTTGCTTTCCTTTCCGTAAATTAATATATTTTTTAATAATATTTTCTTTTTGATATGCTCACGCTCTCCATTTAGTGTTATCATGTTCCTCTAGAGGGATTCACACCACAGGTTGAGAAACACTGCCTTATAATTACAGCTGCTGCAGCAATTCAACAGCTACTGCTGGTAAAATAAAAATTATAACCTTGATTTTACATAGAATTTTAACTTGATTATTTGCTCACCAATTAGATCTCTGTGGGGTCCAACATCAACAGAATTCCAACTAAAGGAATATTTGGATGGCCACATAGCATAACCTTCATGATGTTTACTAGTGAAAATAACATATCTATAGAAAAACACAAAGAAAAAAATGAGCTAAATTTCACATATGAAAAAATTTAATTATACTCAAATTCAAATACACACATACATAACTAATCAAGAATTACAGATGGAATGCAGGAAAACAACAACATTCACAATCTATAAAGATTTAGTTCACTTAATGCCTAAGAAGAAACTTACAACTCAGTTTAACTGTAAATACACAAAATTTTGTAAAATACATGCAAGCAAAAAACTTTCATAACAATGACACGATAAAACAAGATTTGAATTTTTATAAGATTGAAAAATAATGAAATAAAATTGATAGAAGTTAAACTTAAATAAACTGATAGAAGTTGATCAAAATATATAAAACAAATTTGCAAGAAAATAATTTCAACCATTGAAATTTTTAATAAATTAAAGCCAATAAGGAGAGAAGTGAGTTTAAATGCATGGTTATTTATATCTTATCATTTGTTCAATTCATTTCCAAAATCTGTATAAAACTTATATTTTTTTATGGAAAATATTACACTTCAACTATTGCTATTAATACTTTTATAATTAAAAGGCAATTTGAAATTAATGAATCCACAACATATTAAGACTGAATATCCACATATGAAAACTTTTACAGTGAAATTTATTTGTAAAAAACTACAACAAATGTAATAATACTACAAATATATGTACATTACAAAATTTCAAGAAAGCTTACAGCTCAATTGACGGGAAATCATTATTCAACATACTAAAAGAATTTGGTTTAGAAGAAAAAATACTAAATCTTGTAAAGCAAACACCCACTCAAAATCAAAAGTAAAATTCAAAGGAGAAATCTTGAAACCATTTGAAATCAAATCAGAATTAGACATAAGGATGAACTATCCCCACTTCTTTTCAATGCATTCTTGGAGAAGGTCATGAGCGTAGAAAAGATTTTGAAGAAAAAGGACTTAAAAAAGGGTAAACGAGATTATGCAAAAGAGAATATGAACATAGATTACTTTGCAGATGACCTTGCATCCCTAGTAGAAGATACAGAAACACAGAAGAACTGATATCCTGCAAGGAAACAGAGAAAAATCAGCACTACAGCTATACTTTGAAAGAACTAAATGCCTAACCAATACAAAACAAGCACCCAAATATCTAGATTCAAAATTTGAGAAAATCAAAAAAACAGAAAAACTAAAAAAAAAAACAGCTTACACCTTGACAGAATGTATACAACAAAAAATGAAGATATAAGTCAGGTAACATTGCTTACTACACCACAGTAAAATGCAGAATGCATAATATTGAATCAGGGAGAAGTGGAGAAAATAGAAATTAGTGAGAGAAGGATACTAAGATACTTGGACCAAAGGAAAATGGATGACGGTTGGAAAATGTGGAAAAATAATGAACTCTACCTCAAAACAGACAGCTCAAAGATGAAAATAAAGACTAGTCTTTTATGAACATTTAACAAGAATAAACCCATACTAAGAAGATTTTTGATAAATGTAATGAAGACAAAACTAACAACAGAGGAGTTTCAAACAAATTAAAGAAGACGTCAGAATTGAAGGTATAAAACATATTGACTAGAGAACAGAAATGTACTCAGGAAGAAGGTACAAAGACTATGAATAGATCCAGAAAGCATGAGTATAGTAATAAGAAATGATTAGAAGAGAGAAAGAAACAACACCACTTAAAAATGAAGACAAGTTGGAATAGGAGACTGACAAGTGATGTTCCCAAATAAAAAAAAAAAAAAATAAAAAAATAAATGGATTTATCTTATTGTTTGGGTCCAATCATTTTGCACTTAAAAAAAATAATATAAACTTATAAAAAAAGAATATTATTCTGAAAAAGAAAAAAATATGTATACATATATACAAACAACATAATTTATCCTGTCACTTCCCAACCCCGTAGGGGAAGGACACCCACCTTGTGACGTTACTGGTCGCCACACCACCCCCTCGATTCCAAGCCCTGAGGGGCTTTACCAGAGGTCGTCCTTAGACCCTCTAACTGATTACATAACACAGTCATCAGCCAGGCCTCGGTTGGGATGCCACCGATGTAAATCCCTCAGCAGAAATTTGCATCAGTAAATACATATCAAATTTCGCCCTCACATAGTCCTCAAATAAACATCTTCACATCCTACCTAACATGATTCCCTCAAACTAACTAACTGAAACCGCAGAAGCGTGAACCCCGCACCTAGTGCAGATTTGACAACACCGTTCGTGACTGTGAATGCCTCAGAAAACGAACGTGGTTAAAGTTAAATCAGTGTTACACTCATAACAACCAAAATTGTGTTTTACATAACATAGAAATTCAGACCTACACCCAAATAAATCGACCAGTTTAGGTCACCTAACAAGGGGAACGCAACCTCATTCCGGTCCGTGCAGGAGCCGGGGGACAAACCCTGCACCCCCACCCGGTCCCATCATGGAGTCTCGCGTGGCATTACCAAGTCACGATCAGGACCACCACCGGTGGAGGGAAGCCACGCCCCCGGTCACACAGGTTAACATACCCCGGCAGCGCAGCCACCCCCACCAGCGGGAGCTCCAAATCGAATCACAAACAATACCAATATAACCGTGGCACGATGCCAATGCGCCTACTTACAACCAATCTAATGCCTAAGCCGGAACCCTAGCCACCCGGGATCCTATCACGATCGAGTACCTCGATCAAACTTCCTCTGCAGACCTACACAACGCAAGGACGCGAAGAAAACCAGACACTATAGACCAATCTTCGTGGATCATTCAATTGATACGGAGATCCAGAAAGGAATGTATTCTCTCAAGTTCCCTAACAGCTCGTGAATGTCGACCTCATATTGGGGACAGATGTAGAGGACGTGGTCCACTGTATTATCAGTCCCGCAATCCGGGCACTGACTCAAACCCACCAAATGAAACCTAGCCAAACTCCCCTGAAAGGCACTATGCCTGGAGAGAAACTGTGATATACTGATTGGGGGAGACCCATCTAATCGCACCTAAATTAGACACTATAGGGAATATATCATGCGCTACACGCATGATATATTTCCGAATCCCCTACAGACGCAAGGCCCCGGTCTTCAATCTCTTGCTTTCGTTCTGACGTCAATAGGTTATTTACCTTGGAAATGTTTGCTTCCTTATGCTCATCAGCCAAGATTGGTTTGACTCCGGCTATAACACAGACTGCCTTACACAAGACTGCTTCATTGCTGTCAGATTCCGGGACCACCAACCAGATATACGTTCCCGGCCAGTACCTCTAGAAACGGCAGCTTCAACCGCCGCCACCAATGCAGAAGTGAAATTTTCTGCTAGGAACTAATCCCTTGCCGGTCTCTTTAATGTTCCTGAAGTTAAGATCTTTTCGGTCACCCCGAGGGGGAACCTGGAGGTCTTTCTTCAGCTGACTGCTGGACACAGTCGAGCCCTCCGCCCTATGAACAAATGCACCCTCAGGTTTCTTACAGGACTGGCTAGTTTCATGTCTGCACCTGACCACCTCAGCATACTTACGTGGTTTTATTGGGGCCAGGTCCGGTTTCTGGGCTACTGTTATTTCTTTAGGCTTTGAGGCAAGATTTTTGAAGTCCTTGACGAGAGCTGCAACAGCCGCTCAGAAGAATTCAAGCCGAGGCAATAATCTTTTCTTGGTAGCTGCACTAGTACATTTGGGGTTAGATAAATAGGAAGACAAGCCACTCAGTTCCACCAAAACATCACGAGCCAATGAAGCAGAACTGCCAGGCCTGCCCCCGGCTTGCAAGACTCTTCAGTAAGTGGGTTCATACCCTCCTGGGTGGTCATCCCTATATCTACTTCTGAACTATCATTGTCGGAACCAATGTTCGAAGAGGTCGAAGGAAAAAGCTCCGGCCCTCTCCTCTGGCTAGGCTTCTTACCTACCTCATTAACATCTGTCATAGTCGGAGATGCCCTGATCTACCAGTACACGAACAAAATGCGCACTGTATTCCTTCTATTATAGATATTGTGCATAAGCCCACAAGCATGACGAGCCACGGGCAGCTAAAGACCTTCTGTATTCTTCTGTCACTCTTTGCACCTCTTCGCCGCTACTGGATCAAATGTGTGAAATCAAAGATCAACTCACAGTTACAGATTACGGCTCGCGCTCTTTTAGAGCGCAAGCAGGACTAAGGGTAAAGGCCCCTTTGCTCGTAACAGGGACTTGCGACCAGGAGTCGTTGCCACTCTTTTCGCCGCAATGAGGCAGGTGCTCGAACAAATCATGCGCCAAAATATCTGAATCCCCGTGAAAAGGGGTATGAATCGTCTAACAATTAGGGCGAAAAACCATTGTAACAGTTCTCAGACAGCAAGATTGTGAAACTGGGGAAGGTATACACTCAACCACCATAAAAAGACTTTATACAACGCAATCTCTGTTAGTGAAAAGAGACCAGAGATATTTATCCTGTTACTGCAAAGATGTAGATTGGACCAGAGAAGTCCAATCTACATCATTGGCTGGTATTATTTCTAAGCTGTGGTTTGACTTGAATCTCCTTACATGACAGCTGGACCGCAAAAAGTGATGAAAAACTCTTAGAAAACTTAAGGAGTAGCAAAAATATTAATCATCAAATTATCATATTTAAAATAAAAATTATTTTTCATAAATAAAAGTAGGGAAGAGATCAATTTACTTAAAATGAAGAAAAATTTATTTTTAGATGATTTAACATGCTGATGATGGACCATCATAAAGTATAGTAATAATAATAATAATAGTGAAGTACAGAATTTAATTCTTAACAACAATTCAGAAACCCAGAACATAGAGAATCTTTTGGTCTGATGCCTCTGGTAATGATCTAAACATCGATATGAAAATAAAAATGCCTGCTATTAATATTTTTATCATATGAAAACAATTTTCCTTATGAAATTTGAACGATAAAATTTGTCCAGTATTTATTAAGATGAGATTAAAAGTTTAGAATAAAAGTTAAATAAAATCTTAATTGTAATTAATTGATTGAGGAAATAAGGCATAAAACTACCTGTAGAAAGGTATTACTCAGGAAGTTAAGCAGAGGGAAGATAAGATTATCTCCGTTTCTCCTCCAGATCAGAAAATGAAGATCCAACAAAAGAAAAAACTACAAATTAAAAATTAACTTTATAATCTGCAAGTATAGAACCTATAAGAAATAGCAAACTCAAATTTTGAAAATCAGTAAACAGATTCATGAGTTGGAAGGATTTAAAAATGTTAATAGAAACAAAGAGTTATACAGTATAACATAAGTTATATTGAAGAAGCTAACACTGATCTCTGTACTTTTTAGTTGCAAATCAACATCTATTGAAATAAAATCAAAAAATAAGTAAAATTATTAAAAATAATAAAGAGGGAAGGTCAACCAAAATGAGATACTACAAATAATAAAAAGTAATAACATCAACAATATTTTAAGGTAATATTGATTGTAATAATACTGAATGATAAAAAATTACAGCTGAAATCAAAACCTCTGAATCTGATAGGTTCTTCATGAACCTTGTCATATCAACATAAACACTCCCTTGAATGTAAACATTATTCATTACTGTTTTGAATTAGACCTATTTCATTCTTTCTTGCTTTTGACTTAGTAACTGGGCCTGGGCATGGATGATCACTAAATTTACGAATTGTATGTAAAAAAAAAGGAAACAATTTGTCAAATTCTACGCATACCAATTTGATCAATTTCATGCATACATTTTTCACAGTAAAATTTCTCAAAATAACTGATTAATATTAGCCAATTCAACAAATGCTCAGATAACAATATTTTAGAACAATTTCCTCCCTCTATGAATCATGAGACCTTGCCGATGGTGAGGGAGCTTGAGTGCTCAGTGATACAGAGTAGCTGGACCAAAGGTGCAACCATATCGGAGAGGTATCTGTTGAGAGCCAGACTAAGCAATGATTCTTGAAAGAGGGCAGCAGCTGTTTTAGTAGTTGTTAAGGGCGTATGTCAGGACTTAAATGGCCATATCAACATCACTCAATGTTCTGAGTACTGCGCAGCTGAAAGCAATGGAAAACTACAGCTGCTTTTTTTCCAAGAAAATGTAACACTCTGCATTTTCATGTAAAAAGGATGGAGGCACCTTCCTTGGTAAAATATTTTGGAGGTAAAATAGTTCCTCGTTTGGATTTCTGGATGGGGACTACTAAGGAAGAGATCACCAGAAAATTAAAAAATAACATTCTATGAGTCGGAGCTTGGAATGTTATAAGTCTGCAAAAGGTTGGTAGGTTAGAAAATGGGTGGAAATGGATAGATTAAATGTAGGTATAGTAGGAATTAGCAAGGTTTGGTGGGAAGAAGAAAACAACTTTTGGTTAGGTGATTTTAGAATAATTAACTCAGCTTCAAATAATGGGCAGGCAGGAGTAGGTTTCGCAATGAACAAGAAGATAGGGAAGAGAGCACAGTATTTCAAAATGCATAGCGATAGAATCATTGTAATAAGAAAAAAATCAAAAACAGACAATGATTGTTAACGTCTATATGCCTACAAGTGCCCATAATGATGATGATGAGATAGCGTGTGTATGTGAAGAAATTGAAGAGGTAATTAAACACATAGAAGGGGATGAAAATTTAATAATAGTTGGAGATTGGAATTCAAGCACTGTAAAAGGGAAGGAAGGAAATACTGTGAGTGAATATGGGCTGGGCAAAAGGAATGAAAGAGGGGACTAACTTATAGAGTTTTGCACGAAGTATAATTTAGTAATTGCCAACATCCAGTTTAAAAATCATAATAGAAGCATATACACATGGAAAAAGCCAGGCGATACTGCAAAGTATTAGATAGATTATATCATGGTTAAGCAAAGATTTAATAATAAATTCATTAACTGTAAAACTAACCCTGGAGCAGACATTGATAGCCACCATAATTTAGTGATAATGAAATGTAGACTGGGGTTTAAAAACCTGAAGAAAAGATGTCAGATGAATCGGTGGAATTTAGAGAAGCTTGAGGAAGAGGAGGTAAAGAAGATTTTTGAGGAGGACATTACAAGCGATCTCACTAAAAAAGATAAGGTAGAAAATGTAGAAGAATGGAAGAATGCTAAAAAGGAAATTCTTAAATCAGCAGTAGAGAACTTACGCGGAACAAAGAGAATTGGTAGAAAACCTTGGTAATCAGAGGATATATTACAGCTGATGGATGAACTTAGAAAATACAAGACTGCTAGTGATGAAGAAAGTAAAATAAACTATCAACAATTAAGAAATACTATAAACAGGATGTGCAAAAACAAGTGAAAGACGAGTGGATTAAAGAAAAGTGTTCAGAAGTGGAGAGAGAAATGATCATTGGTAAAATAGACAGAGCATACAGGAAAGTTAAGGAAAATTTTGTGGTACATAAACTGAAATCTAATAATGTGTTAAACAAAGATGGTACACCGATTTATAATAAGAAAGGAAAGGTTGATAGGTGGGTGAAATATATTGAAGAGTTATACGAAGGAAATGAATTAGAAAATGGTGTTACAGAGGAAGAAGAGGATGAAAGGGGAGAAACAATACTGAGATATGAATTTAAGAGAGCATTAAAAGATTTGAATGGCAGAAAGGATCCTGGAATAGACGATATACCTGCAGAATTACTGCACAGTGTAGGTGAGGAAGAGATAGATAGATTATACAAACTAGTGTGTAATGTTTAGGAAAAAGAGAAAGTTCCATTAGACTTCAAAAAGAGTGTTATAGTCATGATGCCAAAGAGAAAGCAGGAGCAGATAAATGTGAAGAATACAGAACAATTAGCTTAACCAGTCATGCATCAAAAATCTTAACTAGAATTCTGTACAGAAGGATTGAGAGGAGAGTGGAAGAAGTGTTAAGAGAATACCAATCTGGTTTAAGGAAAATTATAACCTACTTGGCTTTATAGACCTAGAAAAAGCATTCTATAACACAGATGAATAGAATGTTCAGCATTTTAAAAAAATTAGGGTTCAAGAGATAGAAGAACAACTGCTAACATTTACAGGAACCAAACAGCAACAGTAACAATTGAAGAACATAAGAAAGAAGCCGTAATAAAAAAGGGAGTCTGACAAGGATGTTCCCTATACCCATTACTTTCTAATCTTTACACAGAACTAGTTGTTCATGATGTTAAAGAACAATTTAGATCTGAAGAAACAGTACAAGGTGACAAGATAAAGATGCTACAATTTGATGATATAGTAATTCTAGCTGAGAGTAAATATGATTTAGAAGAAACAATGAATGCAGTAACTACCACATGAAAATAAACAAGAAAAAATGAAAGTAACGAAATGTAGTAGAAATAATGTTGATGGACCGCTGAATATAAAAATAGGAAGAGAAAATATTATGGAGGTAGAAGAATTTTGTTATTTGGGAAGTAAAATTACTAAAGATGGATGAAACAGGAGCGATATAAAATGCTGAATAGCACAAGCAAAACAAGCCTTCAGTCAGAAATATGATTTGTTTACATCATAAATTAATTTAAACATCAGGAAAAATTTTTGAAAGTATATGTTTGGAGCTTTATATGGAAGTGAAACTTCGATGATCAGAGTACCTGAGAAGAAAATATTAGAAGATTTTGAAATGCAGTGCTATAGAAGAATGTTAAAAATCAGATGGGTTGATAAAGTGACAAATGAAGAGGTGTTATGGCAAATTGATGAAGAAAGAAGTATTTGGAAAAATACAGTTAAAAGAAGAGAAAGAAATAGGCATCCTGGAATAGTCGCTTTAATATTGCAGGGGCAGGTAGAAGGGAAAAATTGTGCAGGCAGGCAACGTTTGGATTATGTAAAACAAATTGTTAGGGATGTAGGATGTAGCGGGTATAACGAAATGAAATGACTGGCACTAAAATTTTACAGATTTTTTGAATGTCAGAATTTGTTTTTGATGTGCAACAACAACCAGGAAAGGAAGGCTTGCCACTTGTCACTTATCTTCCTTTTACATTTTTTAACCAATTGAAACCATGAGTACATGACAGAAACTCACCACAAAAAACTTTCTTCAGCAAATGCTATATTTCAATAACAGAATTTCATATTAACTCTCTACTATATATAAGCATTTTAACATTTTCCTGAGAAGTCAGATGTAAGTCCACTTTGAACAAAGATTAGTATTGAAATACTGGTCATACACATTTGAAAATTAAGTAATAGAGGGAAGGGAGAACAAATATCAATGCCCCATCCTGTTTACTGTTGCTGAAGTCTCAGGAAAACAAAAAAAAAAAAAATCACTTTGGGTATTTTATAGCTAGAACTTGATATTATCTATAAGAATATGTTCGTCTCCTTTTCACACATTATTAATATGATTTGTATTGCATTATTTATGCACATCACAAGGGGGTTCACAAGAAAATGTGCTTGCTTTGAGTTAGATGACAAAACAGCTTGTTACCACCTTAAATTTTGTGAAGTGCTTTGAATTTCTAAATCATTGATAATTTCAATAATGGGTTTTTCACATTTCAGTCTATATTCCAAAAATTCTGAAAATATTTAAACTGTCAGTGATGTACTGCTTTAATAGGAAACTTGGAAATTGTATTAATAGAAAAAAATCCTACTTATATTTTCAATACTAAAAGGGTTATTCAAATATAAAGAGAATTAGTTTATATAACTTTATGATATTATAATTTTTGATTTTTGATATTATAACTTTATTGAAATTATCTTTCTACACAGTTTCCTTCAAGAGAAATACATTTTCTCCACTAGATAGGTGGTCCTGATCCTAATCCTTTCTGATCCTCTCATCAAAAAAATCAAGATATACATAACCAGCAATTGGTTATGTATTTAATGCTCAACTGAGGCACTGTCTTCAAATTTTTCCCCAGCTAAAGCTTCTTCCAGTAAATCAAACATGTGGAAATCACACAGTGACAAGTGTGGAAGGTACGGTAATGTTCAAGAGCTGTCAAATGAATTTTGGCAAGTTTATTGTGAGTCTGAGCTGCTCTGAGTATGCTATATGGCTATATATATGCTGAATAGGCTATTCATTTTTGTGGAGAAAGAGGATGTTGCGAATCGGTTGCTGGTGTTGTTTGTTGTGATAAGCAGCCCTGATTTCACCCAAGAACTGGCAGTAGTATGCCGCATTTACCATCAAGAACTGCAGGAAATCAATCAGCAGCACACTTTTTGAGTTTCAAAGCACAGTTGCCAGATCTTTTCCAGTTGACGAAGCATTTCTTGGCCTTGATCAGTTCCCCCTCCCCACTTTTCCAATACTCTATTCCTGTTCTCTTGCTATCTGGGGTGTAGTGGTGGACCCATGTTTCATTGCAGGTCACAAATATGGTCCAAAAATGCTTCTCCTCCTTCAAAGCAATTCAGAAGCTGCTGACAGATGTCTTTCTGAATATTTCTCCGTGCCTCAGTAAGAAGATGTGAAACCCACCTTGCCAACACTTTTCTGTATCCAAGAATGTCTAACAACATTGAACACACACTCCCAATACTTATCCCACCTCTGATGCAATTTCAGCAACAGTTACCTTCCACAAGGTCACAAATGGTCTGATGTCATCATTAATGCTGGTTCACAGACGATGTTTGTGACTTTCATTGTCCACTGCATCATGGCCACTAAAAATTTTTTGGTCCAATTAAACGCTTAAGTTTTTGACAGGGTAACATCTATAAACTGTGCCTGAGTGGAGTCAAAATTTCAGAGCATTTGACATCTTCATTGACAAGAAATCACATTATATTTTGTTGTGCTACGGTACCTTCTACTCAGACATTCTACTACTAAAGGAACATGACCTATGGGCATGGCTGACTGGTTGCTCCCCTCCACCTCATATCAACTGACAATTGTCAGTTGATATGAGGTCATTGGTGTGGCACAGCGCCCCACCACATTCATTGTTCTTCCTCAGTCCGTGTGGGAAAATTTTGGTTTATATTTGAATGACCCTCATAATTTTCACTTTTCCAAATAGCAAGAAACCTAAAATTTGGCATAGTAATGCCTAAAGGAAGTTAGAAAAGATTTAATTACTAATCCTTAAGAGGTAAGGCAGAAGGGATTCTGAAGAAAAAAAATATTAAGTGTTTTTTGTAGAATGAACGAGTGGAGAAGCACTAGTAGAAAATAAATTGGCATTATAAATGTTTATTTGTTGATTCAAGTATGTAGTAGCAAAAATTTTAAAACAAAAAACTAACAACACTATCGTATAATTATTAAAAAACTTATACTTACTTAGCACCAGATTCCCTGAAAAGTTCAGCCCATTCCTGAGGAGAAAAAAATTCTGCTGTAAAGTCAGGAGCAAATTCTTGATATGTAAAACCTGGTCGATAATTTTTATTCATAAAGTCTATGATATCACTTCTGCCATCTGAAATCATAATGTAGTCTACTTAATTTTTGAGTTGAAAGTAGATCTAAAAACTGAAATAACCAAACCTATCCTAAGAAATCCTGGTAGCTATTTTGGCTACCAGCATTAACTTTGCTATACATACAAACAATTAAATAAGGTACAATAAACTGCTGAGACACATGCTATACATTCATTGTTTGGGCATTAACTTAGAAAATTGTAGATAAAAATCTGTTTATTTAAGTAGCCTGAAAATGTTGAAAGATTAAAGAAAAAATGTATTAAAACATATAAAAAGAAAAAAGTTCTAGCAATTAATGAATTTCTTAAAACTATAAATAAGTACCAAATGGTACTAAGGTTATGGCTTTGTTATTACTACGGTAATAATACTTCTATTACAATAGGGATCACGGGATATAAATCAAATAATCTCTGCTGCATAAAACTTTTCTACTCAAGCAAGGAACATAATATTATTTTCAAAAGTTCTGTAGCTTAGGGTTCTGATCTAACTTTAAACATTGACAGTGATAGGGGCATACAATTTTTTAGACCAGAGACCAAACACAATACTCAACTAATTAAATTCTAATACTCAATTTCAATACTACATAAATAATACTAAATTACAATTTTGTAATTTTAATACAATTTCATAAAACTTTATTTTAATTTAGTAATTACCATAACTCAACAATCAAATTTGATGGTCATTTTTTAAACATTTTTCAGATAATTTAATTTTTTATATTTAAAATTTATACAAAAAGTAATTAAAAATGTATATTTTCAAGAAAAATTGCAAATAGAAAAATTAAAAAGAAAGATATGAGGTTATGCTGAAAATACGTTTAAAGAGCTTTCATTAGGTTGCTATAAACGACTGGTTGAAAAGTTATTCAAGATACTGATGCCAGCATGACATAGCAATGCTGATTTACCATTACATACCAATGCAAATTGTTGTATGAGAGACCTTTTGCAGTAATTATGCACACCTTTACGTAGTAATTTTATAATTACTGCAAACTTTTCAAAAAGTACAACTACTAAAAACCCAAAAGGAAAATAGAATTCAAAATCAAGCATTCTTGGATTAATTGTTAAAATAATTATGCCAAATTACATGAAAATTTCTTTAGTAGTTTCTGAGAAAGGAAAATTATAGGGATAAAGATAAATGATGACATTATGACCTTTACACACACGTGTGTGCGCACCCACACATATGAAATTAGATACCTATCTTCATCTAACATATTAAATACAGTAATCATTGCAAGCAATTTCATTCATACCTTTACAGTTAGTTAATTATCTCCCCAATTAGTATTTTTCAAACATGGAATTTGCTGTTCAACTGTTGGAGATTTGGCAGATCTACACGATCTTCAACAGTTTGTAATGCTGACTATGTGTTAGATCAAATAATGTTTCACCATGATTAATTGTAAAATTTTGATATAGGATAAAATTATTAAGCTGCTATAAATACACCATTTATTACATACTATTATTGTTCACGAGGCGATTTGATTGCAAGTAACTGATGTTAAGGTATCATGGCTATGAACTGAGAATACAAACAGGACAAACTTTTTTCTGTTGCTTATTCCAATAACATTCATTGCTGAAGTGGTAACCTCCCAAAATTATTTATTTTTTTTAATATAAAGAGCAATTTATCTATTTTGACAATTTTCAACCCAGACCTCAACTAACTGGAGGGCATGCTAATACTTCAGATGTACAAACTCTGTATAAATAACTGTTCTAATCTACAACTGACTATTACCGAGACCAGTTCTCTTTCACAGAATTAATGGTTCAGTTTGAATGACCAACGCATATACAGTATAAATTTTAAAATAATTGAATATGGCAATCCAGATCCTTGTAACCATGAATTCAAACAAAATTACACTTTTACAACTCTACTTTTCTAGATAAGGTTGATCTAGAAGAACAGAGTTAGATTAATAGTTAAGATCTTCAATTAAGGCCACTTTGTGACCTTTATTCCATTCCTTTATTTGCAATAAGATACCAAACTATTGTACAAATTTTACATGGTGGTAAGGTTTTTAAATGACAGTTGCATAACAATTGGTTGTGTCATGGCATGAATGGTGGACTTTGAAAACTAATAAATGGAAGTTAAATCCTTTGGTATATAGTAACAAACTATAAAATTAATACAATGCACAGTATATAATTTATTTATCTTACTGAATAAATTAGACCTTCTAAATCTGTTTTCCAATTAAATAAATAACATTGTTATTTAAAAAGTAAATAGACAACATTCATTATTTGATTAATATCGGCTTCCCAAATAATTATATATTACAGTAAAACACATCTAAATCAAATCTTTCACAATAATAAAACTAATAATGAAGCAATATAACTTGCATAAGTTTTCATGGTGAGGGCAGTTAATGGAAAAGTATCACTAAGTCCATTAAGGCACTATACTGATGATACTAAACATGCAAAAAATGAAATTTGTAATCCATGTAAGACTTATGTAATGTGTTTTGGGAATGTGTCCTGGTGCCCCACAAACCAAATATAAATAAAAATTAAGTCTTATCAAATCTTACTTTTTTCAGTTAAAAACACTGATGCATGATTTCTTTAATCATATTTTGTTGGCAAGTACTTTAATTGAAGGAAATTGTACTGAAATTGCCATAATAGTTATTTTTGAACAAAATGGAAATAACAGAAAAAGAAAGGAATGTAAATAACTCAAAAAATGTAAGAAAAAGTTGTACGATTATTTCTACAAAAACCTTTAATTTCAAATTATGAACCTACAATCTTTATTGTAGGTTCTACAATAAACACTGTACCTGTTCTTTAAACAGGCACAAAGTGTAAGAATGATTACTTTATTATGATCAATCTTATCACCTAAGTATATGAGATTTTTCTAACAATAAATTTTTAAGTTAACTTCAAATAATATAAATCAATTTTTATTTTATACAAACCCATAAAAATCACATTATTGTCTATACATGGGAAAATGAAATCTTTAGAGGGTAAAATGCATATATATGTATGTTTTTTTTTTTTAATATTTAAATAAGTTAGTAACTTTTTGACCACTGTACTAATAAAATTTAATATTATATAAAATACAAACCACCAAAATCAGATAAGTTAACTTATCTTGTTAATTTCCAATAACTGCTTTTTGTGGTATCCCACAAAAAGTTGGTATTAAATTCTACTTTTTTCTTCGTAAAATTTATTATTTTTTAATAATTTGTCAATTTTGTTGGAGAAATTTTAATATTCTCAACTGTCGAATTTTAAATAATGTTGTAAACATACATGTACTTGTGCTGTCCAGTACTGGAGTATGTAATCTTTAAAATTTAATATTTCTCTTTAATTTACTGTCATTTTGGCCAGTTGTTAAATTGTAATTTTAATATATTGTTAGTTACATCATCATCTTCAAATGTGATCTGGTTGTTTATCATTTTATATTTTTGTTTATATTTATAAATGTAATATTTCTCGAGCATTCAAATAAAATCAGAAGTAAAATAAAATAAAAATAATAGATTTAGTGAAACATCTGATTATTTAATATTAATTAAAAATTGTAATTTAGAATCGTATTCTTTGTGAATTTTCTTAGTAAATTCTTATAAAAACTGTATATTTATTTTAACAAAAATCACTTTATTTAATTATTTAAAAGAGAAATAAAATACATTTTTGAATTATATTCAATTTAAAGTGATTGTTGAAAATTTTTTTTTACTTGTGCATAATATGCGCAAGATTTCTGGTGCATCGTATAAATAAAAGTTAATAATGATTAAACTATTTCGTTTAGTGAACTCATGTATAGTGGTTACAAATATTACAAATATTTCATCTTATGGTGTAGAATAATCACTCTTTATTATTGGATTATTTGGAAAACAATTTATTTAAAGAGTAATCAAGGGACTTCTACTCTAACCTAATATTTCATGAAAAGATTGATGAATTAATAATTGCATAAATATCTGATGTTAATAAAAATGAATATTTTAGCGATTGTGTAACTGTCCACTTTTATTAAAGAATTGGAGGATCGTAACTCACTTTCAAATGAAATAAGTTTAAATGAAGTGCAGCAAAAATGTGTATATGTAATTTAATAGGCGTACAAGGAAGTCATGTGATGACCATATCAAAATTTTATATTTATATAAGCAATGAAATATTCTATAAATCTTTTTTAAAGATCTATTAGTTTTAACTAAATAAATATTGTTACATTCATTGCATTTAATTTGATATATTTCTCTTTATTATTTTTTAGATGTTTGGTTTAAAAAGTGATTATTTTTGGTTTACATGCTTTTTTATATTTATTTTTATCATTACATTAATAATTTTTTCTATTATTTTATTTGTGTAATTGAATTTAAGGTATAAACTAAGTTATTATTAATCTTTGTGTTAACTTTTTGTTGTATTTTGGTATAACTTTCTTGCTATTTTTTATTCTGCTTTTTATAAATATTTTGTATCATTTCACAATCGAAACCATTAAATACTGCGTTGCTTTATTTTGTATATTTATTTTTTTTAATATACTTTTACTGTTTTTTGTATAATAGATACATGTTTTATATGCATTAATTTTTTGAGACCATGGGTGATTAGAATTTAAATGTATTGTAGTAAATGTTGTGGGCTTTCTACAAACTGATGTTTTTATTTCATTGTTTGTTTATTTCAATTTCATTATATAAAAAATGGATTTTTCCATTATCTTCTTTGTATGTGAATTTTACATTTCTATTGTAAATATTAAGTTTATTTAAAATGAAAAATATTTTCATTATTTATTAACTGGTCATATATGACGAATCACCCAAATATCTTACCCATAATAATATTTGGTGTGTATTTAATATGCCATGAACTAATTTTTATTTTCAAAATCTTGTATGAACAACATAACAGCAGATACCCATTGGAAGCCTTCTGTTTGTAAATATCAATTATTCTCATTCCCAAAGTAATTTTAAACAAATATTTCTTATAAAAGTGATTAATGCATTGGTATATACTGAGGTTTCATTTAAGTAGTCTTCATTATTTCTATTGTCTTGTCAACTGGTGTATTAGGGTACATGTTAAGGACATCATAACTTATATTTACGTTATAATTAACTTTAACAGAATTTAATTTATTAATGAATTCGTAACCATTTTTTATATTATGTTTATGGGTTAGATTAATTTTTATTCCAAGCATTTTATCTAATATTTTAGCTGTGAAATATGCAAATGGTGTTTTATAATGTATTAAAGGATTCATAGGATTTTTTTTATTTTATGTAATTTTGGAAGTCCAGTGAGTTTTAAGGATGATTGTAAATAGGGCATAATCTTGAATGGTAATTTAATTTGTTATAATTAAATTTTAATTTAAATTTAAATATTAAATCTTTAACAATCTTTAAATATTTGTTTGTTGGGTCCTTTATTTTTTTTAAATTATTTCCTTTATGTATTTATTCATAAGTTATCTGTATTTGTTTTTGTGCATAATAATTGGTATATTAGTTTTATCTAATTTTAACAGTATTAAACCATTACCGTGAAGTTTATTCTTTAATTAGATAATCTCATATTGTGTAATCATTTATTTAGTTTTATTTTTTTATTTTTTATTATGGCTGATTATATTTGATTCTTATCCAACTAACATTTTTTATTCCATCAGTATCAATTGTTATGTTCTTGATTATATTATGCCTATTATCATCTTTTAAATTGAAATTTGTAAGCATTTGTAACTATTAATTATCCTTTATTATCAAAAAATATATTAGTAACATTTTTAAAGATAAATTAATATTTATTTTATATAATATTACTACTTCTTTTATTATATAAATACAAAAATTAATTTCTATCAGTTATTGCCTTGTCTTTTACCCATGTTCAACAGAACCATGTTTGCAGGATTTTCACTTCATCAGAATATTATTTTATAAAATTTAATTAAAGTAAATAACCTTGAGATGTAGTATATGAATAAATTACTACAGTATATGAATAAATAATTAAACTATTGTTTTTGGTACCACAATATATACATTTTTTTTTTTTAATATAAATTTGAATAGTTTAAATTAAATATATTATTTTCCAGCCAATCAGAATGTTCAACTTAGAGTAGTTTATTAGTTTTATTTTAATTTTGTTATTTGTAATGGAGATTTTCTCAAGGCTGATTTAAATTTTTTGTTACTGATTTCTAATACAAATATCTTTTTTTGTATGCTTGAATATGTTTAATTTTTCTAATGTGATTAGCATAATAGATTTTTAATTATATTTGTGTTTCTAAAAGTGTTTTTTGTTTTTTTTAAATTTTGTTACTCCTATGCAGAATTTTTTACAATTATGTTTTCTGGATTCTATCTATAAACACCTATGTTACAATAAACATATAATAATTAAATAAAATTAATTTGTTACAAGAGATGGCTGAAAAGTAATGTAGAATTGCTCATAACTCGTAAATGAAATGAAACAAAAAACTTAAAAAAGTTAAGTTAAACTTAAAATCTATTTTTTCACGCAGCCACTTTCTATGCTACATATTTCTCATAATGGTAAAACAGTTTTCTCATTTCGTCAGTGAATGCTGGTGGTCATTTTCTGTGATCCATGATCTCACTGCATCCTTTAGTTCATCATCTGCAGTCAAATGAATGCCCTTAATATCCTCCTTTAATTGCAAAAAAATGTAAAAGTCATAGGGAACCAAATTTGGTGATTACAGAGAATGTGGAATAGGTTCAACAAGAACCTCGGCAACTGCAAGTGATGTGTGTGGCCGAGCATTATCATATTGGAAAATTATCAGCTCCATGGATTGTTGAATATGACACACACACACACATCAATCACAAAAATTGATCGACCACTGTAAAGTTCATCCTCAATATTTGCTTCATCAGCTTTTTACGCATAAAATTTTATCGTTCACCTACTCACAGTTCTTCAATCAACAGTTTCAACGATCAATGTCATTAGCATTCACTTTTTTGAGATATTTAAATTCAACCAGTCTCCACACTGTTTTACATGCGTTGACATTGGAGGCAAACTTGCCACCATAACTATGGCGACTGACAGAAAATGAGTATGTATGCCAAAGAGTTTTGGAATGTTACTACAGTAAAAGCTCTGATATCTGGCATTCTGGTAACTGGAATGATCTAAAAACCGACACATTTTTATCAAGTACTGAATCTTTTTCCTGTACAATAAATGTGGAAAAAATATTTTATATCAGTTTCCATAAGCATAATACTGTATAAATAAGTGCAATATCATATCTTTAGTAGCCGTATTTGTAAATAAGAATAGAAATTTATAACCCATAAATGTAGCATTGGCAAATAAGCTTATTAGGACTATAGGTTATTCCATACAATGAATCACCAACTAGAGACTTTTGGTCTCGAAATAAAAATTTCTACCTAACCTTCTTTCTCTACTTCTATTGTCTTTCCATAGCCTAACAGCCTTTTGCTGGTGCATTACTATACTTTATACTAAACTTACATTTTGGTTATGTCAATGTTCTCATTATGCATACATTTTTTTCAGTGATAGGTAGATGGTGGAAGTTCAGTTTAATTTGTTTATGATAGTTTACATACACAAACAGTGACAATCGATGTAACATTTTTGGTTTTTCTTTTGTCTCACAAAGTAATGAATGAATCAAAGAAAACCTCTCAAAACAGAAAAAGGGTAATGTTAACCAATAATGAAAAAAACTGACATTGTAAACAAACAGATAAGGAAGAAAATAGAAATAAATTAATAAAAGAATACGGCATCAGATCATCTACGATATATAGTATTTGTAAATAAAAAGAACTCTTAAATCTTATGCAGAATCAGAATTGAAATTATCAACAACAGCTCATTGCGTCTTACGAAAAACCCAAATAAGAAAAGTTAGATTTAGTGTTAAAACAATGGTTTGTCCTTCAATGATCAAAATATGTTCCACTTTCTGCTACAATTCTCAAAGAAAAAGCAAAAAGACTTACAAAAAAAAATGTTGATTACAGAGGAATGTAAATTCTCTGAAGGTTTGATATCTAAGATTAAACATGGAATAAGAAAGTTGGTTATTTCAGACGAACTCGATCATCAAATTTTGAAAACTGAAGGATACTGTCACACCTCAAAAAATTAATCAAGGAACATAATTTGACACCTGATCAGATATACAATGCCAACCAAATGGATTTCCAGTGGTGTTGCCTTCCCAATAAAACTGTGGCAGAAGACAATGAAAAAACAGCCCGTGGCTTTAAAATAGACAAAGAGCAAACAACTGTTATGTGCTGTTCAAACGCTGCTGGCACTCTTTGCTTGAAGTTGCTGGTCATTGGAAAGTTCAAATGTCCTTAGGCAATAAAACAACTTCATTTGCCAGTGGAATTTGGAATAAAAAGCACGGGAAAATGCGTACATGAATAAGACAAATTTTGAAAATTCATTTTTACAAAACTTTGTTCCTTCTGTGAAAGAACATTTGAAAATCAGAATTGCTGCCAGAAGACAGCAAATGTGTCTTAATGTCCCAAAATGGATCAATTAAATAATTCTTAAAAACTTACAGCATAAAAGACACAACATCTAGTATAGATGTTCTTCCTACTTCAAATGTATGAGTAACTTTATTCAAGTTTAATTAACTGAATGGATTGGTGCAGATCCACAAATTGAATCATAATGGGAGATAATGAATGAAGATTTAAGTAGTGCTGTTCTACAGCAACATAAAAAATAATGACGATGATTCATCGGATGGTGAAGATGAAATTGCACAATAAAGGATTAGTTGGGCCAGTGCTGCAGATGCTTATGCTACTGTGTTAAATTCTGCTGAAAGTCAGCTACAATTCTTGTTCCGAGTATCAAGAAACTTTGCAAATGCACCTGCTTCATTCAACTTTTCTGCAAAAGCGATTGTCACTTAATAGACAAACAAATATTTGTAATTTTTTTTAGTAATAGTGGAGTGCAAAAACATAATTAGATTGTAACTATAAGCGTGAATTTTCTAAACACTATTTTTTTTTTGTTCACTTTTTTATGTGTATTCAACAAGTAATGTTTTGATTAAGCAAATATACTGTACTGTACTACCGTACAATATTTTAATTAAGGTACTGATCCGTAGTTTTCAATGTTTTGTGAATGTTGTGTAAATTTTACAACCATGGATTATTATAGCACAGTTTCTTCTGGATGTTTAAGATTGTAATTTTACATTATTACCACATTTAATTTTATCTATGCTACAATAGTTTTTACTGTAGCTAAAATTCAATCACAATTAAAATAAAACCGTTTAATCTTTAAATGTATTTTAACCCCATATATGTATTACAGAGCAGTATTACATTAATTTTATGTTGCATTTCAGATAACCCACATAACATATAACATAGATGTTAGTACTGTACATATTTCAATAGCTTATGTAAATTTCTCTTAGCTGAAAACTCTGATAACCAGTAAAACCCAATTGTACTGGATATCAGAGCATTTACTATACTAAAAGAATGAAACTATTACAAGATGGCAACATTTGTTACTTTGTCCAACATTTTGTTCTCCTGTTAAGTTCCAGGGTGCATTACGTTTCGTCATTCCTTGGTTTTTTGTATAATTTTTTAAAACTAGTTAATTTTGAAAATTTGTAAAGTTGGTATATAACATAAAGCGACATAATAATTATTTTTTATCTCTCTTAGTGTGAATTTATACATTTTATCATTATGTTTATATTGTCATTTATTAACTAATTAGCATCCCCCGTCGCAGCTTTGGATACAGTAGCAAATTTTGCTGAAAATCTGCAGTGAAGACGGAAGTTATTCCTTCCATTAACTTATCATGTGATGTAAAGTCTCTGAGATTATGGTCAACTGCTTCAAGATTAGCTTGATGAATCATGGCGCATTTATCCAATACAATAAGTATTTATCTTGGAAAATTTTCCCAAGACGACCATTTTTACGCATACAGCACTCTTGTCCACAAGATACATTTAACAGCAATTTAAAAGTTGAATGAGCAGTCCTACCATCAGCAAGGAGCATCGCAGCTATGTCTGATGATACTACACCGACAGCCAAGCTATCTGTCCATCAAACATTTGCGAGAAGTAGATAAATCAAAAAGGTTTTCCTAGTGCCTACAGGAGCATCTAAAAAAAATACTTTTTAGTGTCAGTATGGATATTGCAAGCGATGAAATCATTTGCGTGGTGTTGATCTGGTTAATTTAGAAACGTTAATATTTATGTACTCTTTAAGTTCATTGATATTAAAAAAATTTCAGATCATTGAGTCATAGGGGTTTTCATTATCTTGTTCATCACAAACTGGCAATGGTAAACCGAAATCACATAAATACTTTTCACTAAGACCTCTACTGAAAAATATCAGGAGTGGCTAACGATAACAGAGGAGTGGTCCAAATAAGAACTACAGCATTGTAACAGGTCATTTATTATTTACAAATTTAAATATATAGTTTTTCATCTAAATATAGCCTATGACACTCCAGATTACATAATGAAGCTACTGTAAAAATTTGGTAGCGATTAGTTTAACCATTCCTAAAATTTTTGCTAATGTTTCCTGTTTATATAATAAGATCTAGTCAAATATTGGCAAATGCCAAATGAATAATCAAATATTTATCACCTATCGCAGAACCAATATACCATAATATCTAAGAAATCGAATACAACTGCATTAACCTAACTACTATACGTATAATGAAGAAACAAATTAAAATTGTTTAAGATTTAATAAGTAACAGGTATCAGCAGCATACGCTCTCATGATTAACTAAATTGAAGTGAAAAAATTGTTGCATGAAGCACACCACAATGTGCCCATTGCCTAGCGAAGAGCCCTTTTGAATTTCAATGCTAATATCTCATTTGAATTTTGAAAACCAGAAAACTGATTGCAAAGTTATAACAACTTAATTCTATTATTTTTTTAATGTTATTCATCCAACTATTTGAATCATTCAGTTCAAATGTAGCTCACACAGTGATAGAGACTCAGTTCACAGTTCATTAATTCAATTCATAAAACTTGTGCTTCAACTGGCAAATCTCCACCATTAGCTATGTATATTTTTTTCTTTTTTCGAGATGAAATATATCTAAAAACTTTCTCAGTTATGCAAACAAACATGAGTAAAACTTTGGTTGCCACACATGGAGCAAAATATAATTAATAAACTCATAGAATTTGATTGAACATGCTTAGGGAAATAATTCATTTAAGTTTATAATTAAATACAATGTTTGTATATTATGGCAACTCTTAATTAAATTTTTTAACTGTAAAAAAATGAAAATTAACAAATGTTTCAACCACTAAATCATCTTTTTTTTATGAGACTACCACACCTTCCTTACAGGTAGGATTGAAAAACTTGATCATTGTTGGACTAAGTATACAGACTTGAATGGAAATTATGTTGAAAAATATAAAAAATATTTTATCTCAATAATTGAGTCTTTTTTAATTTGGCACAGAATTAGCAAACACTCCTAATAGTATATTATTCAAAAATTCATCCACAGAATAGTACAGTATTTGGTTTGTAAAACACAAACTTTTTTTATTTTATTTAAATTTTTGTTTTAAGTAAATAAATAAATGAGATTTTTAAATGGCAGCAGAAGCATAATAAGGTCCTTTTTTATAAGCTTAAATATTTTGATAGATCTGAAATAGAATTATAGTGAAACAGGATATGAAAAATAATTAATTTTTTAATTAAAAGGAAACTAAATTCACTCTAAAAATCAAAAATTTCGTTATAATGTGTTATTTTAATCTGGCATTGTGTGACAACAAATAATGATGCAGTTGAATGAACATTAGTCATCTTAATTTATGCAAAGCTTCATTTATGTGTGTTTCTCATCAATGTAACTCATGTAAAATGCAATTCTGGTGGATTTACTAATTCCCATACATCATCAGTAAATGTGATCTTTATGGGATACATATATGCAAACGTGCAGGCATGTTTAGGATTGTATTCTTAAAGTATGCATTTCAGTCTTGAGTACTGAGTCTTATTTTATTATCCTACTGAGGTAAACTGTCCTAATTCTCACTATCCACTTTTCTCCCTCTCCCATTTCTTTGATTTCTTTCTCCCCAGAAAAAATGGATTTCTCCATCCCCAGAAAGTTATGGAGGCCTTTTGAGTAACTGCATCTTCAGTATTTACATGATATAGTGGTAAAGGCTTTGCTTATGGACCAACCTGAGGATTTTTTTCTGTTTGAAGGCTCAAAAAGACAGGGCTAAAATGGGATTGAGGTGCTCTTAGGGTGCACCATATCTCTTAATCGTTTCTAAATACATGTAAATATTATCATTATCAGAAAAACAGAAGCAACTCATTGTGTATATTGCTGTTATCCAACTAAAATACAATATTTACAAAGAATGTGTTAAGACTCACTCTCTTTTTCTTCTTGTTAATTAATAGAATATGTAACCGTCGTTCTTCTTATTCATTTATAACAGTAAATAAATTTGTTTATATACAGCTTGCCTATTTTATCAGCTGGTATTTTATATTTGTAATTCATTATTATTAATGCATTATTCAGTCTAAATTTAGACCTCATTATGTCGGGTACAGTTTCATAAACGATGTAATCTTCATTTAATATAACTCAAACTAAAATGTTAAACATGTAATGATCATTATAACTTATTAAATTTAATATTTAATCATCAACTGGACAATGTCATTTACTTATTACAAAATATGAACCAGCATGGTTAATATAAAGAGTAATTACACCTAACTAAGGTATTACATCGAAGCAGATAGTTATTCAAACAGAATGAAAAGAAAAAATTATATTTCAACAATTTTAACTGAATTATGAAAACACTGAGATGTTAAAACCTTTAAGATATGATAAACTGAAAATATATCAAATAAGAATTAAATTCTACCTAAAAACAAACTTACTTTTCCAGTTTATCCAAAACCATTCTGATGCAAAACTGGGAACTGAGTATACACCCCAATGAATAAATATACCGATTTTTGCTTCATCATACCAAGGTGGTAATGGTCTAGCATCAAGACTTTTCCAATCAGGTTTGTATGCTTCACCTGAAAAACAATAAAAATAAGATATTAACGCCTAATACTCTCAGGATGTGATCATACCCCAACATGAAACTAAAAAAAACCACTGTTATCAATGGTGGAAGTGGAATGAGTCTGTGCTTCATAGATTTAGAAGACATTTGATAGAATCGAATGAATTATGTTTATTATTAATGAGAAACAAGTAGAATGGAAAGACAGAAGGTTAATTAAAGAATTATGAGACAAAGAGCAGCAATAAAAGTAAATAAGAATACAACTGATTGGGTGGATTTAGGTTGAGGTGCTATAAAAGGATGCTCTCTCTTACTGACACAGTTCAGAATTTACAATGAACATATAAGAAGTATATTAGTACAAAGAGAAGGAATAAGTACAGAAGAACAAAAAAATAAGATGTATTTTGTTGATATATAGTAATTCTAGCTGATGGTACAACTGTGCTTCAATGCAGTATGAAATGAAAATAAGTATAGAAAAACTAAAGTAATTGAAGCAATAAATAGGATTTAGAGGCAAGGACAATTGAAGGAAGAATACAAAAAAGTAAAGAATTACACATATTTGGGGACTATAATGACGGAGGGCTGGAAAAGCACAATGAAAAAAGTGACTAATAGCAAAAGAAGCCTTCAGTAAGAAGAGGAAATTACTATCTGGTAAAAGTCTGGAGTCTTCTCATTTGCAAGTAAAGCATGGGCAATGAGAAAGGCTGGATTGAGATTTCTCAGATGTGCATTTGGGAAAAGTAAGATGAGTGAATTAAGCAAGGAATCAGGAAGTAATGAATAGAATTAAAGAAGAAAGAGGACTTATGTGGAAGTATATAAAAGAAACAGAAACAGGTTAGGACATGTAGTTAGAGGAAGTAGAATCTTCACAACAGCACTAGAAGGGTCAATAAAAAGAAAAAGGAAGCAAGAAAAAATAAAGAAATAACAGATAAGGTAAAGATAGGATACTATAAGGGGATAAAGGAAAAGGTTTGAGAATAGAGAATTGGATGGAGTCAGCAGTGGTATAAGGGATCTGCTGTCAGGCAGAATACCAGATAATGGTGATGTTAGTAGTAAGTCTTTAATAACAAATATTACAAAAAATTTATTAAATTTTTTTATAAAAAAGTATATAGCTGTAAAACTAACAGTTTACTTCTATTTAAAGATTAACAAAAAAACTGAATTAAGTTCATTCATCTGTATCAACTAAAATGTCATCACTAATTCTTCTATAAAAATGTAAATATATATACATATATATCTGTAATTACATTATATATATATATATATATATATATATATATATATACCAGTTACCAGTAATGTAATATTTTCCAAAAAAATAACTAGAACTAACCAACTGTTAAGTAGTATGATATTGAGGGAGTACAAGATATTAACTGATATTTTTTGCCATGAGTATTAGACACAAGGTTAGAAAATATCAAACTATTAGTCTTTATTTTTATAAGAAACTATTACGATTTTTATAAGAACAAACAACTTAAAATGGTGGAAGAGATATCAACAAAACATTAATTTTATAGGATGAAAGTTGACTTGGGGGAAAACTCTACCAGACAGAACATGTATTCTTTTTTCCGTTAATTCTGCAATGAAAAGATTCATATAAAAAGAAACAATAATTAGATTACAATACATCAATTACTTTAACAAATGGTATGCTAATAAACAATCTTTTAATAAGTATCTATACAAGAAAATTAAGTTACAATGATGAAAATCAATAATTGTTTCTCTTGCTGTAATTGTTAGATTTATATGGCAGTCATATAGAAGTAAAGGTTGCTCAGAGCTACAATTAAACAGAGCTTTAACTACTTTATTTCTGCTTCATTATTCAGAACTGTATAATCTACAGCTCATAAAGTCAGTTTTAAATTTCATAAATAAACAAATTAATTCAATCACAAAAACATAATATAAAATCCTATTCAGAATAAATATATACACTATACATACAGCCAGGATAAACAATAGTTTTTATTTTTGAAATTAACAGCAATAAAACATAAAAAAAAAACATTCTTCATTTTAAGCTGGATGAGATTACTAATGTACATACAGTAAAGATGAATTTATGAGCTAAAGTCTAAAAAAAAATAATTAACATATCTTCATCAAACTTCTCATTGGCACTGTTGAGTAAAAAAGTAATATATAAGGCAACAGTAAATCCAAATTTATGTAAATCAATGTAATTAAATAAAAAAATTTTGAAGAATTTTTAATTAGAAATATAAAAATGTAAAACATTTACAATGTTTTAAAAACATTTAACACACATTTATCATTTTAAACAGAATTCAATTAAGTTAAATCAAAACAGAAATTTGTGGATATTTATAATTTCTGTACACAGTTTCATAAATCAACACCATTCTATCTTTATTTTAATAAAAAATCGCCAAAACAAAATAAATGTTACCCACCTCTTACGTTAATAGCAAATACAATAACAGACATACATGTTAATAAAAAACAACAGAGAAACATTTTGACGTTCCCAGTTCAAAGATTACAGTAAACTGACACTTATCAACTGATAAATTATTATCAGTTAAAAATGACTCGACTTTGAATTCACCAATCAAATTCAAATGTTACTTTTGTTACCGAATGTTACTTTCGAATTAAATAATTTCGGTTAATCAATACATTTACAAAAATTATAAAGTAAATATAAATAACATATATATAAATTTATGCCCCAACCTTTAACTAAATAACATAAAATTCGTTTCAACTGATATTTGATTTTTTTAACTAAAATCAGGGAGGTGAAAGAAGCAATAAAAACTTTACCATTACTTTTAAGCATCAACCAAATAATCTAACATAATCAAATTTTAGAAGTTTCACGTGATAATAAACTATATTAATTCAATATTAATAAACCGAAGTCTTAGGATACTACTAGTATATGTGCCCTTAAAGCATAACATAACCTAATACACCTACAACATCCAGCAACTACTCAGCCATTAAAATATAACATAACCTACATACTTACAACATTTTGACTGAACCTCCCGTCCAGAAGATAACTGGGCTATCGGTCGTTATAACTGACGGATTGTCAACTTATAACATACTATACTTGTTTTTTGCCTCCGGGATGACCATTAGGTATTGCTTCAGAGGATGAGATGAAATGATAATTCTGTAGCGTGTGAAAGTGCCATGCCTGGACCGGGGAATTCGAACCCGGGACCTCCGAATGAAAGGCCCAGACGCTACCACTCGCGACACGGAAACCGGCGTTACATACTGTACTAAGCGCCGTATAACTTGGCAAGTGATTTTTACCATGTTACTGTGTCGTAAAAAAACTTAATTTCACTATTGGGTTCATTAATTCTTTCGGAAAACAGCACGTATCGTTTCCGTTTCTTCTTATTGGCTGAAAATACACATTTTTCAGATTTTTTAGTTTTTCGTTGTCATAATTTAGACAACTATAAAAAAATTAACCAATGACGACAAAATTCGACAGTCTAACATGTTTAACCTTTATATTACTCTGCCGAGTTTCAGTTCTATTAAGATGCAGTTTAAAGTGTATGTCTATCACGCATCTCTATTATTCTTTTTCGATTTAAAATTGTTGTCGACAAATCTATGTTCCTCTGATGATTCAATTGCACAATACCAAATTTATCGCAAAATCCATCAGATCCCAGTCAGATCTCTGAATACGCTCTTTTGAAAAAAGGCATGAGCATTTTAAAAAGTATATATATATATATATATATAGTCAGCTGTTCTTTGAGATAGTCGTGTGTTTGTGTATTCTACCTAAAAGTTGTTTTTGTGTAATATTGTGTCATGTTTCGTTTTGTTTTATATCTGCGGTTGCGTTTTGGAAGTTAATTCTCATTAGGTATTAAGTTTTATTAATTCTTCATTCCAATTATAATCTTGGAGGATCTTTTCGTTCCACCGCTCCGTTGCTAGGGAGTATTCTTTGTTCGTCTACTTTTTTGCTTACTTCCTTGTTTACTTTTTATGGTTTCTAGTTTATGTTTATGTAGTATGTTTTAAAGTTTATGTATATGTACGCTTAGTTCTTGCACGATAAGGATCAGCTGCCTTCGGCAGATATGGTAGACGAGGAGCTATCTGACATTGGAGGTTGTCATGTAGCGTCTAGGAAACGTGGTCCACTGCCGTCGTTGGATAGGAACCCGAGGAGGGCTGCGCGCAGGAAGCTTATTAGAGACGACTTTGCGAACAATCTGTCAGGTGCTTCAAGTGACAACGAGAGTATAACCATGAGTCTCAACCTACTACTGGCCACGGCCATCGGGTGAAGAACTTAATAAATGCACACCACAGGGTAACTAGGGGCCCACATCGATTCTCTTAGTGAACCTGGAGCCACAAGAGAACAATAAGAACATCTTTAAATTGGAGTACATTGCCAATTGCAGAGTGTCATACGAGACGCCACGGAAGCCTAGAGGACTCTTGCAATGCATGAGGTGTCAGTAATATGGGCACACTAAGAACAATTGTACGAGGCCTTTCCGCTGAGTGAAATGTGGAGAGGGCCATCGGAAAGCTGACTGTCCCCGGAAGGGCAGGAGCACTGCTGCAACCTGCGCTTTGTGTCAATCTGACCATACGGCAAAGTACCGAGATTGCAGAGTATATCAAGACATATTGGAGAGGAAGCGTAGGTGGAAGGCGAATTGGAACTCGCAGCTTGCTCCAAGAGTCGAACCCTCTAGCCGCAGGGTGGCCTGCCCCGCGTTTGATGATAAAAACTTCCCTTTGTTGGGTCGTAGAGTGCCGAGGATAGTCGATACGAAGCCTGAATCTCTCTATAGAACGTATGCTGCGGCAGCTGGGCGTGCTAGTGAGGGAAGTGTGAACAAGTTGGACAGGCTTTTATCAAATATAAACTTCCGGATTCAACAGACAGGGAGTTTCATAGCCTTGTTCACCCAAGTGTTCTTCAAAATCTGTTGATGTCCAGATATCTACGAATCGCTGCATGGAACATTAACGGCCTACTTTCTAGGCGTGAGGAGCTAGGTGTTACGGAAGTTTCCAATTCTCTGGACGTAATATTGATATTGGAAACGCACTTTACTGACCGGAACTATGTCAGGCTACAAGGTTATCAAGGCTTCAGGACGAATCACCCAGATGGGAGGATTCATAGAGGAACTGCGATCTGGGTCGGAGTTCTCTGCGGCATCACCAACTTCCGGATTTCTGCACTGACCAGATTCAGGCAAACACGGTAGAAATTACAGACTGGTTGGGGCCTATTTCTGGTCTCCTCGAGTGCGCCCAGAGGGCTGTGAGTTTAGTCTATTTTCATTGATTTTTAGGCTGTCTGGTTGAGTGTGTACCCTTCAGCAGTATTGGGTTTTCTTGGACTTAGGCTGTTATCACGGTTAGCACATTTGTTTAGACTTGTCACTTCTGATTTTAGCAGAAGTATTCGTAAGACCCAGTGACAAGCAAGGGAATACTCCCTAGTCCTGCTTGCGATCTTTTTAGAACGAGAGCCGTAATCTGTGGTTACTTGTAGTCGATCCAGTAGCGGCCAAGAGGTGTAAAGAATGACAGGGGAATGTAGAAGATCCCCAGCTGTCCGTGGCTCGCTGCGGACAGTCGTCACATTCGTGGGCTTGCCAAGTTTATTGGCAGGAGGAAGACGTCGAGATGTCTAAATCCCAAGTTAGTGAGGTTAGGGTAACTCTGGCCATGCTAGAGGACCAGCTATTAGTCGGGCCTAGGCGGAAAAGGAGAACGGAAATTTCGCCGTACTGCTCAGATTCAGGGAGTGAAGGCTCGGAGATGGATGTAAGGACTTCCACCCGGGAAGTTAGGGGCGACCCGTTGGTCGAAGTTCAAGGCGGCACAGGGCAGACCTGGCAGTTCTGTCGCGATGTTGGCTACAGCGCAACAAAGTTTAGACAATCTTCTTAATTTTGTCGAAGGTCCCCGCAGCGTTAGCGCAGGGGCGAGAAGTAGGATATTGCCACGTTTAAGGCATGTTCGGGGTGTTCTATCGACTTTGGCAGGTGGCTTTGAAAAGTTGGCCTCCAAGTCCACGGAGGTCAAGGTAGTTCAGGTTCCGGCGCCTGCTCCTAAACAGCCAAAGCGTTACGCTAACGTTGTGAAGGTAGTCAAGTGCGAAGGTAGTCAAACCTCGAAGCAGCCCGAGGTACTGTTTGTAAATAAGCCTAATGGGTTTACTAAAACCAGTAGACAACAAGGAGGATTTTCAGGTTGCTCTTTGCAGTGACCGGAAAAACATTAGGATTAGAGAAATTAAAGAGACCAGCAAGGGGCTGGAAGTGGTTGCAAACAACAAGGAGACAGTCCAAGTCATCTCGGAGTCTCCTGAGGTAAAAAAGCTCTAGGTTAAGGTCGACCCGAAGCGAAAGCGTAGGCCCCGTGTCATTATGTACAACACTGACCGACGACTATCCGATGAGGAGGTTCTGCCTCTCGTCAGGGAGCAGAACACCGAAATGGATGAGGCCGAATTCAGGAAAGGGTGTAGGCTACTCTTCAAGACTGATAAGCATGATGCCCAGCAGTATCACGGCGTGTTTGAACTTGGCGCTGGTCTCTTTAAGAAGTTTGTGTCCGAGGATAGATTGTATGTCGATTTAACGTCCTGTACGATTAAAGAGTACGTGGATGTACAAAGGTGTTTCAAGTGCTGTCGTTTTAACCACAGAGCCAAATTCTGTAAGTATGCAAGTATGTGTGCATTGGTATGCGCGCATTGTGGCTAGGAAGGTCACAAGCACGACGACTGTCCGCTTCGCATCAAAAGATTATAAGAATAATTTCTTATAATCTTATTGGTTAGCTGGATTTCATTATACTCTATGTGTCCATAGGCCGTGGATTAAATGCTTTACGTTTACAAGTACATAAAGATAAGTTGCCTGCTTAGGTAGCCGGGTCGTCAAACATTTTCCATAATTTGGATTAATTAATTTTTCTTTTACTTTCCGGCATCATAGCACTAGAACTACGCTGCAAGAAAGAAAGTAAGGAAATCGGTCAAAAAATTGTACGGGTATTTTTGCATTTCTGTACGTTTCATAACCCAGGTACCCTAAAAAACAGCAAAAAAGTGGGGGTAATATTTGTACGTACGTATGTATGTACGTGTGTTGGCGTGTTTGAAACTTAATTTTTGTCTGGATAAACCGATTTTGATGAAATTTTCGATTTAGTAGTTAGCAAGCAGAGATTAATTTGAAAGTACACCGATAGATAACTACGTGTTTAATTACACCGTTAATCCTTTTGTTACTTATATACAATTCTGAAGAAGAAAGTTTTTCACACCGATCAATATTAAAGGAAAGGCAGAACTTATTGTTAATAACCTATCGCCACAGAAATGTATTGTGTAATGTATTTTTTGAAATGTATAAAAAATATTCCGTAAACATTATGATTCTATCGTGAATTTAAATCGATAATCTCAGTATTTTTTCAGCTGTAGAAAAAATACGGTATGTAGCTCTCTATGATGCATTCTTGCAAAGTTTACGACGCTCGCCAAGACTCGTGTTGTAACTTACTTCGTATTCGTGGATTAATGGCTGTCATTATAGACTCGTTGCGTAATATATATATATATATATATATATATATATATTATATCTGCATAACTATCTTGAAAAAATATTAATAAAACTATAACCGATGACAAAACGAAAAGAAATATTAAATTCGACAAATTAGAAAATTAGGGCACAATTTATTTTTAGATATACGATAGTGCGCGCACACTAGGAGAGATAGATAGAGAAAAAAAGAGAAGAGACAGTGGAAAAATACGTAGTTAATACAATGCTGTCGTCAAAATGAAATATGTTAAAACTTACATCTTACAATACCGATGTGAATGATGAAAATAAAACCTACTTTGAAATTGAAAATCTTCTTTTTTGCATTAATTAAAAAAAGTAATAAGATAAATTAAGATTTTCTAGGGTTATTATATTTAAAAACAGAGGAAAAAGGGAAGAAAAATCACATCGGTGATTATAAGTAGTAAATTAAGAAAAGAAGGATAATTACAAAAGTTTTCGGCGTCGAAAATTATTACTTAAGTGGAACATTAAAGTCTAAATAAATAATTATAGAAACTAAAGAATTAGGGAACGGCGGTGACCGTATCTTCCCTCCCCAATTTTACCTTAATTAAATGGCACCAAAAGTTCTTACGAACTTTCATAAAAATTTACTTTAATCCGGTCTGAAATACGCAAAACTTGATACGATAATTTCACAAAAAAAAAAACAAATTGAAAAAACGGGCTTATTTTTCCTTATCTCTGAAAGAAATTGTCCAAAAATCAAAACGAGATAATGCAGTAGAATCATCTCTTCTTTCAGAAATGTTATTATAGTGATTTTTTTTCAAGAAAAAAGTGTTTTTTTGGCTCCATTTCTTAATAAAGCCAAACGCCACAGAAATGATGTTAGCTATCTCAGGTGCATTAAATTATATGAAAAATTTGCCTACCCTTTGAATAAAATTTTGAGGTGCGCGTCCCATAAATTCCGTATTTTCTTGTCCCTTTCGCCGATTGTGATCAAAATTAAACGATATCAAATGTCTCAAATGCTAAAATATCAAGCCGATTTCATCTAAATTTGTCCGACCAGGAAGGAAATATCAAGCAAAGAAAAAAAAAACATCGACATTAAAATTTTTTAACGACAAAATTGTTTTAGTTTTAATTAGAGAAAGTAAGGCAACGTCAAGTTCAGCAAAAAAAAAAAAAATACCGACGAAAACTTGTCCTGATTAGCATATTTTCCGGCTATAAACAATATAACTATATAGCTGGAAACTAATAATAATATTAACATAATTTGTAAATTTATTTTCTATATTGTAATTTTTTATAAGCGATGCTGAAATGTGTATAATGTCATAACTGAAACGGTACATTTAAATTTTAAATACAATAACAATCATTTAAATTTTTTGTGATAAAGAACTATTCGGGAAAGAGACCAATTAATATTTTTCATTGATAAATAAGATTTGCATTGCAAATGGAGAAAAAAGATTTAAGGCTCTTCGTTATTCACTTAAATTGAATAGTATATCTTTATTGATATTTTATATATATATATATATATATATATATATATGTGTGTGTGTGTATAATATACTTTTTTTTATATATTTATAAGCCTATGTATAAAATTTTGTGGGTCAAAAATCTTCAAAACTATTAAATCAATTTCACTAAAATTTAGATGTGTTGTAGTAGTGTATCTGCAGTTACGCATGTAACAATTTGATGAAGATCGATTGAGTGGTTCTGAGTTACATTCAATTTAAGGTCGAAAAACTTTGACCGGGGCAAACTAGAAGCTAGTTCGTTATGATGCTGCAAACTGGAACGTTAACGTTTCTTTGTTTGCGGTATCTAATATTAGCGATATTGAGGGTATTCAGATAGCGTTACCATCTACTTTGAGGGTCATGATGACTGGGTATGAGGTTTTTTAACTAAGGGATACGTTGACTATGCAACATGTATTTTTTCACACGCGCTTATGGAGCGAGTCACGGCGATGCGCGAAATAAACTTGATGCTTGTGAGCAAGGTTCAGAGATTTTTTTTTAAATTATCGATTAGAAAAATCTAACATTTTTTAATATTTATACGGTGTAGATGCGCACCTGGCTGTAGAAAAATCCGTTACCAGGGGAAGCCCGCAGGGTTCCGTTCTCGGTCCCTGCTGTGGAACCTGGTATTTGACGGGTTTCTGGGATTGACATTACCAGAAGGGGTAATGGCCCAGGCTTTCGCCGATGACTGTTTCCCTTTAGTTCGTGGTAATTCACGACCGCAGCTGGAAGATCGAGCGCAAGCGGCCTTGTCAACCGCGGAGGAATGGATGGAGATTCAAAATTTAAAGATTTTTGTGCCCAAGACGAAGTTTATGTTTCTCAACGGTGCAGACAAATTATCGTACAGTCGAAACCCCCGCATTAAGTATAAAGACTGTGTAATCAACCTAGTTCGAGTTTATAAGTACCTAGGTGTTTTGTTTGATGAGAAGTTGCTGTTTAGCAACCGCATTAGGCAAGTAACGGCGGACGCCGTCTCAGTGTTGCACAAACTTAGGAGGATTGCTCGGAAGGACTATGGGTTGTCTGGCCGTCAAATGTACACGGTGTACCCAGGTGTCTTCGAAAGCATGACCTCTTACGTCGAATAGTCCAACCTATGGATATGAATAGAGCACTTGTTCAAAATTTAAGGAGTGCCCAGCGCAGAGCCTTAATTGTTTGTATACAATGGTGTTTTTAAAACAACCTCCTACGAGGCTACCACCGTATTGGGAAAGGCTCTCCCAATCTATTTAGTGGTGAAAGTTCAGGCAGCAATGTAGAGATTGCGGCCGGGAGGCCGAGGTATTTGGGATGCGGTTTCGAGCCAGGCCAGTATCGGAGCGGAACGGTGATCACAAAGCACCGGATCTAAATTTCGTTCAGTTGCCCATCTCCCGCCTGCGGAAGAGGCTGCAGAGCATCACGATGGAACCATGGCAGCTGGAATGGGACACCACGATTAAGGGAAGATCCCTGTACAAGTTTATTGATCTGGGGGGATGGTGTGCGTCTCCTTCGTTTTTAAGGGCAACGGGTGCCTAGGTGCTCACCAACCATGTTAATTTAAACCGATATCTGTTTCGGGCAGCTGATGAACTGTGCATCTGCGGGGAGGTCCAGTCAAATGAACACCTGATGTTTAACTGCTCTGCTCTTCTGGGGGGGGGGGGGGGCAGAGACCAGGCCACCACCCTGAAACTTAGAGATCAAGGGAAATATTGGCCAGTCACAAGCGGCTAGTCAATTTGGCGAAAGCTGCATTGTCGGACCGTGTGGGAGTTTCCTGATGCGGTTGCTATGTTCAACAGATATCAGTAATTTACCTAAGGGAAGACTCCTACCGCACTGCTGTCGGAAGCTAACCTAGAAATATATGGCTGACCAACAGCCAATTAAGGCTTCAAGCGCTTTAATATGGTGGACAGGTACTTGCTGGCATTCAGCGACCTAGGCGTGGCAGCAAATTGCTGTCTAGACAAAGTAAATTTTAATTCATGGATGTCATACATATTTTTAGTAGTTGACGGGGTGCATCTACCCATTTTAATAAATATATGACAAGTAAGCGGTTGGGACACGTTAGCCGGTGGTGTATGGCACAGCGCTAGGCCGCTTACGCTGTTAGGTAAGCTCTAGGAGCTATTTAGGGCACTGGTCGCTAAACTGTTTCGAGGCTCAGTAAACGTTTGTGGCACAGACATTCCGTCTGTGCCATAGGGCGACCGAATGGGGTGGTGGCGGGAGAAATGCCAAGCAAACCAATTCATACGGTGTGAAAATATATGGAGGTCTAACCGACCTCCATATGTAAGAGACAACATCTTCCGCTTTTTCATCTAGAGGGTTCACGTACAAATCCAGTTACTTTACTTTTTTCAGATAATCCATAATAGAATTTCCATTACCGATGAAAACATTTCAAGCGCGCACGGTGAATTAATAACGAAAAAAAATTGACGCATTCAAGTATAAACTAAACAATGTAAAGGAAAACCCGACAAAAAAACGAATTCTAACCGGACTACATTTAGTAATTATATTGTATATTATAGACCTAACATGTTATTTTTTTTCGTATGATTCAGTGAACACATAAAGGATGTTATTTACATAACATAAAAAAGTACTAACAGTAAAAAAAAAGTAATTATATATTTAAAAGCGAAGTTAATTAATAAAAGTTTTACATATATCCCTGAACGTTTAAATTAAGTAGCTTTCTACGTCAGAGATCAATCGTACTCAACCAACGTGAGATAAAGATAAAAACTGTAATTAATTTATGAATTAAAAAAAAAATTAAATACTATATATATATATATATATATATATATATATATATATATATATATATATATATATATAACCTTCATTGTGATCGTAAACAATAATTAAACATCCAACAGTTTGTTTTAAGATTCTACAGACAACGCAACGTGAGAGACTAGTTTTTCACTTTTTAAACTTAGGCGATTAATTTACGTATGATAAAACTACTGGATATTTTAAAATAAAATCATCGTAAGTAAATAAAAATAATTATTGTTATCCATTATTTAAAAGTGCTTATAAAATTAATTATTTTAAAAAAATTCAGCAGATAAACAAATTACAACGGATTTACACGACTGCGAAACTTTATTTATTTCAAAACTTAATTAGATTTGAAAAATCTGGTAAAAGGTTGTATATTTTCCCGGCTTTGCTCTTGACAGATTTTAATTTCAAATAGCCAAACGGTTTTTAAATATTAATGACTTAATTGTGCAGTATTTTGAGTAAACTCGCAAAACTTTGAACGGTTGGTTAAATGACGATTTTACCTTAACAAATTATGCAATATTAAAAGTATAAGTGAGAAAAAAATCAAAATTCCTAGTAGAAAATTTCGATTCCTTTCACCAAATGACGTCAAAATTTTTAGTTCTTATCGTCAGAATTATACAGTATTTAGAGTATACTGCTAAAAAAAAGCCGGCAATGAATTGCAACTTTTCCGACTACGACGGTCAAGGTATGCAAATTCATTTTTTCTGAAACTTACAGAAGAAACTTTTTGGTTTAAAACGATTGAGAAAATTTTAAGCTCTACTTGTTTGTTTATGATAAAACAATTCTTTTATGTTGAAAACCAATAACCAAGATTATGAATTCTTTTTTTTTCACATCTTTATGTAAAAATATTTATTTTCTAAGTAGCAGACCCGGTAATGCTTCGCTATTGCTAGATTTGAGTATATATATATATATATATATATATATATATATATATAGAAAGATTAAAATCTTTCATTCATTTAATCTATATATATATATATATATATACATATATATATAGATTGAACATAATTGAACGTTTGATAAAACATTAAAAAACTGAGTATTACGGAACTTCACAAAATTTAATCTTTGACTTTATAAAAGTCAGAATCTAAATAAATCCAACTGTCAAAACAGCACTACCTATCGGATTTAATTCTAACTATTCTCTAAACATAGTAGTCGGTTCAAAATACCCGTAACTTTCTACTGATAAGTTCGAGGATTTCAATAGCTTTAAACCTTCTCCGAAGAACGCGGTTCGTTTAGCAAAACCCGCGCGTAAATCGGTCTAGTAGTTTTTTAGTTTACAACGGTCGCACATACGAACATTGCCTTTTATATATACGGAAGAAAAAAGCCGGTTTGTATATTTGTTTGTTTGTTTCGTAAATATTTCAACACCGGCGCCACCTAGCGGGTGTAGTTTTTGCAAAACTTTTTATTTTCACTTAATTAATATATATTCTGAATATGAGCCAAATCTGTACATAAATACAATTTTTCCAAATATCTTGACCCCAACGCCACCTACGGGTCCAAACTAATTCAGAAACCTTTGCGGGCGTGCGCACAACAACTCACCAAAGTTTGATGCAATGGTACAAAAACGCATACGGGACAAACAAACATATATATAAAAATCTGATTTTATACGCGTAGAGGACTTAACGAAAGTTACAATGGGACATAAATACAGAATGACTTTTGTCGATATGTCAATCAGTTGTGCTATGTGCACAACTTGTATCAACTCTCACTGTTACTGTTCATCTAAGAATTTTCTCAAATTTGTCATTTCTTCACAATTATTTATTTAATCTCCGTCCAAGTGCAATTCAAGTTTTCCAGTAGTAAGACCTGTTAAATTTATATTTATGTTAAGCAACGGAGAGAGTATTCCGCTTTTCAAGTTCGTAATAGTTTCTCCATTTGATGTTATTTGAACTTCTGAAGATTGAGCTCGGCATTGTTCCGGGAATAAAATAATTACGCGTCTAAATGATTTTAATATTTAAAAGAACTTTTTAAAATTGTTTAAAAATACAAAGACACAACCGTAATTCTAAATCATCGATGTAATTTTCAAAGAAGGGGGTGAAAATGTTTGGCTAATTATTTCTTCAAAAAATAGAGTAAGAGCTATCAATAAATTAAAATTCTTAAATTTTAAATGCATCAATTTTATTTTTTAATAAAAAAATACGTTTTGTTATTTGTTATCCCAGACCGCTGGAATCCCAGATAGATGGGAAAACATTTTTATATTGGTCTGAAGACCTATTCGTGTAGAAAACATAGATGTAAAAAACTCCCATTAACTCCTTTTCTGAAGCAAAGTATAGCTAAAAAAAGAAAAATATATATACTCATTTTGTGTGAAGGGGGTGAATGTCAGATAAAAATTTTCTGGTGATTTGTGATCTCGATAAAAAACTATAATTATGTAACTGCATTTTTTTTTTTGCTTAAGTTCTGAGTATATATCTGAAAGTTGATTTTGAAACAATCTCACTTCTTTTTTCAATTTTTGACAAAAATTAATACGTTCTTCTTCCCGCCAAATAGTACCCGGTCTACCAAGTTTGAGAAAATCGTTCAACGTTATAAGATGTAATCGTTATAGGCTAAATTGGTTTGCACGGCATTTCTTTGTGTGCCACAAACGGTTACGTCCTCGAGTCAGTTCAGGGACCAGTGTACTAACTAGCTCCTACAGCTAACCTAATTGCGTGAGCGAACTAAGCGTGGAGCGCCGCAAACCGCTTGCTTCGTGTCCCACCGTTCACTTGTAATATATTTATAAAATGAGTAGGCCCACCCCGTCAACTACTCAAAAACATATATGGCACTCAAATTTAATTTATTTCGTCGAGGTAGCGATTCGTTGCCACGCCTAGGTCGCTAAATGCCAACAAGTTCCTTTCCACCATTTATAAAGCGCTTGCAGGCTTAATTGGCTGGCGGCCACCCGTAACTCTCGGGTAGCTTCCCGCAGCAGCGAGGTAGGAGTCTTTTCCCTTAAAATAAATTTCTGATGCCGGTTGAACAATGCAACGGCATCAAGGAACACCCACACGGTCCGACAATGCGGCTCTCGCCACACTGACTCGCCGCTTATGAGTGGCCAATTTTCCTCAAGACCTCTAAGTTCCAGGGTGGCCTGAGTTCTGCCCCCCCTCCCCCAAGAACTGGACGGTTGAAGATCATGTGTTCCTTTGACTGGACCTCCCCGCAGACACACAGCTCATCAGCTGCCAGGCGGAACCGAAACAAATATTGGTTCAAGGTCGCGGTGGAAGAGCTCCTGGGCATCCGTTGCCCTTAAATACAAAGGAGAGGCATAAGGCGTAAATACAAAAGACGCAGTGTAAGAGGTCATACTTTCGAAGACATCTCGGTACACCATGTACAAATGACGGCCCGACAGCCCGTAATCCTTTCGAGCAATCATCCTAAGCTTCTCCATCACAGAGACGGCGTCCGCCGCTATTTGCCTAACGCGGTTGCTAAATAGCAACTTCTCATCAAACAAAACACCTAGGTAGGTACTTTGAGCTCGAACTCGACTGATTACACAGCTTTTATACTTAATACGGGGGTTACGACGGTACGATAATTTGTTTAAACTGTTATTTGAAAATATTACTGCAAAATTATAATATTTATTATTTATTCGGTCGTTTCTTGTAAGAAGATTAAAAAATCAACTGAGGATTACAAAAGACTGTCAGTCTTGTTAGTTTTTTGGTTATTCAGTTTTATTGACAGACACTTGGAAAAAATTTCGTTCGTGACGCCTTTTTGGCCTATTCTACATAATAATAAAACAAATTATGAATTTGAAAGTAATGCAGATTTATAAAACTGGTTTTTTTTTATAACAGACTGCTCCATTTGTCATACTAATAAATAATACAAAAATAAAATGTACAAATGTAATACAAAAATAAAAAATAAATATCCTTATTTTGTTTAACGCCTAAAATAATATTCTCACAAAAAATCAAAAAGGAAAATATTAAAAAAATAAATATCAGCTAATCTGACAAACTTTAAGAAAAAAATCGTGGGGGGAACAAATTCAGCGTTCCGGCACTTCTCTTTTTAGCACTGCTTTTTTGTATTGCTAAAAACCCATTGCCTCCTTCACTTAAACTAATTGTTATTATCGCTCATCTGCCGGTAAATGGCGCTATTACTTTGTTCACCGTAATACGGGTCAACGATTATACTGAGAATATAATTTCATCCGCAGAAAGAAACTCTGACAGATGACCTGTGCTTCTATCTTTTTGTATATTCAGAAAAAAATTCATCGTAAAGGTAGAGTAACCTATTTCAAGTTATATAAACTTTTATAAAGAAAATAACAAAAAAAAAAAACCATCATTTCTTCAAACAAATTCCATTCTATCTTTTTAAAAAATGTGCAGTTTCCAAACAGATGGTCCAAGACTAATGTAATATTGTCTCATGTTAAGAACACGATTAGCGATCGTTTTAAATCGATTAAAAAAAAATGTATCTTCGACTTGATAATGCATTACGTATAATAATGAATTACATCACGTAATAGTGATTAATCGCATTTATTGTTAAAAGTAATTATGTTTGAACTATGTTGTAAGAAATGCGCTTTATTACTGATATTAACCTTTGAATTCGATGACGGGTATTCAGGTTCGAAGGACGTTTCGTTACGCCTATTTAATAAATTACTGTAATCTCCAATATTTTATATTTTTTTAAATTTATAGGTTTTATTTATTTAGGATTTGACGGCATTTTTGGCCGGATTTTTTTTCTAATGTAAACTTACTAGTGCGGATACCGGCAGCACATTATTTAAACGAACGATCAAACACCCGACTTTTACTTAACTCTTATATTATGTGAGTATATTAATTAGTTTGTTGAAGATTAATTTATCGCAAAAGTACGATCAACATATTTGATTCGCTAAAAAATTGTTTCTTCGAGCATAATTTTCACGAATTTTCGTAAAATTTCTCATTGCTAATAGAGATTTATCTAATTTTAATTATTTTCTTAATATAATCCACGTAAATTATCAGTTTTTATAAGAATTCTATTAAAATTAAGTTATATCGTGTAAGTAAAGAAGCGTCGTGGTAATCAAGTGACGTCCCGATAGCTCTGAAGTAAAAGCCGTTAAATCCAAACTATACTCTTTACTGCTTCTTTTAAAAAGAAGACTTCCCGTTTAAAAAAAAAATAAATAAGCTAGCAAAAGATTTCATAACTTAATCGACTTTGCTCTTGACGGATTTTTACTTCAAATACGCCATAGAGTTTTTAAATATTAATGACTTAATTATAGAATATTTACAGTACAATTGCGAAAAACGTCAATGTTCAGAAAAAAAGAGTTCGTTTCTCCTACTTTAATGACTTTTTATCCTAACAAATTACGCAGTATTAAAAGTATGGAAAAAAAAACTAAATTTTTATTAGAAACCTTTTAGGGATATGGGAACCGTGATGTCTGCTTGATCGACGGGGTCGAAAATCAAGCCAAACCTGGGATACATACAGCCAAATATTTCTACCGAATTTCAACTTTTTTGATCGATGGGTTTTCAAGATACAAGGTGAAAGCTTCTTAGAAATAATGTTTAACATCCGCCCCCCTCCGACCGCTGTACAAAAAGTCTTAAATTCAAAATATGACCCCTCCACCTTTTTTTAATTTTATTCAAAATTTAATGCCAATAACGTCCCATTTACAGGAAATTCTTTTAACAGTTTTCGAAGAACTTATGCCGAGCCAAACCGGAGAAAAAATCAGATACTTGCCGACATACGTTCTCATGAACGTGTACGTATATAAATCTATCGGAAATTTGTACGGTTTTTGAACTCAGGGGAAGTGAAACCTCAACATTCTCAAAAATACATAAAAATTTTAAATCGATCTATACACTTTCCGTTTATAGTCGCCATATAGCCGATTAAGTAAAAATTACATAAAAATGTATACACCACATCAGCCGTAAACCACTTTTTTTTTAATATACTGTTTTTAAACCTCTTAAAATATTATTATGAGTTCATATCATATGTCGTGCTTTGCAACAAGAAGATAGAAACAAATGGATGCAGATCTTTGAAATGTTAAGAAGATAATGAAAAAATGTAACATTCAATTACTTTTATCACACGATACGACCAATAATATTTATCGGTAACTTATTTATTTAAATAAGCGAACTGTGTATTTAAAACGGTATTTATTTCTACCGATCGCTAAACCGTTCGAGGCTCAGTTTCCGTTTGCGGCACAGACATTCGGTCTTATGCTTTAAGGCTAATGCCCTAAAGGATAAGACCATTTCTCCCGCCACCACCCAATTCGGTAGAGAAAGGGGTGGTGGCGAGAGAAGTGCCAAGCAAACCAATGCGTCTGTCTGGTTGCTAGATTACTGCCGAACTGTGGGGGAACGAGGCAGCAGAGAAGGAGGCTGCTGTCTGGAGTGATGTACTCCACGTTACTTTACGGTGCCGAGATATGAGGAGGGGTCACTAGATACGCCGTATACAGGCGTGCTCTCAAATCATTACACAGAAGGAGCTGCCTCTGTGCTACAGCTGCATATCGCACGGTTTCTCGAGAGACAGTCGAAGTGTTGGCGGGAATATTACTTGTCGATCTGGAGGTCACTCGCAGGAATTAGATTAAAGAGCGACGGGCGTCATCACCTGCGGAAAAAAGGAGAGAGGCTAGCTCCATTATAGAGGAAATGAGGACAGAACGGCGGATGCGGTGGGACACTAGTTATAGAGGCTGATGGACACACCTCATAATTGGGGGCCTGAGGAGTTGGTGCGAGAGAGCCATGACCCGCTGAATTACTGTCTCACACGGTTTCTAGCGGGCCATTGGGGTGGGTTAAGAGATTACTTTTTTAGGTTTAAGCTAGATCACTCCGCTAGTTGTCCGGTGTATGTACACGAGGAAGAGACAACATATCACGTCTTCTTTAGCTGTCCCCGATTTGACTATGCGAGCAGGGAAATATTGGACACCGTAGATAAAAGGGAAATGTTCCTATCAGAGAAATTGCAGCAGATCATGTTGGAAAGCGCGGAAAACTGGACAGCTGTAGCAAGGTTTGCTAGGGATGATCATGGAGGAGCGGTACATCTGGGAGGAGTCTCGCACGGGAAGAAAAAGGGATCGTCGGAGGGTGCGGGGGCGGATAGGCACGCGGCTGAGAGCTTAGGGGGTTCCCCGTACGTGTGGGAGTCGCCTGGGTGCGATGAGGTCGTGAGCACTCCGCTCCCGCGTCCGATGGTGAGGTAAGTATACTGTAGTGTTCGATTGTCTCTGAGTTGTTTGTTTATGCGATCGGATGTGACCGGCTTTGATGTGATGTGTGGAATGTGCGGCGTGAATGATAATTGGATGTCGCGGAGTGTGTGGTGAGATTTTAGTCTGATGTTTGGTATCTTGCGGGTGTGAGATTCGTGTCTTTGCTACGTGTCTGAATGTGTGTGAAGGCGTATTCCCCCTTCCTGAAGTAATGCGAACCGGCTGTACCAGGAAGGGTGGTTAGCCAGGGGTGGAGGTTTAGTCGGTAGTGCGCAGGAACACATACGCATTTAATAACTTCTTGCGAAACCTGTTGGCGAGCCCGACACTGCCCAGGCGCCGGTAAATGGGTTCCTCCACCTGTTAAAAGAAAAAAAGCACATTTCAGTCGATCGTATTATACATATTACCACCAAAGTATAGTAATATAATTTATATTATATCAAAATGTAGCATGTCGATTTCTCAAAACGTTTACAATGACAACATTACATGAAGGTAAACGGTGAAAATTAAGAGTTTACGCATTAATAATGCGGTTGGGGATAATGGATAACTGTATGTATATTTATATTACACTCAAAAGATGGAGTAGATGTTACTTAACAAATCGATTTGTTAATAATTACAAATGTTGGGTGTTATACGATTACTCCTAATATCATTTTATAATTTATTTAGTATATCCTGATCATCATGATATATCTATATATATAAAAATGTTAAGTTCGTTTGTGTACGCTTCAAAAACTCAAAATGTTCTGCACCGATTGAGCTCAAATTTTAGCACGATATATAACCCGCATCAACGATTGCTTTCATCTATTTTTAATAAATCTATCTATCTATCTATTTTTAATTTGTATAGTTTTTTAATAAATAAGAGGCTAATAAATCAGATGGAAATGTAAACAAAGGAAAACCAATCAGATCAATGCAAGATGGCCGCTGTCAAACACAACGACCAATCACAAAGAGCCCGTATGGCCGTTGCCAATATAACAGAATCACAACTGATTAAGTAACAAATTTCTTTGAATTATATTTAACCGCTAAAACGTCTGTATTTTATTAAAAAAAAAAAAAAAACACCAAAACAAAAAGAAAAGAATTTTTAAACTCACTTGATCTGCCAAGGATGCCACCATACATATTAAAATTGAAAATAGGTGTGCCAATTATCCTGTTGCGAAATATTAATCAGCCAAAACTCTGCAACGGCACGCGACTTGCAGTTAAGAAATTGATGAATAACGTAGTGGGAAGCAACGATTTTAACGGGGCCTTTCAAAGGTGAAGATGTCCTCATTCTTCGAATATCCATGATCCCGACCGATACACCATTTCAATTTAAAAGATTGCAATTCCCAATTCTATTGGCATTTGCAATCACAATCAATAAAGCTCAAGGTCAATCTTTAGAATTGTGTGGTTTAGATTTAGATGCGGATTGCTTCTCACATGGACAACTGTATGTGCGTGTTCCCGAGTCGGCAAACCAGATAGCCTTTATATCTACGCAGACAGTGGAAAAACAAAAAATATTGTACATCCACAAGTATTGCAAAATTAAACTTTTATGAAACGTATGCTTTGTTTTGTTTCTCATTTCTCATCCATGCAACTACAATGTGCCACAGCGAAGCGTGGCGGGTACAGCTAGTATTTAATATTAATTTGGCGTATAAATTAATATTTTAATCATCGGTGCATATTTTACACTATGTATATCGCATAAGGAATGGGAAGGTATATATAGAGGTATTACTCTATGTATAGAATAAAGAAAATGCAAAAGCATTAAAAGAAAAAATGTATAAAAAATAAGGAGAAAAAACAGGCAAAAAAAATAAAAGTACATAATTACAAAATGATTCTAATCTTTCACTGTTCATGTGAAAATTGAATTTTAGTAATTATTCTTCCAGAACAGGTTAATGACTAGAATTATCTACGAATAAATAATATATATATTTTGAATTTTTTACCTAGGAAAATAGATATCGTACGTTTTGTATATAATTTTTTTTATCGTGTGTGAAGAATTATCTTTGTACTTAATGGCTCTTATAGTTCAAGGTAAAATAGAAGAAAAAGAAATAGAGCGTAGGCAGATATAATTATTAACAATTTATAAACTATTGTGATTTCTTAAATTACCTTACCAATTTTACTTATTACTTTTAGTAATGGGTACGATCTAGCAGCAAGGGACTCTGTCCAGGTTCTGCGATAAAGTAGGGAGTAATAGACTCCTGCCAACTTTGCATTCCATAATGGGTATCTAATTTGCTTTAGCAGTACACAACTTTTATAATAACTGGAATCAATATTGTTTTTAACATCAACATAAAACTACTTTGTACAATTTAAAAGTTTTTAAGGATTATTTAATATTGTAAATTTTCTATTTCTGCAAATCATTTTGTTGAGATCACAAGAGACTGTATCTTAGCGCTTATGATTATGCACTACAGGAGTTCAATATTCTTTCCTTATATCTACCATCTTTAACACAGTAGCCAAGTTGACTACAACAAGCATCAATTTCTGCAGGATTCTGAAACGTGCAGGAATTTCAAAAATTCTTGTTCTGAGCTGGGTTTTATGGTATGTGAAATACCTAGAATAAATATTACTACCTACTAACCTTAAACGTTTCAGAGCTAGGGGAAGAATAACGCTGTAGCAGGTTTGATTAGGTTTTCCTAACGCACTCAGCTACTCGTAATTGTTACATTCATCGCAACCCATTCATCACCTACGATTCATTCCATTCATTGTAACCCTTTTCGCAGGTAACAGAATTGTATCTTTATCTGTAGATAATTATTTAAAAGGTAAAAATATCAAATATAGCAGATCAAAGAATCGTTTAATCGATGGATCTAATTTGTTGCAATGTGCTTCTCAGTTAACTATCGCTGATCGCACGGGTAGAATTCTCAACGATAGTATTTCTAGTACCTATAAAATGAAATTTCTGGGTGTTTGTTAGGTATCAAGTTCTTGAGAGATGATCAGACTGATTTTATTTATAACAATATCAAATCATATCGCTCTGCTTTGAAGCGCCTTCATTGAAGCGCCAAAAAACCAATTTTTTCTGGGGGAAAAACGTTTCGGCGTTATCATCGCCCGAACATAATATATATGTTTAAAAAAAATTAAATGTTAATAATTCACGATTAAAAATTAATTAAAAACAAAAACATGTTTAAAAACTATTAAAATACTTATTAAAATGAAAAAAACCGTACCGTATGCTACGATAAAAAACAAGCATATATCACGTTATATACTCGTATCTAATTAAGATAATAAAATTACCATCTGCTTTGCAGCAAATGACATAAACAACTGAAACACGGTAATTCAAATATTTCAATATAAACGGACCGCCCTAAGGAATCGTAAAACATAATATCATTTCGTTTCATCATCTCCTAGAATAGTTCGAATGTTAGTCCCTAGCTTAAATTGCAACGTAATGCCGCACAATAGATACACAACAGCACGAGGATGTGGTGCACTGTCAGTCGGCAGTCGCAGCGAGCACAAACTAGTGCGTCTGTTTGAGGCATCAGATATCTATGCGTGAGTCTAGTATTACCCTATTCACAAACGGCAGATAACAACCTCCTCTCGACGGTTAATCCTGTATAAGGAGCTCCACAGTGAAACAGTGTTCTTACTAGGGCGAAAATTGTTGTTCGTGGTAGCATCCCGTTCACTTTGCCATTCATTATGTCTTCAGGAATGAGAAAAGACCGTTAGAAGCGACATGATCGGTGAAAGGAGGCTAGAGACAAGCCTCCTTTGCTGTACTATCTGCGCGCTCATCAGGAGATGAGCGTGCAATTCCATATAGGAATTCCTATACGACTAGGGATCCAGCAGAAGCTCACTTTTGTATTACGTCTAGTTACTTCCGAAATGACATAATGAATATCGCTCACAGATAACAGGGTGTCTAAGAGTACACGTCATTAATCGCTTGTAGGGCACTCGTGGAATGTTAACAAGCAAATACATGTTTATTTTGGGCTAATTATATGTAAGGCCTTCTTAACGGCATACAGTTCTACAAAAAAAAACACTGGTGATGTTGGGAAGGCCAAACATGTACCTTCTGTTGCCAACAATAAAGCCACAACTAACAGAATTAACGTTTCTAAAGCCGTCCCTATAAACTCTAACATCAGGGTTCATGCTATTTATAATATTATAAAATTCGTTTTGTCAAACAACCGGATTTGTGTTCATTTTATAATACTGAAAAACAATCAAAGCAATAATTAACTGAGAGGGCTGCCAAGGAGGGTAATAGCATGGAGCAACAGTAAGGACTGGAGGCGATTGTATACTTACAACCTGAGAAAACGAGTTGAGCACTTATGCCTAGTGGAGTAGCAGATCTCGGCTGTTCCTGGTATTGATTAACATGCCGGTTCGAGAATATAACATCAAAGATCGGGTGGGTCGGTTGCCCCTTTAATGCACCGCATACGAGCATACCATTCGCTTCTTCCGTCTGTTACAAAGAGACGGCTCGCAACTGTCCACCGGCAGACTTACCACGGGGCTTTAGCGAAAAGTACCAGAGGCAAGACGAATGAATGAATGATGGACCGCATAGAACATCTTTAGTGCGGTGGCCCGGGTTGACGAATAAGCTACGCAACCGTAGTCCAAGCGGGAACGGACCAGAACTCGGTAGAAGCGCAGCGTGCATATACGATCGGCTCTCAACGGGTATTAGACAGAACTCTCAGCATGTTTAACATTTTTAGACGTTTTACCTTCAGCTCCTTCAAACTTGTTATCCGTGTTAGTCGTCGGTCAAACGACATATCTAGAAATCTAATCCGCGTACACGCTTCAACCGGTTCACCACGTAAATACAATTTAGAGTCAACATGTTCCCTGAACCGGGAAAAGTAAATGCTTTTGGTTTTTTCCGAGACGATCATGAATCCAGCAGATTTAGACCACGATTCTAAGCAAAAATCATCTACAAATAAAGAACATATAACCGGTTTTCGCACGCAGATTTTTATAATATTTATCGTACGGAAAAAAGTAACACTTATGATACTTTCCTGAGTAACTCCGTTTTCTAGTGAAACTTTCAGATAACGTCGTTCCAACTCGAACTCGGAAGGACCGTCTACTGAGGAAACCCCTGATAAATGCGAGGAGATTATCTTTTACACCCCATTCGTTAAGTGTATTTAGGATTTCTCTCCTTCATGAGGTGTCGTACGCCTTTTGCAAGTCAAAAAATACAGCTAACAGTCGTTGGTGAAGTTCAAGTAAGAAGGTTTTTTGAATAGCAGCTTCCGACAGGACAACTACGGGATCTGCCTTGGCGGAAACCGCCTTATTCTAGGGCAATCAGGGAGTTTCTCTCGAGGTACCACACTAGACGACGGTTTACCGTTCGTTCCGTCACCTTCCACAGGGTACTGGTCAAGGAGATAGGACAGTAACTTGTCGGGAATGATTTATCCTTACCGGATTTCAATATTGGCAAAACCACTGCCTCTGACCAAGAATCTGGAAAAACCTGGTCAGAGAAAACTTTGTTATAGATACAAAAAAGACGTCGTAGTGCACTATCTGGGAGGTGTGATAACATACTGAGCCTGATATTATCATTTCCAGGGAAGTGTCACGAGAATTATTTAAGGCATATCTTAGCTCATCGTAAAAAAAAACCGGAATGTTTAATTCATTTTGCGACTCTCCTATCACCAACGGGATATTTTCTACTTGCAAGTTATATTTCACAAATTCAGGGCAGTACGATGATGTAAGTGAAACTGACTTAAACGATCTTCAAAATGTGGTCGCTACATCAACAAAATAAAGCAAAAGAAGACATTCAAAAAATCCCTTTCGGCACGCCGGAAGGCGGAGCTAGATTTCCCCGGTGCTAAGTAGGGAATAAAAAAAATTTCCGCCTTAAAGTTAAGAAAAAATTCAAATTTACTCGATACGACAACGATTGCATGTGAAAAAAGTTTCACATGTTTAGCATACAACAAGCTCCACCTTCTTACAATTCCAGCAACATTTTGGTCATCTCTTGCCGTAAGGGTTGGTCATATCAAAATTTGTTTCAGACAAAAGTTTTAGATAATGTTTAGAGGACTACCGCCGACCACTTTAAACGGATTCGATGCTGTGCCTATTAAGGGAGGTATGAATTTTTTTGTCTTAAAAACCCCGTTTTTTCCACTCCCTGGGCCATAGGTTGGTGATATAAAAAAACTTTACTTAGATAAGTTTTAGGCTCCTATCCAAAGAACAGTAGGAACTTTAAACGAATTCGATATTTTACTTAATAAGAAATTTATAGCGATATTTTTTTCGAAAAAGCCCCCACGGTCCGATTTTGGTCGTTAACTAACTCGACCGAGATTTTGGAACGAGTTATTTTTAAGGAACAATTTGAAAGTGATTGGCGCAAAATTACGGCAGTTATCGCGTGTCCAAAGAAAGTAAAACATATATATTACTTCAAACTTTTGAGTTAACGGTGATTTTGGGGTCTGGGGGATGTGAAACCCGAATATATGTCGAAATTTTCCGGAAGTCGAATCGCGGTACCCGTTACAGCAGGTAGCTTTTTTATGAAATCTACCTAAAAAAAGAAAAATGCCTGATTAAAGGTTACTTTGATGTAACAAAACAAGTGATTTTATCGATAGTGTTATTTTAATTTTGCAACTTTATCGTACAATCGACTTTAAACTGAAACTAAATACATCAAAATTGTTTACGCATCATACATTTTTTTTTTCATAAAAAGGTACGCTAAATTTAAGCTAATCTAATGGGTTCATACCCCGTCGTTGAATTAATTCTCTTTTTGATTAAAATAAATTTATAAAAATTAACATTTATACTAATAAATTTAATTAAAGTAATCTTAACAATATCATCATATAATACTTTATTTACACGAATATCAATAGAAATTAACTTAATTTCATCATACCAATAATAACAAAAAAATAAATGAACAGCAATAAAAGTTACTTAATTATTCAGAGATTCATCGTCGATTTCCTAATAACATTAATTATTTATTTAATAATAACTGCCTCATAATGAAAGAACATTAACAATAAAAGAATTTTAATTAAATAGGAATAATACTATTTCCCGAAAGAAAAAAGTAATAAAATGAAAAACATGCAAAATAATACTAACAATTCAAAAAATTATCTCATCATTCACGGTCACACAAATAATTAACTTTCAATTAATAATAAAACCAACAATTACAGGAATAAAACAAACATCAATAAAAAAAACTTTTAGCATTCGCATCTTTTTCAAACTCACCGATAACGATTATCTGTTTATCGATTTCAAAACAAAAGTTTTGAGTATTTTTCTCATTATGTTCATATTCAACTTTTTTTTTGTCTTCAGTCATTTGACTGGTTAGATGCAGCTCTCCAAGATTCCCTATCTGGTGCTAGTCGTTTCATTTCAGTATACCCTCTACATCCTACATCCCTAACAATTTGTTTTACATATTCCAAACGTGGCCTGCCTACACAATTTTTCCCTTCTACCTGTCCTTCCAAAATTAAAGCGACTATTCCAGGATGCCTTAGTATGTGGCCTATAAGTCTGTCTCTTCTTTTAAGTATATTTTTCCAAATGCTTCTTTCTTCATCTATTTGCCGCAATACCTCCTCATTTGTCACTTTATCCAACCATCTGATTTTTAACATTCTCCTATAGCACCACATTTCAAAAGCTTCTAACCTTTTCTTCTCAGATACTCCGATTGTCCAAGGTTCACTTCCATATAAAGCGACACTCCAAACATACACTTTCAAAAATCTTTTCCTGACATTTAAATTAATTTTTGATGTAAACAAATTATATTTCTTACTGAAGGCTCGTTTAGCTTGTGCTATTCGGCATTTTATATCGCTCCTGCTTCGTCCATCTTTAGTAATTCTACCTCCCAAATAACAAAATTCTTCTACCTCCATAATCTTTTCTCCTCCTATTTTCACATTCAGTGGTCCATCTTTGTTATTTCTACTACATTTCATTACTTTTGTTTTGTTCTTGTTTATTTTCATGCGATAGTTCTTGCGTAGGACTTCATCTATGCCGTTCATTGTTTCTTCTAAATCCTTTTTACTCTCGGCTAGAATTACTATATCATCAGCAAATCGTAGCATCTTTATCTTTTCACCTTGTACTGTTACTGCGATTCTAAATTGTTCTTTAACATCATTAACTGCTAGTTCCATGTAAAGATTAAAAAGTAACGGAGATAGGGAACACCCTTGTCGGACTCCCTTTCTTATTACGGCTTCTTTCTTATGTTCTTCAATTGTTACTGTTGCTGTTTGGTTCCTGTACATGTTAGCAATTGTTCTTCTATCTCTGTATTTGAACCCTAATTTTTTTTAAATGCTGAACATTTTATTCCAGTCTACGTTATCGAATGCCTTTTCTAGGTCTATAAACGCCAAGTATGTTGATTTGTTTTTCTTTAATCTTCCTTCTACTATTAATCTGAGGCCTAAAATTGCTTCCCTTGTCCCTATACTTTTCGTGAAACCAAATTGATCTTCCCTAACACTTCCTCCACTCTCCTCTCAATTCTTCTGTATAGAATTCTAGTTAAGATTTTTGATGCATGACTAGTTAAACTAATTGTTCTGTATTCTTCACATTTATCTTAATAATTAATAATATACATTCAACTTAATAATAAATTTATTAAAAAGATAATATCAACGTTTTAAGTTAATTTTCAAACACATCTAAATAATAATTTTTAATTTCAGCACTATCGATCACCTGTATCAGGAGTTTTAATAAAATGAATACTTATTAAATCATCAATAAATTTTACCAAATTATCCCGATCATAATCGTACATTTTCATACGTACATTCTTAAACGTAAATATAATTTCACCATCGATAAAAAAATCAATAAAATTTAAATTAAAAACACCAAAAAATGAAAGAATTTTACCCATTATTGTAATCACAATAGGAATACCAGTAATAATACTATCAAAACTTAATTAATTTATACGATTAACAAAGAAGGATTTAAGTTAAAAAAAGAACTATTAACTTTCAAAGTTAAAATTACTATTATCTAAGTAAGCTCACTATATTTGCAATAAAGTATCGTAATTGAATACAAGACGATAAAAGATTGAAATTAAAAAAATAATGAGAGGTTAAACAACAAACCTTAAATACATTCACAATTTAGAATCTAAATCAGCCATCCCATTATAAATGAAAAATTGAGTTTTCTCTACAAATCATTAAGATACTGGTGCTCTATACTTTATCTTCAGACTACGAAGAAGTTTACTAAATACAATAAGAAGAAGAAGAATTATTCGAATAGAACTAAAAAATCCGAGATCATAATTAAAACTAATTGTTAAGATAATAATTACTATTATCTTTTCTGATAAGATCACTATAGTTTCTATGTTTATTACTGCTTACCTTTCTTAGCTTCATTCTTTTATCTCTTGTTGACGCGTTTCGGAATCACTCCGTCGTCAAAACTTATTGTACTGAAGACTTATTGTATTAGATCAGTACAATAAGATTGGACGATGAAATGGTTCCCAAACCCGTCAACAAGAGATAAAAGAATGAAGCTAAGAAAGGTAAGCGGTGCTAAACAAAGAAATTAAAAATGACCGGATCTATAATAAAATCGTTACACGGCATGCATTTATTATAATATTTTTTATATTAATAGCCGATCGTAATCGGGGGATTTGGAAACCGATAAGTCTTAATAATAATTGGAGCTTCAGATACAGCATTCCCACGAATAAATAATAAAGGCGGGAGCAGAGGAAACGCATGCTTTTCACCGCTGAAAAACTTCGGTTGTTTTAATTTTAGAAAAAAAAGTTTTACATTAAATAATAATATTCTTATTGCATTTTTGAAATCAACATACCTTAATTAAGTTCGGAAAATAATGTCAGTAAGATGACGTCCTCCTTGTCTGACGCAAATTCGGAGCTTCTCCTCAAAGCTCAATGTTGGAGGCTTTCTCCAACATTTCATTCGACACAGCCTCAATTTCTTGACGAATGAAATTTTCAGGTCTTCGACTGCGTGTGACTTGTTCACGTACACTCTTGATTTTAAGTAGCCCCACAAAAAAAAAGTCGCACATCGACAGAACGGGAGAGCGTGGGGGGAAGGCAAGAAACATCGCCGAATCGTGAAATGACATGTCCGGGAAACATTTGTTTAACCACATCACCGATTCTCTCGCCGTGTGAGCTGTGACACCATCCTGTTGGAACCGCATTTCTCTCGTGTTCAAGCGATGTCTTTCCGGTTCAGGAAGATGCTTAACATGTCGATGTAGCGCGCTGATGTCACTGTAACTGCGGTTCTTCCCTCTTCAAAAAAGTAAGGACCGACAATCCCTATATTGGAGACATCAACAATAGTGTAGGGACACTGTTACTTTTAAGCTGCGGAGAGGATTTTGGTGTAGTTAACGCGAGTTTTCCGACGCCCAATACAGACAATTCTGTACATTAACATAGCCATCCAGATGGAAACGGGCTTCATCACTCATTATTATTAGGGCGTTTGCATCTTCCGTAAGAATAGTGTTCATTATGCTAAAAAATTCTTTGAGTCGCATAAAATCCCTTTCGGTTAGCCGCTATACAATCATTATTTTGTACGGTTGAAAATTGAGATCACCGTGTAAGATGCGATTAAGCGAACAATGTGACATACCCAGCGCTACAGCCTGTCCCCTAGCGGATCGTTTTGGACCAGTAAGAATTGCCCGTCACTCTATCTAAGTTTTCCGGAGTTCGGGCTGAAAGGCAAAGGCCAAAACGGCCTTTTTTTTTTTATAGTATGGTATTATAGTATGGTATTTTTAGTATAGTATTTCGATCTGGAACCGCACCGTGACGTTTGATATTAACATTTCGACGGGGAAGGTGTTGAACCGTGTCCGTAGAATCAATTTTTTCTAAAATCACTGTTCAACAGCAAACACACGATGTTCTACGCTCCATAGCGACTGAAACTGCGTAGTCTGAGCTGTCCATCGGAGGTCGCCGAAAGTCAATATCCCCAATCGCCGCTGACTACTGGCGATTTAAGAAAACATGCGTTTCCACTGCTCCACTCTGTATAAGCTTTTGACTTACCGACATACCTTATTCTATTAATTTCAAGCTCAATAGTAGGATCGGACTCAGGAACGAGGGTTCCACCGCTCTCAGCACAAACTGCACTTTCAGGTCCACCGATTGATTTAACAATTTTCTCCTTACGAATTGCAAGAGTTAGATCGATCGTAGGTGTAATTAATTTTATCTCGACAACAATTAATGTATGACCGCAAGGAATAACAATACCAAAAGTACCGTTATTTTGTTAATCGATACTAACTACTGCGGTTTTATTACTAACTTCATTACCGGTATCGGCAGGAGCAATCGTTACACAGACAGAAATTTTAACGCGTTATTTGACCCGACAGGAGAAGGTGATCCTATTCTATATCAACCCCTCTTCTGATTCTTTGGACATCCAGAAGTATATATTCTTATTTTACCAGGATTTGGCTTATTCTTACATATTATTACGATAATGAAATCGGTAAAATTATAACATTTGATAATTTAGGAATAATTTACGCAATATAAGTTATCAAAAAGCTAATGAATATCGTTCATTATAAGAATGTTTATTGAACATTCATGTAATGAATAACCGATAGCAAAATTCTAAGAGGCAGAAAATTCCCATGAACTTAAAATTCATTCGTAAATTAAAAATAATTCCCTTAGAAATAGTATCACAAATAAAAATGAATAGAGTCGGTTCAACTATAAAACAACTATTAATATTTCACAACACTATAATAATCTTATTATCAATTACTATAACAGTAGGAATTATTATAGACAGCATTTATAATAAAACATACATTATCAAATAATACATTAATAGAAAGTCAAATAACAGAAGCAATATGAACAATTCCAGCAGTCACCTTAATTTTTATTGTAATTCATCAATTAATAGATAATTAATAGAAGAAATTATTAATCCATCAACCATCATTAAAACTACTGGTCATCAATGATACTGATCATATGAACAGATTAAAAAAAAATAGAATTTGAATTAACATAATTAAACCAGAAAACATATCTTCATTTCAATTAATTGAAATAAATAATAATCGAATAACAGTACATTTCTTAACTCGATTACGAATTATTTTTGTTTCCACATCTGATGTAATTCATTTATGAACAATCAATAGAGTAAAATGGATGAAATTCCAGGACGAATAGATCAATTTTGAATAATAATTAATACACCAAGATTATTCTTTGGACAATGTTCAAAAATTTGTGGTATAAATTATACATTTATACCGATTACAATAGAAAGAGTTAATATAAAATCATCTATTAAATGAATAAAATCGTAAAAATAAATAAATAGAATTTACAGTAAGCGATGTAATGAAAGTAATAGAATCCTTAACCAAAGTTTAGTAATATCGAATATTTTTAATGAAAAGAATCTAGGTTAAAATAAAACATTGATGTCAAATAAAAGTTAATAATATTGTGCCTTGTGATACCACAAATATCACCCGCAATATGAAATATAATGATAACAATTAATGATTACCAATTAGGTAATAATTACCCACAATTAATGATAACAATTACAATAACCGTTATAAAAATGATAAAATTATTCTTTATAACACATAAATAAAAAAATAAACAAAAAAAATATGCTGAAAATGATAAAAAGCATATTTTCAACATTTCATCCGACAACGTTTATTTTACAAATAAATGGAATTACACTAGTCAACAAAAAAAAAACTTATTGTATCTAGAATCGTATATGGTGGTTTTAACTAATTTTGGGGTGCTGAATTCACCCACCGGGTTAATCTAGTGGTGAACGCGTCTTCCCAAATCAGCTGATTTGGAAGTCGAGAGTTCCAGCGTTCAAGTCCTAGTAAAGTCAGATATTTTTACACAGATTTGAATATTAGATCGTGGATAGCGGTGTTATTTGGTGGTTGGGTTTCAATTAACCACACATTTCAGGAACGGTCGAACTGAGACTGTACAAGACTACACTTCATTTACACTCATACATATCATTCTCACTCATCCTGTGAAGTATTATCTGAATGGTAATTACCAGAGGCTAAACAGGAAAAAGAAAGAGGTGCTGAATTCAAAATTGTTATTAGAATTTGTGTAATACGTCACGTTTTTTACATATATATGACCATGACATTTACCATGTCGTTAAAAATTTCAGTATCACATTTCACCGTGGGAACTGAAATCCAGGCAAAATATTTGTTCGCTGTAACTTGATAAATAAAGTTTTCAAAAGTATATGTTTGTATGAACTTTTTTCCTTATTTTAAGCTCTAGAATTGGTTCCCAAATTATCTCTCTTTCTTCCTGAATCACTCTGTATATATATATATATTTTTAAATATTTCATTACTTCCTTTTAAACATAATTGTTTATCTTTTAATGCATTAAGTAAGACAACAATTTATGTATTGTAAAGTATTAAGAATCTTACAGATGAAAGCACTAACATCCTAGAATATAGTACTCCTAAATAAATAACAAATAGCTAAAACGTCTTGTTACATGTGATATATGTTCATTCATTCATAGTTTTCTGCCATTAGGGCAGGTCCTGTTACAGCTGCTGCTCTTCATCTTGTTCTATCCTTTTCTAACCTCTTTGTTTCAGCATATTTTACCTTTTCAATTATCCCATCCATCATATGAAATCTTTTCCTTCCTCTTCCTTTCCTTCTATTCATCAAGCCTTCTATCGCATTCACTAATAAGCACCTTCTTCTCATACAATGTCCTAGCCTGTTACAAGTGGTAAATGTAAATACTCGTATATATTTACTTTGTGTGCATACTTTCTTTCTGTAAAGTAAATGTTTGTTACTTAAAATGTTTATTCAATTCAAACTTATACACAAATAATCCAATGATATGTGAGAACAGAGGGCAATGAGAATACATTAAAAATTATATAAATGTACTTATTACTTTTGTTTTATTTTTATTCATAAAAACATACCCATTTGAAGAATGTGTACTACCATTTTTAAATAAAATATTCTAGAATTTAATTCAGTTTTTTTTTTTTTTTTTATTGAAGACAAAACATATGTAATTTTCTATTATTTCTTTGTTATCTTTTAGTTATTTTTGTGAAAATTTCAAGATATCTCACCAAACACATTCTAATCCTTGTCTGAAATGAAATATTGTCATTCTAGCCCACTAATTTTGATTAATGTATGTTCTTCTCTTTTTTATTTCTTTTTCATTAAATTAACTTTTGGACAAAATCAAATTTACACCTGAAGAATTAAGCTAAGCAAAGAAGCAAGTTTCAAGAATGACGCCAAAATTGATACTTTTATATTCACATAAAGACTGACTTGAAATCACTTAAATATAATTAAGTGGTATAAAATTTTGTATGTATATACAATCATGCGACCGATCCAATGCATGTAGTTTACAGTAATTCCACATATGTTTTTTTTTAAATTTTATGACAAACATTACTATAATAAAAATGTTCAGTGTAAAATGTTCCTCCAACTTATATTGTAAATAAACACAGAAATAAGTCTTACTTTTTTTTCGATGTAAATATTCAATAACAAGAATTTTTAGGGGTACATTAACACAATCTGTTTTTTTATAATACATATTATAAACTGCTATGGCCATTATCAAACAATTATCATTATCAATTACACTAGATTTACCTGTTACAAAAAAATATACTAATTTCTAACCAAAGCTCTGTTAGACAACTTTGGTTTGTGGCAGTTGTGGTGCAAAATCATTGTCCTCTGTAGGTTTGGCTTGTAGATGGGATTGATGAAAATGAAAATGGACTGACTAATCTTATAATATTTAATATAATTTATTTTTTTAGTTTTTGCAGGATTTATAACTAGAATATACAATGTCTTCAACTGCATTAAAAGCAATGAAAGTAACCGAAAGTACTTTGAATATTACACAGTATTTAGATACAAATACTTCACCACCGGTTTCATTAGAACACAACAGTAACAACATGATTGAAATAAAAGGAGTATGTAAAAGATATGGCACAAACATAATACTTAATAATCTCAGTTTGACTGTACCAGAAGGATGCATGTAAGTACTAATAAATTAAATTGCTATCATGTATGACACAATATGCTTTGTTGTTCTTAGCATGTTAATGATTATTTTTGGGAATACTCATGATATGTCATAATTACAAATATATTATTACAGAATCTAGCATATTTTCCTTTTGACCATTGTTTGATTCTTAAGAGGTAGGAATAAAGTAGTTGACTCCAAACAAGATAATTCATGTAAGTATAAAAAATCCAAAAGTAGTATGTATAATTAATACATATAGTTTTATTTATTACACAGAGTGAGGAACTTAAAATCAAACCTTTACAGACTAAACGCAGTTGCAACATGTATCATTTTATGAATATGAAAAAAAAAGAAAAGTTAAATTAAATTCTGTATTAGCAAAAGTTTACATATTTACCATATTTTTACAAAAAATGTTTGAAGTGAGCGTCCTGTGCAGTGATGTACTAACATATTTGACTAATCATACTGAATCACCTAACTTCAAATGTTGTTGTGAATGCCATCGATTTCTTGTTGCATGTTTGCCTTACAAACAGGATTTGATTCATAAAAACTATCCTTCAAACAATCCCAAACAAAAATCACAACTAGGCAAATCTGGGGATCACTGAAGCTATCACCTTCTGCTGACAATTTGTTCTATTGGGTTCTAGTGAATCGATCATCGTGTGGGACACATTGATCCATCTGGAAGAAGCCATACTCTTTTACACTAATTGTTAAGTGAGCATAGAATTCTTTAAAATTGTACAGTACACTTCTGTATTGATAATCCAGTCAAAAATTGATGACCTCACTGTTTGATTACCAGAAGCAGCGCAACTTATGATTTTCTAATTATATAGTGGACACTCAAACATCCGGTGAGAATTTTCAGTCATCTAATTACCTTCTTTCTTTTTCTGTTTAGCCTCTGGAACCACCATAAGGTATTACTTCAGAGGATGAATGAAGATGAATATGTATGAATGTAATTTACCTGCTGTCATGCAAATTAGCATGCCAATTAAATGAAACCACGCCTCATCTGACATGAAATACAGCATCAGATCTATCTGTCCATCAACAATGCTTTTAAGAAGTCAGTTACAATAACTAAGATGTTTCAATTTGTCTGTTCTCTGAAGTTCTTGCACAGTTGTTACATGATATGGTTACAAATTTAAATTATGATTGTACTTTTGTGTTAAAAACCGATCCCATTGTATGCCATTTTTAAACAAATCATGCATTTCATTCTTTGCTGGAATACAGCCATTTGAAATTTTTTGACAAATATTTGATGCGTTTCTTGAAACGCACATATGTAACCCACTGGGTTGGTCTAGTAATGAACGCGTCTTCGCAAATCAGCTGAATCCAAAGTAGAGAGTTCAACGTTCAAATCCTAGTAAAGGCAGTTACTTTAATACGGATTTGAATACTAGATCATGGATACCAGTGTTCTTTGGTGGCTGGGTTTCAATTAACCACACATCTCAGAAATGGTCGACCTGAGAATGTACAAGACACTAATGTACTTCACTTACACTCATACATATCATTCTCATCCATTCTCTGAAGTAATACCTGATGATGATTCCCAGAGGCTAAACAGGAATAAAAAAATACTGCACATATGTTTCCACTATAGCAATCTCAATCAAACAAGCATTTTTTTAAAAATACAACTGCAAAGAAATCATACTGTATTGAATTATAAAACGTTTATAACTGACAACAATAGACAAGAGTAGGACATACACAACCAGTCATGGTGATAGTAGTGGCAGTTATGACAGCAGCATTAAAGGAGACAAATAACTGCATTTCAAACTGGCTCACTTTGGTTTTAAGCTGTTCATCCGGTATGTACATGGTTTCTATTATATGTATAGAAAGTAGTTTGGTAATATAATTTGCAGCAAGGAGTAGCTAAAAGAATGCTTAGATGGTTTGAACACCTGCATCAAATGGATAAATAACAGATACCACAGAAAGTGTAGGAACAGAAAGAGACTGAAGTTAGAGTAAAAGATATGAATTTGAAAGAGTATTAGAAGATAAGTGATTTCTTGTAATGAAAACATCGAGCCATGTTGGTGACTGTACACATCAGGAAAATAGCTAAAGAAGATTTATATATGATATTATCATAAATAGAATGTTAACTTTTTCACTTGCATTAACTGTGAACCCACCTGATCATACTTACAATGATAAGAATATTCCATGATGAAATAATAATGTTAAAGTAATTATTTGTAATAAAAAGGAACAATAAACCAGTTTTATAAAATAACCACATGATTAACCTTGAATATAGATACACTTCTTTTTTTTTACTGTAAATCTTTTATAAATAATGAACCGATGAAAGTCTCCATGTTATGTTAACTAAAATAATTACTAAGTATAATTAAAATAAATAAGTTTAAAAAATAATAAAAACACATGTTTTATTATTGCAGATATGGATTATTAGGGTCAAGTGGCTGTGGAAAAACAACATTATTAAACTGTTTGATGGGAATTAGTGATATTGAGAAAGGAGCAATATATGTTAAGCATTCAAAACTATCTAACATTGGATTAATGCCACAGGTGAATAGAAAGTATTTATCTTTATATTTTACCTAGTTTAGTAATGTTAAGTAATAATAAAAAGTTAAACTAAAGTGATTAATACCAATAAAATTATTAAAATAAAATATTTTATATTTCTTTTACTGAACAGAAGCAGTAATAAACTTAATTTGTTATCTTACACTACCGATCTCAGTCATTGTTACAGCTGTGAAACATGTAAAGTATCTGACTTACAAGACATTAATTAGAATTATTTTTTCTGAGAGTAAGATGTTCCTTACACTGTTTTATAGGACCAAAAGACACATGCGTTTTGGTGGATTTGGCATGCTAAAAAAGGCGACAGAAAATTGGCTTTACTATACTTCCCCAATATGCTTGTCAAGGAATGGGTTATTGATCTTGTGCATAGCTGCCATTTTCATTAATGACTTGTGTCTCATGTCACATCATTCGCAACCAATATGGTTTTTGTACTTAAAAAACTCACATTAATAATACTTTACATTTTCTTTCTATTACAGGCATATAAAATTTATGTTACAAGTTCTAATCCTTTTCAATATATCAGGATCGATTGAAAAGTGCAAAAGTGCTACAAACATTTAGAATAGATAAAATTTTATAAGGAATACGAGGACTGGCTTTACTCAGAAGGCACCTCAGCTGCAAATTTGGCAATCCTCAAGTGGAATCTTCTATATTTGAAATGTCTGGAACCTCAAGTAGGAAACGGAGAAATGATAGAAGGTTGCTTCATTCAACCGCAACAAAGTGGCAACCTGCTGCTAATAGAAGGTGCCTGTAAGATGCTAAAAATGGAACCAAGTATAAGTAACCAGTGCAAATCTTACAGACAGGTTCAGCAAAGGTTTTTCACAAAGCCACTTTGAGTAGTTACTTTAAATTATTTCATTCTCATAATTCACTGCAGAATGACAAGACTGCTAGACACACAGTACATTTTTCGCTTGTGTGAGGTTTGATCATTTTCTCTAAACAAACACCCAACAATAGTCACTATCATTCCAGGATTCCATCTTCCTTAGTACCTATGCTCCACGGTCAGAATATCCTGATGAAACGCTTTCCTTGCGCTCATCACTGAAAGAGCCCAAATTTTCATGAAAAAAGTCTAGGTGGAAGTGTAGGAAATGAATTTTTAATGACATCCTACACGTTTGTAGTTTTCTAACAGCTTATTAACAAACAAAAAATGTATTATCTTATGTTGCCTAAAAAATCAGCAAGATCTTTCAATGGCTTCCATAAAGCTAGCTAGTTCATATTTGCTAAGTTTATCGTCAAAAGTTTAATTCTTAAGCAGTTTCTTGATTTGTGGACCAATAAATACCCTCCTTGAGCTTACCATCACTCAATTTAGGAAAACTTATTTTTAAATGCTGGTTCATCTTTATCTAGTGCTTTTACAAAATTATTCACGAGTCTGAGTTTTACGTGAAGTGGCTGCAGTATGATTTTATCACTCTCAATTAATGATAAATGCTTTACATTTTTTCCACCAGCCACAAAGTTCTGCCATAATGGTCAGTTCTTTAGTTGGTAATGACTTTTCGTATCAGGACTATCCTAAAATCAAAGAAAACACAGTATTTCATAAATCCACTTGTAAACCAAGAAGTATTTTAAAAACTTTAAGGTCGCTGCAAACTTTGTTACCATTATGAAATAAAACTGCTATCATCCTAACTTTAGAAGTGTCAATAAAAAGACACCAATTTCAGGAATATGGTGTTTTCTCAAGCTCTTTCATTGGGGCATTGATATCAGTAAAAACACACTATGAATTTTTCATAGCAAAATAAGTTGAAATAGTTTTATTTTATGTTCTAAATGCAGTAACTTTTTTCCCCACTAAAAGATTCCACTGTTTAGACCCCAGAAGTTCAGCTTGCTGCTTTGATAAATTTGATTTGTGATCTAAATCATTAAGTTCATGTTGCTGAATTAAATGAGGAGATTTCTCATAGGATATAGGAAAGCATTCTTCCTCTACATCATCTGCTTCATTTTCAGATTGTTTTTCTAGCAATGTCGGATTAGATGGTGGTACAGGTACCCTCTCCATGTAAAACCTGCTTTAGTGCTGAGGATACATCTGCATAGTTTATGAACTTTCTATTTTTGAATGAAAATCCAAATATATTTGCCATACAAAAGTAGCAGGATAAGAGATCATTAGGTTCACACCAAATCATTGGTACAACAAATGGCATGGTTCATTGTTTCCCCTTCAACCATTCAGTTAAGGGTTACTGAGCCTGATATGCAAATAACATGAGGTGCCTGGATTTTATCTTGATCCCTAACTGCACAATCAAAATAAAATTTATAAGCTGATTTATCAATTCAGAAATAGTCTTTCGTTGAGAATTAGCTGTAAATTTACCATGGACGTAACAAAAATTGTCTGGATGATTTGATGTCCATGAACTTTTCCAGAAGCCATGTTGTTGCCAATAAAAACAAGAAAAATCATTTTTGTATTAGAAAGAATCGATGAGAATATTGCAAACACTAATAATTGTAAAACACAACATACAGTGTAGACAAGTGAAGTAACAGGCAACAATAGATTGTTGTTCTGTTTGATGTCATGATGATGATGATGATATCACGATGTCATCATACAGACATGTATATACATGTCTACTTCTCATGATACAGTGTGTGTGTGTGTGTGTATACATACACACTGTATTTACTAAGCACATATGCATATCCTTTAAAAGTAAAAATACAGAAATTATTCTTAATTGTAACCAGTAGTTGGTCAAAATGAGTTCATCATAAAAAAATTTTACAAATTTATGAATTATGTAAAACCTATAGGTAGTAACACAATTTCAATAGCATATATGAAATCAACACCCAAATTACAGTGAGAAATGTTGTGTTACAAGTTAGATACAAATTTTGTGTTGACTACTGTAACTTTAAATTGCCACTTTTTTTGCCTCTGGGACCACCATTATGTATTGCTTCAGAGGATTGAGATGAAATGGCAGTGGTAATTATGTTGCATATGAAAATGCTGTGCCTGATAGTAATTGAACCTGGGGCCGCCGGATGAAAGGCCGAGATGCTACCACTTGCACCACAGAGGCCGGCAGTATTCATAAGATATATATTACCTTGTAACTGCTGAATAGTTTTTATATGACAAACAGATATATATAAGTAAATAAAATGCTTTTATCATGATAAAATTATGTTACTATCTACTGTGTGGATTTTTACTTCCCTGTACAAAGTAAAAAAGTATTGTGATTGAGAAAAATGTTGGTTTTCAGACCATACCCGAATCCATTTTGACTAGTATGCGCGTGGCGTCTGTACGTACATATGTATCTCACATAACTCAAAAACAACTAGCCATAGTATGTTGAAATTTTGGATTTAGGACTATTGTAACATCTAGTTGTGCACCCCCCTTTTGATTGCAATCAACTGAATCAAAAGTGTCCAAAAAAGCCCAAAATTCAAACAAATTTGGATTTTGGACTTTTTCTTAACTGCAAAAATAAGCCCTCATTGAGAGCTTTTCAATCACATATCATAAGTGGTACTTATTTTCATTGGTTCCAGAGTTATAGCCAAATGAAATATTTCGATCTTATAAGGAAAGGCACAACGGTTTGAATCACACTTCATCTCCTTTTCTTTTTTTTAATTTAAATATATTAATTTATTAGTAATTATTAACCTGTGATTGTAAAAACAATTTACAATAAATAATTATTCAGTAATAGCAATAAAATAAAAAATATGAAAAAAAAATCAGAAGTAATTAGTGAAATAAAAATTTATCTACTTTGAAAAATATGTATATGTTATTTAATAGCCATTATTACATATGTGTATATGTAACAGATTTGATGAAACATCTGATTATTTAATATTAATTGAAAATTATAATTTATTATCATGTTATTTTTGGATTTCTAGTTTAATCTTATTTAATTATTCTGGAATTTCTGTTTAATTTTATCTACATTAAAGTTAACTACAGAGTGACTGAAAAATAGACCCTCAGAAGAACAGCATATGCATTGAGGCATACATGTCCAATCTTTGATAAATTGCAAAAAATTCTTATCTTTTAGTTCATTACTCCTCTGATATTGTCGGACAATATTCTCTCTAAGTCAGGGTTGATCATCAATTCGTTTATTTGTTTTCTGTTGCCAATCATTTAATCGCATTTTGGTTTGATATAATTCTTCTGATCTTAATTTATGTACACGTCTCTAATTTTCAAATTTTCTCTCTCTTTATATTCATCATCCTCTCTTAATCTTTTTATTCTTTCCTTGGTCTTAATATTTTCTTCCTCTTTATATTTATCATCTTCTCTTAATCTTTTCGTTCTTAATCTGTTTGCAACATTTTCTTGTTTTTCATTTTCCTTTTTTTTTTAATTTAAATATATTGATTTATTAATAATTATTAACCTCTGATTGTAAAAAAATTTTACAATAAATAGTAATTCAATAATAACAATAAAAAAAATATGAAAAAAATTTTTAAAGTTATTAGTGAAATAACATTTTATGTACTTTTAAAAATGTGTATATGTAATTTAACAGGTGTACAAGGAACTCATGTGGTGTCCTCATCAGATATTTTCTACATTTTAAAACAGCACAGTTCTAAATGTATAAATTATAAGGATATTTAATCATTACGTAATTTGTAAATAATTTTGAATATTGGTATTAATCACTAATAAAGTTTATGTTTTATTTTTTTAAGCATTGTAAAGTGAATGGTGTACTGTAATCAAGTCCAGTTGCTCTAAATATATAATAAATAAATAAATCATCAAAAAATAATTTCCAGATATAAAATAAAATTCCTGTATTAAAAGATTGCGCTACTACTAAGGAACTTGTACAAATGAATAAAATTATTATAAAAATGGCTACTCAATAAAATCATATAAAGTTTTTATTGTATCATAAGTGCTAAAATACATGTAAAAATAAATATTAAGTGGGGAATGGATTAAAATGGGGAATGTTTGTATTTCCAAGTAACCCCACAATCATTGCTTTTTAGTTTTTTATTTCGCAGCTTGGTACAAACTATGTCTATGAAATATCACAATTTATACTTTTAATTCAAAATTCATGTAGATACATACTGATTTTGCTTTCAGTTATAAAAACTATATTCTGTTTCACTATAATTCTGTTGTATTCCCGCATTTATTTTTCCTTTTTATTACATACATTGTTTTTTGGTTGACTATAAACACATGATAATAATGCTTTATTTGATATAAATGGTATATTTTACAAGTTAAAATAAATTAATGAGCAATGAGAGTCCTGTTATTTTCATTGTTTATAACTGTCTTATCAGCCAAGTGCATTTATTACCATTGTAGAGTTATCAATCATTGTAACAATCCATTAGAACTATTTTATTTACAAATATGAGAACAAAGTTATTTTATTAAATTATTTAATTTCTGCTTAATGTCTGATAATTTGTATTTATTGTATTTTGCATATTGAACAATTTTGTAATAACACCGATAATTTAAATCTAATTTCACTGCCGCATTCAAATAATTAATCGTAAAAAAAATATAAATAAAATTAGTTATTTGTTAACCTACTTGAAAGTACTATGTTTGAAATCTTTTTTATTTCATTGTTCTAATATTTTTTCCTCCTGATTTTAACTGTGCAAAAATCATCTCAAAGCATTGGATATGCGTTGCTTGTATCTTTTAATCGTACTTTATTATTTTTATTTATTTTTTGCGTGTTTTAATCTTTTAATGTAAGTTAATTATTCTTATCATCATACTGGTAGTAACACGCATTAAATACTTCCTTAATATTTGAATTAAACTAATATGAAAATGATTTTATTATTATTAAATTTATTTAAGTTTTATTAAAATTGTTATTAAATAGTGTTCAGATGCACGTCTTCCTTGTGAAGGTATGAGTGAATAATTATAAACACTAGGAAAATATTATATAATTTGATGGCAACTTCTTCGCTATTATTCTAGCTAAGAGAATTGATTAGAGTAGGATGAGCAAGTAGGGGCAGCTGCTAAGAGTGAAATCACCCGTTAATTTGTTTTTTACATAAGATGCAGTAACAAAGTATGTATGTACAGTAATGCAATAACTACTACCTGTTTTTATCATACTTATGCTTTTATATTATTTAAACTTAACAGAGAATTTATTGACACTATCCAAACAATCATATGGGGGTTTACTAATAAGTGTGCACATGCACTCTTACCAATTCAGCATGCATGTGTGTCTACGTGCATATATGTATCAAATGTAAATGAATAGATACATACATATGACTACCTACATCTACTAACTGAAGAACTGAAAAAACGTTCTGAATAAAATTGGCTGAACAATGCTAATAACACTGATCTGAGCCCTGAGGGTTCAGGTTCTGGCTAGAAGGGCCAGCTAGTATATACTTTGTATATATATATATATGTATATAGTCGCTGAATGGCGGCTGCAATGGCACGTGGCGGTTTAAAAGCTTGTGGTAGCCCTGTAAAGGGCTGTTTGAGGTTTTTATGGTGGTGGCCTTGAAAATGGCCGTTTGTGCGTTTTGTGAGGTAGCTCTGAGAAGGGCTGTTGGGTCGGAAAGCTGGTCTCCGGTGATGTCGACTCGGCTGTAGTTAGGAAGTTGCGGCTTGTCCATTGTAATCACACCGAGCTTCTCCCCAGCGGCAAATGGGTTCCCAATACGGTGTGGTGGGCCCCAGAGCCCCGCAGTGTCGAGTCGACGTCGGTCATCTTCCGCTGGCGGGATCGAAGCGGTTCTCCAGAGCGGTCGCACGCTGGGCCGGCTCCTGTTGCTGGGCTCGCCAGCCAGAGCGATTGAGGTCCGGCGAACTGGGACGGGAAGGTAGCGTCCCTCAGCGGGCCGGCCAGACCTGCGGCTCCGGCGGGGATGTTGCCATCCGCCGGGAGGTTCCACGTTGAGCCGGCCAGGGAACTTCTTCTTATTCTGCTTCTTCTCCAGGCGGTGATCGACGACGAATTAAATATTCGCTCTTTTATTGCAGCCTCCGAGTGCGGAGACGCAGCACCGCTGCGGTGGGAGAGCTGCGCGATCAGCTACTAGGTGGGATTTGTGCAGGCACGCATGTATACTGTACTCCCGCTCGCTGACATCTGAGCTGCTAGCGTTGCGTTCGCCGATATGAAGCTTGGCAGCAGTATCAAAAGATGGTGTAATACCTAGGTGTTTTAAGTTAATAACATTCTATTTTATTCAAATTTTGGAGAATATCATTTGATAACCAATTACGTGTTTTTTAAATTTGATAATAAAAATAATGTTCTAAAAATAATAAAAAAATTAATTTTCTTTAACAGCTTTATAAAATTTTATTTATTTTACAGGATACCGCTTTAGCTCCATCACTTACAACAAAAGAAATATTATACTACTTTGGAAAAATATATAACATGTCTGATAAAAATATACAAAATCGTACAGAAGAAGTAACCACTTTATTAGAAATACCATCAATAAATACTGTAATTAGTAAATTAAGGTAAGTTATTATTTTTTTGATTTTTAAATTTGATATCTTTAATTTCATTTTGTAATAATGACAACCTTGGATAGCAAGATAATAGAGGCCAATTTACATGTGTAGAACAATTTCAGTCTTCATTATTTATAAGCATAGAACTGTTTGCTTTTGAAATATTAAATGATTATGATATTTACTATATAAAGGATTAACGCATAAACAAGCAACGACGCTCTAGTATTTTTGTAATGACGAAATAACTTGCAGCAATTTAATTTAGATTTATGACAGCTGATACTCAATTTACATAAAATTTCATATTTATTACTATGCTGCAGTTGAGATAAAATCAGGAAAATACACTTTGTAAAGCTGGCGGCTTATAGCTGTGCACATTGCATGCGAGAGAAATGAGACTGATCGGACGGAAGGAACAGTTAGATGGTCATTCCTTTCCGAAAACATCTCGTATAGCTCCGTATACTTATGTAGTATACAGTTAGCATAAGATATTTTCAGGATAGTTAATAGCGCGGTAAGGCAGCCGCACAACAATATGCCGCCCGATGTATGTGTTAAATTATCAGATAGTTCCTGAACAACACGGTCACACATTATGAGCGAAAACTATTAAGTACAAATTCAAATTTTTTGAATTAGAAATAGAATTTTTTGCTTTCACTTTTGGCACGGTAAAATCACAGCACAAAACTTCTCTAAAAGCAGAAATAAGAAAACCAATTTTAAAATCTAAATCACTTCAGATGTACTTCTGAATGTCCTGAATCGCACCCGTAATTTTCAAAAATAACAGCCGTATAACATACCTTAATGCAGAAATTCAACCTCACATATATCATTCATAAACTAAGTTTTGAAGGACAACCAACAAGCGATAAACATACTGCAGAAACGTAATAAACATATTTCACTAGAATGGATCTTTTCTCATTCTAGTATCACTGGAAATGAAACAAATTAAAAGTAAGTCATGAAGTATCTCTGTTGCCATTTTCAATTTTAACACTGCATATGACTCTCTTATTGCTCCCATTTAAAGAATCAACTTTTACAGCTCAAAAAAAGGATAAAATTTGTCACGAGCTTACGAGCAAATTACAAAGAATATCTACATTGAGCAAACAAGAAGTAAACCAAACTAGAAGGTCTTAAATAACAATCAACTATAATAGGATACAAAAAATCTGCTTAACTGGGAGACTAAATAAGCCATAAACAACTGTAAACTACAGCCATGCTGATATCCAGTCCAGGTAATCCAGGTAATATAAATTGGACTAAAATCAATGAAAAAAAAAAAAAACAAATAGATTTTGAACCAAAGGAAAAAACTATTTATGTGGTAGGTAATGAAGGAATTTAAAAATAGAACAGTTTAAATATCTGGATAACTTGGAAACTGGAAAATAATTATAGGTAATAGGTAGAAAAACTAGAATAGGAATGTCTATGAAAGCTTTCAAAATAAAATGTACAACATTTTATTTTAAAAAGAAGCATAATATTTACATATTACAAACAGTTAAAAAAAATTATACTCTACAAGTACGTGAAATTATATTGAATTGTGCTCTTTGTCCTAGAGAAGAAAAACAGCTTTCAGACTTAGTTTACAAAAAAAGTAGGCGAATATAAAAAAAAATTATTAAACCACATATGTATAATAATAATCCTGCATAAATGACTTCTGGACGGAAAACTATGATAAGTGATTTTCACAAGCCTCTTTTGAAGCTAACTTTATACCATTAAGTTCTGCAGTGACTGAAACAAACAGTGGCTTGACTATGCAGAATTAGAACTATACAGTGGATGGATTTGTTCCCAGCCAATCTTTCTCAATTTTCGACGGGTCACCAAGGATGTGTGGGATCTGTGTTTACATGATAGAAGATGACACTTTTCCTATTGAATAATTCTGGTAGCTTTATCTCAATTACTTTATCTTTCCAGTTATTGACGGTATAGGTTAAAGTAAATTGTTTGACCAGGTGACACCAGTTCATAGTGAACAATTCCTTTCCAATCCTATCACACACACAGCATCACCTTTCTTGATGTCAATCATGGCTTTGTTACAGCTGGGAGATCTTCACTTTGCTTCGATCACGATCTTTTCTGTACATTATTGTTGAACGTGATCCGTTCTTCGTAGCCCGTAATATACGAACCGTTTTAGCGAATTTGCCATGTTCCATTTTAGCAACGATTCGCAGAAGGAAATTCGATCCATTAAATCTTTCATTGTTAAATCATACTGCACCCGAACATCGAGTTATTTTTTACGCAGCCTTCTTCAAACAGTTTAAAACTCTGTGAATTTTTAGCTCATTAACTGATATCATGACTGCTATTGTGTCAGTCTGGCTCAATTTTTTAAACGATTTCGTAAACTTTTTCAGTCATAGGCTGATAGAGCAAGATGCATCACCGATATCAAAATTTTTAGAATGAAGACACCTGAGCCAGCTATGTGCCACACATACTGATACTGCATCGTGTCCATAAAAGTCATAAATGTTTTTAGCAGCCTGAGTTGTACTTTTTCCTTTATTGTAATAAAATGTCAAAATTTATCAAATTTCTTCTTTATTTTCATTCATTTTCAAAACAAATAAACTATCATATACTTATAAACTATCTGTAAATACTTAGTGATATGTCAGCTTACATAAGCATGCAAATGTTGACAGATTTGAGTATTACCACAGTTATACTATTCTAAAGCATCTTCGGAGAAGTCCCCAATCCCAACATTAAGCAAATATGAAACAGGTTTGACAAAAAAAAAAAAGATTAATTAACACACAAAATAGTTTAAATAGTAAAAGTAAAGCAAGCGGAAAGTAGAAAAGAACTGCCATTTTATGAATATAAAAATCAAAGGATTCTATGGGAAAATAAATATAAATTAATATTGTGCATTTGTAGTTTGACCAGGATATTGAGAGCCTAAGAGATTAAAGACTTTTTATAAATAAATTTATTACTCAAGAGACGTAAAACAAAATGAATAATAAAAATAACAGTTACAATAATAATAATGATAATACGTATATATAACATACAAGATAGTAATTCAAATAAAAAGGACAAAATTTATTAAAAAGCAACTAAATTATTCCAGAATAAAAACCAGGATGCAAGTTAATTTACTAAAACCTTTTTAATGACCGCTAGTATCTGATATTGTATTAATAGCAAGATAACACTAGAAAAGTCTAAAGTTCATACAGTTCAGTTCTCTGCAAATATTATTGCTTTTACAGTTAACATCCAACAGTTTATGAATGAGTAGAATACTGTCACTTTCACTACTGTTTACCAATAACTCACCGAACAACTTTCTGCATTCACCCACTATCCACGCTAGAATGCTTGTGATGTACTTTTTACTCGTTGTTACCACACGCGTACTGATTTCGCCGTCACAGCAACCACATCAAACTCGGGCTAGCAAAACTATTCATTGTTATCATGACTACACCAAACACATCCTCACAGAACAATTTTCATCATCCACGCCCTTACATTTTTCTGTAAATTCTTACGGTCAGGTAACCCTTCTGGTCAAACAACAGCTTTTAGAGGTGCCACTGTCTGAATTACTAAGAACAAATTGTTAAACAGATTGTTGGTCTGACAAAGAAATCCCTTTTATGTCCTTCTGGATTCTTCTTTTCATTATTATCTTTCTTTCTTTCTTCTTAATTGGAAGAAAATCGTTACCTTGATTCTGTTACAATATAAATAATAAAAATAAATATAACAAGCACTATTTATTTGCATCCTGTTCATTGTGAACGTATGTACTCAAAGTACGTGCTCAAAATAATTTTCAATCATTCAGTTGTGAATTATTTTGTAGTAACGTTTTACATTTAATGTACTTCCTTAACACTACTATACACATTTGTATTTAAACAATTAATATGATCTTTAAACACATCAATTTTTTATCTTATAATTTGTTTTTATATTTATATCTTTTATTGGCATGATCTATATAATATATAGTGCTCTATTTTTATATTTTGATCAGAATAAAGATTATTTATTAACAGCAATTCTAAGTATTTTTTCAAAATACTTAGCATTTATATATATGAATAATATTGCATAATTTTAAAAAAAATATATCAAATACCCATAAAAAGCAGAGATAATCTTTATGTTTTAATATGATTAATTTAAACAGGACTACAGCATATTTAAATTATACAGCTTACAAAAAATGTCAAAGCCATGATGGAATTTACACCTGCGACCTTCCAGATGAAAAGCTCAGACAATACAAGTTCATCAGCAAAATGATAAAATTATTATTTTTAAGATGAATCGAATAACTTAGATGACTAGGCAATAAAACTGTTAAATGTATTATTAAAGCATATACATTTATATTATTTTCAACATGTAATATCATCTAATTCCAATTAATATTAAAAGAAGGGTAAAAAAATAGACAAAGTTAAAGATTTTTACACTGATCATAACATATTTTCACATAGAAGTTTAGTGAACATTAATGATATAATATCAAAAAAAGAATCTGCTCAAAAATTATATTAAAAAAAATTTAAATCTGAAACAGAATGTATATTTAAATTGGTTAACAACAGATTATTAGTAAAGGCAAATATATATCTTGGGCAAGATAGTAAACAACTGCAATTAATACTGTTTTTTTCCACCAACCGCTTCTTTTCTTTATCTTTGATCCCTTCTTCCTCCTTAATACAATAAATAATAGACAACAAATAAAAATACTAATACTAATGAACCACTACAAAACAAGCAGTCCTCCAAAGTCTATAAAAAAAAATAATAAGTAGAATCAACTGTAAATTAATTAATGATACTAATGTCACTTTAGACAGTTCAGGTGAAAACACTTTATAAACTATTCCAACTCCCTAACTGGACAAACTATATTATTTATACTTTTTCCCACTGTACACTGATGATAACCTAACAACTGACATGTTGATCTAGTTTTATGTTTTTATACTTGGTAAACTAACTCTTGAGAATTTTTCTTTTTGATATTATTTCAATAACTCATTCATTGTGTTAAATGGTGTACCATAAAGGGAGAAATATAAAGGATATCTAGAATAAAAACATGAAATTAAAATATCGCACATACAGCAAAACAATATTCAATCAGTCAACAAATTGTGATTGTACTGAAATGTTATTATATTATAACAGACCGGTATAACAGACCTGAGTAAAGAACTCTTTTCAATTAAGAATAAAGTAGCAGAAAATATAATAATGGGCAGAATCCAGAAGAGGACTAAAAGCAATCCTTTTTCTAAGGCTAACAGCTCCATTTAACAATTGTTCTTTGTAATGCTGCTCAACAACACACCTTTTTCTTTTTTTCCTGCTTAGTCTCCGGTAACTACCGTTTAGATAATACTTCAGAGGATGAATGAGGATGATATGTATGAGTGTGAATGAAGTGTAGTCTTGTACATTTTCAGTTCGACCATACCCGAGATGTGTGGTTAATTGAAACCCAACCACCAAAGAACACCGGTATCCACGATGTAGTATTCAAATCCGTGTAAAAATAGCTGGCTTTACTAGGACTTGAACGCTGGAACTCTCGACTTCCAAATCAGCTGATTTGGGAAGACGCGTTCACCACTAGACGAACCCGGTGGCTTCTACAACACACCTACCACAGATGTTCCATAAGAAGAAATACCGGACCAGGGTAGGAATGTATGAGAAGTGTCTCTGAAGATCATTCTCACGCTTCAACTTGGATCTGCTTCTGCAGGTAAAGAGGATAGGAGTATGATTACTCCAGAAAAGATGAGTTGAGTTCAGTTTTTGATGAAGCGAGTATTATGAAAGGTGTTATTAAGCAAGTTTTGAAGAGGCGAGGGCAATGTGATTATAAGACGTTGTTATCTGCAGGGTGCGGGTGTGTTTGACGTGATGTCACAAACATTCTGATGTAGATAGTACATGAATATAGGAAGTTGTCTAATGAGTTACTGTTAGAAAATTAGTGAAAGGGATAAAGTATTCGATTCATTCATAAACTACAGGTAGTTTTATTTGTGAACAGTAAATGTACTTGCAGCAAAAGAATTTTAGTCTAATCTTATCTTAATAGTAATACAACACCAGTTGTAAAGGTGTAAATATTAGCAGTCATGACAATGTCTTTTGTCAGTGGGACTGAATTCTGGTTTTTAATTCTGTAAATAAATTCTGATCTTACTTACAATTCTGATCTTACTAAATTCTAATTTTGTATGTAATCATTGTTTATTATTATTGCAGTTGCGATTACAATCGATTTATTATTGTTGTTTATTATTATTACTACTGTTGTCATTATTATTATTATTATTATTATTAGATTTGTCTTATTTTATTTATGTTCTGGAACTAATAAATTATAATTATATAAACATTCTTAAATTGTTAATCTCGCAATATCCTGATCGAGCCGCAAACATGTGACAATATACATCAACTATAACTGCAGAAAAATCTGATTGTGCATAATAATAATAATAATTATTAATTTGATCTCTTTGATAATAGAATTCATAAACAGCAAATTTTACAAAATTAATTTATTATTTTTAATGCAATACAGATTACAACTATAACATTTCATGTAATTACTTTTACAGTGGTGGTCAACAGAGAAGAGTTTCATTTGCTGTTGCTCTTCTTCACGACCCTAAATTATTATTATTGGATGAACCAACAGTAGGATTAGACCCTGTTTTAAGTCATCAGTAAGTACAATATTTTATTTTCAAAAATTGCAATTTGTAAAGTTTAATTTTTATGTTCTTAGCATGTGCATGCTCTAATAAATAAAGGAAGAAAGCTCTCTGGCTATTCATTATCTAAGTTACAAATTTATAAAACAAATAATTCATAAGGTGTATTGTAAATTAAAAATTAAAACTTTAAAAGGTTATAAGTATAGTGAATAAAAGTGTCTTAACTTAAATTTTTAAATCATTCTATCAAACATGAGTAATGCCTTTCTTTTAATTTAATTTCTAATCAAATATTTAATAAATTCCTTTTGCTTTCAGTAAATTTATAAGTGCAACTAGGCAAGTGTCTGCTTAAGCTTATAAGTTAACCTAACTATGCATTCTAACTGCTTCATGATTTATTACCTTATTGCCTTACTGTTCGTTTTTAAAGCTGTACTCTAGGTTTCCATTTTAAAAGTCATAAGAAACTACGTCTAATCTTTTAGATTCCTCAACTACTAGTTTGTTTGCACAACTCCTGGATATAAAATAATAATCCCAGAACAAATCCATACTACTGATTCTCAACAAAGTCGCTACTTTGTAGGTTAATAGAAAATGGCAGTATAGGCCAGGACAGCAACAACATGATTTTCATGAAAAAGGAATGGAGGGTAAGAAAAGGAATGTAGAGGAACACTTAAAAGAAGACCACTTTTGATTACACTTTTTTGATTACACTTTAGCTTACAACTATCTAAGACCATAGAAGTACCTTAAATCAGTAATGAATTAAGGTGCATGGGGGATACATGCAGGTCTTTGATGGTAATTCCTTTTTACTGTATGTGCAAAATTAAACACTCACAATCATTTTCAATAATTATTTTTAAGATTTACTGGCTCCTTTCAGAAAATATTTAGTATATAAGTCATCATTCAATTAAAGGCACAAGTATTTGTATAGACAAAACAGTTGGTAAGACGGTTATGATACTTTTATAACAGTAAGTTGGTGACCCTGTGATGACTTTTGATCAGGTATTTGAATAAAATTGTTTTGCTTGGAATCACAAAATCTCATTTTACGATGGTTAGTCCTCTTAAACTTTGCAAATTTGTTGAACAGCATGCGGTGATTCACTTTTTGCTTTCTGAAAGTACAAAACCAGTTAACTCTCATATGACCATGAAATATAGATAAAGTTGTATGAATCATAGAAAATTTTACAAATGGGTAGAAAAATTTAATAGCAATTGAACTTTAATGACTGACGATAGACATACAAGATGAAGTTTCAACTCCAGCATTTGAAACTTGCATAGACTCAATTTTCTAGAAGAAGATCAGCAAATAATAAACAGTGCATATTACTATTACATGCTTATCAACAAAGTGAAGCCAGCAGTGTTGAAAAATACGTCCTGGATCACAGTGCAAAGACATCATTCTGCTTCACAATAACACCCGACCTTACTCAGCTCAGGTAACTCGAGAAACCATAAACAAATTGCATTGGGTATTATTACCCCATCCCTACAATCCTTTCTTAGCCCCAACGGATTTCCACTTGTTCGGTCTACTCAAGGAGGTGCTAAGTTGTAAGAAATTTAATGGAAAGGACGACATCAAAGAAAATCTGCTACACTAGCTCCAACATAAAGACAAAGATTTTTTTGTAACAGGCATAAATAAGCTGATTCAGAAATTGACAAGTGTATTAATATTGCTGGAGATTATTTTGAAAAGTGAAAATAAGTGACATTGATTAATAAAACTGTGTTTTTAATTTCTGAATAACCCTTGCATATGTGCATTTGCATGTGTGCTGTGTGTATACATATATATTATCCTCCCTTTTTGATCCCACAGGGTGATGGTCTGGTTGAATGGTTTATAGTTCACCTGGATACTTTTCATACAAACAATTCTATCGATGGGATATACTTTCCCTAACAGAAAACTGAGACTGTTCTCAGGTGTCTCTTTAGTATCTGCAGGAAAAACAATTAGTTACAACATATATTTGAACTAACCAATTCTTTGATGAGTTCTGTGCCACTCCTATCTGATCACCTGCAGGATCAGGGGCAGATGGATGTCTTCTGTCACAGCGGAACATAAAGCACTTCTTTGAATGAGACTGTTTGGTTTGATATACAGTCCCTCTGTGGATAAGCTACCTCTTTCTCATTCAATCTTTTCATTATCTTTGAGTCCAATATTTCCACTAAAGTTTGCCACACTGGAACCAGCTAAATGTAACAAAATATTTACAGGTACTGTGTTTTTAATACTTTTGTAAGTTTGTATTACAAGTCCATAACTTTATACTTGTTACCTATCAGAAAGCTGTACAGAAAATTAATCTGTAGCTGAGCACTTAAAATAGATAGATCCCTAATCCCATTTAATACTTACACATATATACATTTAAAAAGTTTAATTACATTTAACAATACAGTACTACAGGTGTAAGTTGTAACAGCTATACACAGTGTAACAATTATTAAAAGAAGAATTTGGTAATTAACATCAAAGGTATGTGTACCACAATAATAATTTAGTTGTACTTTAAACTAATGGTAAAGGAAATTAGTTATCTACAGCATTATATAAAGATAGTCTGAATACCATTCACCAGCTGTATGTTACACTTAACCAATCTATGATAACATTAGTTTCAAATCTGACATACAAATGTAAGAACAGTAGCATATTTTTTTTTTAAATTGCAAAACTATTCTAAACAATGTTTTTTTTTTTTATTTAACTTTTTTCTTTCAGTATCTGGGATTACTTAATAAAAATAACTAGCCAACTAAATAAAACTATAATTATAACAACACATTACATAGAAGAAGCAAAACAAGCACATTATGTAAGTATAAAATAAACACCTTATAAAAAATATACATTAAAATATAAGTGGGAAAGTATTTTTTCTGAATTAGCAAAGTTATAGCTGAATTTAACTTAATATGTCCTACTGTATATCAGAATATATGCTGTATACAGAATGTATATAAATTGAACTGTAAATGTTTATTATCTTTAATAATTGTAATTTTGCTCATCAATTCTGCAGCATTCAATAGTAGTAGTATTAGGAATTTCTAAACCCAACACCATACAGCACAAAAAGTGTCAGTAGCTTTTTAAATTACTTTAAGGGGCTATCCATAAATTACATTACACTGTTAGAAAATGTGACAATTTGTGATGTAGAAATACATTAGGCCTAAAATAATTTAAATCAAATAAACAATACAAGTGTAAATTAGGTTGAAAAATTATAAAAATAATTTTTTTTAAATATGCAGTTCTTCCACTACGTAAAAGGATATTATTTAAAATTAGTAAAAGTACAAATTAAGTTCAATTTTTATTTACATTTGCAGTATTTTACTATTAAACATAATTTGCTTCTATACTTGACTATTAATCTTTAAATAAGATTTAAAGTAAAACTTATAATTTTGTTTATTCTTCACAAAGATTAATCTGGCATTAAATACAGGAATGAAATGTTTATGAAGAAATAAATAACTGAACACTACAATGGAGCAAGGAAATAAAAAAAAAATATATTAAGAAGTGTTACACAAGGTAATGCTACATGTTAATTCTGAAATTTGATTAAAAAAAAGATGGGAAAAAAGAAAATAAGCTAAGGAAATGAAATTACTTAGAAGTACTCATTTGACAGGCAAAACAAAGACACATCATGTGAAGAATAATAAGGCCATCAGCGATACAGAAAGTATGTTGGGTAGGATAGGAAGAACAAGATTCAGATAATTTGGAGATGTTAAGAGAAAGATTGAAGGAAAAACACCATTGAAAGGCAAGTGTTGAACTGGAAAGTAAATGGAAGTGAACAAAGGAAAATCAAGAAATAAAGTAAAGGATGATATAATCAGGAAAGATGTATAGGTGGAAAGTTATATAGCAACAGCGAAAGGATAAAACAAGATGTAGGTTATGATCCTTCATTCAATTCAGGACAGTAGATAAGTGAATAAGAAAATGAGACATTCATGAATATGTGTTATTCCACTAATAACATTTATGAAATGTTAAAACAGTGGCCTCAAATATAGAAATTGGTGTGTCCCAATCTCAGGGGTTGTTTCTATATTTTTATTTGATATTTTTTTACTCAAAAATATTTTTAGATTACACACTTCACCACAGACCACTCCAGATTAATAGATCTTTTCCACACTAATTACTTCCCACGGTATGTAGAAGCAGTGTATTTATAAGACATCATTTCACTACAGAAGAAGTCCATTAATCTGCTGTTTAACAATATCTCTGCTAGTCTTTCTTACGGCTGTGACATAAGTAAAGCACCTGAAGTACAAGAGTTACTTTTTCTCAGAGTAATCAAGTACATTATACATCAAATCCTAGTGGTCATGGAGTAAAGATGTTACTTATAGAGCTGAATACCACCTGCATTTCTGTGGACATTGTTAAGTGATATGAAACCACATATTCAATAAGCAGAGAAGGCACACGTAAGTACACATGTAAAGAAAATAAATTAATGAGACTGTTACATTTGTTTTTCATTTAAAAGTTTCTCCATACACGGATCTATGTTAGAAATGCACAAAAACAGACTATCTTCAAGTGATAAAAGAAAATACTTTTATTTAGTTTTTAGCGCAACCATAGACAAAAACCCTTTTCACAGAGGTAAGACATGGAGAAAGGGATTAATATTTTGAATGCTTGAGTGAATAAATTTCCATATTCACTTCGACGAACGACTGCAACATTTTCACTAATTGGATTCAGTATCATCTCTTCAAGAAATTGAATTGGTAAAAAGACAACAGTGTACAATGACAGTTAATTAGTTATGGTTTTACCTCATTGGATGGAAAGCCACAGTGTGCTGTTTGCTTTCAAGTCCTTTTGAATGAAGGCATAAAAATTTCATCTCTTCAAAATTCATCTCTTCAAGAAATTTATCTCCTGAATTTCTCTGCCACCTGAATTTCTAGCTCATGAAAATATCTTCATGCTATCCAAACTGTGGTGAATAATATGGTCTTTTTCAATCAAATTTTTTTCAGTATAATCGGAAGTAAGTGGAAACATCAAAATTTTTGCTTTGAAGGTAAATAATCCAAATATCAAGCACAAACTTCTTCTGTCATTAATAACATTTTTTCATCAAGTTCTTGTAAATTCACATTAAAGTCGTCTAAATGAAAAAAAAATACATCAACTAAGTAAGCTAACGGCAACATATATTCATTATTGTGTAAAAACAATGAGAATAACATTTGTTTATCTAGGAAAAATATTATTAATCATCTTGCAATTCCAATAACTGGGTTAACACTTTCTCCTGCGATAACAATCTGACTTTTGTATGGAAAAGAACAGATTTTGTTCTTTTTGCCCATTTCATCACATAGTTTAGCAAACAGCCTATTCTGTAACGGTCAACTTTTAATAAAATTTACCATTTTTACAGCTTTACAAAGAATTTTTCAGATTTTCTGACATATTTTTTGTGGCAAGAGCATGCTATGAAGGAAGCAGTGCATCCATTCTGCCCTTGGTAGAAGACGATCTTTTAATTTTTCAGGAATCTACTGTTCTTTCCTGTTACTGTCTTTGCATCACCACTTAATACTGCAATAAATTTTGTCCAATCTATGTTATAGTTTTTAGTAGCTTCATAAAAAACATCAAGAAGACATTGTCCTGTTGGATGACCAGGTATTGATTTGCAGAACATTCTTTGATTCATCTGTCCCTATCACATTCATACCTCACAAAACAAGAACTGAGAAATGTTTGCCACATCTGTTGATTCATCAAACCGAATACTAAGAAATTTATTTGAACTCACTTGCTGAATTATCTGATCACGAACGTTGGCAACTATGTTTTCAATTCACCTTGATACTGTCATTAGAAACCAAAATATTTAAAACGTTTTTCTGCTTCTTCCACACTTATTAAAGCACTGACCATATCAGTTGCAGCACACAATATGGTATTTTCTATGATTTTTTATGGGGTTTGGATATCTTATCTATTCTTAATGGTAGAGATAATAAGCTTCAAGTAAACTTTTATCAGTATGGCTTGATTTACAAATAGAAGCTTGTTTATTTCTCAAAGAATGTAATTTTCTTTCAAAAAATTCCAAAGGTTTGCTTTTATGATCCAGATATTTAGTTTCCAAGTGCCGAATTAATTTTTATGTCTTCATTCAAAAGGACTTGAAAGCAAACAGCACACTGTGGCTTTCCATCCAATGAGGTAAAACCATAACTAATTAACTGTCATTGTACACTGTTGTCTTTTTACCAATCAATTCACTGGATATTGTTGGCTCATTTCGTTTTCTTCACAAATTTATCCATTTTGCATAAGAATCTAACTAAAAAAAAAACAAAAAAAACAGTTACACCGTTTGATCACACATTAAAAACCAAAACCTCAATTCTTGTTATCTTCAATGAAACTATGCTTTAAAAACTTAAATAGAGGCACCAGATGCACACTTTGCATTGGAAACTAAACTGACTTTCTGCAATCTCTTACACCTCTATTATATTACTAAGAGCATTCTCTCACAGCGAATATTATGCAAGCAGATCAAACTACAAGGAGCACGTACACATAATGTTGGAACCTGTAAATTGCTCATGTTTGTACACTTTATAAATGCATGTTCACACCCATCATTATTAAGGCAGCTAAATAGTTTTAAGGGGGAGTGTACATTAAAAATACTAAAAAGTTTTCATCAAAAATTGTACTTTTTTCTCTGAAATTTCCAGACAATTATACATACATACATGTTATCTCTTACAAATGGTAAATTTTAAAATTGTGTGGCATGTCATTGTGAAAATTTCCAGTTTTTATAAAAAAATGCATATTTATAATGTCGATAACTTTTGATACATACAAGCTAGAGACGTAATTTTTTTTTATTTTGTAGGAAATTTTTTGTTCTGTTGGTTTATATATTTTTCTATGTGGCAACAGTACTGTTAGCTTGTGTATGCTTATAAGGTTTTTTACCAAAATGTGGTTAAAACCTGTAAGGCACAACAGAAAACAATATAGTGCAAATGAAAAGCACAGACACCACAAACGAAAAGCTAAATACTGAGGAAGTGCTATTTTGGCTAACACAAACAAAAGTGAGATCGAAATGTAGCAGTCATTTTTAGCTACACTTAGACACTGCATCAACTGATGATAAACCTACACATCATATGTGCCCAACAGGAGAGGAATCTTGGTGTTTTTATCATAGAGCACAAACACATGGTAAAACTCCTGAGAAACAAAGATAATATGAAAACACTGATGATGATTGCAGGGCTATTGCCCCTATATATGAAAGGCTAACAGACAGCCTGCTGCTTTCAAGATGCACTAGAGGGCTAACCCAAAACTCTAATGAAAATTTTAATAATTGCATACAGCGAAGATGTATCAAAACCTGGAGTGTTTCTTGAAAAATTGTTGAGGTAGCTCCTAACAGAAAATATTGATGAATACAATTTTGGAAATATATCAATTTTATCAGCGGTAGTCGGAGCTGGGGTTTCATCCAGTATTCTTGGATGAAAAATGAACAGGAGAAAAAACAGAGAATCACTAAAATACAGTAAACACATGCCAAGAAAGAAAGAGATGGTTACATAAAGAATTTAAAAGATGAGGGAAAACAATGCAGGAAGAAGGTGTAACATATTGAGCAGGGCAGTTTTGATTCAGTGAGTTTTAGTGTTTAATTACTGTTTATTTAGTTAATTTTATTTTGTTGTTTTCCATAAATTTATTTTTTCCATGTTTTCATTCAGTAGACCGATCATATTTTTGGTTCTATATTAGGTAGAAACATAAATATTTTTCCAAGAGTTCAGAATTCCTTGACCTATGTTCTGATAGAACCATATATAGAGTTTTTGAATAAGGTATTTTTAGAAAAAAAGTAGTTATGTCAATGAACATTACTTTTCATCAAAAACAAAAAATAAAAAATTAAATAGTTCCTTAGAAAATGTATATTTTCAATCTGTTTTTAGAATTCATTAAATCAAGTTAGGACTTTTAAATGACAGTAGTTTTGCTGTTGCTAAACTATGATTTCTCTAGCAAATCACTGTTTTTGTCATTTCAACCCCTACTTCAGGGGTTGTAAGTAACTACTGGGTTCAAAATTATGCTACACGTTACTCATAACTGTTGTAAACTTTGACAAAAAGTTGTAACCATAAGTACTACATTTGAAAAAGTAGCTTTTAATGTATATTTCCCCTTAACTAGGTTTCTTTGGATTGTGCTCAGGGAGTAGTGAAATATTTATTATACATTTTTTTTACTTTTTGGGAGTTGTGGACCTTTCTTTCTTTTTCCTGTTTAGCCTCCGGTAACTACCGTTTAGATAATTCTTCAGAAGATGAATGAGGATGATATGTATGAGTGTAAATGAAGTGTAGTCTTGTACATTCTCAGTTCGACCATTCCTGAGATGTGTGGTTAATTGAAACCCAACCACCAAAGAACATCGGTACCCACGATCTAGTATTCAAATCCGTGTAAAAATAACTGGCTTTACTAGGACTTGAACGCTGGAACTCTCGACTTCCAAATCAGCTGATTTGGGAAGACGCGTTCACCACTAGACCAACCCGGTGGTCTTGGGAGTTGTGGACCTAAAAAAGGTTGAGAATCACTGTTCTAGAGAATAACAATATCATTTTCAAGAGCGATCAGTGACTCACAGATCACTTACAAACCATCACAGTTATGGCATTTATACATGATATATACTTCCAAACTTAAGACTAAACTTCCATGAGCTAAACTTGCAATAAGAATGAGGGAGTTCATTACTCAAATTAAATTACTTTAATATAGAATTAAACTCTTTCACAAACTTACTGGCCAGACTGTGTTATTTTCCCATTAATACATTTTTAATTGGCTTAGGAAAACAATCTATTAAATCTGGTTCACAAACTATGCATGTTTCTCTTAATTTATTTTTTTGCGATAAAACAATCATGTAAGAAAATATTATTTACAACCTTGCAAAGTCGTAAATTTTATCGAATACTTAAAACAATTTAAACAGCCAGTTAAATACAATACTACATAAAACCTTCAATCAGTAATAAAAAAACTGGTAAATCATTTTTTAAGATCATATTTTTTCATAAAAATTCTATTTTATTACAGTGATGTGTAAAAGAGAGTTAGATATATTGTTACATCTCAGATTTTTTACTTTGTATTTTAATACTTTGTTACATTAGCATAAATAATAAACATATAGCTTAAGGAAAATTAAATTGGCCTGGCAAAGAAATAAAATCATTCATTTATCAAAATTACATCATTATGAAACAAGGTTAGGCAGCAATTAATATACAATGATAGCTGTTAATATTCATGGGAATTAACAATAAATACAAAGAAAGATTACATCTTTATTAACACAATGTTAAAATAATAGGAATAGTAATTAAAACCTAAGGCCTTTCCCTTTCCCCACCACTTCCATAATTCTTCTTTAACTATAATCCTCCTTGTTACATAGCTAAAATGCTTCCGATACATCACCTTTCATCAAACGGGATATACAGCGCCCCTTATGGTATGTCAGATTCTCCTTCGTTTTATATATTACAAAATGCAGCTCTGCATGGAATATTTAAACTGAAACATGTAATTTGTGAAGTTAGCTCATAACAACAATTACATTCTATATCTTTTCAGTTCAGTTTTCTTAATAATAATTAATATTCTTAAATAATTGAATTTATAAAATTTTAAATATCTTTCTATTCAGCATTATTTATTGTCCTTTTGACAGTAATCATTCCCTTTTTTCTTTCATATATTTATTTTCATTACTACTATTCTGGCCTTTTAATTTCCTGGCTGTAACTCTATTGCTACTGCAGCTAAAAAGTGATAAAGGGAAAGAATAGGAATCGGTCAAAATTTTGGTATCAGGATTTTTGCAAATGTTTATATTTCAAGACCTCCTATTGGTCCAAAAAATATTAAAAAAGATAAAGATATTTCCAGAAGATATATGTGTTGGCCTGAATTTAATATTATACTGCCTCAACAAAAATAGCTCAAAAGAAATAGCGCATTAAATTTTGCACAAATGAAAAAAGGAGGAGAGGTAGTTTTTCCAATTTTTTATTTTTTGTATAGCGGTCATAGAAAATTGAGTTTTAGTACCATGAGTTCTTAATTTTTTTAAATTTCAAAGATTTACGTCAATCATATTCAGGGGTGGGAAAATATTCAACATTAATTCTGAAAACTTTTTCCCTCAGCTCAAAAACCCATTAACTAAAAAAGTTGGAATTTAATACAAATATCGGGTTATATATATTCCTGCATTAGCCTGATTTTCGATCCCATCAGACAAGAGGGCATTATGGTGCTCATATTCTTTTTATAAACTACAATATTTTTTGCATCAGTAGATAAAATTATAGTGAATTAAAATAAAGTAAATAACTTCTCTACTAAATAAACGTTTAAGGCCTAACAAAACAATGGGTTGAATGAGACCTGCACTTAAATTTTATTATTTTTTTAATCCTGTTAAATAACATCAAGTCAATTTATTGAAGTAAATAATTAGCACAGTAAATAAATTTTTTAGCCCCAAAAAAAGGTATATAGTAATGAAAGTTTAACTGTAGGGATGAAAACTGCATATAGTATTAATGTATTTGACATGGTAACATTAAAAAAAAGGGTCCCCCAACTTAAGAATTTAAAAAAGTTTTTTGAATTTTTTTCTCTGATAACACTGCTCAACAATAAAATATCTCAGGCTCAAAAATAGCTTATTCTTATATATTTCGATCTGCTGAATTAAAAAATCACCATAAGAATGATCGATTAGCTCTTGCTTTGGAGATACAATGACATGTCATTTTTTACCCGATCTATTTTTTTTAGTTTGAGGGTAATTTTATTTTTGGAGTTGTCCTGTTGACAAAACAATATTCTCCAGCTATTTGTAGGTTATAAACATTATTACTGTTGCTGCGACTGTGAATTTCATATTGTTTGTGTTGTAATTAGTAGTGCAGAATTTCTGGTGTTCGAGTGCTTTTGAAATGAAAAATTTGTTAAATCTAAATGCCACAAAAATGTATAAATTCAGTGTATAATTTTTGTTACAGTTGTAGTGAAATAACATTTTCATCACAGAAATACAATCTGATGCCTCTTGTGAAGACTGCCTATCAGCATTATTTTGGTGTGAAGGTAGGGGACCAGAATAAGTCATGAGCTCCATATATATACGTTGCAAATCTTGTTCAGTTATATTACGAGAATGGCTGAAAAAGTAAAAAACAATCTATAGCTTTTGCTGTGCCTTTGGTTTGGTGGGAGCCTACAAACCATACAGATAACTGCTATTTCTGATTGACTCCATCTATAAAGGCAGGATTTTCAACAAAGAAAATAGGAACAGTTCAATACCATAATCTTCCATCTGCTATTCGATCTATTTCGCATTCAGATTGTTTACCAGTTCCTACTCCACCCTGAAATTATGAGCTTGAAGTAGAAAATGAAGACAGTGTGGAAGAAGAAGAACCCAACAATCTTTCCACATCCCATGACTGATTTTGACGAAAAAGAGGATAAACTGCACAGACTGAGTCAAGCAGAATTGAGTGATCTCATTGAAGGCCTTGATTTGTCTAAGGAGAAGCAGAACTTCTATGGTCAAGACTACAGCAATGGAATCTTCTCCAACATGATGTCAGAATCTTACAGTATAGACATCATCATGGGGATCTGCTTTCTGTTTCTGAAAAGAAAAACAATCTTGTCGTTTGCTGTGATGTTAATGGCTTGATAAAATGTTTGTATTTCAATTATGATCCAACCGATTGGAGGCTACTCATAGACTCCTCCAAGCTTAGTTTGAAAGCTGTATTACTTCACAACGGCAACAGTCTTCCTTCTATTCCTGTTGGTCATGCGGATCAAATGAAGGTGTATGATTTATATACACATATTGAACTGCATTAAGTGTTAATTGCTTTAATTAATGTTATAAAGTATCAACCGACTTAACCTAACTTCAAATGCGGTTATGGCCCTTGTGCTACCAAGATTTATAAAATTTATACGCACTAGTCGACTCAAATTTTCTGTCGATAATATTTTTAAAATTTTTTCCTAGGTTGGACTAATGAGAAGAGGTAAACTAATTGAACAAGGTCCACCGACAAGTTTAATGGAAAAATATAACTGCTCAACACTTGAAGAAACATTTTTACTGTTAAGTAAAGATGATGAACGTTCAATAAATACGAGTAGTGTAAGTAATAGTTTATAATTATAAATATCAAAATACTTAATAAAGTTAATAAGAGTGTTATAATTTTAACAATTGAGCAGAATTATTTTTTGCTTCGTAGTATTCTTTTTTAATATTTTATATATGTATATATAGAAAACCAAAATAAAACTAAACTTATCAACCGATATAAATTTCCCACTTTATATAATAAGCTTTTTTGAACCCGCGCATTTGTCATCAATCACAATGTCAAATGACACATCTTTGCGCATAAAAATTGTTAAATGTCTCAACCAATTGAATTAAATAGCTATTTAAATAGCTGCACTTGTTTTAATATCTAGATATTAAAGCAAGTGCCGAGCGATTTACTTTTGCCTAGTTTAGAAATTAAGTTACAGCGTTTGTTTTAATTATTTTATACAATTAAAAAGGAATCGACAATGCAGTTAAAACTTTACAAAAATACTTAAAACGTTTAACTTATATATACACATTTATTCATTAACAATAAACCGAAATGATTAGTTAAACACACGACTTGAATTTACTTTTATACTTAAAACAAAAATGTTTGAAAAAAATGAGCGAAATTAGAAAAAAATGATAAAATTTTCCATAAACAATGACTTCAAAAGATTCATTATTTACAATCCAATGAACACGACTAATAATGTTAATTATATTGCCTGGTTTAGGCTTGAATAATCATTCAACATTTCCTCGATTGAATTTGCGCCACTGTGAGTATAGATTCTGGTATAACTGACTTCCTACGACTCAAATACTCATTATCGGGTAAATAAATATTTATATTTCAATATAAATTTTTTTATGAGCTTTCTTAGCTCTTTAAAGTCATAGATTATTAAAGGCGTCTCGTTGTAGTTCTCGGTAATATATGAATAATAAAGATTAAAAAAAAAATAAAGTACAAAAACTAAATAAATAATAACTTTCTAAATTTTTTGCAATTTTTGCACAAAAATTAAACTACGTTTTGTAATCAGATGTTATAAGCAAATTTTCAACACTTCATTCGGCTGTGAATGAAATTTAACTAATTTTGCTCAACCGGTGAATGACAAAATGCGGAGTTTCTGTTTTAGTTGTGCAGGAGACAGCAGCCAGCGGACAAGCTTTATTAGGCAACATTTGAAAAATTATTTTTTATTTTCGTAAGTTCTCATCAGATCTGTTTAAAGGACATATTACTTTTATCAATATATATAATATTTATTTATAGTCGTTAAAATTAATTTTATCGATGTGACACTGTTAAATTCTTGAGACGAAATTTCGTTTTTTACGAACCGATTTTATCCCGTTTACAAATACCGGTACTATGCTACAGCGACATTAAACAAAAATAAAAACGGTTATGATGGCGAAACGGTTATGATATTGTAAATATTTAAGGGAAATCTATTTAAGTTGAGAAATAGCTTTAATTTAGTCTAGGAATAACTGTTAGCGTAAAATTTATATCATCTACGTGTTTTCACAGGAAGCTGTTAGGTTCAATGAATTAGATAGAGTGCAAGAAGAATCGTGTAATTCTCTATCAAACAGTGAATTTCCGCCAGTTCAGTCACCGTTTAGTAAAAGAGATCGTTTCTCGATTAACCGAATCAGAGCGCAGTTTCACAAAAATGTTCTGTTCATTACAAGAGAAGTAACGTAAGTAACAAAAGAGAGAATAATTTTGTTAAGTACGGCCTGTTGGTATAAGTATATAATTATATTTAATATTTACAAAAAACCGCTTACCAACAACTGAATGGTCAAATTGATACCCTTCCCTTTTAACAACAGTTGAAACCACCAAATTGACAGGACGTTTACATTGACATAATTTTAAAACATATGACGACCAACTGTTATATTTTTATCCAAATATCACGATGTTGTAACAAATTATTATTAATTAATATTATAAATAGGACGAATGTGAGAGTTCCTGAAGATGGAATTTAATTCTGAAAACGCTTGAACGCGTCGAATTCAATTGTTAGTAAGCATTGTTTTTGTATATTAATTATAAGAGAAAAAATGATTGAAAATACGATCGAGTTGAAAAATTATAAACAGTTTTCAATTAGCAGTATGCTTATTTAAATCTTTAGATGAGCATATATCATTTATTAAAAGTATCTACAATTATTATATTTTTAAAAAATGTCTACCTCAGAATTAGCGAACAGCCTTTTTTTAATTGTAAAAAATGTAAAAAAAAAAATAAAGAGAAAATTACATTTTTGATTCATATGCGCTGAAGTAAAACTTACTATGAAAATCTAAAGTAGTAGGAATCCAAGTACCACTAATTTAGATCACCAAGAACAAATCGGTTTAAAGTAAAACGACATCGGTAAGTTATAAAAGCCCAATACTTCTAAAAGAAAAAACGGAAATTGATGGTAAGCGATGATATTAAATTATTAAAATGTAACTGTTAGCGGCAACAAACCGAACCAGATTTTATAATAAAAGGCATTTAGGCCCTTTGAAACATTTCCAGTCATCTTTGCAATCGTTATCGGTGAATTTTGAGTCAGTGTTAGGAAATGTTTTGAAAACAATTTATTATAAAATTTAGTTTGGTTTCTCGTTGCGCAGTTTACATTTTAAATTAGTAGTTTTATTTATATTGTTGCCACATACATGACGAGCTTCATATCGGCGAGCGCGTTCAGATCTCACCTGGAATATACTATACTTCGCACCTGCACAAACGCCATTCCCGACCGCGCAAATCCCCATCATCAATCAGCGACCTCGGAGGCCTACAACTTGTTGGAAGCACGTGGCGATTGACATAATGGGTCCGTGTCCAGAAACGGAACGAAGTAACGGTCCCTTGTGGTGGCGCCTGACTTGTTTTCCCGCTGGGTGGTGGCAAGGTCTGTTCCTCAAGCTGATACGGACTCAATCTTCAGCTGTTTGGATGAGAAGTGTTTTGCCGCTGGGGCTATCCTACGGCGGCTTCCTGACAGATAACGGGACTGCGCTCACGAGCCGGACCCGTATACCATCAACGGACGAATCCCATTGAGCGTCGTAATGAGGAAGTGAAAAAGGGATCTTGACTCCGAGGTGAAAACACCCACCATGTGACGGGTCCGACCGTCACGCCCCCTTTCCGTACTCAGCCCTTAGGGGCCTTACCGGAGGTCAACTTCAAAGGCTTTAAGACATCTCCCAGGTGAAGAAGACACAGCGGATAGCCAGGACGTCCAACATCTAACCTGAGGTAAGTGTGCCGCGAGTGCTGTTCGCATTAAGAAATCGGGCTAACGTCGCGACCGGTATGCCACCGAGCGAACTGCTCATTGGGGGACAGTTAAAGAGACCCGAGGACTAGCAGCACCCGGCCAAAGGTAAGTCTCCAGGCTCAAACCCGCACACCAGACCCTGATAACTGAACTACAGCGAGATCCATCAGATCTGGTTCTAAATGCGCCTGCATAGACGGGGGAGTTGTTGCAACAAACATCCCGAGCTTCATATCGACGAGCGCGACGCTAGCCGTTCAGATGTCAGCGGGAGTAATGTATACCTATGCGCCTGCAGATGCGACACTCTCCACCGAGCTACCGGGCAGCACATCCACCACAGCAGCGCTGCGGCCCCACCATGCTAAGTGCACCTAATAAAGACCAGTACCAGCAGAACAAAACCCACCGGGTTGGGCTAGTGGTTAACGCGTCTTCCCAAATCAGCTGATTTGGAAGTCGAGAGTTACAGCGTTCAAGTCCTAGTAAAGCCAGTTATTTTTACACGGATTTGAATACTAGATCGTGGATACCGGTGTTCTTTGTGGTTGGGTTTCAATTAACCACACATCTCAGGAATGGTCGAACTGAGAATGTACAAGACTACACTTCATTTACACTCATACATATCATCCTCATTCATCCTCTGAAGAATTATCTAAACGGTAGTTACCGGAGGCTAAACAGTAAAAAGAATAAAGTACCAGCAGAACAAAAGATTATTCGTCACCGACCATCGCCTGGAAAAGAAGATGGAAGAAGAAAGAAGAAGTTACCTGACCTGCCCAACGTGGAACCTCCTAGCGGATAACAATATCTCCGCCCGAGCAGCAGGCCTGGCCGACCCGCCAAGACAGCCGCTGGACGCGGTCGCTACGACCGACACCGATCCTACACTGCGGAGCTCTGGGGAACCAGCGACGGAGACCAGCTTTAGGACTCAACAGCTCTTCTCAGGGCTACCTCGCAAAACACACAAATTTGGAGTGATGGCCCTTCCAAAAAGTCAGACACCCCTTTATAGATCTTCCGTATGGTTCTAAGATGTCACGTGCAGTCGAAGCCATCACGCGATAAGTGGAGCCAACATGAGGTGAAGATTGTTTGGACAAGAAGACTGAACCTAGCCAACAAACAAACTAATATATATATATATATATTAATTGAAACAATTTCAATTTATCGAACACTAATTCTAATAATGCACATTAATTAGAAACTGGATTGGATGCTCAGATCATCAGGTATGTTACATACCAAAGTTATTAAATAATTATTACACCTAAATGCACTCCCATCTAAAAGATAATACATTTTTAAGCCATTTTTAAAAATAGTAATGAATTTTCACTTTATAAAAATGTGCCCCCAGATCTTTGTGATTCTTGGCGACTGATATTTATTAAAGTAAAAATTTTAACATCTTTCTGTTTTTATTTACAAATATACTACTTTGCTAATAAATATATAAGTATATGTTGAGTCCTAAAAAAAAAAATATAAATATTCATTTGTATCAAATCAGAAATAAGTTCAAGTTACACATCATTGTACATTAGTCTACAGGAAAGGATCTTATGATTCTGTTTCTGTTTTATGATGTAGTTTCTGATTTATCCTATGATTTATTTAATTTTTGTTAAAATACCTAACAATCTAAAAGATCTTATAATCAATTTATTTATAAACTAATGCTCTTCGAAAAGATCTCCTTTTACAGCATTTGGCTTTTTGACTTCTTTTATATTAATTAACTTTGTATTTTATAATGATCAAGGTTTTCCATGATTTTTCTTGATCCTTCTAGCCAAAATGTTTGACAGTTCATTTTTAAAACTACCACTTCTGAAAAGATCTATCATGTACATTATACAATAATAATAATGTTATGATCTAAATAAAGTAATCATTTATATATCTAATTCAAGATAAATTAACATCTCCTAGTGATAAAATCGGTTACAATACCAAAAAAAATACATAAATTGTTAAAGTAAACTTATTGCTAAAGAAAAATTATTTCCTTTTAATCGGAAACTCCAACATGTAATTTATTATTTCTTGGGGGAAGGGTACCTTTCCATCAGCTCCTAGTTTATTAACTGCTATTATATGCTACTGTTCAATAGATAAATATGAAAGTATAATATTACAAAGACAATTGGAAATAAAGATGTTGATATGTTTTGCATATTATGTAAAACCATATTTTATTATTTACTTAACAATTACATCATCGTTAAAATGATTTTAATTTCACTTTTGGGAACATTTTTATTTAAGTAAGTATTCTCTGAACACTGATGTGTATATACTTTTGTTTGAGTTAAACCTTCCAATGAAATTTTTTTTTCAATAGCGTTGTATATTTTGAATAGTAATTTTTATATGCTTCCGATGCAATAATAATTTCAATTATTTTTTTAGGTTCCTAGGCTTCATAATTTTTCTACCGATTCTAATATGCTGTATACATAACTGGGCATTAGGTGGTAATCCAAAAGATCTGACACTTGCTGTGGTCAATTCTGAAGATAACTGTTCAAATTATCATTTTTACCACGGCTGCCATTTAAACAAATCACTCAGTTGTCGTTACTTGTATCATTTAGAAGAACTCAAAGAGAATTTCCACTTGGTAATTAATATAAATTTATATTTATATTACATTAGGTTTAGATAGTGATTATCTTTCATTTTTAATTTTTATTGGTCTGGAAGTTGCTTAAAAAGATACAATTTTTTTATAAATAACTCAATTTAAAATCTATTTAAAACTTTACATCTGACATGTTTAGGAAGTTCCCATCAACATGTGAAATATGTTCTAAGAAGACCAAACTTAGGCAACAGAATGTTTATTAATATATTTACAATTTCAAACTAGCTTGAATTATTTGAAAATAGCTCCTGTTGCAAGCAATGCACTGCTCCCAACACTTCATACATTTTTTGGAACGTTTCTTGGAATGTATTTTTAGGGATGGTGTGCAGTTATTGTATCACATTTTTAGCAAGAAACAAAAAAAACATAAGCCGGAGCCAATTATGGAGAGTAGGATGGGTGAGACACCCACCCATTTCATGTTTTGCTAGATAACAGCGGATATGAAGTGACACTAAAGCTGGTGTGGAATTTTTATTGGTTAATGTTTTGTCTCCTTTAAAATGATTGCATCGTTCACAGCAGTGAGAACCGCTCATATAAATCATCCCCAAACGCTTGCTGATGCATTTTAAATGTATCTGTGCAAGTTTTACTGAGTATGAAGCAAAATTTAAAGCACAAAGTTATCCCACAAGAGATTATTACATGCGTGTACATCTGACAAGAGATTATTATTACATCATGCACTAAAACTGATGTAACTTGTAAACTATCAATGATATGCTATCATTTTTTAGAAACACAGTACCATTTGATGCATTAGCATAATGCATCAAATGGTACTGTGTTTCTGAAAGTTCCCTCTAGTCACTGCCATTAGTTGGAACACATTGTATTCTTTATGTGCCATACTTAGTCTTTTTCTTTGAATACACTACATAAATATTTCAAATTCATTGTATTACAATGTTAAAATAAAGTAATAAGACCGCTAATAAATAATCCTGAAGAGTTATCTTAAGGAGGTACCTTAGAAGTTATTACAATGCAAATTATATTATGATAGTTTTATATCAATCGAATGACCAAATGTTTATATGGATGCAGCAGAAACAGTGACCCATTTAAACATTATATTTAAGCATGAAGAATCAGAAATACATATTATTAGTGTTCACAGTTTCCAAGAATACTTACAAACACTTGTCCCTTTTTGTAAATTATGTCATTCAGGTGACCACCATTGTTGACTATAAATTTACAGTCTTGTGATAGCCTCAGTTTTGGTGTGAATGTTCTTTTCTAATTCCTGAATATTTGCTGCCCTGTTAGCATACACTCTCTCTTTTCCTGTTTAGCCTCCGGTAATACCGTTCTAATAATTCTTCAGAGGATGAATGAGGATGATATGTAATGAGTGTAAATGAAGTGTAGTCTTGTACATTCTCAGTTCGACCATTCCTGAGATGTGTGGTTAATTGAAACCCAACCACCAAAGAACACCAGTACCCACGATCTAGTATTCAAATCCGTGTAAAAATATCTGGCTTTACTAGGACTTGAAAGCTGGAACTCTCGACTTCCAAATCAGCTGATTTGGGAAGACGTGTTCACCACTAAACCAACCCGGTGGGTGTTGTTAACATACACTGGATTTCTGGAATCTCCACAGAAAAAATTTGCACACCATAAATCAGGCAAACAGAATGGGCAGACTAAATCAGAAATAAAAAACAAGGTGTTCTAGTAACATTCTTTGTAAGATTGTCATCAACATTTTCACTGTGCGAGTGGCTGTACCATCCTGTTGGAACCACAACAACTGCATATTGGTATTCTTACAGTGAATTTGCAGTTTTATAAACTTTTGCAACATAATATCATAACAATTTGCTGTGACTGTGACAGCATCATTTTAAAAAAAATAGGGACCACTAATACTCTGAGAAGACACTCCACACTATATAGTAACTTTTGCACTATGAAGTAGTCGTTGACGAAGCTGATGAGGATTACGAAGGGCCTGGTACTACCTCAAAATCATCAAATTATTTAGAAAATTGGATTGAGTGTTTATCATCTCTACAAGATGTGTACAGAAATTTTGACGTGCCTCCTGATCTCTATGAAATAATTCTTGCACCTTGTATGGATGGATGGAACTTAATATCTAGATGTAACATTCATCGCATACTTTTGTTTGATGTTAAGAGCTTGCAAATGCCGAAGAACTGATCACGTTGGACTTTGGTCTAAAGCAGAGCTTACTGTTGAAATGTTGTCTGGGATGTGAACCATATGTGGCCTACCAGTGGCTTCTTGTTTGAAGCAGACGCTGTTCTATGTGCCTGACTCACCTCATTATTATTTTTGATACCGGCACAATTTATTTCCTGCATGCAAGCTCTTCAATCTTTATCAGTCTAATTCTGATGTCTTCATTTTTTAAAACTTGTAATTTTGATAAACATATAAAATTCTCATTAACATTTATCAAAGCGTTTTGCTTCTTTTGTTTTATTCTTATTTACTTTCAAATTAATAATAATCCTAACAGTTCATTACGTTTCTTTAAGATATCTCTACATTTAGCCAAAATACAATTATTAATGAATCGTACCATTTTTTTCCTTTCAACTAATAAATTAATTTAGACATTATATTATTCTATTAATCATAAACAAATTCAATACAACTGACTTTCTATGTAATTAAATATGCTCTCGGTAAATATTTACTATTTCTTCAGTGTTGTATCATTCACCTCAAAGTGTATCATTGATACTATCATACTTAATATCTTAAATAGTAGATTTAATCTAGTCGTGATGTTTGCTTATATGTTTTTTGTGTTATTTACTTCTTTGTAAATTTAATACTTCTGAAGCGAGTCGAATTGAAAGAAAACCAAAAACCACAATTTACCTGCATCCCATTCAACCGTACATAAATATGCTCAAAATAATTTTCAACAGCAGCTTCTGAATTATGAATAACTTTATAGTAATATTTTTATATTCCATGTGTTTACATTAAAATTATTTAATGTATCTGTATTTAAATAATTAATATGGATTTTCAACACATCTACTTTTTTACTTCCTCTGGTGAATTATTTCTTGATTTTGATGTAATCAATTCATATTTATGATTAAGAAACAATCCAATGAATAATACACTGATAAATACAAATAGGTTAATAATAATCCTATATATTGTATTGACGTACATCGATTCAAGACTTATAATATCATGTTTACTCTGTGAAATCTGAACCAGCATTAAACAATTTAAGAAATTAAGTAAAATAAATGTCAGCTGGTGACTGAATGGTAACAACTTCATATATTGAGGAGTAGGAAGAAAGCATTTCATTTAATTAATAAAGAAGAAATGATTTAAATCTGAACATAATAGGCGATTTATCATCTCAATATGTTGTACAAATAATAGGACTGCAAATGAAAGCATTATACACAATAAGTCAATGAGTTAACACGATCACATTCATACTTGTATTTGTATTCATCTGATGTATAAGTTTTAGAAACACCGAAAGAATTGATCATCAGGTAGGCAAATCTTGAATGAACTGAATGGAAGTGTAATGTGATGATATTTGCAAAAATGATTCTTCTTTTAAGTTATTTATAGATGTCAAGGATATTTTAATGAACCAACAAACAAGTGGTGTAAGCTTTCTTGAATATCTAGCCTAATATTTCTAAGCCTGAATTAGTACAAAACAATTTTGTCTTGCGATAAATGCTATCACAGGATTTCTTAATACAATTGTATGTACGTAAGTATGTATACATACGTATGAAATACATACATACATATATATTGAAATCGTTATGAATGTATGTATCTCACATAACCCAAAAGCAATTAGCCGTAGGATTTGAAATTTTGGATTTAGGACTGCTGAAACATCTAGTTGTGCAACTCCCCTTTTGATTGGAATTAACTGAACCAAAAGTGTCCAAAAAAGCCCAAAATCCAAGAAAATTTGGGTTTTGGGCTTTTTCTTAACTACAGTAATGAGCTCTCATTGAGAGCTTTACAACGATATATCATAAGTGGTACTTATTTTCACTGGTTCCAGAGTTACGGCCAAAAAAATTTTAATTAATGAAATATTTGGATCTTAGGGGAAAGCACATCAGTACGAATCAGACTTCATCTCCTTTTTTAATTTAATTTAAATATATTGATTAATAATTATTAACCTCTCATTGTAAAAAAAATTTTTACAGTAAATAATAATTCAGTAATAACAATAAAAAAAAGAATATGAAAAAATATAAGAAGTTATTAATGAAAAACAATTTGATGTATTTTTCATTTAAAAAAAATAAATATGTATTTGTAATTTAATAGGAAGTCATGTATTGTCCACATCAGATTTTTTTATAATTTGTTTTTATATTTAAACTGACATTTTTATTAATTTCTTGAACACTGTACCGTTGATATGTTAATTAAATAATATTAATAATTAATAAAATCCACCTTACCGGCATGTTGAAATAAGCTATAGATCTTTTGACTTACTTGAAAGCCATCATCAGGAGTTAAAAATATTACATTACAGTCAAAAAATTTTAAAAAATCATAGATTAAAATGCATAAACATTTTAACCTATGATTAACCGATCTAGGACTGGTCATGACTGCCGGTCCTAACTGAAGGAATATATATGTACTCTGGTGGATTAAAATGAAATCAAACAGAACTATGTTATCAAGGAGATAATTATTACAGTAAATATGATATTTTTCTAAATTAGAAGTCTAAGATTTTCATGAAATTGTTATGATTGTATTCTATTATATGTTTAGCAGAGTTGGAGTTTTCTGGTTTGTTATTTTTAATGCTATTTATGTGCTCTTCTGCAAGTATGGAGAATATGCGATTGGTCATACCCACGTATATCATGTTGCAATCCTCACAAACGTGACTGTACTCCTTGTTTAAAATAATATAATATAATAAAAAAATCATATATGATTTTTTTATTATAATTATTACTAATATATATTATTAGTAGAATATGCAGGTGTAATGCCATTTTTTTAATATATTTTTTTTAATGTTTTGACTAAAAGGTATATTCAGTTTTTATGTATATTTTATCCTTTTTATCTAGTTATAATTTTGTATTGTTATTTAAATTAATTTTATAATAAATTTGTTTAAACACCAGCGTTATAACCATTAACAACAGCAATGCTTTTAATTATTTCTATTTCTTTAAGAAAATTTTATCATGTTTGATGTATTCTATGGCTCTGTATAACAATGAATTAAAAAGAGTCCTTTTCATCCTTGGTCCTTTTGGGACTAAGGATGAAATGAATGGAAATTAATTATTGTGTTATTTAATGAATTTTTACCATATATATATTTTTTTTAATTTTTTTATCTATTTTATTATTATGTAGATTTCATAAGAAAGCTACCTATTGTAATGGGTACTATGATTGAACTTCTGGAAATTTTTGACATGTCTTCGCGTTTCGCATCCCCCAGACATCAAAACCACCATCAGTTCACAAGTTTATATATACATTTATTTCACTTACATATATATTTCACTTTCTTTTGGACATGATAACTGCCATAATTTTGCACCAATCGTTTTCAAATTGATACATAAAATACGACGACCCAAAATCTCAGTTGAGTTTGTTAATGGGCAAAATCAGACCATGGAGGTGGAAATGGAAGGGGCTTTTTTAAAAATAACAAAATATCACTATAATTTTCTTACATGGAGGTGGAAATGGGAGGGGCTTTTTAAAAAAAAACAAAATATCACTATAATTTTCTTACTAAGTAAAAGTTCCTACTATTGTTTGGATAAGGGCCTAAAACTTATCTAAGTAAAATTTTTTGATATCACCAACCATTGGTTCGGGGGTGGAAAAATGGGGTTTTGAAGACAAAAAAAAAATCATACCTCCTTAATAGGCACAGTATCCAATCGATTTAAAGTGGTCGTTAGTCCCCTAAACATTACCTAAAACTTTTGTCTGAAACAATTTTTGATATGACCAATCCTTAATGGCAAGGATTGCCATTACCAATATGTTGGATTACCAATATGTTGCTGGAATTGTAAGATATGGGACATGTCATATGCTAAACATGAACTTTTCACATGCAACCATTATAGTGTCATCAACGTAACATTTGTACAATAGTATATTATGTTGAGTCAGAATTTTATTAACATAATTATTTTCTTAAAACTGCAAATATATCTTTGGCAAAATTGCCGACAATGGTTCACGCATAGCCAAGCAAACGGTTATTTATAATATTGATCGTGGAAAGTAAAATAAGTGCATTCACAACATATTTTAATGTATATTCTACTAATAATAAATAAATGAAATATATTAATAATAATTATAATAAAAAGTCATATAATAATACTAAATTTGATAAACAAGTAGTATACAGTCTCGTTTTTTGAGGATTGCGACATGATACACGTGGGTATGACCAATCGCAAATTCTGCATACATGCAAAAGCGCACATAAATAGCATTAAAAATAATAAACCAGAAAACTCCAACTCTGCCAAATATATAATAGAATACGATCGTATACAATCACAACAATTTCAAGAAAATATTAAATATTTCTTATAAATATTATATTATTATTATAATTTAGAAAAATATCATATTTACTGTAATAATAAAAATTTAATTAATGAACAAAAAAAAGTGTTTAATCCACCAGAGTACATATATATTCCTTCAGTATACTGTTAGGACTGGACAGTCATGACTGTTTATACATTTTAACCTATGATTTTTTAATTTTTTGACTTTAATGTAATATTCTTAACTCCTGATGATGGCTTTCAAGTAAGCCGAAAGATCTAGAGCTTATCTCAACATGCTGGTAAGGTGGATTTTATTAATTGTTAATATTATATTTAATCTAAATAATGTAGATACCGATCAGAATAAAGATCAGTTTATTTATTTTAATTAAGTTCATGACTTTCACATGCTTATAATTATGAAAAAATTTGCAGTTAATATTTTTCCTTGTGCAACCACTTTCTATGAAGTCATTGTCAAATTTTAAGTCTGGCATTGTGAATAGATCTTGAATGTATTTTTTGTTCTAATGTTCAGTTTGACAAATACAATTCATAGTACAGTCACTCCAGTTTAATACGTTTACTCAATGATGCTGTTTAACATATAAATCCTTTGTTGTTGTATTATGTGATCTTATGTATTTTCTTTGTGAGTCTGAAAGCAACACAGTAAGTAATATTCTGGCTAATAAAAAATTAAAATTTTTCTTAGATGAGGAATAATTTAGAATTTACTTCAGATTGGTGCTCATATTTTAAAATTTTACATTGATACAAATAAAAAATTTGAAGGAACTTCTTATGATCTTTTTATTTCTGCTCCATCACTGTTTGTACATATTCAGTGCCTTATACCCATCTTCTAGCATTATTTGAAATCTATTCTCTTGAATTAAAGCATTTTCTGAAGGCATTTTTTATTTACTTTTCTGCATTATGAGATGCAGTGAAAATTTCCTTTATTCTTTAAAATAGACTTATGTATTCCTTGGTATCTGAGTTAATCCTATGAACTTGTATATTATAAATATTAGTTACAATAATCTAACTTTATCACCATTCTCCTGTTAAGAGGATGGTTTTTTTAATAAAATTTCCTTTTGTCTGGAATATATTCTTTGACAATTATTAGAAATTCAGTAGTAAATGTATAAATAATGAAAAACATTGCTCATAACTTTGTTATGGGTCACTTTCGCTTTTTTATTGTTTCTTTGAAGATTTTATTTTAAGATCGATTGTATTTTTTTTTAATAAATTTACTAGAACCCCTAGCATTCAATTTAAATCCTTCTGATTAAATTATAACTTATTATGTATCTTTTTAAGTAAGGAACGTAAAATACTGCACCTGTTTTGGATCTAGTAACAGAAAAAAAAGATAATGTTAAGAAAATATTATGAGGGAAAGTAAGTTTTAAAGAACTTGAATAAAACAAAAGAGAATAATTCAGTCATTACCAAACATGAATAAAGAAAACACTATTGTTATGCAAAATAATGAGTACAAATGGAAATTAAATTAATTTATAAGTTAAAACAATACTATCACAAAGAAATAAAATTTAAATAGAATGCTTTAATATATATATGTATATATATTAAATTCTCCAATCAGTTTTCCAGCTACTGCCAGGTCTGAATGAATGAGTGAGTGAGTGAGTGTGCACGCAATTACTGTTTCTGGCTTGCTAGGTCTGAAGTAGCTGCAGATGTAGTGGAATGTAAGTGTAAATTTACCAGTAAACATGTAGTCTGGAACAGACTCAGGTCAACCATTCCTGAGGTGCGGTTAATTAAAACTCAACCACCAAAGAACACTGGTATCCACAGTCTAGCATTTTAATCCATATAAAAGCAACTGCCTTTATAAGGACTTGAACCTTAGAACTCTTGATTTTGAAAATCAGCTGATTTTGTGATGAGTTTAACCAGTAAACTAACCCGAGCGGATTAGTCTTTAATTTCTAAAAGTAAAAAATTGGACAATCTGAAGAGTTCAACATGTAAGTTGTTTGAAACAATTTCACTTATCTTACTCAACAAAATGATTAATTTTAAATATAATGAATTATTGGTATTAATTTCAAACTGCAGAAAAAATAGTTATAAAAATGAGGTTATTACGGATAGATGAGATCACTGTTGTTTTCAGAGTTTTAAAATTATTTAATCGTATTCCTTAATTACAGCGTTAATAAAGATATGCATGTTATTAGTATATTTCAATAAATTTAGTTTTTAAAATTGTATTCAGTATTAGATTGTACTCAATTTTAGAATTGTATTTTTAGATATTTTATTTTAGATTGTATTTTACTGCAATTACTGGATTCCTCAAGATTGAGTAAAACAACTGCTAAGCTCCAAAACAGTATCACAATAAGAAAAATAGAATTGGAGTTACAAAAGTAATAATAATAATAAGCAATAATTTCATTACTTTAATTAAGTTTTCCAAATATTTGGAAAGTGAGTTAAAGTTATAGTAAATTATTTCTATTTTTATAAAAAGCTCTAAACCACATTTTTTCATGCAGACAGAATAAATTATTCAACAAATTTTTTTTTTTTTTTCACTACTTTTCCTACATTAAAGTTAAACTATTGTCAACCTTTCTTTACCTCAGCTTGTCTTTACCGGTCTCTTGGTTTTACAGCTGCCTGATTCGCATATAAATTTTTCAATAAATTTGTCAATATTTTTCTTAAAATTTTAATAACTGTACTCTTCTCCAAGCAAGTAAGCATGTTATTAGACAAAATAAAAAAAAAACATGGTACATGTTACTAAAAAATTAGTAATCATTCTAATAAAGTAGAGCTGTCCAACCTGGACCTGCGAGTGCCATGGAGCCCTTTTTCATGGCCATTAGATTTTGGCAATTTGCCAATTTTTAATACTAATTTACATTTCAAAATAACATTATATTTCAAATCTTAAAAAGCATATAAAAGATACATTTTAGCAATTATATTTTCCAGTAGTTCAACAGAAGTAATTCTGTCAGCCTTTGTAACACGTGTTCATTTCTTTGTCATTGTTGTTGACAAAATCCTTTGTAATGGTATAAGTACGTATAAGACCCTCCTAGCAGGGGTCTAGGTTGACAGAACAAACTACCTAATTGTCACTCATTTGGTGGTCAGCTCTACACTAAAGCTACAGCATTCTTTGTAATAAATTTCAAACTGACATTCTATTCTGTTCTTTCGTAAAACTCAGTCCCCTTCATTATTTGTATTTCCTAACATCAAAACCTGACCTTCCTAAATAAAACCTAAAAATTTAGGTTCTGACCTGATTTTAACCTGACCTTCCTAAAATAGAAACAGATGTTCCTCGTGAGAGAGAGTTTTTGAATTAATATGCATGTGGGTGTGGCCAGTGAATTTTCTGTTATTTAAAAAAAACCAATGAGCTTTTATCATAATCAAGTCTTCAGCCAACAAGGAGATGAATTTGACACATTTTAACAATTCTGATTCTTTGAGTGCCACCCAAGTCTTGTATTTTAACTTAAGTATAACTTTGTAGTTGTGAAAAGTGCTTATGTTCTGCTGGTACAATTTATTACACTGTCTCATGTTGTGGTATGTTATACATTCCACATGTTATCAGTGTTTTTAAAGTGCTTATGTTCTGCTGGTACAATTTATTACACTGTCTCATGTTGTGGTATGTTATACATTCCACATGTTATCAGTGTTATCAGTGAAGTTCCTTAAATTATTAGATATTATTTTAACATAATATCTAGTGTAGTCTTAACATGGCTAAAAGGCAAAGAACTTATAGCTTTAACAGTGAATGGGAGAACAATATTGTTTTATTGAATATAGGGAAAAATATATGAGTTCATTGTGTAATGCTAGCATGTAGACATATTTAAGGCATTCCTTAAACTTGTCAAAGATACTAACTTTCCACTTTCAAAGCTTGTTGCTATAACAGACGGGGGGGCGTCTTCTATGAGTGGTAGGAATAATGGATTTCTATCTCTTTGTACTAAGGATGAATCATTTCCAAACTTTATTTCTTATCAGTGCATTATCCACCAGGAAGTTTTATGCGCAAAGGTTTTAAAGTTTGATCATGTCGTGAAAATTGTAACTCATGTGGTTAACTATATCAGATCGATCATCTACATGTCATCAATTGTTTTGAAATATTTTGAATATATCAGATATTCAGTACGGTGACAAATCTACATGCAGATATAAGGTGGCTTAGTAGGGGTAAAACACTGGAATGATTCCGCTGTCTGCTAGATAAAGTAAGAGACTTTTTGAAATCATCTCCCGGACCATATTATCATGAACTTGATGATATATCATGGCGGCTACTAGATTTACATTTTCTGGCAGTATCATCTCAAAATTAAACTAGTTAAATCTCAAATTGCAAGGGAAATATCATAATATTTTACATATGATAAGTATTATAGATGTGTTTGTAAAGAAAGTGAAATTATGGATTACTTTTTAATTTTTCGCTTCTGGTGACGTTAGTGAACTTGGAAATTGAAGAATTAGAAATGGAAATTTTAAATTTTCAAGAAGACCTTTCTTTAAAATTCTTATATGCAACGTGTAGCAAATTATGGATTTTGGTGGACAATGAAAAATACCCCATTCTCCTTAGTGTTGTACTGAAAATGTATTCATGCTTTGGTTCAACATATCTTTGTGAAGTTACATTATCATCAAAAACAATTACCGTTCCTGCCTGACAGACTCCCACTTTGATAACACATTAAGAGCAGCTTGTTCCAGCTACACACCAGATTTTCCTCAACTTGCAGTGAGAATGCAGTGTCGAATTTCACATTAATTATGTGGTGAGTAAATATAATTGATTTTTGTTTCAATGTTTTGTCAGTATTATAATTTATAATTATTGATTTTGTTAGTGTCAGTAGTAGTATGGAGATAGTTGAAATGAATACTGGCGCTCACACAACCTTTGTAATCATTCAGATGACCCCCAAGTTGTAAAAAGGTTGTAGACAGTGCTGTTCTAAAGTTAACAAATATCTGACGCTAATCTTACTGTATTAAGTTTCCCATTCCGTATGTATTAACATTTAACATTATAACTGTCATTAATAAAAAATGATTCATAAAAATCTTCCTTTAGGTGCATAGAGATGATTTTGAAGAAGCAAAAGCATTAACTATCGACAATAAATTTTGGGGACTAATATATTTTCCACAAAACTTTTCATCGTATCTTATAAAACGATTTGAAAGACCATTTTATAATTGGACTGATGATGTGTTAGATTTAGGGACAATAGAAGTACATCTTGATAAAACAGGTAAGAATTTCAACTTTTCTACAACATAAAATAAATAAGATTATTTTTAATGACACCTTATTGCTTTTTTCACTTTTATATAAACTTAGGAGTGTTTACACAGTGATACCTATTTCACAAATTGCTAAGTTAAAAAGAAAAAAAATAATTTAGTACTACAAGGAATATTTTTTTTTAATTTATTTAAAGATCTACGAACTAACTGCCCAATTACAGCTACTTATTAAAGATAAACTTGTTGCATATAAAAAACCCCAAGCTTGAACCCAGGTCCTTCCAGATGAAAGGTAGAGTGCTAACCACTCTGCCATGGAGCAGAGTGGCTACCATAATATGTGAAGTAAGAGACATCTTTTTCTAGTTATTTAGAAAAATATGTAAATTGTTTCCAACAACTTCATTTTCTTTTTTATAAGCAAATATAAAATGCAAATTGTCATTTGAAACTGGAAAGGAACATCGGGGTGAACTCTACAATCTATGAAGAGATGCACGCAGAAGGTAATTTTATTGTTTTATATTTTCTGTTTTGTATTAGATAAAAGAAAACACTATGAAAAGGAATGAGAAGGGCTGGCTTTAATCGACTTAAGGCAACGATAAGGCTTACTGTTCAATTACCAGAAAGAAAATAAGATCTTGGACAAGTTAAGATGTGCTACTACCCTGTTACCACTTTATACAAATACTGGCTCTGCAGGATCCAACATCCTTAGCATGGACCTCGTTGTTTAAACAGAGAAAAACAGATTAAAGAATTAGCAAATTCAACAAGGGTGAGAAACAATAATGTACCCAAACAATCCCACAGGCTTATTGCTTAAAAGTGCCCACCTGCCAAAAAAAGATCAGCTATTTTTGCCTGGGATACGGATATATTATATCAACAGGATGATCATAACTGACCAAAAGTTTTGTGTTAATCACTTGATCACCTTAAATACATGATTTTTGAAAAATAATTCAGAATTCAACAGTCCAATATTCAACTTTTTATTCAATGAATATAGAAAGTTAATTTTTTTTTATTATAATGAAGGAAAATTACCAAGTTTATATTTATGTTGGTTAAGTACCCAAGTAGTAATTTGTCTAGCAATTTCTTAGATTGATAGCAACATGGTGTCTGTGCAAGAAAAAAGGTGTAGTCTTATGGAAGAATCATAATGTCAAGTATATTTGACAGGCTTGCATTAAAAATCCAGAGATATTAATCACCAGTTTTCACTTTGAAGCTAAGTATCCCTAAATCCACAGTACTTAAACATATAGAAGAGATTGCAATTATACGTACAAACTAGATGATTATCCAAACTGAATGTTGTTTTCAGGTAATATGCTAGGCAAGATAAACAATGATAAAATTTCTTATAATCAATTATTTTTACAAATGACGTAACATTTTATGACGCATATGAATCAGCTTCAACAGTTTACGTTCCCACTTTGATGAAGAATATGGTCACACTGTGTACCATCAGAATAGAGCACCAACACATTTTAGCTTGAATGTTAGAAATGTGGTAAAATATGGTATCATTGAATTGATAAGGGGAGAATATTTCTTGGCTGCTACAAAGTCCATATCTCAAACACTTAGGGATTACTTTTCTTGGATCACATAAAGAACATTGTTTATTTTGTGAAAACTCACAATTTAGACCACTTGTAGTAAAAGATAGTGAAAGCTATTGGTGTGAATATGATTCAATTAATGTGAATAGAAACAAAATATTAAACTTGTATAGAAACATATCAACAGAGGTAACAAAACTAATAACATTTCTGAGTTTTTTTGGGTGAAAATACTTTATCTCATCAAATAAAAGTTAGTAAATTAATAAGCGAAACAAAAGAAAACAATTTTAATCTCTTCTACCCATTCATAGAACTGTTCGGTACGTGATAATATCTAACTATACCAAAATCCAATAAGTCAGATTTTCACTTTGGAGGTGTGTGTATGTGTGGGGGGCAGTGCATATGAATGAATGCATATTACATTTATTCTTTCAGAATAAAATTCAGAACAGATAACTAAATATAAAAAATGCAGAAGTACCAGAGCATGATAAGAATTATTTGTAATTCGATAAACACCACCCAGATATATTTTTTTTTTTGTTTTTGTATTACATCAAATAACACATGAGCTCTAGTAAAGCCAAAAAACATAACTTTTAAGCAGTAATTTAATTTAGTTGTATGTTATTTTTCAGATGTAATTATTTCACGATTTCTGATATACTCAATGCAAATGAAATTTACTAGTTTTTTAGAGGAAATATTTAAAGACTGTGGATGGCCAGCAACTCTTGGAGAATATCCAATAAGGGTATTTATGTTTAATTATAAAATACAGAATTATTTCTATTAAGAAGTATTAAATTAAAAATCAACTTTTGCAGTTTAACCTGAAGATGAATGTATATATATATATATATATATATAATTTTTTTTTGGATCAATTTTTTCTGTCACATGGCACATTAAATAGTTAATTTCTGGTCAGTCTCCTATTCTTCCATCTTTCCTTCATTTTCAAGCTGTGTTGCTTCTTTTTTTCTTCAGACCATTTCTTATTACTACACTCTCTGTTTCTTTTCAGGATCCCTTCATAGCCTTCTACCCTCTTTCTGAATATGTTTCTGTCCTCCTGACATAGAGGCATCTGAGTTCTGTTCTCATTAAATTTGTCCAAAGTCTTTTTGTTTAATCTATTGGGACTTATTCTTGTTAAATGTCCACAAAAGGGTATCTTCATTTTTATTTTTTATGTAAAAAGTTAACCGTCAATTTAATTTTAAATAAATTAGAAATTTTCTGATCAAGACGAAATATGTTTGAAGTTTAGAAAATGAAAAATTCTTTACACTTGTTCTTAAGACATTTTCATAAACCTTAACTTATTAAATTATATAAACTACGTACTCTCTGTTCATTCTAAGAAGGAGATATCACATAAACACATTGCAGACAACAGAGCGCTGTGGAACAGTGTGCCTAAAAAAAATGCATACTAAACTTACAATTTTTTGTAATTTTTCACAAAATTTTATACTCACTTTACACTTTATTTAATTATAATTATAAACTGTTTAAGTATGTATTTAACTATAATTATTTATTTAATTTATATTTACTTTATACTGAACTTATAACTTTTTATTTCTTAACAAAATTTTTAATATAATAAAACCTATGAAAACAATAATATCCCAAACAATAACTACCACATTATTAAAAATAATTTAATAGGTAAAATATATAACTTGAACAAAACCTTACCACTTTGAAACATTAAGAAAATTGCCTACCTTATTGTCTGTCAGTGTCCGACAAACATTGGTTTCCCTCTTATTATATCCAATTCTTCATCACTCCCAGAAGTTGGCGTTAATGAAGAATCATCTCTAACATTAATTATTAATTCGTCGACCATAACATCGAGAAAATTATCTGTCCCACATTTTCTTTTATTCTGTAACATGCTTCACGCACTGTTTCCAATTATCAGTTGATAGCTTGTTCATGCCTTTTTCAAGCAGGATTTTAACGTCTTTCTTTTATATGTATTATTTCGGGCAACATATCCTTTTACTTGACTCCTCACTAACTCAACTGGATTAAGGTTACAGTGATAATGGGGAACCTTAACATTGTATGACTTTTTGTTTCAGCCAAATCATTAAAATTTTTTAGATTTGTCATGACTGTATTTTACATGTTCAAGCAGTTCTACTTTTAAACTGTTTTCTCCAAAGTGGTTTTTTTTTTATCGCAGCCATAAAGCAATTTCTTGTTTGCTCTATGAACTGTTTGGAATATTTTCCAGTTTTGCACTATGGTATGGACCATTTTCCATTACAACAATACTATTTTCGGGTATGATATTTTACTATACTATTTTTTTTTGGTATGCGTGCGCATACCAAAAAAAGTACTGAAACACAGAACTACAATTAAAAGAAAATAAAAATATTCAGTATGGAATAAGAGAATTTATACTGCAATTTTGAGGCTGGTGATGTTTGTTTATAAACACTCGGTAATTACAACAGCTCTGCGCATACATTAGTGTGCTATATATACACGCAATACCACACTCGCAGTTTGTTTATTTCTTATCTCCTTCTTAGAACGAACAGAGAATAAATAATCAAAAACTTTTGTGCCATATTGTCAGTAACAATAAAAAAATTGATTTTTTTCACACATTATAAACAGCTTTTTTTTTATTTTGAGAAGCAAATTTTAGTAAGATTCTTAATCAGGAAATTATCTACAATACTAATCCCCCCTTATCCTAACCCAATTTATACCAGTTCTTAACTTAATGACTGAAAAGATCTAATATGATTTCAAAAGAGCCTTTTGGGCCCCATTAACATAAAATGAGAAACCAACTGTCTATTAAAACATATTATAAATAATTGCTCCTGTTTAAACCTGACTAAATTAACTAATTTCAATGATTATTTTTTCTGAGGAGAAAGTTCCTCTGATAGATCAATTCATTGTACGTTTTTACGAAACAAAATGTTGATGATATTTTAAACATAAAAAAATAATACATTTCTTCAAACAGTTGATTTAACAATTTTTTAATTGTTTTTCCTTGTTTTAATATTTTTTTAATTAAAAAAATATCCATATTTTAAACAGTTCACTTTATAGTTGTCTCAACATTGTTTACAGTATTTTTGTCATGACTGATGTGTCTCTATGTTTCACATTTCTGGCAAATGGCTTTTTTAATGCCAAATTTGTTGTCTGCCTTTCCGTATTTCATATGTTAAATAAAAATAAAACAAAGGACTTTGCAAAAATACAAAAATAATAAAACCTTAAGATAAAAGACTGGCAAAAAAAATGTTCAATTCTTTAAATTTTGAAGCGGTATCAAATTACATTAGTAAATCGTTAGGTTTGAAGTCAGCACAGATAACAAAATCAAAATATAAAGAAGAACTGAAAAGTGTAATTTTGTTTTAGGAAAGTTTTATTTTATTTTTATTTTATAGAAATTTTTTAATTTCTACTTAAAGTTTATTTATTTTGACAGAAAGTTTTTCTGATAGACCTACAATAAGTTTCTTCTCCCACATAACTGATATGGAACATTTTTTTAAAAAATAACATTGTTTTTATGTTTTGAAGATTGTTTTGTTCATCTCATCACTGCTTAATGCAGGACTATTGTATAAAGTGACATGTAGCCTGATTTCATTCTGATATATAAATTATTTTCATGTGAAACTTAATACAATCAGATGGAAAGTTTGTTTGCCCTACTTACAAAGAATAGACTTTTGTCTATCAATTTTTCTATATGAATATGTTTATTTATTAATGCAGCAACACCCAAAACAGTTGCTGATAAATTGTAATTTTTTAGCGTATCAAAGATTTCATGCCTGACTAGCTGGTACCTTAGGAAGAAAGGCAGAAACCTTCACTCTGCTATGGAAGCCAGCAAGAAAGTTATAATACTGAATCCCACATTCCAGAAATCCATAGCTTACTAGGCCAGAGAGCTGTAATTGATAAAGCCTCTCAACATCATTCTCTACATTTTTTTTGTCATATGGGCAGCAATTTCTACAGGTCTAACAATATATTTTTGGCAATTTTTTTTTTCAAATTTTAAACAAAAACAAAAAACCAAATAAAACTGACTGAAAAACCCACCAAAAATTAAAACAATGTTTTAAAAAAAGAATTTAAATTACCATTTTTTAAAGTTGTTCTCAAAATAAATTATCCATTTTTAATTTTAATTATCACGTTTTAAAGTCTTTTATTCTGTTACAATGTTTATTTGAAATTCCCAACTTATTTTCTAGTTTTTTTTATATTATCCGATCCCTAGATTCTGTTAACAATTCCATAAAGATATTAATAAATCAGTATTGAAGTATATAACACAATTACCATAATTAAAATTCTCTCCAATAAAAACCACAGTGCTGGTTTCTTTGCAATATGTGCTCACATTTTTATTATGAATGAAGTGCAAGAACGATTCATTTGTTTGAAGGATTTATACTGCTTACAAACAATTTATCTAAAAATTATATCTGTGTTTTGGGGATAAAAAAGGAAAACACTGGGGTTAGAGTTGTGTTAAAAAATCACAACTCAAGTAACAGCTAAAATATTCAAGATGTTGAAGCTATTCATTGTAAAAGTTTTTGTTGCTGTTAGTACACTAAGTTCATGAAAATTATTTAGTCACAATTAGCAAAAACATTTAACAAAATCATGGGTAATGAAACATAAACCATGTAACTAACATTTTCGCAGCAGTCCATAGGCCTGCTTTTTTTCTAGTATTATATAAAAAGCCATACTCTAGTTTTTCATGAGAATAAAATGGATGAAGCTTTCTTTATCTGAAAAAAATAAAAACTATGGCTACTCATTAAACAAGGTTTCAGCTTTATTATATAATTGCTTAATTAATCAAATTTATTTGTATTGTTTTAGTTTGAAGACCCAGTTTATGGCACAAGAAATCCACTTTTTTCTCAATATCAGGCTCCAATTATGGTAACAAAGTAAGTTTATTAATAAAAATAAAAAACTAAATCACAAAACACTTACACAAACTTGTAAAACCCAAGAAATATCTTGTACATACGCTTAATAGTTAACAGAATATTAAGAAGCATTTAAACTGAGAGGCATCCTAATCTCCAGTGCAAAAATTTGGTGTAATATACATTTCAAATGGTGAAAGCTAAATTATTGATCAGTATCTTGATTCTTTAAAATGAATGATCTGTTTTTTATCTTGGGCAAAAATATTCTCCCATCAGTCCTAAATAAGAAGATAAACTTCACTCTTTTATAACTTCATGGTTTTGCTTGACACCAGGAATGTATCAGGAAGTGGCATATGGAAACTGAATAATATGAAAAGTAAGATAAGTGAGGATGCCAACAGTTGAAGTCAAATTTAATGAACTGGTTTCCATAAACAAATTACTAAAGTTAAAGAATAAGAATGATACATTAGTTTCAAAATATGGATTTAGCAATGATTAGTAATGTATGACCGTACTGGTAAATCGCACCAGCATTTTAAAAGTTGATACACTTCAAATGTTGATACTTTGAACCTCAACAATGGTTTATTGGTTTGCTTGGCACTTCTCCTGCCACCACCCTACTTGGTCGCCATAAAGCATAAGACCGAATATCTGTGCCAAAAACAGCTACTGAGCCTCGAAACAGTTTAGCAATCAGCCTCCTAACTAGTTTCTACAGCTAACCTAAAAGCATGAGTGGAATAAGCTTGGTACCATACACAGCGTGTCCCACCACCCAATTGTCATATATCACTATAATGGGTAGGCACACCCAGTCAACTACTAAAGCATATACGACTGCCAATAATTAAATTTATCTCATCAAAGACAGCAATTCGCTGCCACGCCTAGGCCACTGAATGCCAGCAAGTACCTGTCTGCCATTAAAGCACTTGGAGCCGTAATCTGGCTGGTAGCCAGCCATATCTCTCTGTTAGCTTCCTACAGCAGCATGGCAGGAGTCTTTTCCCATAGGTAAATTACTGATGTCAGTTGAACAAACAACTGCATCAACAAACTCCCACACGGTCCAACGATGCGGCTCTCGCTTCACTGACTCGCCGCTTGTAAGTGGACAATTTTCCCCTTGACCTCTAAGTTACAGGTTAGACTGAGTTCTAGCCCCCCCAAGAGCTACGCTCGGTCTTCCAGCTGCGGTCGTGAGTTACTGCGAACTAACAGGCGAAAGCCTGGGCCGTGACCCATTCCGGGAATGTAGTCCCAAAAATCTATCGAATACCAGGTTCCACAGCAAGGGACCAAGAACGGACTCCTGCGGGCTTCCCCTGGTGACAGACTTTTCCACAACTAGATGCACATCCTTAAACGTGCCGTGTGATCAGACAAGTAGTCATGTACTACAGCCTGCAAGGCTACGGGAACATTGCGGCGTTCCAACTTATAGTGGACAGAACTCCGGAAATGCTGCCTCAATGTCAATAAAAATTGCCAAAACATGTTTACATTCAGCGCCTTCCACCTCAGAAAAAGCATTTAAGATTCAATCTTTGGTGCCAACCCCTTTTATGATGCCACACTGGCCTCCATTCAGAAGTGAGTTCATATCGATGTCTTCCCAGATCCGTTCCACAACCTGCCTTTCAAATAACTTGCCGATATCCAGGAAGGAGCTGATGGGTCGATAACTGCTAATCTCACTCGGATCCTTTCCTGATTTAAAGAGTACCCTCATCAAAGCAAACCCAGCTTAGGCATCTCGAGAACAGCCTGCCAAGCGCCTCATTTATGACAAGCAGCAAATGATAGAAAGGATCCGGATGAAGTTGGTCAATCCCCGGTGCCTTTCTCAGTGCTCTTCGAGAAACCACTCGGTCTATATCTATGGGTCTCACAGTCCATACACCAGGGAATGGTGTCTCACCCGCCCTAACGCCGACTTCTGCTTCATCTTCCAGAGAATCTGGAAACAGGGTATCGAGGAACTCCTGGTAAGCCGCCGCAGATGTTAAATTGTGGTCACAACCACCAAACCCGCATCGAACACTGGCAGCATGTGCAATGGCTTTGCACGTGGAGGTTTTGAACCTCAACATATTGAAGTACTTCAGTCTGGGTATGTTAGTTTATATACTTTACGAGCATTATATTTTTTGTCTATTTACTCAATTATTCTATGGGCATTCATGAATAATAAATCCCATTCAAGATATGTAACTACTTAACAGCATAGTAAAAAATCACACAAGGGTATCAGCAAACTCATGGGGTATGCACAAACCTACAGAAATAACAAAAGTTAAAAGGTATAACAATAAGTATTATTCACCTTGACAAAATATTGTATTTAATTCAAATATTTTCTATATTTTTCAGTTTTTCATTCTACTTACCAATGCTGGTAACTATCACGTATATAATTCATGAGAAATCAAGTGGTTTTCTACAAAGAAGCATTGCCTCAGGTAAAATTTTCAGTTCATAAATTATGAAAATAAAATCAATTAAAGAAAAATATTTTTAATACAGTCTATTCCGGTTTATTGTGACACAACGGAACCGGAGATTTTGGCCCGATTAAACAAATTCATAAATTGTAGCGTATACGATACTGTACTGCATTCTTGTAATGCAGAATCTGTAATTCTTGTAATTGTGTGTAACACACACATTCTACATGCAAGTTCTACCGATATTCACAAGAGGTACGGTGTACTGCAGTCGCAAAAATTTAATGCAAAAACCGAATTCTAGATCACTTAATGTAGTTCAAAATACCTGTTCATTTAGCCTACTGTTAAAAATATGTACTGTACTGTTTAAATAGGCTGTTTAAATGATGTAGTGACGAAACTAACTGAAAGGAAATGACCGATCGTTATTTTATAGTCCCTTCAGATCTAAAAATATAATTAAACATTTTTTGTATTAAACGTTTAAATAAAATAGGCAGCCATGCATACATAACATACATAAAAAGTCTTACCTGTTCATTTTCTTTGAAAAAATTCATCCGACCCGCACTGCCGTTTTCGTTTTAATGAGGTACGGTCAACAAAATTTTCACTTTCAACTCCAATTGAGGACTGCCATCATTTCCTTCTGCATAAAAAAAAAAAATCGCTTAAGTCTTGAATCGTACCTTGTATTTCTGGTTCATCTTTATCCGTTGTGCTGCATGTGGGCTGGAGTTTTTATACAATAGCAACATCACATTCTTAATTATGTATATATTTAATATTTTCATCCAACTGGCAAATTCTTGATAATTTTCAAATCGCTGCAGCGATGTGTTACCTGCATATGCTCTGGCTCTTTTTCTGGGTTAGAAAAACCACGATGAAAAAACAATTTTTTATTGTCGTTTTACTTACTTTTCCTCCCCAACTTTCGGCTACGAATGAATTGCTTGCAACAAATTTCTTCTACTTCTACAAGAATATGGCTCACCGATTTGCATCAGTAAATAGACTGCATATTTTTTTATAATTCACATGTCCAATGGTTGGATGTGGCTCGTGGTAAATTCATCCAACTGGCAAATTCTTGATAATTTTCAAATCGCTGCAGCGATGTGTTACCTGCATATGCTCTGGCTCTTTTTCTGGGTTAGAAAAACCACGATGAAAAAACAATTTTTTATTGTCGTTTTACTTACTTTTCCTCCCCAACTTTCGGCTACGAATGAATTGCTTGCAACAAATTTCTTCTACTTCTACAAGAATATGGCTCACCGATTTGCATCAGTAAATAGACTGCATATTTTTTTATAATTCACATGTCCAATGGTTGGATGTGGCTCGTGGTATTGGGCGGTAAAAATTCAATTAGTAATGTTTTTTAAACAATTTGGTCACGGATGAACAGCACAATTGTTAATTAGTAGTATGATTTTTCTTAATTTTTTGCAACTCGACATCCCAATTGCTAAGCCATTCTGAAAAGATTGCACTCATTATACTAGCATTTTTATTAAAAACGTAATGAACCGGCAAACTGTCCATTTTAAACCACTTAAAACAACAAGGCTTGGCAGCCTTCCCGATTGCGACGAGTTTTCGTTTGTCACTTCCTGACATACTACCACAACAAAGCACGTTCTACAGAATTTTTGGATCCAGGCAACAGTTCGTGTTTGTAGCACAAGGGCCCTTCCGGTGCAACACGATAACACAGTCCCATTTCGTCGGCAGAAAAATTCTGGAGAATTTCAGGGAGTTTGATAGATTTCCATGAAGCATCACTTTCTGTATCAGCACTCGATTTTTCACCACGAGCCTTCTTGTATTTTATCTGATTTCTCGTTTTCCATCGAGATAACCAGCCTTCCGTCGCTTTAAATTCGTTATGAATAAAAGGTTTAGCAAAATCTTCTTCTGCCTTGACTTTATGCATTGAATCACTGACACTAACATATTGCGGAGTTACAATGGAGAACCATTCGTTCAGAGCCTACTCAACAAACGGGTCCTTTCCATCACGTTAACTTTTCTGAGATGTTCTGTGATCTTTTAAAGCCCATTCTCGGCGTATTTTATATTCTTTAAGCACGATACGAGCTATCGTACTTTTCAGTTAAACAGTTAGTTTCGATAGTTTACGATATCTTAAGTTCGGTGGATACGTTTTTATTTTGTCAAGATGCTTTATTCGTTTACCCGATGTCATATAGTTACGCATTTTAACTCGCAATTTTAATTAACCGTTAACAGGTAGATTAACAACAACAATTTACACAGTTTAAAAACGGTGATACAGGCTACGCATAAAAATGTTAACAAAATGTGTGAAACAACTGGAAATAAAAAAAATAAAAAACTATGACAGCAGATAAAAAACCGGATAGTAAAAAAACTGTTACAGAAGCCTACATCCTTTGTTGGCGAAATTAAGTTATTCGCATTCTTTAAATAAAAAAACTAAAGACAAGCGAAGCTGGAAATACGTAAGTACACGATACGAAACGCAAGTAACAACCAACAATAAATTGCAAAGAGCAAGTGCTTAGTAAAACAGCCATTACATCGCGGATGATGTCGTGTGCAACGACAAACTCCTTTATTGTTATGATTAATTATGTTTGTTAGTACGATTAACGTTTGATAGATTATTTTGTTATGATTAATGGACTGAAGCGTCGTTACTGCAGTTTATCTGTTGAATGCTAACTGCCTCTATCCCGCACCGTTATCTAGCCACATAATTCTCAGAACCACAATTTGTTATTCGATTTTAAAAAGAAATATACGTCGAATACTGGCCCGAATACGCGGCATTATGGACCAAATAAACGAAATACTTATCGGTATAAAATCTCTTTTTTTTTCTTTAAAGAACTATCCCAAAAACGGGCAGCCCCAGTTGATCAGTGAACCAATTATCCGGAATCAACTGTAGATTTATTTTACTTACCATCTTGTGTCAAACAATAAAAACAATTCTTTCTGCCTTTAAATTATTTAAAAGTTATCTTAATATAACATACTATCTACTTTTAATACGTTTAATTTCATTTCAAGACAAATATTTTTTCGCCTACCACGATTACATAAAAATTTGAAATCGGAAAACAACCTTTTCAGCAGTTTATTTCCAATCGATGGAGAATAAGCGTAGTGTTTAACGTAAATTAAAAAAAAACTAGAAATGATTCAAGATAAACTGTCATGCATTTTTAAATAAATATTTTATACTTAATTATATTTTTTAAACATTAATTTTTAACTGTTTTTATTTTACATAAAATCACATAACGAAAAGAGATTGATTTATACGACACGTGAAACTTTCTTGACTCAAAGTATTTAACCTGTTTCTTGCTGTAAAGTATTTGCTGTTCTTGCAGGAACTAGTAACATTTCTAGATCACCAGACCAAGAAGTATTGTTAATTAGAACCAAACAGAACGACAGCTGCAAAAGCAACAGTGTTAAAATAAAATTAATCTGACTAAGCGATCAAATTCATCTCAAATTGTCAATCTTACAAGCAGAAAGTGAATTACAACACTGTGGCACTATGACATATTTTTGTAACGAAAAATGAATTTATAGCGTTTTTCGAAACCTACGAATATTGTACTTAATTAGAATGTAGCCAAGTGAATACGGGTTATAACTCATAACTTTTAAAGATCCTGAATAAGTAAAGCTGAATCAGATATAACACATTTTTTAATTACCTTTTATTTTTCTTAAATTATCTATTGCTAAATCATTATACGAAAACATTGCTATAATAGTTACACACTAAATGAAAATTACATTTACCAGTATTCAAAGCAGACACTCTTAGCATCCTAATCCTTTTTCTTATTTATCATACCTTTATTTTTTTGCATTTTTTTACAGAGTGCTATTGTCTGAAATATTACAGGTGTTGAAAATCACAATCGATTATTGTGTTTTCATAATTATGAAGTAAAACTTGTCAAATAAACAGGCTGAAGTTTTATCATCTTCACTCTTCCGTGAAGCGGATGGCTTAATAACACAAATTGATATTTCCAAATGCCACCCAATACTTGGGATAGGTGATGTTCCTTTATGAACCCTGATCCTTTGTTGACTGGCCTTTAATTTTGAGACCGTAATGTACGCTGCGCCCGTCTGGGGCTCATCGTTTACAATTCTAATTTTATAGGGACATTCTTTTACGAGCCCAGCGTCTTCTATTGCTAGCTGTTCGTCGGCGGCTACAGAACTGTCTTACGAGAGGCAGTAACTGTGATCGCTGGCATAAAACCCCTGGACATTCGTAGCTCTGTACAAATACAGAACGTAGCTAAGAGATATATTTCTACGAAGGGAGGAGCCTTCCTATGTCAGGGTTTATGCGTGAGATTGAATACCAAGGTTTTGGTTCTTGGCAAGCTAGGAGGAACGATTCTTCTACCGGTCGATATACGCATGGTATTTTTCCCAATGTCAGAGAGTTGCGAGCGATTAGCCGGGTTTCCCCCGATTAGCATATTACTCAATTCCTTTCGGGACATGGTGCTTTTAGGGATAGTTTGGGTAGGTTTAGGTTGGCTGACTTCGGCTTGTGTCCGGACTGTAGGGTCGATGACACTGTGGACCGTGTCCTGTATGTCTGTCCCCAGTACAAAGCTGAAGATACCAGAGTCGTAAGGGAAATTGAGAGAGTTAACTCCTTTGATCTGCGGGTCAACTGGAGGACTCGCAGAGACTGGGCAATTGTTGCTGGCTTCGCTTCCTCGCCCTGCGCAGGACGGCCAAAGGGATCTAGTAGGTAATAGAGTAGGAACCTGGGTGGCTAGTGTCCACCTAGACATTTGACTGGCCGAAGGTAGGCGCTTTGGCAGCGAGCCACGGTTAGTTAGATAAGAGATGTGAATTTTTAAGCTGTAGGCGGAACAGCGACAGCACTGCCGATGGGCACGGGATGCCATGAGGTGTAGCGGCGTTTTGACGATGGTTTATAGTGGTGAATGTCATGCGGAACTCTGCAATGAAGCTGAGTGGGAGTAGGCGATCACTCCGCCTCTCCCTGATAGACCAGACCGGAGTCCGTAACTAACCTAAGTCAGGGGTTTATTTAAAACGAAAGCTGAGTTTCACTAAGGGAACTAGGGCTAAATTTCGTTGTTGCGATCAACATGTTTGTTGGTATGTTGTGTTGTTTTTGCCTCGAACTACGAGACGTTCACGAAATTGGCTCAAAATAAGTAGAACTAGGCACGGAGTTGCGTTTCCGCGAGCTCGGTTAGCTAGTTCAGAGGGTGACGATGTAGTACATTCAAGATGTCCGGACAAGGCCTACAGCGAAGGCAGTAAACTGAGTTATTAAATCACCGATGCAAATGCCTCGGTAGACATTTACATCGGTGGCATCCCAACGAGGCCAGGCTTATTACTATGAGATGTAAAAAGTAAGAGGGCGACAGACGACTCCCGTTAAAGCCCAACAGGGCAAGGGACAGGGAGCGGGGTGTGTAGCAACCGGAATGTCACTAGGCGAGTGTCTTCCCCTACGGGGTTGGGATGGCCTTTAATTTCTGAAGAAAAAAACAATTGTTATTCTACAATACAACTAAACTCGTCGATGCAAAATTGTTAATAACGTTTGGTTGTTTCCATCCAGTATAAATCGTGCTGATCTCAAGACAATTTGTACATACAAATGATGTAGCCATCCTCTATTTGTAGGGGGCCTCAAAGTTGTCTTCTGAGAGGAATTATTTGGCTCACGCCGGGTTCTTCAATAGTTTTTACTTTTCACAGACCTTCTTTTACTTTCCTGCCTATTGCTGTAGCAGACCTATAGCTAGAGAAGGTAAAGTACGGTAATCGGTCAATTTGGGCATGTGCGGTTTTCCCAGTATCTTTACGTTTTGATAAATAAGGAGCCCATAAAACCAGATGGAAATTTTCAGGATCTTCGTATCTACATGTGTGTGTTCAGGGTATTGGTCTCTAAATCACCTTATATCTTCAGAACTACTTGACTAATTTTAACCAAACTTGGTCAGTTTACTGTAAAATTGAGTTGAAAATTTAATTGCCATTAAATTTTCAACTCAAAGATCAAAGGGGTGAGGTTGTACAGTAAGGTCACCCTCAGTATCTCAAGATTTCACCTAATCAAGGTTTTATTTTTCTTAGGCGCATTTGTTAACAATTAAAAAAAACAATATAAAATAATACATACCACAATGAGCGCCAGTGTAGCACTGACATACAGCTGCTGTAGTCATCTTTCTTTCTTTTTCTGTTTAGTCTCCGGCACAAACTTTTAATTCTATGGATTCTTTTTTAGAGCACATTCCATTATTTCCATGCTGAGAATGCAAGGATCTGTAGTCGGTCCAACGTGGGGCAGCTGCCTGTGGAACAGTTGAAGGAATCTGCTTGTCTTCCATCAGTAGCACAATAAGCTAATGGCCAAAACTAGAGTAACACTACGTTTTCCAGTCTCTCCTAAAAATAAAAAAAATACTGTAATGTGCAGGACAAAGGTGAATTATCAGAAAAATCTGTCAACTACTCCATCAAAACATCATTTGTTTTATGTTTTTTGATATAATATGATATAAAACAAAATTAGAATATACCTTGCTTAAAAAATACTCATATATTATTTTAATAATAAAAAAAAACCTTTTTGTTCTTGTTCTATTTCAGGTTTGAAAAAAATAGAGCTGATAATAGCGCTTTGTGCAATTCAGTACATTGTAATGTCAGTACAAATAGTAATTATGTTTTTTATCATGTTCAAATTATATAATAATCCATTTCTTTGTAATATCTGGCTTCCTTATACATTGGCGCTGACTCAAGGATTTAATGGAATCTTTTTTGGTAAGAATTAAATTTAAAAAATAAAAAAATTATACTTTTACGCATTATTTAAAATAGTTATTTTCAAATCTAAGGAAAAACATTTCTACAGGTTAATGACAAAAGGGAAAACCCATGTTGGGATGGGCAAAACTTTATGAAAAACGTTACGAGGGAAGGTAAGTAACATTTGATCTCATGTTTGAAAATGGGTTGTTTAAATGTAAAATCGATTAAATAAAAGTTCAATTCTAATGCTATATGTTTTTCATTAACAGATTTATGAATATTACCGATTTATGTGTACTAGAGATGAATAAACTTTTCACGCTTAGTAACTTTTTATTGTCCTAATAGGATCAAAATTATGACCTACCAATGATACGTCAGTAAACTTTAAATGTACAGATATCAAAACAGTACTACAGACAGTCATCCACACGCTTGCTAACAAAACCAGTCTGTAAAATATTTTGACTAATGTTATTTAAACAAAAACAGATAAAAAATTTGATGTTTACATTTTCAATATGTGTTCGCTGTACAAGAGTGTGAATAAATAATAAAATAAATATTGAAGTCTATAAATTTCTCAACAGGGCATCCACACTGTTTGAAATTTTGCAAGACTATTATTTTGGAATTTACTTGCTCAGGAAGAAGTTCACCTAAAATTTCAAGGGAAAGAAATATTTAAAATTTTCATGGAAAATATTATATGTAAATCTTGTTAGAGAGTCACACTATGTAACAAGAAAAATATTAAAGGAAAAATTAAACATGTACCGATACATCGATATTCTAACAAACAAAATAAATACATACCCTATTACTGTCCAATAACACCAATTATCTGCGTATTACTGCAACGTACATATTTTACTTCTTAAATCACTTTTCTATTAATTTATTTTATGACCTAAGATCTGTCATTAGACAAACGTAACAAAGAACTTGAGGTGAATGAAGAGTAAATAAATGAAAAAGATAGAAGAATCAGCTTGTCTCTGTCAAACAGAGACAAGCTGATTCAGAAACCAGCTTGCTAAACACCATACAAATTAGGATGAACAAAATATGTGAAGCAAATTCTTAATCGTTTGGTGTTACAATCCACTGTAACCTTTTATCTCCATAACTATCATGCTTAAGTCACAATTTGCAGCGACCAGCTACCATCTCTCATGCTCCAGTCATCCTCTTAAACATTATCCTATCACTACTTACTTGGTTGTTCTCTAATTCTCATACCTACTGGCACCAATAAAATAACCTTACGCCAGGAATCATCTCCAATTTTTTCAAAGAACCAAATTATATTAACTTATAACGTACTAAATAATCATATTTATCAGTTTACCTAACTACTTACTTTATTTTTTAGGTCAAACATGGTTACCCGTAAAATCTGTCTGACATATTTTTCATAAAAATTTGCAAAAACCTTTTCATATGAGTGGACTGTCAATTTTACACACAGGATTGACCAGCCAACTCAACCTGAAGGAACGTGGTTTTGCTGTCACAGACTGATCTCTTAGCCGATGATGTCCCATTTACAAGTGCCAGATATTCACCCTTACCCAAACATCAAGGTAAAGGATTTACTGGTTGGCTAACATCACTCTGTCATAAAGATTTCACTTCATATTTATAGATAATACATTTTATGCCTAATATATTTTATGATTTGAATAATAGTGTTTACAATGGATTATATTAAGACTGTGTGTGGTTCCGGTTGCAGCCCATATGTAGCATGAAAGAAGTTACAACCGGTTCAGGTTCCATGCAATCACTACTTCCATATCTTAAAGCAAAGGTCCCGGAGGAGATAAAAAGATTCAGAATTGAAGACTGTGAACAAAAATTATATATATATACCTGTAAATTAGTTAACTAGTAATTAACTAAAGCAGAATATTTATTATTTTTTTTGTACAGTAAGTCGACAGTTGAAAGATGCACTTCTACATATTTACAGTAATTTTTAAAATAATTAAATATTGTACATTGATCAAGTATACTAGTTTCAGAATTCCATCAACAGATTGGTAATGCTGAAGAGACTTATTCAGTAATTCCAAGAGAGATTCATTCAATAATTCCAAGTTAATATGGTTACATACGTTGTTAAAAACATTTCAAACGTTTGTAAGATAATGATTTGAAAAAAAAAAACAGAACTATTTATGATTTTAATTTACTGATATTCAAAGCATCGTAAGAGAAAATACATATTTAAAAGAAAATATTTTATATATTTTTTTCTTGTTTCAGGTCTCCTTTTAAGTGTCATTTCAAAATCATATATGTTTGCAATTACAGGTGGAAACAGTGTATTTTTAATTTTTTCGACCTTGAGTGGTAAGTGAAATATAGAATACAATAAATTATATAACTTAAAAATTAAATAATAATAATAAGTGTCATCTATTACTGTTTTTAAATGAAGTGAGTAATGCAGCAATCATGAAAATATTTGAGGCTGCCCACCAGAGATTTATACATTTTTTATACCTGCATCAATTAAAAAAAAAAAAAAAATTGACATTTGCGGTCACAATGTCACTAAATTTTCCTTTCAAAATAAACTAACCTAACGAAGTCTTTCTACTTATCGTTTGGGCTTGTGATTTAAGAACAGATTTTCCATGTTATTTTATTTCTTTCATTCAGCTGCAGTTCAAACAATTCTCCCATCCTTTCAAGAATGGTATAAACTTATTCTGCAATGGATAAATTTTTAACAATATTATACAGTTCGTGTTTACACTGGAAAGGTCAATCTTTTGGGCTGACAACCACCCACATCCATAATGGGCTGAGTGTTCATCACCAAACCTGTTAGTACTAATCACCCAAAAATTATCTCCAACAGTTTTTCACCCAATCTTTCACACTGCACATGATCTAACACTTAGCTGACTTCCTCCCACCTCTAATTCTATTTTCCTTGCATCTCCAAACATTCTTTTTCTCAATCTTAAGTCGATTGCAATCAAAGCATTCCTGTATTCTTGTTGAAGTTTGTTTTCCTATCCTTCTTAATCTGCCAACCACTGTTCTTAAATACTTTTCTTTCATCCAACCCCAATCCATTCCCCATCTCTCTTCCACATAAGTACACTAGTAAATAATTCCACATAAAAAATGTCTCACTTCAATAGTTTGATAAAATTCTTTTTTTATTGCTTTTTTTGTTATCTGTACAAAATGTTTTCACAGAAATTTCTATTTTCTCAGAAAACATTTTTTTTCTAAAAGCATAAATAAAAAATAAAATTAAAAAAAACATGGAGTGTTTTTTTTAGTGGCATTTGTGGAATTAACTTAATTCAGTTGCATGTGATTTACTGTCTTGCTGCCATTGCAGCCAATCACTCCAAAACAATAAATAGCTACAAAATTAAATCATGTGAATAGTGCTTGTCATGTTTTTAATGATGGAACAGGTAGAACAGAGAATCTGCATTAAAATTTTGTTGGAAAATTGGTGGAAGAGTGGTATTACCAATTTCAAGATGCCTGAATGTCTACCGAAAGTGATGAAGATTCTGGCACATCCTTCAACCAAAAATCCTGAAAAAATCGAGCAAGATGTTAAACAAATGGTGATGAATGAATAACAATTACAGAGCTTGAAAATTAAGCACGAATTTCATTTGTCTCGGTACAATTGATTATAACATAAGATCTCCGGTTGCAGCATGTAGCAGAAAAATTTGTCCCAAAACTTCTCACTCCTGAACAAAAGGAAAACAGACATGCCGGAATGTGCTAATAGTAATCCTGACTTTATGAAACAAAATAATAACTGGAGATGAAACCTGGGTCTACTGCTATGAACCTAAAACAAATACTCATTCATCCCACTACAAAACTCCAAGTTCTTCCCAGAAAAAGAAAGTCATGCAATTAAATAAAAATGTGAAGGTCATGCTGACAATCTTTATTATCAAGGCATGGTTCATCATGAGTGCTTCTCAAGGAAAAATTGTCAATAAAGAATACTACATAATTGTTCTTTGTCAGATAAGAGATGCTGTTCAACGCAAGAGACCACAGCTTTGGGAAAATGGCAATTAAAAAAACATGGGTTCAAACAATTTCAGTATGCTCCTTACTCACCAAACATGGCTTTCCCAAGCTTAGAATTCTGTTTAAAGGAAAGAGATCTGATGATAGAGAAGAGATCAAAAGAAATGCAAGAGGACTTATGTTGCTCATACAAGAGACTTTGAAAAATGTTTCCAAGTGAAGCATTGCTGGGATAAGTGTATTACATCAGAAGGGGCCTAATTTGAAGAGGACAAGTCATTGGACAAAAAAGCTTAAGTATTTTTATTTTTATGAACCAAAGTCTGATAATATCTGACCAAATCTTGTACGCTTAATATCAAAGTCAGTGAAGTAAAATTAACTGTTATCAACAAATACCTTAACTTCTTTAAGACATGAACGTAGGAATTCTGCATGTTGTTTCAACAAATACAAGTCACGAATTAGGTCACTTAGTTCTGCTTGTGTGATGAGGTGAGGTTCAATATTTGATTCTTTTGGAATGTAATTAATATCTATTGAAGTTAAGAATACATTGGTTGAGCTTCTGGGGAATCAAAAATTTCTTCCCCAGAAGTTGGAGCGAACAGAATTTGTTAATAAATACCATAAAGAACTGCTCTCATAGCTGAATTGGGGTATGCAATACTGCTTTTATTGTTTGAATTGAAACCATTTGTTAAGAAAAAATAGCAGTCATCATAATATTAGTAGGCTCCCGCCAAATCATAGGAATGTCAAAAGGCAAACTCTCTTTTTTTTCTTTTAACCAGTGGATTAGTTTAATATAACATTTGTTGCATGCTACATGTGAAGCCCAGGATTTATCTTTGTCTTCCAAGGATCAGTCAAAACAATGTTTGTAAGCAGTTTTCAGCAGATTCGCTACTGGTTTTTGTTTGACTTTTTGTGCTGAATTCACTCGTATGCACAAGTGAAACACACACACACACACACACACACTTTAATAAATCTTGATGTTAATAAAGTAATACTAAAAATTGGTCTATCATAAAAAAACCTTTCACACAATTTATGACATCACTTAAGAAACAATTTTTATAATATGTGTATAATAAAACCATTACTATTAACCGTTACCAACTAAAGAACACAAGTCATACCAAGATCTGAACTCACACTGAAGAAAATTTCATCACGTTGAATTACTCATTACTTAATTTACTGACATGTATCTACATATGTCAGTGAGTCAAGTTTTTTTTTGAGGTAGAGGAATACCATTTACGCACAAAGTGATGGGCTTGCTAATAGGTTTCGCAAGATGTTATTAAGTACATAAGTGTGCCTGCGCCCTGCCGATGAAACCTCCAACCCTGTTCTTCACCTCTTCCTAGTACCACTCTCATAGCATTTCGTCAGGAAGGGGTCACATGCCATCAGGCACGGAAGCACGGAATGCTCTCGGCCTCATCGCACCCAGGCGATCCCCAAATGCTCATGGAGCCTCCTAGATGCTCAGCCGAGAACCTGTCTGCCCCCACACCCTCCAGTGCCAAGACGAATCCGAAACTCCTCCCATGATCTGAGGTCTTCCATCACAGTTCTTGTATTCCACCTTCCAGTATTCCTCATTTTCTAGCATTATATCCTGGAGGTCTTCCGGGTGGAACATATTGTCCCTTCCAATGTTATTTAATTAATTACTCCCTTCTTGCTGTTACATACCTCATGGAGAAGAAAAACATATGACACGGAGTCTCCTCTACTAAACAGATCAGGCAGTTCTCAGAGCTAAGTATGCCAAACCCGGAAGGTAAGTATCAAATATAAGTGGTCTACACACCATACATCACAATATAAATTAGATGCGAATAAGCAAATATAAAGACTACTAACTTGTATTGTTTGTTCCACGAATGATGGAACAAATAAATTTAAGGGGTTACAACTTAAGAACATTACGTTAAGGGTTGTTTCGGAATACCTATTCAGATTTAGCATATAAAATATTATATAGAACACCTACTCCCTTATCAGTTCCAAATTTTATGTTGACCAGTGTTACATATAGAACCAACACCCACATACAGTAAACACAAAACAACTTTAAATTTACAAAGAAAAAAAAAATTGTTTGTTTACTTTGTAAAGTACGACTTTAGACTGAATTAGTAATAAGTGAAATGTAAACATTTGATTTTCTGTTTCAAATCAGTTTATAGCCAATTCTATTACACCAAGCAGTTGGAACTAAAGGACATTAACTGCTTCCATTATTGCCTTCATTTTTATGAATTTTGATCCTTTTGTCTTTGTTTTCTTGTATTATTTCTTTGTCAGGAACAGTATATCAATCTGGTTGTCAAAGTTTAAATTTGGTTTTTTTAACCTATGCTAAAAAGACAAGAATTTGAAAATTTACTTTCTGTTATTACATTTTCATCCTTAGCAGGAAAAATTGCTAAAGACTTTTCCCAGAAGTTTTGAGTTATGTCTTTTTCGTGTTTTTCAATTGAATTCTGCAAAAATGCAATTTTGTATTAAGAAAAAAATTTTCTTTTATAAGGAAGTTCTTTTCAAGAAAAATATAGGGAGAATCATATTATCCATGGTATAGTAAGCTTTCATCTGCAGTAATTTCTGCTATCTCAAACTGTAAACTTCTGATCTTCTCTAAAATTAGTTATTTGAAAACGAACTACATTATTTTGCCAATCTCCATCCCATGATACTGCCATCAATTAAATTTTTATGTTGCTTATTACTCAAGATTGTAAAATCACATTTCTAGTTCTTCAAACTGCTATGTATTTTGTTGTTTAAGAACATGAATTTGTAATGTCTTTTTTATTTCTGTTTTTTCTTATTATTATTATTCTGATTTTTTTTTTAAGTTTTATAATTTTTGTTTTTTTTATTTTGGATTTTATTGTAGATTTATTTAATTTTTTCTTGTTTAATGTAGTAGATTAATTCCTAATTGAATACCATTATATTCAGTCTAAATTTTTATTTTATCAGCTAAAAATTATAACTATACTCTAAAAATTAAAAGAGAATTATTTACAAAAATAAACTGATATAGCATCAATTTATTTATTTAATAAAATAGTACAGAATATTAGATGATGGGCAAACTATTTCAATGTTTAGATTTGTATTGTGATATGAAAGAGCATAGAGATAAAGAGAAAAATGTATCTAATTCAGATTTTTTTTAGGTAAGCACATTCTAAAGTTTATTAAACTTTACTTATTTAAAATAAATAATCAAAATTAACTTACGCTAGGCTGAATATTAAGTATACATATTTTTTTAATATAATTTTAATTCTTATTCCTTATTGCTTATATTTACAGGATTTGTTTGGCCAGTACAAGGAGCAAATCCAATAATAGCAAATATAATATGGTACACACCTTTAGCTTTACCAACAGAATCATTTCGAGGAATGACAGATCATGGATGGACATTTTTACATCCGAGAATTTATCCTGGTTTTATATCATCTATTATCTGGTCAATGCTCTATATAACAATACTAACTTTAATAATTTTGAAAAAGGGTTTAATTGATAAAAAATGATCAAATTACACTGATATAAGTTAGTCTTAATCCACAATTTAATTTATTATAATAAACTAGACAATACTTAGAAATGGTTTTAGCAAAGTTGAATCATTATCAGCAAAGAACAAGAAACATATTCTATATGAAAAGATTAGAGTACAATAATAATCATTATTTATCTCCCCGTACTATTAACAATACCAAACTATATTATTAGCAATGATTCTTAATGTATCATAAAACACACAATAATTTTTATCGTGGAATACAATTAAAATTCTTAGATAAATCCAGAGAGATATGAGACAATTAATTCCAGTCATCACTGAGTCCAGATTAACCAAAGCACATTTTTTCATAACGGTGAAACCGCTTATGTAGGATTGCACTAGTTTAATCATATTCTGTAACTATGACATCAACAGCAGGAAGTATTTGATTGTTTTGTTATTGAATAACCTACTTAACTTTTAAAAAATATAACAAGAAAAGAAATCTTATAATTTTAACTTGTGTAGTAATTCTTACATTTAGTGTAATCAACATTTTTAAAAATACCAAAACCAGGCAGATAGTACTAGTTTTTCTGCAATGCTATGATTCAAATCCAATTTTTGCTGAAGAAGAGTAATTCATTACATAAGGCAAAATGCATGTGAAACAGAATGTAATGTAATCATTTCTAACTTGAAAAATAAAAAATCTGGTGAGGACTACACATGACTTCCTTGTATGTCTTTTAAATTACATATACACATTTTTGCTGCACTTCATTTAAACTTATTTCATTTGAAAGTGAAGTACAATCCTCCAATTCTTTAATAAAAGAGGACAGTTACATAAATTCTAAAATATTAGTTTTTATTAACATCAAATATTTATACAATTATTAATTCATTCTACAATCTTACGTGAAACAGTAGCAGTCCCTTGATTACTCTTTAAATAAATTGTTTACCAAATAATCCAATAATAAAAACTGTTATTCTACACAGGGTAGGGTAAGGTCAAAATTAATATTTGTAACCAGTATACATGAGATCACTAAATGGAATAGTTTAATTTATTATTCAATTTTATAAGACACACCAGAAATCTTATGCATATTGTGTACAAGTGAAAAAAATTTTCAACAATCACTTTAAATTGAATACAATTCAAAAATGTATTTTATTTTTCTGTCAAATTAATTAAATAAAACAATTTTTTTTAAAAATAAATATACAATTTTTATTAAAAAAGAAAAAACAAAAAGAGATGAAGTCTGATTTGAACCGATGTGCCTCCCCTTTAAGATGCAAATATTTCATTAATTAAAATTTTAATTTTAATTTCGTATGCAATCAAAAAGGAAGGTGCACAACTAGATATTACCTAAATCCAAAATTTCAACATCCTACGGCGGCTAATCGTTTTTGAGTTTGCGAGATACATACCTACATATAGACGTTATGCCGAAACTAGTCAAAATGGATATTTCCGTTGAAATATGAAAACCGAAATGTTTCATGATCACAATACTTCCTTTACTTTCTACAAGGAAGTAAGAAAAAAATTAAAAAAATAAAAAAGGATGAAATCATTAGAGTGAAATTTTTTACCGTCACAATACTTACTTTACTTCATACAAGGAAGTAAAAAACAGGCTTAATTGGATTTTAACACAGAATAAATAAATCAAATATGAACCGGCTACTATCCCAACACAGAGTGTATAAAATAACTGTTAAGGTCAGGTAAAATTACCATTAAATAATTATTTTAAAATGTAGTTACTTTTAACTGGATTTCAATAACAATGTTATCTATGTACTTTGGTTATTGGGATTCAATTAATGACACTGTTTTACCGTTTCGAGAATGATTAGTCTGACAATAAGCAAGACCTACTGTCAAACAGTAGTAAATATAAATAAAATATTTAAATACATCAAACATTATAACACATGATTTATTATTTTTTTTTATAAATAAATATAAACAAATCTCACTTTCAAAATAAAATTACTTTGGCACTAATATTTCACTTTTTTATTGGATGTGTATCAGACAGTGTTTTTTTTTTGTAATTTTAATTAAATCTGTCCTAACCTTCCTTATAACTGTAATGATATAATACATGTAAACCACCAGAATGGATGTGTCACTTTTTAGAAAAAAATTAGTGTCTCATATCAAGTTACCATCGCTACAACACATAACAGAAGAATATAAAACTGAACGGTTATTTATTCTAGTCTACATTTTGCAAGCATATTGTGCTAATTCTATCTCAGCAAAATTGTGCAGTCACAAACATAACTGGGAAAAAAAGTAATTTATTTAAATTATTTGTGGTTCGCCATTAAAATTATCAACAAATTCATTCCAGTTAAATATAATACATATATTATATAAGACAAATAGAACATATATAAGACATATATTATATAAAAAAATATAAAGCTTTACACCTTTCAGTGTTGTAACAAACTTTTATAACAATAAAAATATCTGGTAATATATGATGCTGTTTATTTTTTGAATGGATTAAATAAGAACAAATTACCAAATCCTTTAACAACTGCTGACCTCCATAGCGGAGGGGAAATGTTCAGCCTTTCATCTGCAGGTTGAATCCTGGTCAGGCATGGCATTATATATTCATACTCTTACACTCTTATATACTACATATTACATCCAATAGGATGTAATATATAATAATATACTATATGTTATAAACTATATGTTGTAGTATATAATAATTTACTACAGCATTTTACATAATCTCACACAATTATATGTTTTTATCGTTATAAGTTTTAACATGGTGAATTAATCAACCAAAAAAATAAAAATCCGTAACAAAAATGTGATGAATGTACAATACAATAAAAATGTGCAAACTTCATACTCTACATTTGAATTTTTTTCCAGTAAATTTAATTTTTTTTTTGTTATGAGTAATTTAATTATTTTATTTTGTTTTATTTTATTTATATAATAGTTTCCACTTACCAACAATCTTTAATACTACGCTCGAGTGCTTTCGGATTAGTAATCCATCCTCAGGAACGCTGATGTATTATAGTTATTTACTTCATATATTAATTATACTAACTTGAATTATTGAAATTATATATATATATAGTTTTTAAAATGTGCAAATTGTAATCTGGAATATAACGAGATGACAAACCGATCTTTTTCGATTAGAATTAATGAACACATTAATTGTATAAACAAGGTAACTAAAGAATGATCCAATTTTCCTTGACACATCTTAGAAAATAATCAAAATTACAACCCATATAATTTTATTTATATTCTTGAATATTCCAAAACCTTCATAAAACAAATATTATAGAAAAATATTATATATATTTAAATAAAAATTTGATAAATGAGCAAATGAAATTTGAAAACGTTGTATTATTCAAACAAATATTAAACAATAATTTTGATTCTTAGGTTGGTTATACTGCTTCAAACTAATGAACATAACAATTGAGACCTTCAATGACAGATAATGCTGACATTACATTACCTTTTGACGATCAATTGTTATATTTATAATTTTTGTTTTTTTTAAATTCAGGTTAGTATAATTAATGAATGATATGTTAAATAAATAATTGTAATTAAACACATCAATGTTCCTGAGGATGAATTACTAATCCAAAAGTGCTCAAACATACTATTGAAAAGATTGTTGGTAAGTGGAAACTATTACATAAATAAATTATACATCAATACCAACAGGCAATGATTGCTCAACCTTTCTTTTACATACTTCTAAGAGTGCAACCTTCTTATACACGTTGGCTATTTTTCACATTGCTGGAAAGAAGTGTTGAGAAATATTTAAATAAATCTTTTTCCATCAGTTTGTTATACATAAAATTATAAATCAACCTATTGAATTGCAGGCTGCAATCATACATAGAGACTAGGTGCGATATGCCTCCTCTAGTGACATTATCTGAATTTCCTTTTCTTAATTAATCTTGGTTTAAGTCCAAAATGCTAAGATTCAATACACTGTTTAAAATGAAATTTCTTTACATTCCAAATCTCACCAACCCGATTCTAAATGGTGTAAGTCATAACTACCACTCTTGCATGAAAGGAAGAAAGCATACAGCAATATTTACTATACACTTTTATCCTTCATGTGTGCTTTACACTAGCTTACATGTTCATCAGGCTTAAGATGAGTTGATATGATGCAGTGATGCCTTCTTACTACATTTTTTGAGCATCTTTAAGCATTAACCATGCTATTTGATAAATCTTCAGTATCTAACCTGATCATCCAAAAATGAGGTTAACTGCCTCTCAAAAATGAGGTTAAAGTTCGTTTTAATAAAACATAGATTTCCTTTAGTAACAAAAAATAATGAGGCATTTGACATAACCAATTACTTTTATTTAAGATAAGATGCCTGTCGTGTAAATAAATAAAAAAAAAACATCAAATGGGAGTTATTTACAGTAATGGTTAAGCTTCTTATGAAAAGCTGCGACTTTTCATCTACTAAAAATCATACACTAACATTATAACCAGTAATACCACTTTATTATGAATATTTCTTTATATAAAAGCTATTTTCACTATTAAATATTCATTAATTGATACATTTACATTTTTTTACTCTTTTTCATCTTGCAAAATGAAACCACCATTTCTATTCTTCTCAAACAGCAAGCAAATGTGCATTTCATCTATATTTAGTCAGATGGTACAGGCTACAAGCACATGTTTTATTATTTTCTCATCAAGAAAAAAAAGTTTATTTTGTCAGATGTTTTATTTCTATATTTTGTCAGATGGTACAACAACAATCTAAAGTATATATTTGCATTTTAATAAACTGATCTTAAAACATTGTTTTTTTATTTATTTTATGTCATCATATATATCATGACAAAAGTGATGAGAGTTATAACAAAAATAACTATCACAACCACCAAAAATCTTTATTGTGAAAATGTTAGTGAATCTCCTTATGACAAAAACAGAACAATATTAAAAAAAATGGTTAATAATAGAACCTATGACAAACACTTAGTGTGAAGTTTCCCTCAAAAAAACAACTTTTTATGCTGAATCTAAAAAAAAAGTCATGCAAAACTTGAAAAAAATTGCAAAACTCACTCGCCACGGGGCTGTTACAATTATAAAATAATGTTACTTTAAATAGATGTTGCTCTTAACATTTGAGTAGATTTATATTTTGAACTTAGTGGCTGTACACCATCTAGTCATACCAATAGGGAATTCTAACTACAAAACTCTCTGCTCTAACTTCACAAAAACCATCCTTTGCTCAAAAACAACCTGAACCCATCCTTTCACTTTTTCAAATGTCCCTACTTCCCATCCACCATTATCACTACAACTTCTAAAATTACCTGCAATTATTGATCACCCAGAATTACTGATTGCTGGAATTACTTGCAGTTCTTTGTCAGCAAATAATTCATCCAATATATATTACAATATCCAAAACATGCAAAAAAAACCATACAAAGTTTTATTTTGGGAAAATATTATTTTGGAGAAGTTTTCAGTTCACGAGATTTTAATATTACTTTTAGCATTTATAAAAAAATTTACACGATTAATCAGTAAATTTTGCTGTTTTAAGTAGAACTATACATATAGATTCAATCACATAATTAGAATATACATCCATTATTACCTTGCCTGCAAATACATAAACTTTCTGTATATAGTTAAAACAAAACATAATCCCAGAAATCTACACAAAACCATACAGAGTTGGAATGAATGACTGTAACATAAACCATGGTTTTACAATCTTAGCCAAACAGAAAAAAATTTCATGCCCTGTGGAACCTTTACATACGCTCCAGAAATTAGTACACAAAGTACACATTACAATACAATGTAGAAACAAAAATAAACAATATAGCACTGCAGATGTCATATTATAGCAAATGTATTGAGCACCAAGGACTAAAAGAAGGGCTTACAAAAACAACTAACCAAAGCCACTAGAAGAAATCTTTGAATTCTAGCAACAACATATTATTGAGTAAAGAAAAACACATTTGGAAATAATTAACACATGTCAGAAGATTAGCAGCAAATAACAACATTAAATATATATGCATATAAAATACTGACAGTTAATACTGAAAATAATCTTACAATATTTCTATAAAACGAGGGCAGATATTTGTGTGTGTATATATATATATATATATATATATATGTTTGTGTGTATGTGTGTATGTGTGTGTGTGTGTGTATGTGTGTGTGTGTGTGTATGTGTGTGTGAGTGGGTGTGGGTATGGTGATTATGCTGATGTTCATGCAACTGAGTACATGCAAGTAGCAGCCGATTGGGTTGGTCTTGTGTTGAACTTGTCATCGCAAATCGGCTGATTTCAAAGTTAAGGAGTTCTAAGGTTCAAATCCTAATTTTGGAGTTACTTTTATATGGATTTGAATACTAGATAATGAATACTGGTATTCTTTGGTGGTTGGATTTCAATTAACCTCACATCTCAGGAGTGAGATGTGACCTTCTTTCTTTCTTTCTTTCCTGTTTAGCCTCCGGTAACTACTGTTCAGATAATACTTCAGAGGATGAATGAGGATGATATGTATGAGTGTAAATGAAGTGTAGTCTTGTACATTCTCAGTTCGACCATCCCTGAGATGTGTGGTTAATTGAAACCCAACCACCAAAGAACACCGGTATCCACGATCTAGTATTCAAATCCGTGTAAAAATACCTGGCTTTACTAGGATTTGAACGCTGGAACTCTCGACTTCCAAATCAGCTGATTTGGGAAGACGCGTTAACCACTAGACCAACCCGGTGGGTCTAGGAGTGGTCGACCTGAGACTGTACAAGATTACGTATCATCCTCATTCATCCTCTGAAGTAATATCTTAGTGGTTCCAGAAGCTAAACGGAAAAAGAAAAAGTACATTCAAATACATAGTATATCTACTCATATGAATGCATGTAGGTATGTACACAAGCACATTTTGTATGTACACAAGAAAGATCTACATTTTCAGTTTTCTTATAAAAATTATTATTTTGTGCACGAACTTATAGTCTTCATATACATTTATGTTATTAAATGTATCAGTTTTTCTATGGCAAACAATTTAAGTAATTGTACTAGGAGTGTAAAGATTCCCATCAAAAAGAAACAACAAGAAAATATTTAACCAAAATATGAGCAAAAAACCAATTAGTAAGAAACAAAAATTAATAAAAAGTTGTAAAGCAAAAAACCTATTAAAATAAATATACACGATGCATATACCAACAAAATAACCACCAAACACGGTAACATAAGTTAAAAACATAATACCAAAAGTCGACTTTCATGGGATCCTGCATCATCAGTTGGTACAAAGTTTGTTTTTGTATGATGTAATTTTGGAATTTTGTATGTACTGACTGATGATGCGGGATCCCATGAAAGTAACTTTGGTATTAGTGTTTTAGGTGATAATTGGCACAGTGATTAGTATGTTGATGAACTATTTGAATTTTCACAAAATTGAGTGTGTGTGTGTATGTTCATATGCGTGTGCGTGCAGGTATATTGTCTGATGAGTTTGTGTATACACTACATACACATTGCAATTAACAGAGGTAGCATTCATGTTTGTTATGAAGTTTAATGTATTAGTTATAATGAAAAACAGTAAGTATTTACTTGTACTTGTATATTTTTGTTTTTCTTAAAACAATTTCAATGAAACACATATACATGTATACATAATGTAACATATTATATTAACATTTAACAAAGCACATGACATAACTTTCACGTTTTCATTGTTTATTTGTGCACAGTATGACTATAATTAGATTACAATAATATATGACTATAATAATTAGTATAAACAGAAATTTTTTTACATAGACTACAGTGTTTAATCATATTTTAACCGTATTTGGATCTTATTTTATTAAAACAGCTAGAGAACTACCCTTCAACTAAATATTTTAACGTAATATGCAATGTTAGTTTAAATATTTAATATAAACTGAATTATTTAATTATGATAAGATGCTAATCCATAGAATTTTATTTTGTATAAGAGGAAATATATATATCTGATATACTTTAAGTAAAACAGGAAACACTACATAATTTTCATACGGGAAAAAAATAAAATACTACTTAATTACATCAATGAAAGTATGACCAACATCTATTAACATCGAAAAAAAGAATTACGTAGTCAAATTTAATTTTAAAAACTATAGATATAAAAAGATAACTGTAAAAAAAGAAATTAATAACAGATCTACATTAACTGAAAGCTGTGTTCACATTTAATTACAATCATAATAGTCCTGGTTTTTTTATTAAACATATGAGGAAACTGAATTAATTAATAATCTCTGAATAAATAAATATATAAGATAAAATAATTAAACCGATTCTCATAATTAGCAACATCCTGTAACACTATACTGTATTGTGTTTCTGCTGAATTCTATAGAAGAATAATTAAACAAACGCAATTTATTAAACAAGCTGAAAGAATCACAAAGGTAAGAGCATACATATACTTTATTATTTATATTAAAAACAAAAATTGACTTTCTTTTAATAAGTAAGCAATTTAATTCAGTATTTACAGTTCAGGTATTAAAATACAAACTGACATTTGTGTACACTGTGTTCATTTCCTGGTTGAATCTATCAATTTTTCATATATAACCTCATTAATATTTTAATAAATTAGTTTAAATCATCACAAAAATTCTCAGAGTATTGCTGCCCGTCACAATAAGTTTTAAAAAACTATGTAATTATTACTACTATTAGTATTATTACATAATTAGTACTTCTCTACTTTGATAATTAAATTAATAAAAAATCAAAATTAAAAAACTGTACTATTACTACTCTAGTAAATAAATATTACAAAGAACATGAAAGATTTAATACAATGACATAGTAAATTAAAAAAAAAACAAAAACAAATATATTATACAAATGGTCTAATAAGATAAACATAAAATAAGTAAAAAATACCAACCTGCCAACTGGTTGGATCAAATAACGGAATGACCAATAACTATTTTTAATTCACAATTTATTTTTGGCAATGGATAAAGAAAGCCACCATAATAATATAATATTATACAATTATGGCATTATTTATTTTAATTACCAGCATCATAAAGAATACAGGTTGGTGATACGCAGTGCACTACCTAGTAGCAATTAAACTACTAAATATTATATTTTAGTTTAGCAATTACATTTTTAATATGTAATTACTGTAACAAAAATAGAAAATTACTTTAAAAGATTACACATACAATTTGATTGCATTATCATTAGTGGGTATTGCCCTTAGACTGAAATTTCTTTACATTTTATTATATGACAAGTTTTCATGCAATGTTTCTTGATTTCATTTATAAAAAAAATCAAATTGTACCGTTTTGTTTTGAACCAAAACAATAAGTTTGTCTTCATTTTTTAAATATTTATTATGCCTATTATTTATAATGGCAAGAATATATTTATATAATAATGTCTTGGGGTTCCCTAAACTAGTCAAATTAGGTTTTTAAGGCAAAAACAAGCTGCAAGATCATTGTATGGCACCCATAAGCATGAATCATGTAAACCAATATTTAGAAAATAATGATAACTTATGCTTCTGTTAATATTTATGAATGTGCAACCTTTCTTAAAAAGAGTAGTCATTTATTCTTAAAATTCAAAATTTAGAGAAAATAATTTAAAAAAATGGGTTAATATTAATACAAATTTGAGGTGACTATATAATTTCTGTTCAATGTCAGTTAAAACAATTGTTTGGAGATTTGGGTACTTCAAACAAATACAAATCAGCATACCAAATTACATCACTATCGGTTAAATAGTTTTTGAATAATGAATTAGATAATTAAGGGTATACTGTAATTAACGTTGTTAATTAGTTTCAGAAGCAAAAGGAAACTCATCAAGCGATTTTTCACCTTATAAGTAGCTTTTTCTATGGTATTTCAAAACTTTTATCAAACCTGAAGAACTGTAATGAAAAGAGCAGAAATTGTCTGCGATCAGTGTCACAGAACTAAGACAAGTCCTCCGCAGGAGAAAAGCAACTGTACTTTTTCAAAATCAAATCTTGTTAAAAAAATTTATGATTTCTTGGTGTCTATTGTACATAAGATAATCTTTTTTTCTAAATTAAGGTAGCAGAATGAGAGGATTATGATTTTGCATCAGAATACAATAATCCCTTAAAATGTATTTGAAATTCAAATTAACTTTAGATCAACGAGTTTTGGAATTTTAATTAATGGTGTGAAACTAAAAGATGATAGCACCTGTTGTTTTTTGCAATATTTTGTTCTCCCGTTACATACCAGTGTGTAATAGATTTCAGCCACCTTCTTTGGATTATAGAATTCGATTCCATGTTGCGTTTGAGGTTGCCATGTGGTTGTCGAGTCAGCACATATGCTGACGACACGCTGCTGCTGATTGAAGGGATTCCAATAACGAAGTAGAGTTCCAAGCTGCTCATGCTTGTGGGACACTCCGGCTGTAGAATCACAAACATAAAACCATTTTCAGCCCAGAGAAAACCACATGATGGTTGCTTCCCAACGAATCCGGATTTAGATGGCTGGTCTCCCCATTCGGTACATTACAGCACAAAGGTACCTGGGCGTTAACCTTGATGAGAATTTTCGGTTCAAGGAACATCTATAGTATGTAGCAAAAAAAGCCTATGATGATTTTTATGGAATCCGTAGTCATTCATCCCCGATTGGGGGTTGAATTACCGTACCATGCGTATCCTTTACAAAGGTGTCGGTGAGACGATTATGCTATATGCTGCACCTGTATGGGCTCACCGCTTGGCCTTTAGGTGTTCGTGTAACACCTAAAGGCCAACATTTTGCTGCGAGCCCAGCGACTCCTCTTTCTGGCTGTTACAGGCGGTAATAGAACAGTCTCGCGGGAGGCAGTCTATGTTACAGCCGGAGTCAAACCAATAGATATCTTGGCTAATGAGCGTCAGGAACACTACATTTCCAAGGTAAATAAGCTATTGACGTAATAACAAAAGCAGGAGCTTGAAGACCGGGGCCTTGCATCTTGACCGGTCAGGTTGGACGAATCCCCCCAGGTCACTACATGCATGATATATTTCCTGTAATGTCTGATTTAGGTGAGATTATATTACACAGTTTCTTTCCGGGCATGGTGTCTTTCGGGCGAATCTGGCTAGGTTTCGAGTCAATGATGATACAAGGATTGAGGTAATGATGATACAGTGGACCATGTCCTCATGTCTGTCCCCTATATGAGGTTGAATGTTCACAAGCTGTTAGGGAACTTGAGAGAATACATTCCTTTCTGGATCTCCGTATTAACTAGATGATCCGCGAGAGTGGCTTACAGTGGCTGGTTTTCTTCGTGCCCTTGCGGTGTGTAGGTCTGGAGAGGAAGTTTAATCGAGGTATTTGATCATGGTAGGATCCCGAATGGCGAGGGTTCCATGCTAGGCATTGGATTGGTTGGAGGTAGGCGCACTGGCATCGTGCCACGGTTATATTGGTATCGTTTGGGATTAGATTTGGGGCTCACACTGACGGTGGCGGCCGCGCTGCCGGAGTACGGTAGCCCGTGCGACTGAAACGTGGCTTCGTCCTGCCGATGGCGGTCCCTGATTTTGACTTTGTAATGCCGTACGAGAATCCATGATGGGACCGGGTGTGAGTGCGGCGTTTGTCCCCGGCTCCTGTGCGGATCGGAATGAGGTTACATTCCCCTTGTTAGGTGACCTAATTTGGTCGACTTATTGGGTGTAGTCTGAATTTCTATGTTGCGTAAAACTAAATTTTGATTGGTATAAGTGGAGCTCTGATTTAACTTACAACTCGTTAATTTTCTGAGGGATTCACAGTAACGAAGGGTGCTGTCAAATTTAGACTAGGCGCGGGATCCGCACTTCTCCGGTTTCGGTCAGTTAGTTTGAGGGAATCATGTTAGGTTGGATATGAAGATGTCCGTTTGAGGCCTACGTGAAGGCAAAATTTGATTTGTATTTTACTAAAGTAAATGTCTGCCGAGGCATTTACATCGGCGGCATCCTGACCGAGGCCTGGCTGATGACTGTGAGATGTAATCTGTTAGTGGGTCTAAAGACGACCTCTACTAAACCCCCTCAGGGATCGGAACGAGGGGGTGGTGTGGCGACCGGAATCGTCACAAGGTGGGTGGGTGTCTTCTCCTACGGGGTTGGGATGTGATACCCCTGAAAAGGTCCGTTTTTTGCATTAGCTCCTAGAAGAGCTTTTGGGTCCGGAAGCTGGTCTCCGTTGCCGTTGCTGGTCACGGGGCATCCCCTCAGCGGCAGTTGGGTCCCCACTACAGTCTGGCAGTAGTGGCCCCCAGAGCCCGGGTCGGCGTCGGTCGTCTTTCGCCGGTGCGGCCGAGGCAGTTCTACCCGAGCGATCCCACGCTGGGCCGGCTCCTGTTGCTGAGTCCGCCGGCCAAAGCGATTGAAGCCCGGCGAGCTGGAGCGAGAAGGTAGCGTCCGCGTCCGCGTCCGCGTCCAGCGTTTCCCTCGGCGGACCAGCCAGGCCTGTTGCTCCGCCGGGGATGTTGGCGTTCGGCGGGAGGTTCCACGTTGAGGCGGCTAGGGATCATCTTCTGTCTTCTTCTTCTTGTTCTTAAGTCTTATCCAGGTGGTGGCCGACGATGAATTAAAAATTCACTCTTGTTCACGCTCTTTTATTGGAATCTTATTTATTTTATTGGAGAGTGGTGAGGCCGCAGCGCCGTTATGGTGGGAGAACTGCGCGGTCATCTGCGCGGCGGGAGTGACGCTGTACCAGCGCGTACGTATAGTACGCTCCCGCTGACATCTGAGCTGCTACCGTCGTCATTCGCCGATATTAAGTTAGGCATATATGTGGTAACAATATGTAATAGATTTGATGAAACGTCTCATTGTTTAATATTAATTGAAAATTATAGTTTAGAATCGTATTATTTTTGGATTTTCTAGTTCGATTTCCGTCTAATTTTATTTAATTATTCTAGAATTTCTGTTTAATTTTATCTACATTAAAGTTAACTACAGAGTGACTGAAAAATAGACCCTAACAAGAAAACCATATACACTGAGGCATACAGGTTCAATCTTTAATAAATTGCAAAAGATTCTTATCTTTTAGTTCATTACTCCTCTGATACTGTCAGACAATATTCTTCCTAAGTCGGAGTTGATCTTCATTTCGTTTATTTGTATTTTTTGCCACTCATTTAATCGCTCTTTGTTTTAATGTAATGTTTCTGATCTTAATTTGTGTACACGTTTTCTAGTTTCAGCAGTTGTGTAACTGTTCGCTTTATTAAATAATTGGAGGATTGTATTGCATTTTCAAACGAAATAAGTTTAAATGAAGTGGCACCAAAAAATGTGTATATAATTTAATAGGCGAACACGGAAGTCATGTGGTGTCCACATCAGATTTTTTGTGTAACCTTTTATGTAACATTTCAGTCACACAAATCTTTAATCTAATCTATTAATAAATTATTTTACAGATAGTATATTACACAAGAGCAGAAATACAAAAAGAGTCAATCTCAATGGAATCACTACATTCTGATAACACTTCAATTCTCTTACAAGGTGTATGTAAAGAATACAACCATAAACATGTTCTTGAAAATCTTAATATGGATGTTCCGAAAGGTTGCATGTAAGTTATTTAATTTTTAATAACACACAAAAGAGTAGTAACTAATGTTAACGCTCCAATGGATTAAGAAATTGAGCAGAATGACTTCACACACACTTTCTCTCTCTCTCTCAGTCACTCACACTCTCACTCACTCACACTCACATATAATGTAACTTGCATAAATATATATATATATATATATATATATATATGGACTGCACAAACACATGTAAGGACTCATTTTCATATAAGTCAAAATTATGACACTTATGACAGACTAGCAGATACCATTATATAATGTCAATATATATAAAATGACTATGTAAATAAAATAAATGATATTTTTTTTGTAAAACTAACAAACTGATAAATCAAATGCTTTTGTAAAATTGTTGTGAAAAAATAAAAAAAATAAATTAAATTAAATTTATTAACATTAACACTTCTGTTTTTACAGATATGGATTACTCGGTCCAAGTGGCTGTGGAAAAACTACATTATTAAATTGCATTATGGGTACAACAATGATAAATAATGGAAAAATTAAAATAAATATAAAGAAACCATCAGATGTAGGATTAATGCCACAGGTAACAAAATTTCAATTTTCATTGCATAATTTATAACAATTTTTATCTAGCGATGGCACAAATTAATTTTGTTTCCTTCTCTCACTCTCTCTCTCTCTCTTTCTCTTTATAGGTAAACTCTCAATATTTAAAGTTATTAAATTTATTTTTACAGGAAGTAGCTTTAACAACAGTATTTACAATTAAAGAAACCTTCCAGTTTCATGGAAAATTACTTGGAATGACCAATAATGAAATAGAAAAAACTGGTGATGAATTAATAGAATTGCTTCAATTACCACAATTTAACACAAGAATCGGCAGTATGAGGTATTACTTAAAAAAATAATGTTTATCTAGTAAGCACAAACAGTTACTTGCAATGTACTAAACCGGTCAGTGGTTCCCAACCTGTGCTCCTTGGAGCCCTAAGCTCGCTCCAGGAAAATAAAATAAATAAAAACTGGGTGAAATTAGAGAATAACAAAACTAAACTAGCAATTACATTCTGAACCATTAGTTGTAGTGGTAGTTGAAAATAAATTGAGATATTATAGTAAATATCAAAGTTTTTAAATTACATTATTTTGTTTCATGAACATTGCCTTCTATCCCCTTTTCCTCACCCTCCCATCACTCATAACAACACCAAGGATTCTGCCACAGAAATTGATTCTAAAAAGTGCTCTGCAAATCAAAAAGGATGGGAACCACTGTCACTCATACATTTATTTTACTTTTGTAAAAATTGAACAGGACAAAATTTTTTAATAAATGCATTTATTAAAATTTAGAAATAAAGAACTGATGGTTTGACTAAAAGACCATATACATAAACACTCTGATACTCTGTATACAGAGTGATTCCAAATTGCACGGCAATCTCTCTCCGTGGATGATTCTATAGCCAAAAGTAAGAAAAATGTTCATATAAATATAGATAAAAAAACAGTTTGTTGGTGAGTTTCGACTCGTGAAACATTTTTGTTGTTAGTGTTCGGTCAGTCATTCACAATGGATGCTCCCAAACCTTTTTTCATTTGGAGAGTTGACGGACATGTTAATTTATGGTAAACTAACTAAAAATGGATCGACTGTTGTGCGTGAATATCAGGAAAATTATTATCCGACTCGAAGAGTACCGGATCGTAAAATATTTGGAGGCGAATTCGAGAAACAGAAGTGCTTAAACTACAACGATTCATACTGGTCGTGAACGTACTGTGAGAAACGCCAACGCTGAAGAAGCATATTGAATGTGGTACAATTATCTCCCACCTCAAGCACTAGAAGGTGGTCAAATCGCTTTCATGTTTCACAATCAGGTATGTGGTGAATGTAACAGGAGCAATAATTATACCCGTAACATACAACACGTGTACAAGAATTATTACTGATGGATCCTGTTTTACAAGAAATGCCATTGTAAATTATCGAAACACACACATGGGCAGAAGAAAATCCCCATGAGACTGCTACACGTTATTTCCATGAAACTTTTTCGTTTAATGTACAGCGTGTCTTTGTGATAATCTCATAGGCCCTTTTTTCTTACTGCCGAGGCTCAATGATGAGCAGTACTTGCATCTTCTGCAAATAAATCCGCTACTTTTATTCCACTTGCGGATAGAGTGCAGATGTGGTTTTCTAATGATGGCGCACCTACTCATTGTTGTTGTGATGCAGTGATTCATTTAAATATCACATTTGGTAAGCAATGGATCGGTTGAAACAGACCATCTTGATCTCCCAATCTCACGCCAGTGAACTTTTTCCTTTGTGGTTGGATGAAGTCGTTAATCTATTCCAGAAGTATTGGCACACAACAAGAATTGAGGTATCGTATATTAGAAGACTGGAGCTAATATTAGGAATAATAATGATGCTATTAGATGTGCCTGGCTTGCATGGATTCGTCGAGCTGAACTAACATTGAACAGAACGGCAACCACATTGAGCAACTGCTTTGAAGAAATGTTTGCAACTTAATCAAGCAACCATTTTGATATTTTAATATTTTTTTAGGAAAAACCAAAAAGTATGTGATTTTTATTTTTTAAATTTATTTTTAATATTTGTTTCTGTTATCGATAGGTTTTCTTTTTGCTTTCATTTACAATGTGTAGTTCAAACATCGATGAAATGTTCTGTTTAAGATCGTGTCACTTTTCCGATCCAGTTTGTGTGTTTTGTTTCTAATTGTTTTGATTCACCTGTATATACACAAAACATACACAAAAATATACACATATATACACAAAAGTAAAACATACGCTAACGGCTGTTAGCTAATCACCTAAATTGTTATGTTTATTTACCAGTCAATTTGGATAAAAATTGACTGGATAAATAAACCAGATAATTTGCATATAAGTTAAAATGAGATTACTTTAAATGGCTGACTAATTTAGTTTCTTCTAGTTACATCAGTAATTTGGGATAATCCAGTTCCAATAAAAGTTACACAACCTTAGTCAGATTTGAAACTGACTCCAGCAAGATAATCAAATAACTGTTTTAACATCAGCTGTGATGAAAATATCTACCCAACCGGTAAAAATTAGGATGGGGCCACTTCACTCCTCATAATTATTGGTAAACCAAGGCATGAGATGCCTTGATGAATTAAGAACCTTATGGCAATTTTGGCAATTTCAGAAGTAACAAATTTCATGTCAGGTCACCAGCAACTTTTTTGGTCATGGAGCCCACCATGCACATATTTTACATAAAAAATTCAACTGAATACAATAAACAATTAATCATTAAAATACAAACTATATTTATTATTACAGCGGCGGACAACAAAGAAGAGTTTCCTTTGCGGTTGCATTTCTTCACGATCCTAATATATTATTACTGGATGAACCAACAGTAGGACTAGATCCTCTTCTAAGTCACAGGTAATAAAAAATTAACAGTAATCTTAACAAGCAAAAAGAAATAATATAAAGGAATCTGGGATACTTTTTAGAATGTATAAAGGTATATGGGGCTAACATGTATGCGTATTCACATATTCATATTGAATTAATATTTGTTACAAGATAAATTTATTCCATGAAAGTTATATTTCTTGATGGATACCACACAATTCAGTCATCCCTACACAAAACATATGAATTTATCAGGGAAGTATCTATAGCATTTCCTCGGCATTTTTCAAAGCTGTTTTTCAGCTTCTAAAAAAACCCTTGTAAAAAATTTGATGTGTTGGTTTTCTAAATGAAATTAAAATTTATCCTATTTATACCGAAACTGATGTAAACAAACGTTCTCCTCAGTTTTTTTGTGATGGCCTGAAAACAAATCATTGTAAATAAATAGAGTAACAAATCTCAAGATGATTAAATTGAAAATATGATATTAATGTAGTATATAGTTATTTATTTAAAAATTAGTTATCTTAATTTTTATTGCTACACTGATTCCTGGTTGTACATTATATATATTTATATATTTGAATTAACTTACAAACATCAAAATTTTTGCAATAATTTAACAATATTATTAACGATGTTATGTCTACCTTTTTATCATAAACACAGGTCACAGTGGGTCAGCCATTCCCATGTTTCAGGGGTAAGAATCATGGATGTCTTGTAGCGAGCCTCTAAAAGACATATTTGGACAAGCCAAGGCCAGGTAGACGATGGTTTGCTCTGCAGCTCCAGATCGGTCGCATCGTGGGCTTTCTGCAGCTCCCCACTGGGTCAGGCTCTTAATGCAGATATAATGATTTGTGCGAATCCTTTTGATGTTACACCACTGTCTTCTGGGAAGAGTAAATCCTGGTACCCTCAGAATTCGATCTGTTACAAGGTTGGAGTTAGTGATATTCTGATATTGCCATGGTGATGTCCAGTGATCGTTTGTGTTGAGTCCAATCGTTGACCTGATTGGCGGCTGCTACAGGTGGATGTCTGGACTTCAGTCTCTGATGCTGTTTGAAAAAATCACGGGAGACAGATTATATATACTTTGACATTTATGTAATGTATATCAACAGACTTCTGTCAGTTGATATACTAACCCAACATTTCTCAGAAATAATTTATTTACCTCAAACATATTCTTCTGGTACGCGTTACTGTACATTTTGAAATTACAATTTTGATATAGATTACAATACAATTATAAAAGAAAACAAGTTTAAAAAAGTTACATGATTTCTTTAAAATGTATGCCTACCAAATGACCAATTTCACAAAACAACAACTCTAATAATCTACAAGATACAAGTATTGGTAAATAAGACCTAACAGCATAAAGTTCAACAAAGAGATAAAACTAGTTGTAATCTTAACTAGTTTTATCTCTTAATACAAAGTTCATAAAAAAAATATATTAGCTTAAAAACTTTATACAACATAAAACAGCGTACTTTAATTTTAGATTCAGACAACTTTGTTGTTTTTAAGAGAAATTAAATTATCGTTTAATTATTATAATTAAACTACTTATTGCGGTCAGTTGATAAAACTCTTATTCTAAATCATATGCATTGAAATAAACAGAAAATAAAGGATATCATTGAATTGTTCTTTTTGTAGATGTTATCTGACCAAAGCTCTTGAATGCTCTTACCTGCTACCATTTTAAAAATTCCAATTCCCTAGGATTAATGCCCCTTGGACATTATATTTTTGACTTGTGAATAAGATTAGAATATATTACCAGAAAATGTTGCTAGGATATTCACACATTCTACACATAAGATGGTGCTTCAAGTAAAATATACAGACTCACAGGATGTACATATATAATATTCATATCAACAAATTCACAGTAAATATGTAGTTATGATTGATTCTACCATTATAATGAGCAAGAAAAGATATTAATTTATGTAAAATTATAAATATCATACTTCTGATAATATTCATGTGAAAACACAAACCGCGCGCGTGCGTGCGTGTGCACACACTATGCATGTAATTACTCCCTGTATTATAAAATTAAAATGTAAAAAATATGGTAATGTTTTGTAATTATTAAAACCGTTAAATTATTTTCAGTATTTGGGAATATTTAATTCAACAAGTGGCTCGATCGCATAAAACAATTATTATTACAACACATTACATTGAAGAAGCAAGGCAAGCGAATAAAGTAAGTACAACTAGGGTTTTTTTTAAACTAGGGTTTTTTTAAAAATAATAATGCATAACAGTTAAAAATTATAACGGCTGATTCATATACATCCATGATTTCTTTTATGTGTTTATTTTTTTGACAATAATGGAGTTACAACTGTTTAACTGGTTTTGAATTGTACAGTATCTTTGAAATATTACTTTACCTTTACATGAAGTACTGAAAATGTCCTCAATCCATCTCAAGACAGCTGAACATATTGTTCCATGTTCCTGATCATTCAGTGGAGCACTGTCTCATCAATATGGTCAACTTCATACGCAGTGTTCTACTTCATACTATCTAATGTCCAAGGACATAGAGATAGCGCATTTGATTAAAACGTAGATGAAACATTCATCAACTATACTTGGTAGAATGGGAAACGAAGAAGTTAGGGTTTTCCAGGAGTTATATCAGATTCGGCCACATCCTAAGATGTGGCCGAATTATGAACGATGTGGCTGAATTATTCATTTATGACTGTATCATAAAATGGAATTCTGGGAATGTTGTAAGGAAAATCACTATGAGGTGATCACACTCAGAGCAAGAAGTTAGCTGAGGATGAAAGATGCAGTTTCATCTTTTCAACTACAATAGGTTGAACAAAAACTCAAAATTCTGGAAATATTTTTTAATTATATTCAGCTTGCTGTTCCTTGAAATCACTTATCTACATAGTTACTTATTTTAGCTTTGTTGTAAGGCTTTTCACCCTTTACTTCTCATAAATTTATTTTCTAACTGATTTTACTTAACGTGTTTTTTTTTTATACCTGCAGTCCAGCAGCCACTTTTACTTTGCAGCTTGGCAACTAATTTAAAACTTTTCTTAACATTTTTACTCATGTTTATTCCTATTGAAAACTTTATTATACCTAGCATCTGGCTTTAATCCAGTTATCCCTATCATGTTTCTACTTACAATCTTAATCTTTTCAAGAAAAAGTCAATGCTAAAATAAAAATTATATAACTTTTTTAACGTTATTAGGTAGGATTAATGAGAAAGGGCACAATACTGATTGAAGGATCACCAGCAGAGATAATGCAGATATATAACTCAGATAACCTAGAAGATGCTTTTTTATTATTATGCAATCAAGAAGAAAAAAAAAATAAGGTAAGTATGTATATATATATATATATATATTTATTTTTTTTCCCCAAAAAAATCAATTTTATTACAAATTCTCAGAAATAAAAAAAGACTATCTTACCAGTAGACCTTTGTATATCATTTACATAAAAATTAAATTGCTTACACATTCTTCACCATTATCTTTACAGTTTTATACAAATATTTTATTCAGATAATGCACAATTATACAATATGTATCACAATAGGTACAGGTAACTGAACTACTTCCATGAACCTCACGTTCAAGGAAAACCATGGTGTAAACTTGATCATAGCAATGTTACAAAATACACAATTATTAAATGAAACCAAAAATGGGTTAGTAACAGTAATGTTAAATATGTAAGGATGTAAAATAATAACATTATTAAAAAAACCGATAAAGAGTTGCATCTTACTTTGCATGAAAAAATATATATAAGTAAGGATCAATAATCTTAATTTTCCTGATAAAGCCAGCAGAGTTCTGTTACTCTGGCTGCAAAAAACTTTGACCTTAAAACAATACTACTTAGGAAGAAAATTAAGTAATGTATTAAAGTATGTAAGTATGCAACTACAAATTACGTAAACCAATTATTCTACTCTTTGAATGAAATTTTGAGATTAGGGACCCCCATTTCCTACATGTTGAACGATTGTAACCAAAATTAAATGATATCAATGAGCTATATTCAGAAGTCACTATAAAAATTTTCATTAAAAAATTATATATCTAAATCAAGCAGAACAATAACCGATGAAAAATAGAAAAAAATTAGGCTTCATTATCTCCCACCATGAATTAAATAATCCAAACGCATACTAACCAAAGTGACATACTAATGTACTACAATCGTACAATTGATATAGGAACATTACTTTAAGTCCAGAAAAAAGAAAAAGGGGTTTACTGCCTCTGTCCTTCATGGTAGTTTGAACAAAACTGAACGCTATCAGAAAGTATCTTAGTTAGCCAAGAGCCATTAAATTATGAGAAAAAATTACCTACCTTTTGAAAAAAATTTTGAAGTATAAAACTTATAAATACCCATATCTCCCTGCACTGTTAACTGACTGTAACCAAAATTAAATGCCATCAATGCCCCATATTAAAAAAAAATTGCAAAATTTAATTCCAAATGGTCCATATCAAGAAAAAAACATGACTACATACATAACAGTATGTTTCCTTTCAAAAACTGTTCAATGCTTAATTTTTTCCCATTCGTGAAACATCCAGATCTTTTCCAACCCCATAGAAGAAGACACCAGCCTTGTGGCGCTTTCAGTCACCATAACACCTCCTCCGTTCCTAGCCATGATGACCTTTAACCGGAGTCGTCTTTTGCCCACTAACTTTTTACATCTCATAGGTATAAGCCAGGCCTCGTTGGGATGCCACAGATGTAAGTGCCTCAGTAGACTTTGCACCAGTGATTTATAACTCAGCTTTGGCTTTGCTGCAGGCCTCATCCAGACATCTTGAATGTCCTACAATGTTGCTCTCTGAACTAGCCAACCGACTTCACAGAAGCACGAACCCCGCGCCTAGTTCTACACTTTATAAATGGCTCATCATTAAATGATTAGACATTTATAAAGTAATGACTCATAATTTGAGGCAATTGAATAACTAACATACCACCAAACATGTTGCTCGCAACAACAGAATTTAGCCCTAGTTCCTTTAGTGAAATCAACTTCAGTTCATACCCCTGATTTGGTTACTATTGGAATCTGGTCTGATCTACAAGGGAGAGGCGGACAGACCTCCTACTCCCACTTAGCTCCATTGCAGAGTCCCGCGTGACATTTACTTTACTTACTACCATTGTCGACATGCCCCTACACCTCACGGTTGCATGGGAATCCAAGCCCTCGACAGTGGTGTCACCATCCCCCCCGACGGTGATGTTTACTCATTAAAAACTGCCCGCGTCAAAACGACGCTACACATCACGGCTCCATGGTCACCCATACCCTCGGCAGTGCAGTCATTAGTAATAATCACTGCAATTTCTAACTGATTAACTGGCACACTGCTAAAATGCCTATCTCCGGCCAATTCAACTTTCCAGGCAGTCCCTAGCCACCCGTGGTGCTACACTACTTATATCTCCTCATTCGTTCGGCTCAGGGGCAGGAAACGGAGGAAGCCAGCCACAAAAGTCCATTCTTTGTGAGTCTTCCAGTTGAATCGTAATTCAAGAAAAGAATTTACCTCTCGGGCTCCCTAACAACTCTGGTACGTTCAGCCACCTACCGGGGACAAATACAAAGGACATGGTCCACAGTATCATCGAACCTAGTCCGAGCACAAGCCCGAATTAACCAAACCAAACCAAACCTAGCCAAACTATTTCTAAATGCACCATGTTCTGAAAGAAATTGAGTTGAGTACCGATTAGGGAACTCTCGAAGCTCCCTAATCGGAATAAACTCCCTAGGAATTGCTCGAAGCTCCCTAATATTTTGGTTTGGTTGGCATTTCTCCTGCCGCCACCCCATTTGGTCGCCATAAAGCATAAGACCGAATGTCTGTGCCACAAACGGCTACTGAGCCTCGAAACAGTTTAGCGATCAGTATCCTGTCCACTATATTAAGGCGCTTGGAGTCCTACCTGGCTGGTGGCCAGCCATATATCTCAAGGCTAGCTTCCCACAACAGTGGGTTAAGAATCTTTTCCGTAAGTAAACTATTGATGTCTGTTGAACATAGCAACAGCATCAAGGAACTCCCTCATGTCCGACAATGCGGCTCTCGCCATATTGGCCTCGCCGCTTGTGAGTGGCCAATTTTCCTCTTGACCTCTAAGTTCTAGAGTGGCCCGGTCTCTGGCCCCCCAAGAGCAGGGCAATCAAACATTAGGTATTCATTTGACTGGACCTCCCCGCAGACGCACAGCTCATCAGCTGCCAGGCGGAACCGAAACAGACACTGATTCATATTAACATGGTTGGTGTGCACCTGGGCACCCGTTGCCCTTAAAAACCAACTCGAGGCACCATACCCAGGATCCCATATAAACCTGTACAGGGATCTTCCCTTAGTCGTGGTGTCCCATTCTAGTTGCCATGCTTCCATCGCGAGGCTCTGCAGCCTCTTCCGCAGGCGGGAGATGGGCAACTGAACAAAATTTAGATCCGGTGCATTGTGATCACCGTTCCGTTCCGGTACTAGCCCGACCCAAAACCGCATCCCAAATACCTAGGCCTCTAGATCGATCTCTTCACAATCTCCACATGGCTGCCCGAACTTTCACCACTAAATCGACTGGGAGAGAGCCTACGGTGGTAGCCTCGCAGGACGTTATTTTAGAAACACCAGTGCATACAATTAAGGCTCTGCGCTGGGGAATCCTTAAATTTTGAACAAGTGCTCTATTCATATCCAAACTATGCGCCCAAACGGGCGCCGCATAAGAGATCATGCTTTCGAAGACACCTCAGTACACCATGTGCATTTGACGGCCAGACAACCCATAGTCCTTCCGAGCAATCCTCCTAAGTTTGTGCATCACTGAGACGGCGGCCGTCGCTACTTGCCTAATGTAGTTGCTAAACAGCAACTTCTCATCAAACAAAACACCTAGGTACTTATGAACTCTCACTCAGCTAATTACACAGCCTATATACTTAATGTGGGGGTTTCGACTGTACGATATTTTGTCTGCACCCTTGGGAAGTATAAACTTCGTCTTGGGCACAGAAATCTAAATTTTCAATGCCCATCCAGCCCTCCGCGGTTGACAAGGCCGCTTGCGCTCGATCTTCCAGCTGCGGTCGTAAATTACCACGAACTAAAAGGAGACAGTCATCAGCGAAAGCCTGGGATGTAACCCCATCTGGGAATATCAATCCCAGAAACCCGTCAAACACAAGGTTCCACAGCAGGGAACCGAGAACGGAACCCTGCAGGCTTCCCCTGGTGACGGATTTTTCCACAGCTTGGTGCGCATCTTTAAACAGAGCCGTACGATTAGATAAATAATCGTGTACTAAGGCCTGCAGGACTACGGGAACATTCCAACAATAAAAACTGCCAAAACATACAGTCGATGCTTTCCATCTCGGCAAGAACATTTAAGACAATCCTCGGTACCAACCCCTTTCGTGAAGCCATACTGGCCTCAATTTAGAAAACAGTTCACCTTAATGCTTTCCCAGAGCCGTTCCACAACCAGCCTTTCAAGTAAGCTGCCGATTACAGACAAGAGGCTGATGGGCCGATAACCGCCGACCTCAGTAGGGTCCTTTCCTAGTTTGAAGAGCACCCTCACCAAAGCCACTTTCTAGCAAGTCGGGAAGCAGCCCCAGCTAAGGCACCCCGTGAACAGCCTGCCAAGCGGCTCTCTTATGACATGCAGCAGAAGATATCCGGGTGAAGTTGGTCAACCCCCGATGCCTTTTTCAGTACCATTCGAGAAACCACTCGGTCTATATCTATGGGACCCACAGCCCGTACGCCAGGGAAGGGCGTAACCCCCGCCCCAACGCCAACCTCAGTTTCACCCTCCGGAGCATCTGGAAACAGAGTACCCAGGAATGCCTGGTAAGTCGTCACAGATGTTAAAGAGTGGTCACGACCATCAAACTGGACAGCACGTGCAATGGCTTTGGCGGGTGACATGATTGTGCCAGCTGCCAGGAGCTGCGCTGCAAGTCGCGCATGGAGTTTTGCCTTAACTTGGCTCTGGCTTCCTTGATGGCATGAACATACTCATTACGGGCGCGCCGGTAGATCTGCAGAAGCTCAGCGTGCACGTCATCAACGATAATTCCCGTTACGGGACGACGCTGGTATCTTCTCCTAGCGGACTTAACTCTTGCGCGCAGCACGCTAAGGTCAGAGGACCACCACTTTTTCCCGGGTTTCCGCCTGCGTTTAACAGACAGCTCCCCGTTAGCAGCGGTCATGACAGCTCCAGGCATTCCCCGATCAGCGGGTTGGCCACTACCTAAGGGTCCATCCATTGGCCAAGGCCGCCGTAGGACCCTATCGCAGCCAGTCTTGATGGCCCGGCAAAATTCTTCGCATCGCAGCTTGTGCTGATCCAGGCTCCTTAGGTTAGAGCGTCCCGAATCTGGAGCTCTTACACCGCCTCCGTAAACGATCTCATAGATTATAAGCCTATGATGACTCACACTGGCCTCGGGCCAGACAGTCCAATTACTTGCACTTCACAGCAAGTCGCCCGTCACCAAAGTGACGTCGATGTAACTTCCCCCAGTTCGGAAGATAAAATTGGCGGTTGTTACGTCGATGTAACTTCCCCCAGTTCGGAAGATAAAATTGGCGGTTGTTCTGCATCATTAATCAAGTAGAGGTTCCTGGCTTCCACGAACTGTTCGAGACCAGCGCCTCTGAGGTCAGTGAGTGGTAAACCCCAGGCGGGGTTTACCCCTCATCCTCATCCTCATCATTGGTCGGATGAATTACTCATCCGACCAATGGGGCGTCCAAAAGACACCCAATGAATCTGAGCCATCCACAACCGCGGAGAGCGGCCGTCCCCCCAACGAGAATGAATAACATCAACTCCGTGGAAGCCGACCACCCTACCTTCCACCGCATACGGCTCCTGGACCAAGAGGAATCGAGGTTCAACTCCTCAAGGAGCCTCATGGCTTCACTGGTGGCCACCTGGGGATGATGCAGACTCAACTGCCCCAGGCGCAAGCGTTCAACATGGTGGAATCTGTTCTCAAAGGGTTCTCGCAATTCAGGTGTCGCCATAAGCAGTGTTTTTAGCTCTCGCCCGAGCAATATATACGCCCTGCACTGCCTACCCACAACCCGGTGTCCAGCATCGCTGCTTTTCACCAAGGTACAGGCGGAGCACTTGGCAGGACAATTGGCTCCCCTGTGCCCCGGAAGAGCACAGTGACCACACATCTCCGACTGTGCTCTGCAGCGGAAAGAGGTGTGACCAAAGCCCTGATACTTGTAACAACGAGCGATCTCTTTACGGCTTCCTTCCTCCCCAGCTGCCTGACCAACTTGGTTTCCCGAAGGAAATCCTCGACGTACATATCCAATGTAAGATTTTGGCCGTGCACGGCTCTGAGAATTTCGGGCTCCTCCACTCTTGTCGCCCTCGGCATATCGTATGCCAATATCTGCGGCCTCCGTTCGGCCAGCAATTGAGCCTTCAGCCCGTTCCTTGTCAGAACGTCGGCCTCCAGCAGCTGCTTTGCCTGTCGCTCACTTATGACTTCCAAGATGACACCCTGGTCCCTTTTTTAGTGACCCGGGAGACTTGGATCTTTTCCCTCCGCGGGTCCAGGACCTTCTTTAGGATTAGCTCCGTCGCTAACGACGAAGCCCCCGAACCAGCAGCGGTGGACTGATCCACTGGCGCGGCAGCTACTGCGGCGAAGGAGACAGGCTTTTTAACATTCTCCTCCACTAGTTTTATAGACTTGTGGAGTTCACCCAGAGCTTCACCCGTCAATGGCTTGAAGCCCCTGACTCCCTTCACAATCTGGTCCACCTCGCCGGACAGTCGTGAAACGACCGAGTTATGCTGAAGACATTTTCACACAAGAATGAGCGTTAACAGTTTAAGGTGAGAATTGGAGAGTTTATACGATAAACACGTTACCAATCTGTAATGTAAAAAAAGAAAATCTGGTACAAACTCATTTTTAAACAATAAGCAGCAATGTTTAACAACAATATCTTCGAGGTTAACGATTCTTTAATGCGTATAAATTACGTGTTGAAGATCTTCGCATGTGTTATTCATATTCAATATAAATCTTTCGAAAATGTTCAACGCTGCGTTCGATCGGCGATCAATCGCTTTTTAATATTATTCAGACAAGACAGTTACAAGACATTTACAGTGAATATGTAAACGTTGACATGCTGTTTGATGCTTTTAAACCATTATGCAAGTATGTTTAGAACGAAAACCGTTACTGTCTTTTAGTTATCGATAAAGATTCCGATAAAAATAAGATCTAGTTGAAATTACAAAAAGTTTTATTTTTTCCCCGATGACTTTTTTAAAAACGTTTTGTTAAATAGGGACTCATTTTTTGCTTATTTGGTCCGGGTACTTAAAACTAACATGAAAACGCATCTAATATAAATAAGGTGAACGATTGTAACGATCATATTTTACATGTAAAAGATAACGTGCAACTTGTAATACAATTTTCACTGTACATGTTACGTAGCTGGTGTAGCCGAACGGATTAACAGCCGCATCCCGCAATCAACTGAATCGAAAGCCAGGAAATGTTTTTTTCGTTCTTTATTCTTTGCGAAATGCAGATGTGATAACTTCTTAATGTAAACATACGTATCGGGAATAATTTCAGTCGTTTCGTCTTTATTATCGCCTTTAATCTCGTAAAAAGCCGACGATGAAATTCCAGCGTCGGCATTATTATTCTAAAAATTCAATTAATTCTTTTGATTCTATTCTTTATTACGATACCGTGCTTTAAATTGTTTCCCACCGTTCTGACATGATTTTGTAGCGTTAAAAAAATACCGTATTTGTATCAATAATTAGCTTAAAATCGGTGAAAATACCGTACGAATAGTTATCTTATTCGTTCGTAACGTACATCGATTAATACGCTACTGCGCAAGCGTAGAAAAACTAATTTGCATTAAACAGAGATGAAGATTAACGCTATTGTAACGTCTATCTAAACCGATAAATAAATAAAAAACAACTAGCATTATTGACTGCCGCTATAGGGAATCCCCTGATGTCATAGACGGTCTATAGTATGTCGATACTATAAAATACATTTATAATAAACCGTAAATTGCGATACAGAAGCTGCTTGATCGATAAATTTACTGTATTTTGCGGCTTTATATGAAATTGTTTTTGTCTCGCAAATACGAAGGAACATATACTATAAAGAATCAGATGTTTGCACCGGTTTTCGCTGAAAGTAACGATGACCGATCGATGCAGAACCATCGTAGTTTTTCTTAAATTTACAAGATGAAGGAGTAGATTTATTGAAAAATTGATAGTGAAAAGCGGGTTGGAGGCGAATTGACATATTCTAATTTCGCTCGCGCTAGTATCTCGATAACGGTGGCCACTAGACCCGTGGGACTAGAACCTATCGTTCCGGGTGATCTCAAATTAACTTACGGTATATGCTTTTCAAAATCGCGTTAAAAGTGGCCTAGGACGCACCGTTTTCGAGGTACGCTCTTTTTTTTATTTAATGAAAAATATGTCTGAGAAATCCCTTTTCTTATGTAAAATATAAATAAAGTAACATCAGCTGTCAATAATTAGTTATCGCAACTATAAAAAATTAAAAATCCACGATACCCGCTTTCGTTGAAGGTAATGATGCCCGACTGATGCAGAACATCGTTATAAATTTACAGCGTTAACCGAGTAGCTGTGAATTACAAAAACCAAATGATTTTCATGTTTGAACCGTAAATAACGATCATTATATACATTAAGTAACGGCAAAATGATATAACACTCTTATTGCTGAAAGGAATGACGACCTACATTATCGTTATCGTCGATTTAAAATTAATCGTGGTGTTTGCAGTTATATGTTTTACTATGAATTTTTCAGTAAATCGACTGTTTCAACGCGTAAATTTAACGTGAACATACATTCGTGTTTGAAAGTAGCCGTTCTTTAATGTATTCGAATAAGCCCGCGAAAAGAGACCCTGGTTCAAGCGCCATTTGGTCGTTTGTTGTAATTTTGGAGGCATCTCAACCCGTATTTTACTATGTATTTTGAAGTAAATCCACTCTTTCGGCGTGAAAATTTAAATGGAAACACATGTTCATCCTGGAAAATGGATGGCTGGGGTTCAACCGCCAAATCTTTGTCAGGGGTAAAGGTCAACATGGCGTTCGAACCTCAGGTTTCCGGACTACTACGGATGAAATTAATTTCATCACAAAGAATTTGTCGTTTAAAAATCTACCGCATATTTCTCACGATAGGCAACAGAAAGAATAAACATAATTTAAAAAAATTTTCCACTTTCATTCTCATTAAAAATGTGCACTATTATAACTTAATTTTCAACTAATTTATCGACACCAGCTAATCGACAACTAGTATATTACATTACTGAAGTGGCAATTTTGATTTCCCATTTCAGGACAAACCTAAAAGTACAATTTTATTTATCGTTAAAAATATTATTTACATCAACAAAAAAAAAGAAAAGATTTTATTGCTTAAACGAAATCCTTACGGTAAGACTCCCAATTCGGTCTCAAATCTCATTATAAACATTTAAAATCATATTTTACAGATAAAAGAGTTCACATGTGCACTCAACATTATTGCGTTAAAATTGTTCATTTTTAAATTAATAACTTTTAATAACATATTTTTTTTATTTTTTATTCTAATACTATTTCTGTTTGTTGAAAAATCTATGTAGATAAAAAGGATTCTACCACCTACTTCCACTGCCACAGTTCAATCACCGCTTAGTAAAAATAGGTCGTTTTCATTCAATCGACTAATCGCACAAACATATAAAAATTTCTTATTTATGACAAAAGAAATACAGTAAGTATATTTTTAAATAAATTAATAGCGTACTAAAAAAAATAATAGAATAACAATAACAAAAATTAATAGCGTATTAAATCAGTAGTATTTTTAAAATTATATTATTCAACATCACGAATATACCAATTTATGACTAAGAAGGCCTGGCTTCACCCAATAGGACTATGGTTTCTGTGTGGAAAAGAATGTAACCGGTGCTGAGTTCCAACTCTGTCTACAATCCCACAAGAAACCTGCATCGACTCTTCAGAACCTGGCTTCCTTATCAGACTTGCATCAGTACCGATGCTGAGGAGAAGGAATAAAAAATAAGGAGGAGAAACACTGAGAATAGTGAGAAAGAATGATCTACCTACCGGAATAAGCAAATAAGGGTATTTTTACCACCTGAGCAGGTCCCAGTTAACAGTTTATTGAATCGCAGATGGCATAATCACTGTTTAAACACAAATTACTTACAAGCTGCGCCAAAAATTCATTTGTCTGGCAGGCAATCAAGCAAATAACTAATCATGGGGACTTTTCTTAACTACTGCCTCAAACCTAAAACAAAAGGCAGCACGTTCAAGATTTATAATAACAATAATTAATCTTGCCTGCGACATAAAAAATATTTCAAGCAATCGCACGTAAAGACAAAAATGAAATTCTAAAAAAAGTAAAGAAACTCTACTTGATTATAAAAGAATCATCATTCAAACAATTTAACTGACATCGGTCCCAACACAAAGTTGTAAATTAAAAAAATAAAAATACGGTCTGAAGTTGTTTCAAACAAAATCTATATGTTCATCGCATGAAAAATTTTATTCAAAACAGTGTTTAAAATATATAACTATAATATATATACAAATATATAACTATAATATTGGGTATACTATCCATCCGATTAGTAATGCCATAACAATATATTAAAACACATACAGTATGTAATAAAAGAGATACAAGTAGAAATGTAAAGGCTTTCTACCTGAATCAAACAATTCTGTATAAAAAAATTAAGTAAAATTCATACATGTATCGATCAAAACAAATTTAAGGAAATGTTAATAATCTGTTTAAATTTTTAACAAGTTCAGATATCATTCGTACATCACCAACTCTACATACTAGTTTTTGTTTGCGCTACATACTTGTTATCTTTCATAACATCTCATGCTCATAACTTGATAAAATCAGCCGGCAACAGTATATAATTAGGTTATATTATTTAGTTACTCTTTTTTTTAACCTCCGGGCCCACAGTTAGGTATTTACTTCAGCGTATAAGATGGATGATAATTTTTGTAGCAGTGAAAATTCCACGCCTGATCGGGATTCAAACCTGGGACCTCCAGATGAAAGGCTAGGACGCTACCGCTTGTGCTACGGAGGCCAGCTTATTTAGTTACTCCGACTAAACAAAACCTAACTAATGCACGCGATGCAAAAACGAGAGAAATCCACAAATTTGATCACAAAACATCATTTTGCAACTTATTGTAAAACCAACGATCAACAAAATTTATAAAATATATAATAATTTATAATATTAAAAAGATCTTTAACAATACATTTCCTATATCGATAAAGACCATCTTTCAATCAGTATACACGAAACCTAATACCAAATGCAGCTTTCTGGACAAAAAAGAAAAAATTGCATTACAAATCTAAGAATTCTTGGAACAGTATGATGAAACAAAATACAATTTAAAAATAATTATTTTTAGATTTAATAATTTTTAATGTTACCGTGTTTCATCTTAATTAAATTTCATAATTTGAAATTTCATAATCCATAGACTTGTTTAACTCAAATTTTACGGTACAATTTAAGGAACAAAGTAATGTACATAGTAATGTGTTATAATGAACAAGTAATGTACATAATGAACAAATATCGCCTGGAAAAAGTTACTAAGGAAGATAATTTAATTACATCTAAAACAGAAATATTCTATTCGCTTGAAAATGAAGCAAATAACTTAAAAAATGTTTAAATACTACGGTAAAGAGTTTTTAAAGGAATTAACTAAAATTAAACCGGTAATTTGCTTAAACTTTAATTAAAAAATAAAAAAGCAACTAAAGACATTTACAAAAAAAAAATTATTACTATTTTGATTGTTAAATAACAATCGATAAGTAAGTAATGAGGAAATAGTATATTTAAAAATAATAATTTAATGAATTGTTTTTTTTTTAAATTTAATAATACAGTAATAATAATAAACAATAATAACAAATAAACATTCTTGGTAACCTAAAATTACACATTACAACACAGTAATAAAACCAGAACCCCTGTATAGAGCAGAAACATTAATGATTAATAGCAAAATGGATAATCTAGAAAAAGAAGGAGAGAAAAATCATTACAAAAATATTAGGTCTGAAATAAAAGGACCTTCAGACAATGAGAAAAAAGAACTGGCTTCTACAATCATCTCTTCACAAATTCAAATCAAATCTTTAAATTCCTCAATTCTAGAAAAATTAAACAGCAAATGGTTCAAATTGGTTCAAGAAGACCTAGCAGAACTAAACATAACAGACGAAACTATTAAAAACGAAAACAAACCGAGGAAATATAAAAAAATGAAAACTTAGATTCCAGGAGAAATCAAAGTCAAAACGCGGACAACACTCCAAAAGAGAAGAACAAAGGAAAACCTTGTCCAAAAGAATGAAAGCTTTCTGGCAAAAAAGAAAAGATGCCAGTACATAAAAGAAGTAACTGATTTTACATACACCTGAGGTAGACGATTCAGAAAAAAGAGAAAAAACAACAGTTACAGAACACAAAATTATTTCGTTTTTACACCAGTGTACAAGGAATAAAAAAAATAAAAATTGCTAACTATTTTTTTGTTATTGAAAAAAATAAAAAAAATTAAAGAGGGGGAATAACAAATCAGAAAAGTTAGTTTACAGACAAAAACTTAAATAATAAACAGGAATTGTGAAACTCCGGGTTCAAGTCCCGGTCAGACGTAACATTTTCACATACTACAAAAAGCAACTATTAGAGGGCACCTGTCAGAAGATAATTAACATAGAGGAGTTGTTTGCTGTTCCTAGGGTAGATTATTTAATAGCCCGTGATTATCAGCCGACTAGATTTCGGTAATATTTTATTTTAATAAAAACACATTTCCAGTTAACCACTTAACATAGTTTTTTGTACGTATTTAATTTAGATAATGAAAAATCAGAGCCAAGTAAATCCTGAAATTTATTTTTTTATTCTGAGTTCACGTAAACTCTGAAACGCGATACATTACACGACTTAATTTTATTTTCAAACGAAACGATTCTTAAAGTAAACCTTATCGAAAAATATTCATCAAAATAAGCTCTAATTTTAATTACAGTCCAGTAATATTTATATTAAAAATGTTTCATCGTTATTAATTTTATAATAGCATCTAAAACCTTTATTTATAAGTTAAATTGTTTGTTATTTTTAAGGCTTCTGTTATTCATACTTATAATACCAGTGATAAGCTGCTTTGTAAGAAATATAGCGTGGGGAGGAGATCCAACAGGCCTAATCTTATCGATTGTAAATCACGATACACTTAACTGCTCAACCGAACCGTTAAGAGGGTGTAATTATGAACAATCAATGAGTTGCCGCTATCTTCAACATTTGTACAATTCATCAAATTTCATTCAGGTATGATTTTTACTGCTTATCTACCTTTAACGTATCTTTATCGTGAAGAAATAGTAGGGCTAGGCTTAACGCGACAGGTACTGTAACACCTGTGGTTCGAACTAATTATGCGCTCTCAAACAGAAAACAGAGAACATGTTCAAGCCGATAGGCAGTCACCATCTTATTAACATACACCACCAAGTACAACACTAGCTACTGCCTCCTGCCGTCACCGATTCGGTTCAGGATCACAAGGTACTTATCTAACGAACAAATAAAAGTCTAATGAAACCGTACGGGATGAGGGAAAGGATAATCAACCCGAAGAGGAACTGAAAATCTCTCGGACCGGTTTATATATTTTCTTATTAACATACAGCTATTTAACTTAAAGAATTCGATAAAATAATTAAATTTTTAGAAATATGTAACCGAAAGATTTTTTTAATGTTTTCAGCTCTTTCATCAGTAGTTTTATAATGAGGATTACCATAATAGGACCCGTTTTGAAATTATTGAAACCCGTTTAGTATGCGGATGAAAAATATATTTGACTTTTCTTAACGCCACAAAAATGCCGCATTAGATTAATTTTTAAGAAAATATTTAATTTAAGAACATATTTAATCTCACAAAAGGTGTATTAAAACGAACACGTAAAAAAACTCACAAGAGGTAGCACAGCGTACAAAACTAAAACGAACGCTAAAAGATTGTAAAAGGACATCGATAAAATAATGTGACAATTGAAAACTGGTTTTAAAATACACACGTTAAAACATTTAATTAAAAAATGGAATAATAATAATTACATTTAGCATATCGACATAATACGCTTTTGGGTTTATTAAAACGAGTAAAATCGGCTTGATTTGGTTAATAATTGAAAAAGAAATCCTATTTCTAGGCAAGTGATTTTAAAACGTTAATTATGCCATGTCTGATGGTTATACAGGATTTTTATACGCGTAATTGAATGTACATCTGCTTTCATTAATAGAATATTTGTCGGTATCTCGATACAGTTTTGTTTATGTACGGTAAAATCCTCTGTAATATTTCCAACACGGAAAGTTTTTGAGATTACACTGGTCAACGTAAAATTTGGAACTGAAAAAGAGTAGATGTTCTATATAGCATTTTATATGATAACAACCCATCACGTAACATTGTTAAGCTACAACCCCTTAGTAATAAGTAATTAATTCAACGCGATGAAATTTTCTTCAGTACGAGTTCAGCTCTTCGTACGATCTGCTGTGTTCTTCAGGTAGCGGTTTTATCATACAAACATTATAAACTACAGTAATTAGCCCTCATCAAGAGCTTTTCAAGGAAATATAAGCGGTATTTATTTTCATCGATTCCAGAGTTGTAGCCAAATAAAATTTAAATTAAAGAATTTGTATCTCAGGGGAAGGCACATCGGTTTGAATCAGACTTCATCTCCATTTTTTTAACTTTTTTTTTTAATTTAAATATATTGATTTATTAATAATTATTAATCTCTCATTGTAAAACTTTTTTACGATAAATAATAATTATAAATAAAGAATAAGAAAATGAAAAATATCACAAGTTATTAATAAAATAAAATTTTATCTACTTTTCATTTTAAAAAAATGCGTGTGTAATTCATAACAGGCATAAAGGAAGTCATGTGGTATACAGATTTTTTTCGTAATTTTTTTATAGATTTTCCGTAATATTTCAGTTTACTTTCGTTCATTAAAACATTTTGAATTTTACAATAAATAAAAATCGGGCTTGTAAAAATTCTTCAAATATTTTTTGTTACGTTTTTGGAGAATTCATCACAAAGAGTCGAACAAAACCCGGTATCAAATCTGCTGAAAACCGGTTACAAACATTATTTTGACCGTCCCTTGGGAGACCAAGATAAATCCTGGGTTCTATATGTAGCACGCATCAAGCGTTTTTTTTTGTCTTCAGTCGTTTGATTGGTTTGATGCAGCTCTCCAAGATTCCCTATCTAGTGCTAGTCGTTTCATTTCGGTATACCCTCTACATCCTACATTCCTAACAATTTGTTTTACATATTCCAAACCTGGCCTGCCTACACAATTTTTCCCTTCTACCTGTCCTTCCAATATTAAAGCGACTATTCCAGGATGCCTTAGTATGTGGCCTATAAGTCTGTCTCTTCTTTTAACTATATTTTTCCAAATGCTTCTTTCTTCATCTATTTGCCGCAATACCTCTTCATTTGTCAGAGGTAGCACGCATCAAGCGTTATGTTAAATTAACACGGCGGTTAAAAGGAAAAAAACAGCATTTGCCTTTTCGCGAACCTACGATTCGGCAAGGGCCTACTATCATGATGCCTGCTATTTTAGAACAAGTATTAACGGGTTCAATTCAAACAATAAAAGCAGTATCGCATAAAAAAATTTTTGTTCGGCTATGAGACCGGTACTTGACGGTGTTGATTTACCGATTCCAATCGCTCCAACTTCTTGGAAGGAAATCTCTGAGTCTGTAAAAGACTCGACCGATGATTCCTCAACTTCAATAGATATAACTTACATTCCAGAAGAGTCAAATACTGAACCTAACCTCATCGCACAAGCAGAACTGAGCGACCTAATTCGTAACTTGTACTTGTCGAAACGACACGCAACAAAACTCCTAGGTTCTTGTCTTAAAGAATGAAATTTGTTAAACAAGGATATTAAAATTTCAATATATAAAGAGCAAAACGAAAATTTACCGAAATACTTAAGAAGAGATGGTTTAATTTGTTTCTGCCACGATGTTCAGCGGCTAATGTCAGAACCGGACATTATGTTATTCAAGATCGGCATCTGTTTAGTCTCATCAAAAAGAAGCTTAAAGGCGGTATTTATCAGCAGCACACGCTTTAGGAATGAAAGTATATGTCAAAAATTTTAAACGCTATTAGTATGATGAACACTCATGATGAATCATCGCTGACCTGAAAGCGATAGGGCTTTTTCTCGGTCTCTGTGTAAAGGAGTACCTTTACAAAATATGTGTTTCCTGTGTTTGCGGGATACTCGGGTTAAAGACAAAAACTACACTATGAAAGGCGGCCATAAAGAAATCAGTTTAACCGAAGAAAGGAAAATATTGTCAACGGCCCCCTTGTCGAAGCAGATCGTATTATTTTACCACCTCTACACGTAAAACTAAGTCTGATGAAGAATTTTGTAAACGCATTAGATAACGATGGAGATGGCGTTAAATATTTAGTTGAGGTTGTTTCACGATTAAATGAAGCCAAATTAAAAGAGGGAATATTCATCTGGCCACAAATAAGAAAATTAATTCGTGAAAATATACTTGACAGCAAACTGAATCAAAGAACTAGCAGCATGGAAGTCATTCAAAGATGTCGTTTGGAAACAAAAAACTGAACACCATGATCGGCTTATAAATTCACTCTCGGTGAACTACAAAGATTTAGGCTGCAGATTATTGAAAATTCATTTTTTACATTCTCATTTGGACTTTTTCCCTCGGATGACATCAGCGATGAACAAGGAGAAGTTTCCACCAATATATTTAAGAATTTCTATTATTTAAAAAGTTTCTCAATATTTTTAAGGGTCGTAACTAAAAATCTGAGGATGAAAAAGAAAAACTGATTTTATTTTAAGATTCAGAATAAAAAATACATCCTAATTCACCAACTTTTATCTCACTTCTCAATTTTTTTTTTTTTTTTTTTTACCTGTGTTATTGGCTAATTAACAGCTTTGCATATATTTTCTGCCGCATGTAGTTTTCATTAATTTATGTAAGTTTTACATCACATTGCGTATGGATGTGAGTTAGCAGTTCTGGGGTTTTTTTAGAAATTTTGCGCAAAATAGTAAAAATCTAAGGCCTCAAGAAGTTAAACAATAAGAAATTTATAATAATAAATAAGAAATTTGATAAAAACATTACACAAACTTTGAGAACACAGACTGATTATTCTAACTGAACACATAAAAAAATTACCTAAAAAAATATTCTTTTGGATTGGATTTGGTAGTAACAATAAGTTTTCTACCCGCTACAAAATAATTGGCTTTTATAATACCACTTAAATCACTGATAAAGGAATTTGATAAAAGTTCAGAAAGGAATTTCTGGATACACTTCAAATTTAAATAGCAACTTATCTTAATATATTTTTTATCTTTTTTACACAAGAATTTATATTTTGTATTTTTTTATAATTTACTTTTATCATTAAAGAAGAAGAAATTGTACAAACATAAAACTGAAATCAATGGAAAGGTTCAGCCACCAACTTCTACATCAGAATCTTTAAGGTCTAGTTCTCGGTCTATTCCGACGTAACAGTTTTTTTAAGCGTTTTACGTTATCGTCGACCGGAAAACAAAAATATAAAATCTAATAAAAAATTTAAACTAAAATATTAAAAACAAAATAAAAAAAAAAAATTAAATTAAAAATATTTAACACAAAAACATACTACTACTATCACAGCTAACACACCAAAAAATGAATTCTAACTACTTCCACAGACGTTAAAACACAGTCACAGAAGTTTAAATATACACACAGACACACACACACAAAAAGCTTGGCTGATATTGGAATGAAATAACAAATTAATAAAGTGCAATACCTTAGCTACAAAATGCAAATTAAATCCCCGTTACCACACAGACCTCATCGTCTATAGTGTAATGATTACATTTGAGATTCCCTTTTTATGAGGGAAGAAGTGGAAGTCGCAAGGAGCCAAACCCGGCGAATATGGCGGATGCGGAATAGGCTCAAACTTCAGCTGGCGGAGAGCCATAAGAGGTGCGCGGTACCCATCGTGCACAGATTTTACGGTAACCCAATCGCTCGATGAGATGGCCTATTCGTTCTTTAGATATGCCTGATTGAATAGCGATGTGTTGCTCGGCGATTCGCCGGTCACTTTGAAGCAAATCGTCCGCCTCCTTTTCGATATTTCTCGTCAGTCACAGAAATCGGTAGTCCGCTGCGAGGTGCGTCCTCAATTGTCGCTTTACCGGCTTCACATTCATGAAATTTCAACGCCCACCTATTTACAGTACTCCTGTCAACAGTTTCACTACCGTAAACCGGTTTTTAAACGAGGAAAATATTCGTAGGATTCACATTTTCTGCTGTTAAAAATTCGATCACTGCGCGCTGTTTTAAACGTGTTGATATACTGGCCGTACTCGACTCTTTTTTAACTGCTACTGAAAACAAACCGGTAAACGGATTTCAACGCATTATCGCGCAGATTTTTAGAAGGGGATTTTAGCTACCATGTGCTGCCACGCCCGGCTCGATATACCTTTTGTCTCCGTGTAGCACAATAGTATGCAAAATTTATCAGCAGAACTTCGTGTATATATGTGTTTGTATGTATGTATATATATATATATATATATATACACTAAAATAAAATAAATTTAATTAACTCCGAGAGGAATGTAAAGGGCTCCTTCTCGAATAACGGTAACAAAAAAAAATTATAAGAATAACACTATTAAAAAGTATGTAAAGAAATTAAAACACCCGGTTCAAAATCTGTTTATTATTGCCCACGATTCCACGAATGTTTCTGGGCAATTTAAATTTAAGACGCAAGGCCGCATAACATTTGCCAGACAAGTGTCATGTTCTCATAGCGCAGTGAAATTCTACAGTTATCTTGTTTTGTTACTGACATGTTCAAACCGTTCCATCACAGTATCTTACGGTGCTACTCGGTGGAAGAATATGTACAGACAGTAAATAACCAACGATATTTTTTTATTTTCATCCCCATAATACTATATGCTAGCGTTATTATTGTTTTTAAATTGTGTATACTATCCGAACTACTTTTTTAAGCTTTTTATTATTATTATTATAATTATTGATAATATAATCTACATTTATTATTTATTTTATTAATTTGCTTCACTCAAAATACTGTTAATAATTATGAATGACGAGCAGTTGATTGATTGATTTAGTGCGGTGACATCCTGTAATTAACAATTTGGCAAACAAAAAGTATATAAACTAAGTCAAAAAGGGGGAATTTGGAATGACATAGCTAACGAAATGAAAACCGATGGTAAGTAGGCCTACATGTAGTATCTTTTCCTTATAGTAACTAATTTAGGCTAATACAGATTCGTAAGATTATTTCACAAAGTACTTTATTTACAGTCTCTTATAAATAACTGATTTTTAAATATTTTTAACCGCAGTAGAAGTCCCTGAAGTGAAGAACTTTTAAAATTTCTCTTGATGAATTTCTCCCTGAAATGGAATACGTTTGATTTACTTTTTGCTCGGTATCGTTACTAACTAGTATTTGATTTGACTGTAATGCATTTTTATAGAATTACGTATAACGCAAATCTCTGAAATTATATTGTCGCACATTTTCTAGTTTGCCTGAACTTTTGTGTCGGTATTCTGAAAACAATTTCAATAAATCTTAAGCAGCTTAAACGAAAATTAAATACAGCCTTACCGTCATCTAACTGTTGGCCAGGATACAGTCTTAAATATGTTGTGAACGGGTCATCTTCGAGGAATTTGATTAATACTTCAAAAACTTACCGATATGTGCAAATAATGGACTAAATTACATTATTACTGTCGCGGCACGGGCACCGTTGTGTAACTGCAGGTTTCCTAACCCTGTTTTAGTTAATTATTATTTTATCTTTTTTTTTTTCTTTACGAATTAAAAGATTTTACACAGAAAAACAATTTTTAGGCGGACAAAAAAAATCTGGAAGAAGCAAAAAAATCAGTGTTAAATAATAACGCTTGGGGATTAATATACTTCGGACCAAATTTTTCATCTTCACTAATAGACAGAATATTTTCTGAAATCACTGATATTAAAAACGAGTCGCTTGAAACGGGATCAATTCAGGTGCAAATGGATTCAACAAGTAAGTACAAAAAAAAAATACTATTTTTATAATTTTTAAAATACTGGTATAAAAGAAAACTATGTCGCAAAAATACTTTTATAACAAATTAATTTATTTGTAATTTGAAGATATGACTTCACGGTAATTTTGGCTTTTCACGCTTCTTAATTAAGTAACATTATTTTTAAGATAATCAATACTTTGTCCGATTCTTCATAATATGCACGATTAACTTCTCAAACATGGTACCGCTGATATGTTAAATGAATAAATTAACGATTAATGTAATCCAACTTACCAGCACGTAAGGTGGATTACATTAAACCCGGACAGTCAAGACTGTTTTTAAATTTTTAACTATGATGTTTTTAACTTTTGACTTTAAATATATTAGTTTAAACTTCTGATGATGTCTTCTGGGTAGGCCGAAAGATTTAGAGTACATGTCAACGTGCCGGTAACGTGGATTACATTAATCGTTATTAATTTATTTAATATTCGTGATACTGAACGTACAGTCATACGTTTTAACGTTAGTGACAGTGCTAGGAAGAGCAGAAAAGAACTTACGATAAATATCGATTACGATAATCCTAGCAGAAATAAAAAACGCTAAAAACTTTAACCCGGTCAGCCGGACTACGTTAGCGAAAAAATTTCAATTCAATACCGCTAAAGTACATAAGACGATAGCCAATATTTGGTTTAACAGATGGTGTGTGGAAAATAACGCGATTCCGGCTTATGCTAAAATTAAGAATAAGGCAAATAATTACTCTTCGACAAACGTCATTAGAAAAACAGAAAATAGCGGGTGAAAAAGGAAGTTAAGACATATATTAAGAACAAGCTAAACGATAAGGTTTTAAACCTACACCTACCTTAACGCTTAGTGAACGTTTTTTTCTAAAAAAGAAACTTTGAATACATTAATAGAAAAAACAAAAGGCGAGAAATCAAAATGAATTTTAAAAAAAGTGACAAACTCGGTAAGAAATCATAAATATCGAAATAAATTAACAAAACTGAAAAGAATCTAGCGAATCGGAAGAAAGATGGTACGTTTCACGATAGGGTAATTAACTTAAAATTAGTTTCAAAAGAAGAGGGATAATATTTATTAAGTAAAGGATTAAAACATAATATATGGAGTAGGAAAATCGGGAAGGAATAGATATCAAAAATGGACTTTCATTATCCTACTGCAGAATGAAGAACAAGAACACGAAATACATTTAACAAGGGAAAGTATAAGTAAAGTAATATACCGACGATAAAATAAAAATAACAATAAAGAAGAAAAATCTATTAAAATTTTAAAGAAGTCCATAAAACACGACACAGTAATTACAAAAGAAATAATTACGTACAAAAAACAAACTGCAAAGTTGAACCTAAACGGAAGTATAGCGAAGGCAAATTAAGAAGGTTATAAAAAATTTAAGAAATTAGTTATTTGTAGATAAATCCGGTAAAATAAGATCGTAAAATTGTAAATAATCCTAAAATAAGATCGCAGATAATACACGAACAAAATCAACCGATAGGTCGATAATAAACTGTAGGACAGCTCCGGCATACGAATTACCTAAATATTTGAAAAATATTATAAAACAAATGGGAATTTTGGAAAACAAAAACGAAGTTAAAAATTCCGTAGATGTAGCAAATAAATTTGAGAAAATAAGGATTACAAAAAATCGTTTGGTTTATATCTGCAACGATCAAATTTGTTTAGTAACAAAGAGAGTGTAGAGACACCTTGAGTTATTTTGGATCGAAACCGGTTTAAATTCAATAACAAAATGTAAATACCAGACGGATTAAAAACGGGATATCCTTTGTAAGGAATTTTAAATGAATGTTTTATTCCATATAGAAGTAAAATATACATCCGGGATATTAGAAATAGACTATTTAGTAAACGTAAGATACACGGAAGACTCGTTGATAACAGTAAAGGATAAAACTGAAACAATAGAGATTTAATATTAAATGAAATTAACAAAATACTGTACGTAAAAATTTAAGTTTACAACGGAAAAGAAGCTAAAATATGAAAAACGTTTTAGATTTTAAAATAAGAAGGAAACTACAAGAAACTACAATTAGGTAATATAGAGAATACACATACACATATAACATAATAAAAACGATCTATCCGTACACGGGAACAAAAAATCAGCTGCGTTTAGACATATGTCCAATCGCGTCATCGGTTTACCGTTAAGTAAAATATAATACAAAAAAAACTCGATATTATCTTTCAAATAATAGCGAATAATGATATAAGAAAACAATAATATAAGGAAAGTATTTCGAAAGATAAAAAGGCAAAAACGGAACGATAATACCAAAAGAAAGAAGATAAAACGAAAACTGGCAAAATTTACGTTTACAGAAAAAGAAATCATATAAAGGACTTCTTTAAGAAATATAAATATAGCATTTAGCGCAAATAATAATCAGGAATAAATTTTGAAATAATACAGAAGAAAAAGATAATTACAATAAAAATGGAACGTACCGAATAAAATTTGATTGTAATGCGACGAATCTGTGTCGAAATATCAAGATTAAACAAGAAAGAAATTCACAAACCCAAATCTACCGATGTTCGGTCAAGAGATGAATATTGTATCGATAAAGTTCAGACAGTGTTTCACTAAAAAAACAGACTTTTTAGCTGTTCTGTTTTAGATGGAATAAGTAATAATTTAAGGCTATGGACGGGAACGCGGATATTTAATACAGTTTCTCTTTAATAATAACAAGAGAATTCGTTAATCACGCCCATTGATGTTCGCTCTCCTGGTTCGAATTCGACGATTTACTGCCAGATGATGACGAAGCTGGAGAGACCGTATACCATCTCCGGGTGCGACGTGAGGTTGCCCGTTTTCGAGAAGCATTATCTTTGGAGATTACTGAGGCCGAAGTGCGTCAAGCCATCTACAGTTCAGGTAGAGGTAAGGCCCCGGGCTTCGATGGAATAACGGCGGAGCTCCTTGTTCACTCGGTAGGGGAAAGATTGAGACTTATCGCGCGTATTTTAAATAAATTGTGATTTGGCGGATGCTTCCCGGTTTGTTGGAAGAAGGGAATTGTTAAATTGTTGTTTAAAAGGATCCTGTTGTTATGTTAGTTCGTCGTATAGGCCATGACGTTACTATCGACTATTAGTAAGGTCTTTGAAAAAGTTCTGTCCCTTCGCATAAATGATAGGTTAACCTCGCGTGGCTTATCGATGAGAGTATGGATTTCGTCCCGGAAAAGGTACTGAGGATCTTTACTCCATACTCCGTCGTGGTACTGAGGACGACCAGTGAGATGGAATATGTCCTGGGAATTTTCATAGACATTTAAGGGATGTTTAGCAATTTGTGGTAGCCCTAGGCCACTTATAAACTGCAAAAAAGAGAATGCACTGTGAGTAAACTGCAGATAATGCAAAGTTGCTTCGGCGATTTATATGTGCTACTCCGCGAGGGCAGCCAAGAGGTAGGAAAAACGCTGTCCACAGGGTGTCCTCAGGGCAGCGTGTTGGATCCTTTGTTGTAGATGATAGAGTTTGATTCTCTTCTGCGGCTGAAGTTGCCCAGCGGGTGTCGCATTATGGGTTATGCTGATGATGGGCTCCTGCTGGTCGAAGGATGTTCGCGGAGGGAGGTTGAGTTCCGAGCCAATCAGGCTTGCAGGATACTTAAGCTGTGGGTCATCAACATAAGATGACGACTTTCAGGCCGGAGAAGATGCTCCGTAGTGGAGCATCGTAGTGATGCTCCTTAAAGGACGTTTGGCTGTTAGGCGGCAGGTTCCTGTTTCGATGGCAAGCCACCGCAAAATGTGACCTTCAGGTACAAAAATACATCGGGGTGTTTCTCGATGAGAAAATGCAATTCAAGAAGCACCTTCAATACGTTGGCATGTGATTAATTCTAATCGGGGTCTTAATTTTAAGACCACGAGTATCCTGTATAAGGGCGTCTGCGAGGCAATTATGGTACATAATTGCCTCGGGCAATTATGTACCATAAATTAACCGGGCCTGTTTGAGCGGATAGGGAAAAGTTTAAAAACTATCGGGACATACTATTGAGGGCTTAACGACTTATACTTTAACTGTAGCGGGAGGCCATCTTAGTGATTTTGGGCGTGAAACCGCTAGACATGATTGCGTCAGAGTGGCAACAGCGTTATGTCGCCAACAATTTAGGTGAATTAACTTCTAACAAAGTTCGGAAAATTGAACAACACGGTAATACTTTGTGGCAGACCAGATGGGATAAGGAACGTTATACGCATGGTTACTTTGCAAGGCGCCTCTTGGGTTCACCCAATAAGCACGTGACGCATTATCTTTCTGAGCGTGAAGCTTTCCGGGATAGGTTGCAAACGTTCGGCCTGGTGGACTCAGAAATGTGTCCGTCCGCAATGCGGACAATTGGACGATATCCATGTTCTGTACGTTTGTTCAAAGTATGAGCTGATACGCGCGGAGACTATCTGTCAGCTCGGTATTATCGGGTCGGTGCTGGAACTCCGTGTCAATTGCCGAAACCAGGCTGAATGGATAATAGTTGAGAATTTCATACGCTATTTGGCAAAAGAAAGAACTGCCGAGAGCATTTAGGGTGCCGTCTGGGGTTTCCCGCGTTATTCTTTTGTTTCTTTTATAGTCGTTGGTTAAGAATGGTGGGGGTTTTAGAAACTCAGTTCAAGACAAAAGGGAAATTTTGAGAAATTATGTTGGTAGCAGTGAAAGCCTCCAGCCGAAAAGTTTTGTGTAACACCATTGAAAACAGCGAATCAATCAGTATTGTTGATTTGCTGAAAATACTATTAATGGAGATGTTTATCTTCTAATACTGAATATCTGTTGCTTTCTTCAATTAGCTGAAGACAGACTAGAAAACTTATATCGAATTTATTTCCAAAAAAAATGGTATAACTCCGTATTTAAATGCATTTGTTGGATAGGCTTTGATTGAAAAATTTGCAGATAGAAGGATAGAACGAGAGGGGCCTATGCCCTGATGTCCAAGAGGCCTGGAACTAATCTTTTTAATATTAAAAATGTAATTTTTTCTTGCGGGGATACATTAAAAACACAGAACTCACAAAAATTACGGATCCTGAAACGCATAAACGAAAGAACTAAGAAGGCGATTACAATGGAAGATCTGTTGCATCGTGTTTGGGTAGGGACTGAATATCGATTAGTCATTTGCCGAGTGACGAAGTAATTATAAATTCAATTTGAAATTAACAATTTTTAATTTTTCAGATGAAACAACTGATGATAAGGCTATATTTAAAGTGAGGAAAGTTTCTTACATTTAAATCAAAATAAATTTCGGGAACAATGCCTCTCTGTGCATACACCAATACGCACGTGAAATATATATCGATAAAACTTTCTATTGCCTTTCACTTAATCGAAACGACTAATACGATAGCTATTTTTACTTATTCAGATGAATGAAGTGAGATTAAATTACGCAATGTAAAGGAATTGTACATTTAAACAAAAGCAAAATGAAATTTTGTATATCACCAGAATCAAAGTTTCTTCTCGTGTTTTAATGCCATAGATTAAGTGTTAGTAGTTTTTCACATATCAATCTGATTTGGACCATCATCCTTACTTTTTTATACGTAATATAAGCAGGACTTCTTACGTAGGTGACGAGACACTGTACTGTATGACTCGCACTAAAATGTAACATTGTTTCCTTTATCAGTTTTATTTATCGTGTTAGATAAATTAAATTTGATTATATAAATCAGTTAGATTTATTGTTTCTTAATCGGTTGTCTAGATACAGACTACCGTGTACACACGTTTAGTAAATCTGAAGAGCTTTCATTATTCTTTAGGCTCGACTACGAGAAAACCCTACTGCAGTCGGTTCGATGAATCGTTTTTCGCCTGTCGGAAGGATCTTTTTCCCTTATCGCATTGTTGGTTCTGTCACAACCTGAACAGGATGACCAGATTGGTGATCGTAAACATTTTTGAGTATTCTTCAGAGAACTAATCGAACTAGTACTGCACCGCTCGATTTTATTTAATACTTTAAACGCACAGTCACAGAAAATATTTCTTTATGAATATACTTTGTAGAAAATCCTTTCCTCACAAAAAAAACTTTTTGCTTTTTTCTAATGCACTCTTTGGGTATTGTCACCATTTTAAATCAGTTACGCGTACATGAACTTATCGGCTGGAAACCGATAGTCATCGATTATGAGAGAAAAATAATCCTTTTATTTTCTTTTCCAGACAAAATCATTAGCGATTTAATAAAATACAAGTTATCAGAAGAGTTTAATAATTTTCTAAAAAACCTATACCTAGACTGCGGTTGGCAGGATGCATTAGCTCGAGCACCAATAAAGGTATTAATTTGTTTCATGTTTCGCACATAAAGACGTAATGTACATTTTAAGTTTTAAGACATTTATGGGATTCTTCTGAATTGAAATTAGGCCAGGGAATGCTTTTTACCTGAAGAAAATTCTACAATATCAAATCTGAAGGGCAATAAAATTTTTACAAAAAAGCTATATTATTAATGTAATCTTATCTCGGTTCCAGATTTTTAATATTATCATAGCATTTCCTCCTTCTTCTAACACTGAAAAGGAACATTTATTAATTTATGGCAATTTTATTTTTTTAAGTAAAATGGCGTGCAAATAAATCCGAACACAGATGTTATTAAAAAAAATAAACGGACACGATCTGGCGTCGATTCAACAACTGTTTTACACATTTTTGTTTGGATTTTTGCTTTAATGAGGTCAATTTTTGTGGTACAATTCATTTTTGAGAGTTGTTTTTTAACTATTGCCCAAAGATTTTCAATCGGGTTTAAATGTGAAGAGTTGCCTGGCCGGAGCATTATCAGTTCTTCGGTAACATTTTCCACTTTTTTGGCAATATGGCATGGCATGGCGCCAAATATTGCTGGAATAATATCTCCATTACCTTTTGGGAATCTGTTTTGAAGTTGTATCATAAACCTTTCCTTCAGAAAATAGATGTATCCATCATTTTTCAACATACCATTTATCGGAAGTAATGAACAAGGGCTTTAAATTTGAAGCAACCCTAAAAAATTTTGTCTGAGGATGTTTAACAGATTGTTGGATATGAGCCGGTGATGTACTTTCATCCGATGTTTTTCTAACGTATGGAACACTTGGCCCCTGATCATAAAAATGTGACTCGAAAACCGTAACATTTTTCCAGTCTTCTATGGTCCAGTTAGAATGTACTTTGGCCCACAAGAGCCTTTTTTCACACTGCTAATGTTAAAAGCCTCTTTTTAGCTGACTGATGAGCCAGCAAAGAACACCGATAGATCGTGGATACCGGTGTTATGTGGTGGTTGGGTTTCAATTAACCACACCTCAGGAATGACCGGCCTGAGACTGTACAGGACTACATTTCATTTACATTCATACATATCATCCTAATTCATCCTCTGAAGTAATACCTTACGGTGGTTCCGGAGGCTAAACAGAAAAATAGAATAATGGGTAGAAGAAGACAAAGTTATTGAGATAAGGTTTATATTTTATATTAAAAAAAAGATGCAAATTCAAAGCACGTAGATAATAACTAAATCTACTTGAAAAATACAAAATTTACATACATAGTAGCGTGAAAATTACTCCGAATACAGGATTATTCTGCTACCTAATGAATAATAACTGTCAATAAATAAATGCTGAAGCTATATTTATATTGCAGCCCTTATACTTATATTAAATATATTACTTATTACCTAACAATTATATTCCAAAAGAAACTGGTTACTTACTAAAATTTTGGTATAACGAAATGCAATACAAAGATGTAGCATACTAATATACTAGTTCTAGAGATAAAATGATGACAATTCATAAATCACCACTATAAAATTAGACAGATAATACGACAGGAAATACTGCCGGAGAATTTTTAATAACTTAATAAATTTAAATTCATTTCTACATTTTTAAAACCACTAAATTTTTTCAGATTGAAGAATACATTTATGGCTCAAAACATCCAACGTTTACAAAATCCCAAACAGCTTCTTATTTGATGGGGTAAGCATATTAACTTTTAATATTATTTATTAGAATATACAAATAAATATAAAATAAACAAAAAAAAAACATAGAAGTCATACCTGAGGGAAGCCATAATGTGTATACTCAAAAATTTGCAAATGACTGTTTAGTTTTAATTGATCTACACCAAAAACAATGGTATGGATTGGTTTAGTGGTCAAACCTTTTCTGAGAATAATGGGTTTTTTTAATAGAGAATTATATACAAGAGGCATGTTTTTTAAGTAAGTACCGTTTTGATATAAAACACAAGTATTTTTTTTTAATTTTTATTCACCCTAAAGCTTGGATCTTAACCTACAATTCTACATCATTTCCGCCTACATTAAGGCACTTGTGTAGTGTGACTAGCTTCTGCATTCCAGCTTCATAGAAATCTGCCACCTGATAAGATAACCATAACTGAACTATTGTTTTGACATCTTCCTCGTCGTAGCAGTGACAGCCGAGATGCTATTTTAAATGCAGGAACAAGTAGTAGTGGCTGGGCGCCACGTGAGCACTATAAGGTAAGTGATCAATTTGTTCCCAGCCAAGTGACGCGATGAGATCTTGGATACGATGAGCCGCGTATGGGTGAGCATTCTTGTGAAGTAGGATGATTCCCATGACCATGCCACGCCTTCTATTTTTTATTGTGCGACGCAGTGTAGTCAAGATCTCACAATAAGTCTCGGCATTTATCGCTTCACCCCGAGACAAAAAAAAATCAAGCAACGGCCGCGTTTATCCGAAAACACAGAGCACATGATTTTCGGGGCTGATATTGTATGCTTGAACTTGTGTTGTTGAGCGTCTCCATTCCATGGAATGTTGTTTTGATTACGGTGTAATGTCACACCCATGTCTCGTCATCAGTAGTAACAATTCGGTTTAAAAACGGATCGCCTTCACTGCTGTATCTCGTGAGAAAATTCAAACTACTGGCTAAACGTTTGTCTTTTGTACAACTAAGTCAGCATACTTAGTCCCCAGCGTGAGCACAACATCCGATAATTTAAGAGTAACGACACAATTTCATACAGAACACATCATTTGATTAAAGTAATTTCGTTACATAGTGATGAGATCGAGTAAATCGCCTATTCTCACCGAAATTTCCTTTAACTCTCTGCACCAGGTCATTAATAATGACAGAAAACGTTCGGAATCGAATCAACTCAAATTAGTAACTGACCGCAAACGGCTGTCAACTCATCGCCAAGATGCATTCAAAGATTGAATTACATATAAAGAAAACTTGGCCAGTGTAGAGATGCTGAAAGGTACAGTCTATCTCCGGTAACCCACCGGGTTGGTCTAGTGGTGAACTCATCGCAAATGAGCCAATTTCGAAGTCGAGAGTTCTAAAGTTAAAATCCTCGTAAAGGCAGTAGTTACTTTTATACGGATTTAAATGCTAGATCGTGGATACCGATGTTCTTTGGTGGTTGGGTTTCAATTAACCACACATCTCAGGAACAGTCGACCTGAGACTGTACAAGACTACACTTTATTTACATTGACACACATCATCATCATTCATCCTCTGAATACCTTACAGTGGTTCCGGAGGCTAAATAGAAAAGACAGAGTATCTCTGGTAAAGCCGCTAAGGGCTAGGTATGGAGGGGATGACGTGACGGTCGGACCCGTCACATGGTGGATGTCTTGTCCTTGGGGTCAACATGAGTCTACCTTGATAAGCTCATCTACGTCGCCCTAATAATCTTAGACGTAAGTAAAATACTGATGTACGACTTTCATACTCGGTAATGAAGGCAAAATATAGTACAAAAATACAGCTGCTGTATATGGATACCGATAACTTCAACTACGAGATCTGAACCGACTTTTACGAGGGCATGAGAGGTCGAGATCAGATCTGCCACTTTGATACGTCGGATTTTGCGAAAGAACATCCGAACTATAAATGTATGAACAAAAACGTACTTGGAAAGTTTAAATATGAAGAAAACGGATTGCATCGGACTGAGAGCTACGCTTTACACTTTCCGCACCACCAATGATAGATGATCAAAAAAGCAAGATTGCCAAAAAAAAGTGGTAAGAAATGCAATCACCTTCAACGATTACAAAGCCTGCTTAGAAGCTGCTGACCATGAAGTACAGGTCGATGCGTCTGTTTAGATCGAGAAAACATTATGTCGACACGATAATGACAAACAAGCGAGTTTTAGTTACTGACGACAAACGAGTGGCTACCGACAATATGAACACTACCTTGGGGTCACTGCGATCCGCCTCTGGAATTGTTTTGTCTGTTTCAACTGTAATAATATGGTTGATGTTTACTTTATATTTTTATTATAAAGATGAAGACTGATATAAAACATGAAATAGCTGAAAGTTACATCAATGGGCAAGACGCAATTACCCGACTCGTAGATAGAGCTGAAAGAGCTCAATGATCTCTAACCAAGTCTACTTGGTCGAGATGATTCCTTATTCTAAAATAAACAAAGGGTATAGGTACACTATGACTATATGATTGATTACTTCTCTAAATTCGCAATCACCGTTCCGATAAAAAGAAAGACCGGTGACGACGGTTTTGACGCGTTTCTCACCGATATCAATGATCGTTAACGTAATATATTTGTTGGCAATATCGGCGACCGTTAACGTAACATATTTTCTGGCGGTGACAGTTAACGTAAATATTTCACTGTTCGAACAGCTCATTAGAACAACATATTTTACATGAGAGATTCAACTTCCGTTGAATATAGAACGGGTCGTAATGGAAGAGAACAGTTTGATGTTGGTCAGCTTGGGGGATGATACACGATGCAAACATTCAGCGTAGATCAATAATTTAGCCAAAGAGGAATTGGAAAGGGAAAAACTATTGAAACCCGTAACTAAATAGCTTGAGGGCATTAAAGATGCGTTAAATCCAAAACAAAAGATAACCAGCAGCAACAACAACAATTATCTCCTCCAGTAGATTTATCGAAACACTTAATGTTATCAACAACCGATGATGATAATGATGACGTTGACAATGTTTATATGGAGGACAAGGAGGACTTTGACAACACTGTCGAAGGTGAAAAAACCGTTCGAGAGGAGGCGAAGACGTTCGGGAGGAGGAGACAACTGAACTGCATATAGTGTTGTTTTATTCAGAACAAATAATGGACCCGCGAATGAAAAAGCAAATTGATCAAGTCTTTGGTGGGACACGACAGTAATAAGTGGATGATAGGCGATAAAGAAGTAAGATACTGATGACTACCGGTAACCATCTGTAACGAAACAGACAGATAAACAGCAGAAAGTCTGAAAAATACAATAAAATAATTAGGAAACTGTTCAGACCGAAACGGCCGGCAAATTAAATATACCTTATTCGATAAACCACCACTCCGCATACAATACAATATCCTAGCACAAGCACACCTAAAGATGACCGTTAAAATCTACCCACTTCGTCGAAATATAACCCTCGTTCGCCGAACTACGCCAAAATGTTATCGAAAGGGTATAAACCTTTTTCGCAAGCAAAAACCATACAGACCGAGTCTCTAGCTGTCATGAGAGGCAAGAGAACTTAAACGCCGTAACCCCAGCCCTTCTGATCCTAAAGATCGTTCTCGTGCTCGTAAGAAATCATCATCTCATCAAAAGATTAGAGACCCTACGAGATTCCCAACAGTGTCGCCACGAGAAGGTACGAGATACCCAACACCGTCGCCTGTGGTAAGAGAATCTGACATTCACCAGAACGCGCACCTCCACTTCCCGAACGTTGGGATTCTGTACCGTTACCGCGAGCGCGCAGCCAATCGCTTGATAGCGAAGCTTCTTTACGGGATAAACGATGATTTTTTTAATTATTCCTTTGTTTTTGTTTTTTGGGGTTTTTTTTAATGTTTTAAGTTGTTTAAAGTTCGCGCAGTGATAGAGATAACAGCGAATCATCGGTAATTCGTAGTCTAACAAAAAGGGAAAATGAAAGACGTTATATGGATAAATTATACGACGAATCGAAAGCTCCGGGAGAGAGAAAGAAATAAAGAGATAAACCGTTCGCGTTTCGAGATAGCCGACGAAAAAAGATTTTATGATGACGATGAAGATCGTCGGACAGCTCTCAGCGATTCAGGATTGAGCAAACGCGACCTCTTTACCTGTCTTGTTCTTTAAAGGCACAGCATAGGGAAATTTAGTGAAACAATCGATAATGGTCAACAAATATTTATAACCATTATTGAATCGAGAATAAGGTATCATTACAACTATACCTGTTTGTACAAGATCGTCTTGGCACTTTAATTTTGTCTTTCTAGTAGTATAATTACGTCTAGCTGGCTTGTGTAATTCTTTCGTAATTTGCAACATATTAAAAGTTTTTTCATACAACAAATCCAACTTTTCTATAAAATCATCAAATTCCATATTTATATTAAAATGATTACGTTTTCTTTTAAATTTAAGATCTTTAAAAGCAAGATTAAAACATCGTATACTATTTGGATCTTTTAATTTTTGATAAAAAATGTTAAAATTGGGATATATTTTTCTAAGTTTATTCAATGTAACTTCTATTTTCCTATATTAACACGAATAGCATAATCACTTTCATAGAGTAGCATAAACACAGTTATCACTTTCATCGAGTGGATAAAATGAAGATAAATATGGTGTGGCCATAGTTTTAATTTTCTTTACATTACCATTTAATTCGTTAATTTGCAACTTACGTTTTAAATTCACATCTTCAAGTCTTATTTTCATCTACTAAATTATTATTTTCAATTCTCAGTTCTTGGTTATTTTCTATATATTCCAATTTTGAATGCAAGAATTTTTTATAGAAATTAGTAGAGATCCAACAAGCTAAATTTAAAATTAATTCCTCCCTTAAATAAATACCAGAAATTACTAAATCTAGTGGATTTGCACCCAATCGTTTCAAATCCACTAGTGGATTTGAAACATAAATTATATTTTTACATAAATTATTTTGGTCGCTCGAATCTTAGCCACCAAATCATTCTATTAATTTTTGAGATTCTTTATTACGAAACAAATTTTTAAATTTTTTCCCACCATCGACATAATTTTGTTTTTTTCCTACATCCCTGGGCCGGACATCCACTCAAGTATACACGGCCCAGGGATGTGTCCTTGTGACTCTAAGGGGGCCTCCCCACCCACCGGCTGTACGTCCGGCAGATCAGCCCCCGGTTCCGGATCTTTTCTTATTGCTGCCCGCCTCTAATCCTCCGCACGTAAGGGAAGGTCCGGCTATGCTGTCCCCCCCCCCCCTAAACGCAGAGAACCGGGTTTCGGTCTTTACTCCTTTATGCCTGCCTCAAACCGGCGGCGTCAGCCCCAGCAAGCACCGAAGCGCCTGCATAATGTGTAAATTTCTATATAGAGTAAGTGGGCGTGACTTAAGTCGCATGATCAGAATGCTGCTCTCTTGATTGGTTGCTGTTGCCAAGCCACCCAGCTCTATCTACTAATAGCTAATTACTTTTATAATTTTCTTCTTATGTAGACAACATGCCGAAATTACATGTAGGCGGTGGTAGTTCCCGAAAGCGCGCAAGAGGTTCACAAGGACCGCCGCTTTGACCCCGGACGATTATTATGACATGAAAGAACGCAGGTTGTGCGACGTGGGTGATGCTGTTACAAGGGATGATAACGTCAATTTCCGATACATAATTGCTACGTTTGACATAAAAGGGTGAACGAATTATTCGATGAGGGGATTCGCTTTAACTGATGACGGTGATTGATTACAATATAAAAGGGAAACGACCACGTTTGAGGCCGGCGCAAAAAATGATACCAATACCGTTAGTTTTCAACGAGCGAAAAATATGTTCACTGAATATACGACCAGTTTGAGCGAGCTGTTTGTCAATCTGGAAAGACTAAATCAAGCGACAGACGATCTAAGGGGTGAATTACCGAGTTTCTCAATAAAACCCATTTTATCAATAACTGAAAATTATACAGACAACGTTGTAAAAAAGCAAGTAAAGGAAAACATCGAACGTTTAGGCGAAAATTTCGTCACCCAAGTGGCTCTTGCAAGCCACTCCTACAACATACGTAGATAATAAAATGAAGGACTTTATAGAAGACAGCAAAACGTATATATCGCAAATAATTCGTGAGTATAGTAAAACAAACTGAAGGCTGAAATGAACGCTATAAATGCCTCAGAGCAGACTATAAAAATTTTATTATATTTACATCACTGCGGCTTACTATTCTAATGAAAAAAATATGAATATGCCAAAACAGTAAATTACAAGAATGTTAAGTTCCTTCTTTTTATATACTTCTTGAAATACATGGAAAAGCACAGGGTGTAAATTCCTTTTTTAAATAAAAATTTATAACAAATGTACATTTAAATTGTGTCTAAGCGATACAATTTTATCTAATTACTTCATTTTCCTATCTTTATTTTCTCAACATAACTCAAATCACAAGAACAAATTATGATATTATAGTATCATGCAAATTTTAGTGTAGGTGTGCATGTTTGTGTGTTGTTCAGAACTAATTCTCTATGTATAAATAATAATACATCTAATGAATAATTTACACATTTCAAAGCTTTCATCATAATGACTAATTTTAATTTCAACCTTTTCAATCATAAGACAAAATGTTTAATATTTTCACTAAAATACATAAAACTACTGTCTTAACTACTAAACACAATGTTAGAAGTTTGGTATTTAATGACTGGAGTCCCTAGTTTTCAATGTTATGACCTAAAACGGGTTCAATATTTATTATCAAAAAATAAGTTTTCATCAGTAAAAAAACTAAACAAATACCTTAATCTCCCTAAACAACCTACATCCTAGTAAATACATTAGATGAAACGATTAGAAGCTAAAACAATTTCAAAAAATGCTATAAGGACAAACAAATTAAGGACACAAGTAATAACCACAGAATAATAAATCTATTAAATTACTCAATCCTATATCTGACTTTATAATATGAACGTTGTTAAAATTATTAATTAATTGTCTCTTCAGAACGTAAACGGTAACAAATTGGATTTTTATGTTACAGAATATTTTTCTATATACCAGTCGTGGTCACTCTTGGGCAAATAATGCCAGAAAAAGAAAACGGTGTAATGCAAAGAAGCAGAGCTGCAGGTAAAATAAATAAATAAATAGTATTTAAATTAAAATCCATGCAGTAAATTTTGAGCCCAGGATATATAATGTCACTTCTGAAATAATATCAGAAGTAATTCTGTCACTTCATTTATTAGCTGCTTATATATACTAGGAATATAAACAATTCTCTATCATGGGATGATGAGTATCAAAATATAAACCACAAATAGACATGAATATCAAATTAAGTAGCGTACTGATGGGACTGAAGAAGCACTTACAGACTGAACCGATAGGTGTAGGTGAAGGATTCGTGTCCAGCAGAGATATGCCAAACTATCATACATAAAAGCACTCCACAGTAATAGAGGACTAATGTTTGTTAACAGCTCGGAAATAAATCACAACAACAGAAATATAAAATAATTGATCTGAACATGAACAAAAGAAAGGACCCTATTTTAAAATTATGCAGCACTATGAAATTATCATTATCGCTCAATTTAACTTTTGACTGTAGCCAAATGTGAACCTTTCTTACATTAAATAAAGCTGAAACCCCCGTGAAATGGCATAATTAGTGTCAATGAGAAATGTTGCAAGAAAAATTGAAAATTATGTTGTTATATGTTACTTAAAAGCCCATTCAGTAAAATATAGATTTGTTATTAAAAAAATTTGTTTATTTTTTATTAAAAAACTGACTGTTTTGGGTATTTATTAATTGCTGAAAATGTGTAGCTAACAGTTTTACCACCCATCACCTGCCTTTAAATGATAAGTATCATTTTTTATTAAGTATCTCAAAGAATTTAAATTTTGAAAATAAAACAATGTCAAGTAAACATTAATAAACCAATTTCAATAGAACAGTGAAGAAGTTAGACAACAGCCTTTCCTTTTGGCTGATGACTAATGGTCTAAGGTGCTGATTCCTTTTCAATAGAAACAAAATAAAAGTATGTGTGTATATAGATAATGTATGCTATTACGTCTTTAAGAAGATCACATAAGGGGTGAGACAGCCCTCCTTTACTCCCAGCAAAGGTTAAATACAGCTATAAAAATTTTACAACTATGCTACCGGCTTTTTATTTTCACTATAAATCTATTAAAAAAAAAGTGTTATCCAGCTTTATCTTTATTTGTATGAAATATCCTGTGTGAGAAAAAACCAATCTTCATTGATCAAAGGAACAAAACTAAGAAAAAGAAGAAGTTCACATAAATGCTACTGCAAGGCTTGCTAAATGCTACTGGTTTCCTTTTAGGTTTTTACCTGCTATTAAAGTTATTCGTATCTTAAAATTAATTTTAAGATACTTAAGTTTAATCCCAATCGATTTTAAAAAATCAAAAGAACTTTGTATGATTTGTTAAAATCAATTAAAAGATGTCAGGAAAACTTTACAAAAAATGGTTACAAACAGAAAAAAATTATCTTTTTAATCCCTAAAATCATTTTTAGTAAATAATCGTAGAAATAAATTTTGAAAATATTTTTGTTTAAGGAATGAAGACAATGGAATTCATAATACCGGTTGCAATACTTCAGACAATATTATCAATTATTCAAATAAGTACAGCTTTTCTAATTGAATTCATTATTTTTAAAAATCCACTGGTAAGTAGCATTTGGCTTCCAGGAAGTATGTTACTTTTACAAGCATTTAATGGATTGTGTTTTGGTAAGTAACAGTAATTTTAATTATTGTTAAAAAATTGTTGTCCAGCATATAAACCCAATAATTAGTTTTTTTTTAACCGACCTCAAAATTGAGTAGGTTCTTGACTCAACCTGTAATTTTTGTTATCCAAGCCCAAGTTTTCCCAAAGTCCACCAATCTGCATGAACGTTTTTTTAACAATACCAAATGATTCCATGGTTGTCCCTAACCGTTTACAAAATCTCCAATCTAGGCAGTAGAACACATTTATTGCTTTTAGAAAAGCTTCTACATTGAACATTTGCTTAAGATAAGCCAATAAATGATGCAGTCTCTATAAACAAGTACATCTTTTATTATCTCTTTCGTTCCACAATTTTATTAATTGATGCACTCTTACAATTATCAACCGATTTGAATGTTCTTCAGGCATTTCATTACAAATACGTTCATAAATCAATGAAAATCTGTGTAATCTTTGTTCCTGAGTCTCACTTGAAAAGAGCTTGCGGATCAAATTATGTCAATGTCCTCTTTCAGATTGTTTTTAGACAATCTACATTTCACATATTCTGCATTTTAGCCAGCCTCTGCTTATGAATGATATCAGACTCTTGACTCTGAATCCTACACATCCTTTCCCTCAAAGTTTTAAGTTGTTTTGAAGATAATTGTTTGTTTCAAAAGAACATACTTTCTCGTACAAGTAGTATCTTTTGCAGGTCTAACCATATTTCTGCTTCAAAGAGTTTTCAAAACTAAAAAGAATAAAATAAAAAAATTGTTTCATTACACTTCCAACTTTTTAGAAGTCAATGCCAAACTTTACAATTAGCCTGAAGCCCAATTCAAATAAATTTTGTAATCCAAATCTTGTGCAATTATAATTCATTTAAAAGAAGGCACTGACTTCAAAAAATAAGTTTCAAAGGTTATATTGAGGGTAGTTACTACATATCACCAGCTGAACTATGCTTGTTGGATAGTTTCCGTTGGATGCATCAGCAAGCACGATAATAGAATTTAGTATAACTTACTAAAGTATGTAGCAAATTTACTATATAACGTACTCCCCTAACGCAATGTACCTGCACATTTTTTATCATGACTGCAAATTTTTAAACCTTCTACTGCAAGAAGAAATAACAGTTTTGAAAAAAATTAGTATTTTTATTCTATAAAAACTTAACAAAATAGTACAATGCCGTCAACCTTATATTAATAAGGGAATATAAAAAATCTGAAAGAAATTTTAGTAAAATTTGAAAATTTCCTGCACTTAAGTGAAAGGGAAACTTCAAGTTAAGAATAACACTTTAATGCATTATTTCAAAAATACAATTACAGATACACTCCACTTCAAAAGTCTCATTCATGGCACTGATACAATCCATGCATTAAATTCTACTGATTTTTTTATTCTTACTTATCTTTATTTAAAAACAATCAATACAAATGTATATGATCATTCCCCTACAAAATAGTAGCATTGTTGATCAATGTAACAATAAAATTTGAAACATCCAAAAAACAAAAATGTGTGCCAATAAGTTTGTGTGCCATTATCAGATTGCTAGCAGATGTTGTCAAACAAGAGTAAATGATAAATAAATGAATGCGCATACAATATTACCTAAAATTCACAAGAATTTAGAACATTTCCATAAATCATCTAACTGAACTTAATTTTTAGAATCGTTAAAAATTGAAAAAAATTGATGGAAATTTCCAGCTGAAGGTGGATATCAGTTCTGCCTTGATGGCAAAAATATTACTTTTTACTTCATTATAAGTAAACAGTGATTTTATCAAACTTATAAACACTTATAAACATTTATAAACGTAATAAGATGTCAGTTTGTATTTGCTAGAGCAAACCAATTGCATTTGCTTTATTTATATTCATTTTACTATGTTTATATTTGCTAAACAAACTAGGTAATCCTTTTCTTTTATTTTTTATGAAAATGAAGATCATGTAGATCTCAATTTTATCAGCAATATTAAAGTTATAAGCGAAAATCCTAACAACTGTGGACGTTAACTGAACAAAAAATCCCTTCCCCTTTGAATTCATTTAAACATGATGTGAAATTAAAAGCATTTTTCAATTTCAGGTTTATTCATAACTTCTATATCAGATTCAGTATCATTTACAATGACCCTTTCAACTGCTGTCGTATTCTTCATTACATCAATCAATGGTATAGTATTCAGAAAATACATTTCAGACAATTACTATATAATATTTAGGATTTACTGAAATAAAGGCTTAATTTATTTATTTAATTACTTTAATAACTGTGGGCTGATGTCCAATTGCAATCATTTTTTTATGCTGAAGGTGAGAAATTAAATTTATAGTATGAAAAAAATGCCAAGCCTGACCAGAATTTGAATCCAAAACCTTTTTTTGAATTCAAAACAAATATTCGACCTTGATGTCAGAGTGGATCTCCGCCAAACCTTATTTCACTTATACGAGGTGCAGTTCAAAAGTAAGGGCGGATGGGTAACAAAATGAGAACAGTTGAAAATGAGAAATTTATTAATGGTTTCATTAATAATTGATCTTAGCATTTCCAGTCATTGGTTTTGAGTGGCACAACACAGTTTAAGGTGTTCCACAACAAACTTGTGATGTGATGGGTGTTCCTGGTTCCATGAAATCAACTAAAAGCACGCTCATTTAGTACCAGAATACAGTTGCCATGATTTTCGTTCAAGACTGTGCTCGTTTGAATTTTAGTACTTAAGAGAGTCGAAAATCACTGTATGGTTTTTGATTCGTCTCATCATTAACGTACGAAACCCACGTTTTATCACCAGTGACGAAATGGGAAAAAAATTCGTTTCGCTCGTAATAAAAGAGGTCGAGAAAAACACGAGCAATGTCATTTTGTGATCTTTGTGAACACTTGTCGGCATTCTTGGCACCGATCGTGCACATAGTTTACGACAGCCTAAAGTGTCAGTCATGATTTGAAACTGATTAAAGTGTGAGTCACAGCAATGCTGTATTTGAAACTTCTGAAAATTCTAGAGATTGCTACTCGTAAAGCGACGATTTTCTCTTACTTTTGCAATCACACGCTCATCGAGATCGTCTGTCCGAGCAATTCTCCGTTCGTCGTGAACATTTGAACGGCTTCCTTGAACTCGCGACACCAATACTTCACTTTTCCTGCATTCATTGCGTTAGGCCCATATGTTGTACACAATTGACAGTGAATTTCAGCAGCATTGTTCTCTTGCGTTTAAATCTAATCACTGATCGAACTTCACAACCGGCAGGATTTGCTATTATCGCATTAATTTTAACACTCTGTTTCACAAAGGCAAATAACAATGAATTGTTGGCAGTATGACCGTTAATACCCAACAGACTAGTACTGGGAAGAATCGTGAACGAGTCGTTCCTTCAATTCGATTCTTTATACTGAACGAAAGAATCGAGAATCAGTTTGCAGGAGAACCGATTCTTTTTACGATTCTTAACAATGAAATCAGAATCAGATGTTTACTACGAGTCGAATAAGAGTTGAAAAGAAAGAATCGAAGAGTTGAATAAGAGTTGAAAAGCAAGAATCGAAGGAGTCGAATGAGTTAAAAAGAGAAGAATCGAAGACATTTAGTATGTACGCATCAGTTGAATGAATCGATTCCTGAAAAAGAATCGTTTATCCCACCACTACAACAGACCGCTTAGGCTACTGCGAATCCGCGAATCAATCAGTATTGCCAATCGCTATTTATAACTCATCGGCATTTACTTATGAACCGCACCTCGTACTTAAATAAATATATTAAAATTAGTAAATAAAAAATACTTTAAATTGCGTTTTAACATTAAAACCTAGATTCAATTCCATTTAAAGATATAGTTTCTTTAAAATGAATTTGATCACTTTTTTGTATTAGTTTAGTATTAATTAATTGCATTCTAAAGGGAATGTTGGCCTGAGACTGGAGAAGTTAAATTTGCTGAAATGTATAGGGCTTACAGCCAATTAGAAGGTGTTATATTTTTAAAATAAAAATAAAATATATAAATAATAAAATGGCAGCTTCAAAATTTGAATGACTTTTATAATTCCACTTTGTATAGTCAAATTAACATTAGTTTGCAATACTGGTTATGATTCACAACAGTCAACACATCAACGATTTAAAAAAAGTTACAAACAACATTCATCAAAAAACAAATTATTTTACAAAATTCAACTGAATTAAAAATTTGAATAATGAAGACATAGTAAATACAAATTATCAAGTACTTTATTTGTTAATGTATGTATCATCTTTGTCACACTCAATGTTTTAAAATGAAAGAAAACAAGACATTCTTACAAAAACTTTACGTATTGAAATAGGTAAATTAAATTAAAAATTGATTACAATTAAAATAACACAAAACAGATACACAATTATTACCAGGACTTATGTGCAATGATCACTAATACATTTTATTACAAGTTTTGGATCCTTTTAGTCCTGGTGGAAGTATTTTTTGTAAGGAGTTTATATCAGTAATCAAAATGCCTTCAAATGAAAGTTTGTCAAGTGTTGAGCAAAATCCAATTTCTAGATCTAAAATAAAAAACACAGACTAAAATTAAAAAAAAACTTCTTAAAATGTGAGTGTATAATTTCCAATTAAAATGCGTCTGTGTACTGTTTTAGTTTGATAATGAAAAATTTCTAAATGAGAAAGAAAAAGACTAAAAAACATTTTTTGTTGGCAACTATGTTCTACATACCAAGCATCACTTTTAAACTATAGGATATTTGATATGTCACTTATTATGAAAGTTTTGTCAACAAACCAGAATGTTTATGAAACTCTAGGCTGCCAAAAGTACCTACCAACCTACGGGATCTAGGCAACACAAAACAATAAATTGCTTTAATTTTTCATTGTATTGGCCTGCTGAGTTATAAACCATCTCAAAAATATTATCGCTGGAAATAAAACAAAAATCAACCACAATATCCCAGAAAGTAAGAGCACTTTCATGGTATAAAAATACTTCAGATTTTGCAGTTTCAAAAACATTCAAAACAATAATGTGTGTGTGTGTGTATATATATATATATATATATATATATATATAAAGACAGTAAAGTTCTGAGACAGAAGAAAATCCTCATTTCTTTCTATTTCATTACAAAAATAATAATGCAGTTTTTATATTTAACCTTCGCATAATTGAGCGAAACCAAAACCATTTATCAGATAGATATACATTGAAATACTGACTTAGGATGTCGGCATTTACATGACAATGTATTTTCCCATCTGCTGAGAAATAAATCAGGACATATAAATTATTTTTAACATAAATGCAATTATTTTACAATAAATAAAACATGTGGGAAGACAACTGCTGTTCGGTAATTTAATTACATAAAGAAATCAAAAATTTTATTACGTGTGGAATCTTAAAATCTCAACACTCGGTTTACAATAACATCACATTTAGCAAAAGATAAGCAAGCTTATTGGGTTGTATACAGTAATTATACATATTATTCTTCCCCTTCAAGAATAAAATGGAAAAATGTGTAAACACATTCTGAACATTAATGAAACAGAATATAAAAACAATCATGGTGAATCACTGTTTATGTTTTATAGGAACTCTTTGGCCTATGGAAGGAGTTCACCCATTTATATCAAAAGTGATTTGGTGGACACCACTTGCTTTACCATCTGAAGCACTTCAAGGGATTACTGCTCGTGGCTGGAATATATTTCACCCAAAAATCTATTTAGGATATGCTGCCCTTGTTGGCTGGGCAGCTGTTTATTTATCACTAACATATTTATTTAATTATAATAAAAGATTGAAGGCCTAAAACATTTATAAAAGAGTATAAATTAGGGTTCAAACTATTAAAAAAAAGTACTTAAAAACTATCAATAAAGAAAATAAAAGGAATAATATAGGAGCACAATTTCTTTTATAACCTACTTAATCAAATGCATTAAGTTTCTATTTTATATCTGTTTAAAATAGATCTAAGTAATTATAAATCTACAAAACATTATATCAGCACCTTAAATAATGACAAATTACTAGCTGGAATTCACTTTAATGATTTCATTAATAACAGTCTTCCAAATTTAAGATTCTGTGTTGGCTATGTGAAAACTTATTGTAATCTAAGAAATACATAGTACTTCATTCAAAGATATACTTAATACACTTTTGTGTAATGTATAGATGAAAATTTTCTGCTTAAAGATGATTCATCCTCACAAATACATGATCAACTGTTATTTTAAAGCACTACTGAGAACTATAACATGTAACAACCAATCCAGTATCGAGAATAACATAAATAGTGATAATAAACTTCACATTTAGTCCTCAGTAAAAATTAATGTAAAGCCAAAATACTTCTAAATTTTTGGGGGAAAAACACGTGTAAATGTTAAAAAAATCGACTAACCTTAATAGCATGTTTACCCAAAAATCTGATATCAAAGCACTAATATAACTTACAATAAATGCACACAAATATAATATTAAGTATTTATAAAAATTATTGTAGTTTACTATCACTTACCGTCTAACAAGAAAGACAGCGTAAAACGCTCGCTATCTCAATCGCATTCAGAATACAATCACCGGTTAGACATGCACATTTACGTGATCAGCTGATACACCTAACAAGCAGTTAGAATAAACCGTCACGAAAAAATGTATTTTATTTAATTATTAATGAAATTGTAACCAATAAATAAACGATTCTAATTACAATTATCAAGATGAACATTAATTCAAGTTATTTATTAAAACTCTTTCTTTACCTTCTGTTGCGAAACAAAAAAATATCGTCCTGTCAATAACAAGTAAAATGCTGGGTTCTTATCGACACAAAATAATTCTTCCTTTTTTCAATTATGACACGAAATTTATTATTTTTGGTACTGTTATTTTAAAATAATCAGTTTACTTACTTATTGAAATGGCCAGCAGATGTGAATTTCTGATGGTATATCTTCGAAGGAACCCGCGGTTTTGGGTTTCACTTACTGATGTCATGAAGTGGGTTAGGTGGGTGCGAGATGCTCCGACTAATGGTACTGAGAGGAGCCTATGAATTGGAATATGTAAAATTGAAGCATAAACTAGTATTACCAAATGAGTGGCTAAATGAAATGAAACTGCGCATGCGCAGAGGTAAGTTAAGAAACCCATATTTTAAACCAGGCCTGGTTGTTTCTCGTTGTGTGTACACAAAAGATATTAAATTGATGAAAATTTGCATGTATCGTTGTTACAATGAGCAAGTGCGACTACGAATTCTAGTTCTATATTTGATATCCACGAACGCCAAATGTTACTGAAAGAATAGGTTTCGTTAGGCAACCATCGGTAACATTCAACTGTAATTTGAATGCAGTTATGCTATAAAGAACCTAACCACACATTTTTGCTCTTAATATTATAGAAGTGTGGAATGATGACGTCAAGCGGCGGGCAGCGGCAGCGGGTTGTCCGGAGGAACCTATGCGCTGTTGTTTTGCGAGCCGAACGAGAAAGCTGTACGACAGGAACGCGAACGGGGAGCACGTGGGTCGCCCGCACAATTCATTTTAACTGTAATTTTAATTCTAATAATAAACAAACATATATACACTATGTTACAGTAATTGACATTTGAAAAAACATGGTTCCCTATGAATAAGTGACATCTGAAAACATCAGATTTTTTTTTTTACAAAGAAATTTATTCAAATATTCAAGTATATTGTAAAACTTAATGTAAGTAAAATTAAAAATTAGTAAGAATTTAATAAAATGTTAAATTGATAAAAGATATTACAAATTTTCAAGTGTCAAGTGATCATTATTTGCATTAAGTTTAAAAAGTTAATAATATTAATGCATTATTAGAAAACAAGAATACTAAATTTAGTTAAAAAGGTAGATTTTGTTGCTCTGTGTAACATACCAACATTCTCCAACATTTATTTGCAAGTTTTTTAACATTTCAGGATGAATTCAAAGAAGAGTTGATAAAAACAGGAAATTTAATGATCGTTGGGAAAAAGATTATTTTTTCACAATGCAAACTCAAAATTAATGTGTTTAATTTGTAGAACGACAGTCACTATATTTAAGAAAAATTACATTAAAAGGCATCATGAGACAAACCATACTGAATATGTAAACTTCAGTAAAGTAAAACGTTTTAAGTTAACTGCGCTTAAATCGCACCTGAAAGCTCAGCAAACAATGTTTGGTTCATCATTACAACCATCTACCATTGTCAAAGCAAGTTTTTCTATTGCCATGGTTGACTGCAAAGAAAATGAAACCATTTTTGGATAGTGAATTGGTGAAAGATTGTTTGGAAGCCGTTAGAAAAGTTGTTTTGCCTGATAAAAACAAATCATTTTCAAGTATCATTCTTTCATGCCAAACTATATGTTATCACATTGATGGCACTTCAGCTGAAATAGTAATAACTTGGCGAGATAAAATTAACTAATTCAAAGCATATTCTTTGGCATTTGATGAAAGTACAGATATCTCAGACACATCTTAACTTGTGATATTTATTCGTGGTGTGAACGATTCATTCAAGTGGCAGAAAAAATGTTAGATCTTTTAAATTTAAAAGACACAAATAGAGGGGGAAATGTTTTCCAGACGATTGAAAAATGTTTAGCTGAAAAAAAGCTTAGATTTTGAGACTCTTTCTGAATTAACAATAGATGGACAGATGGAACAGCTGCTTTGTTAAGTAAAAATAAGGAAGCTGTAAAATTACTTTTGGATAAGCTATATTGCAGAGGCATTAAAATCAATAATATTTTTGTTATTCACTGTTTGATACATCAACAAAATTTATGTGCTCGAGTATTATCCATGAATCACATTATGAACGTATTTATAGAGATAGTAAATTACATTCGTTCACATGCTCTTCAGCATCGGCAATTCAAAGAATTCCTTAGCGAATTATCTTCTTAATATGGTGAGATAGGATATTTCCCCGATGTTAAATGGCTGTCGTGAAAAATGATTAAAATTTTTTTTTTTAATTTACGGGAGGAAATAGATATGTTTACGAACAAGAAACAAATATCTGTTCCTGAATTAAGTGATTGGTTGTTAGATCCATGATTTTAGTGGATATAACAGAACAATTTAATTGGCTAAATAAGGACTTGCAAGGCCAAGATAATTTAATAATATAAAAGTTGCAAGGGGAAGTATATATATAATTTAATAATTTAATATATCAAAGCTTTTAATAAGAAATTATTGTTATTTGGGTGCCAATTCAGAAATAATAATTGTCAACATTTTCTGTTGTTAAATAACTTCCCAAAAAGCCAATCTAAGAATTTCTCGAAATATGCTAATGAAATAAAGAAACTTGTATAATTGCATTTGATAGTTGTTTCTAGGAATTAACAAAATATGATAAAATGTTTGAAATATTTTCATGCCCATTTCATGTTGATGTGAACAGTGTTCCTGAAAATCTTCAAATGGAGTTAATGAATTATAGAGCAACAATGAAATGAAAAACATTTTTGGATCCACATCGAAAATGAATTTTTACAATACTTATATTATCCGAGAAATATTCCACCTTAAGATATTTTGCAAAACGAGTTGTAAGTGTTTTTGGATCCATATATGTTTGTGAAACATTTTTTCAAAGATGAAATTTACAAAAGTTCATCACGCGCTTCATAAACTGGTGTCAATTTAGAAAACCAGCTAAGATGTAGAACGTCAAACATAAAGTATGACAATAAAGTTTTATTCATTTTGTATTTTCACATTTTTTAAAAGCATGTTTACGTAAAGTGCAGCCTGCTGTAACATAACGCGTCATTAAACCATTTGGGTTGGCCAGGCCTGTTTTAAACTGATGCAGAAGTGTTCTGATTTTGAATAAAATGACCTATTTTTATTGCAATAAAAAACAACTGATTGTGAATACTTGTAAATTGAAATTAAATTTGTGAGTAAAAATCATGCGGAAGTTACTAAATCTTTCTTTTAGTAAGTACAACATAATATTTCAGGTTATAATAATGCCCGTAAATTTCTGCTTATATTGTGAAAATTACTGTTCTTTTGGTTATCTGATTTGAGTAAAATAAACATCCCTACCATGATGATTATAGATATGCAAGCGTACAATGGTTTTATTTAGTACCCAGCCACTCATTCTGGGCACTGAAGTTTGCTTCAATATTGAACACTTAATTGTAGTTTACGCCATAAGGATCCTGTATCCAGTTATATAGAGATGATCGCACACGCAGATGATAGAGTGATCGCATACAAGGCTTCCAACTGCTCTGTGATGTGGACACTCCAACAGTCTACATAAACTGTGGAGCCTAGTTCATAGTGCTGCTTAAAAATGTTGTACTATCATTAAATCAATATTAGAGAATATATAATACTACTCCTAGTATTACAATTATATCGGTTTTTTTTAACTAAAAAATTCTGTTGCAATTTTATGCATTCTGTGTTGCACAATAATAATAGCAAAAATAAGGTTTATGTTACTATCAAAGAAAGCAACCCTGACTGGTGTCCACTGCACTTATTACATTATATAATCAATTCATCTGAAGCATTATCTGAAAGGAAATTACCAGAGGCTAAACAGGAAAAAGAAAGTCCTACATACATTTAGGAGGATATTTAACTATGTGCCAGTAGAGTCGCTGTAATTTTTCTTTAGTTATGGCAGCAGTATGGGTAGTTAAATTGCTGTAAAGAAGCAAACACTGTGGATCGTTACACCACGTCTTTTGGACTGATAAGTGGCTTAAGCCTTATCCAAAAGATTGTAGTGGTGTGCAGCATTAATTTGATCATAGAGAAAGTTAACAAAATACTCCTCTATAATCTCAAAAAACCATAGAAAGGAACTTTGCCATCAACAACCTTGTTTTTGCCTTTAATGAAACAGTTTCATTTTTTGAACACCATCTCATTTAAGGGGTGTAATGGAGTATTTACGTCTCATCACAGGTAAGAACACACTTTAAAAATGCATATCTTCTGCTTCATAATGAGTCAAAAGACTTGCTGAAACTCATTCAACATTTTCACTCCCATTCAACATATGCAGGGACTCATTGTACAGGAATTTTTTGCAACTCTAAATATAATGATATATAATGCCTGGCTGTTAGGGACCAACAGAATGATTCCATGGGTTATGCATAACTCCATATACATACCCACACCCTGCTCACATAGTCTCGACACCACATGATCACACCCTCAGTTTCTACAATGAAATTTCAGTTCATTTTTTTATGGAGCCACACACATAGACAGGAAGAAAAATATGATCAGAATTCATTCATTATACCCAAACATAATACACAAACATTACTTCATATAAATATTTATGTTTATTTATTAGAATATTTACATAGTTTAATTATTACAATATATTTACAAAAAACTACTATAAAATTTATATTACTGTAATTTACAGTAAATTTTGTCTATAACTAACATAATATTGATGTTTAACATCAATTAATTAATAACCTTCTAAACATCAATATAAATAAAAATTATATACATTGTAAATAAAATGTTTTACAATGTCTAATATTATTATAAAAATTAGAATTTTAAAATTCTGTTTAATTTCAGAAACACTATTTAAGTAATTAAATTTGTCCATTTTTTACATTCTGATATTAAATCATGAAAAGTAATTAATGAATATGTTAAAAGAAGAAAACAAATAAAAATACATCAATTTCTATATTAATAACAAAGAAAATTCATTTATAATATATTTATTTTCAAGCAACACATAATTTTTATAACATTATAAGAAATTAGCATTAATTATTTTTTCTTTAACTAATTATCATAAGTAAAGAAATCTATTATAGATAAATGAATGAATGAATAAATAAATGAACAGAAAAATATGTTAGGAACTGTATACTGTAAGCATAAATAATTTATAGATCCTGGTTTTGATTCCTAGCAAGGGTCAGTTTTCTTGGTAAAATGGAATAACATTTAGTAGTCTATCAGCAAAAAAAAGAAGCCATTTGCTAAACAAAAAATAAGTCATTTTTATATAATTATAATAAATAATAATTGATAAAAAGGCTAAAAAAATTTATATAAACTGAAAAGGTTTTTTTTACATTAATACTCTGATCATACTCTTGCTAGTCATCATTAAAAAATATGTAATGTAAACATTTTATGTAAGCAATTGATAATCAGAATTAATTCAGGAATATCAAATTAAAAACCATGGCAGGATCAAATTATTTCAAATACAATTACAGATAACATCGCAAATTTATAAACCTTTCTTTAAATTTAAAAATATACAAACCTGTTTATATAAAAGTAGCTTTAGTTGAAACAGAATAGTTGTAAAAACTAAAACAAATTTTTTTTTTAGTACACAAAATCAGAATATTAAATTTACTTTACAAATTTCCTTTCTGAATTAATGACAGTTGTATAATACGATTTGTTAACTGTTATTCACACAGTAATTTGAAGTAACATCACTTAAAAGCAATTAATTTGTTTTCTAAAAACAAAACAAAAGAGCATTACAAGGAATTTATAAATGTAGTATCGTAGGTATTAGAAAGCATGACATCTTACACTCAACATATACATATAAAAACATTCTTACCTTTTTGAGCAGAGTTAAATTAGATTGACTTGTGTTACTCATATTCATAATCATACATTATATATTTGATACATAGGTCTATATAATAAAATATATGTATGTTACTTTTAACAGCTTTTACATTAAAATATAATTTTTCTATATTCATATTCTCATTATAAAAATTACTTACTCCAGCAGAATAATGAAATAACATTTGGTTGGACAGTTGTTATGTCTAGAATAATGTTTAACAGCAATATAAATAATTACATTCTAACAGATAAATAATAATCCCAAAATTCATTAAGTATTTAAAACAAGATATAAATTTTGTTTTAATGGTTAAATTAATTTATAATAATAATAATAATAATAAATAGTTATATTCATAAATAACGTTGTGCACTGACAAATTTATTCCGAGTATGGTAAGTAACATGTCTTTTTGTATGAAATTCAAATTAATACTACTTCCTTGCTGTTTTGAAATGTAAATAAACAAATCATATTGCAAAAGTAAAACACTGAACCCCTGCTGCTATCCATTTCAAAACACTATCTATTTCACAAGTGTTTATCATATTTTGCTTAAGCACAGAAAAATTTGAAAAATATGTTAAAAACAATACATATAAAAAAAAAGTAATTATAAGATCAATAATCTTGTCTGGAATAGAGATTGTATATATATGAATTATGGACTACAAAAAGATTAATTTAAATAAATTGATATAAACAAATTGTGTGTGTGTATATGTATGTGTGTGTGTGTGTGTGTGTGTGTGTGTGTGTGTGTGTGTGTGTGTGTGTGTGTGTGTGTGTGTGTGCGTGCACACAAGTGCGTGTGTGTACAAAATGATAAAATGAAAGAGGAAAAACTGGTTAAAATTAAGAATTAACAGTCTACTCTTTGACAAAGTAGCTGAATAATCCAGAAAACTGGTGATACAGATGAAGAACAAAAAAATATTCAAATAGTACAAAATATAGAGTGAATTCAGGTAAGACTGGGTGATCAATTTCCTAATAATCTTAAAACAACAGCAGTAATGTTCTGTACAGGCAGCCAGAAAACATAATTTATATGATGCAAACACCCAGATAACGCTTGTAACTCTATTACAGATAATGCTCATAACTCTAAACATCATTAAAATGGAATTAATTTTTATCAACAACTGTTTCACTAAAATTTTCAAAACAATCTTAAACATTAAAGTTGCTGTAAAAATTAAAACATTAAACATTAAGCTGTAAAAATTCAAATAGCTATTGTATTTTAATGCTATAAAAATTAAACAATGAAAATGCGTTAAATTAAGACATCTGTGTTAAGATGTGATTCAGAACTTGCAGAAATTAATAGTTGTCACATCCCAAGTTAAAGGATTTTTTATTTTCATTATTTACACATAAAGACAATAAAAATGAAAACATTTTTTGAATATTATAAAACTTCTGCCAGACCACTTACCTTCTTAAACTTTTTAAATAGAAACAGCATTCACAGCACACATAATCTGGAGTTAAAATATTATTGTTTTGGTTAACTAATAAAGATAGTAAGGAAAATGATACCTGATCTTTTACTGATGATGAATGACTTTGGGTAAACATCACAAATATTTTTAAGTCTTAAAAGATCCGGTTCATCTAGTAATGTTAAAAAGTTTTTCATAAAAGAAAGACCTGTTACACAAAATTATGAGAGAACTTCAGACAGTTTTCTAAATATATTTAATAAGTAAAAGTTCACAGATTGCACAGATAAACTTGTACAACATAAATAAACTTTATCCACTCCTTTATTTTGACTTGTAAGCATTTTACTGTATATGAGATAAAGATATAATGGCTTATTCTGAAACACTCAGATGTTAGCTTAGTCCAGAATTATATATATATATATATATTTACAGATTATATATACAGAATGTATATGTGTATATATATATATACAATCTGACCAGTTATATATAACCAAGATTAGACTAACATCAATCAATGACTATATGTCACAAACTATGTAAGTCAATCTTTGACCCACATCCTTCTGTACTAATGCATATTGTAACTTAATGCAACTTGATTCATCTAAGTACAGAAATTAAAAAGTAATAAGATGACACTTACCTTCTTTTTTCATAACCTTTACAATATCATTTTCATGGTAACCCACATCTCCAGTTGTAATTTTAGTTTTTTTTTTAATTTAGATCAACTACTTTTTAAACTCAAGACAAATTATACATAATTTTTTTTTTTGTAATATATGAATTTTTTTTTAATATAATTAAATTAAAATTGAAAATTAAGAATTAAAATATAAAAATATTTTGTTTATTTTTTAAATATTTTAATTATATATATATATATAGTGTATACACTAAGATACATGAAAAATACATACAAACAAACATTAATTAATACACATAAAAAACTGCTTATAAAAAGTAAAAAATTTAATTAATTGTTTCATTTTTTAACAGTAAATTTAAATATTTAGAAAATTAATAAGTCATACTTAACTACTGCATTTATACAAATTTATTTCATTGATGGTATTTTATTGACCTATATAATATATAATATTGTGTGACCTGAATAAAATATTTATTAAAAGCTTCTTTTTTTAAAAAATAAAAACACTTTATAAGAATAATCAATATGAGAAAAAAATTATTTGAAAGATTGGTAGGATGTGAAATCAGGCCAAATAAAAAATCAAATCAGTTAAATTTTTGTACAAATTGAGAAATTTTTTTTTTGCTCTGATATTCACTGAAATTAAATTTTTGATTACTACAGATAAAATAACATAATTACTAATCACTTACTTCTTTCAGTAACAGTATAATCTAATATAGTTCTCATATATCACTAGTGATGCACAACTATTATTAACTAGACATAGTAATTTTAAAAGGTATTACAATAACTACGTAATTACATACAAAGTAACTGGCATAACAACTATAAGATTCTTAATCAAGGCCGAAGTTTTAAATTTAATAGTTACTCAATTATATATTAGTTATATCACTACTGATAGTTTAAAAAAATGTGTTATTAAAGATTATTTTTAAAAGAAGTAATAACGTAATTTTAAATTTAAAGTATGATAGAAACATAGAAGTAAAGAATAAATTGATGTTAAATTAATTTAACATCAATCTATTCAATTCATATTGTTTATATTTATCATCTGTGGGTACATTACATCTAAGCTAAAACAAGGTTGACTAATGATGCTAGCAAGTGACCTTAAGACTGTAACACAGTAGAGCCAGTATGTAACGTATAGTAGTAGGCTTCTAAACAAAGATAAAACAGTAAAGAAGCTGCTGAACTAGTTGTTACATACTAAATCCAAGTGCTTTGGCACTTAAAGAAGTTTTATTATAGAATTTTATAACAACAAAGCTTGGGTTATAGACCACGAACTTCCAAAATTATTGATTTAATTTAAACAAAAACCCAATAATATTAAGTTACAATATCTTGAACATATATTACTGTTGTAATTAAATATAAATTTCTATATGATTAGCGAATGAAATAATTAATTAATTGGTAAGGTACAATTCCATCGAACAGAAATACACTGCTATACCATAAAATGTGTTTATAATACACTTTTTTAATTCAGCTAAGATGTTTATAACATTATTTTAGCCCAAACTAGCTATTAGTATACAAATAGTTTTTTAATGTTTATTCAGTTATTAATTATAAATAGTATGGTACTTATGTAATATTTCTGTCTAAAAATTTAATGTTTAAAAATTGCTTAAAATTGTTTAAAAATTTAAAAGTTTAATTCAATAGTATCAAAGAAAGAAAACGTTTAATTATATTTTGTTAGATCTACAAGGGTCATGTAATAAGTTCTTAGAAAATCCAAGAGATGGCGCTCGCAGTATTAAAAATGGTTTGCTTTTAGTAAGCGTCATTTGTCTCTAGAGTGCAGTTAAAGTTTCAGCTGCATCCATCACGTGGTTTCATTGTCATAGTCGATTGAACCAACAAACTATTGTTTATTTAGAAAAATGGGAAAAAGTGAGTTTCGAGTGGTGATTAAACACTTATATTTAAATGGCTTAACACCAAAAGAGATCAAAGCCGAGTTGGATGAAGTTCATGGCACATCTGTTCCTGTATTTGCAACTGTTTACGATTGGGTAAATGAATTTAAATGTAGATGTACATCCACAAAAGATGATCATCATTCGATACATCCAGTGGAAGTGACCACCCCTGAAATGATTGGCAAAATTCACGATATGGTTTTGGGTGATTCAAAGTGCAAGAAATTGTTGAGGCCACAGGCATATCGCAAGATACAGTGTTTTCAATTTTGTATGAAAAATTGGGTTTGAAAAAAATTTCAGCAAAATGGGTGTGTGCTTGCTCTCAGTGGAGAATAAACGCAATCATGTGGTCAACTCTGAGGCTGTTTTGGTGCTTTTCGGTCGCAATCCTGATGAGTTCTTGCATCTATACATAACTGTGAATGAAACATGGGTAGACTACTACACTCCAAAGACAAAGGAACAGTCAAAAGTGTGGTTTTTTAAGGCAAATGGGCTCCGAAGAAGGCGAAGATGGTGAAATTGGCCAGCAAGATGATGGCCATAGTTTTTTGGGATGCACGCGGTATCATCTACACTGATTACTTGGAAAAAAGACAAACAATAACTGGAGAGTACTATACATCGTTATTGCACCGGTTGAACTAAAAAATTAAGAAAAAACATCCTCATTTGAAAAAAAAAAGATCCACTTCCATGAAGCCAATGCACGAGTGCACACCTGCACAGTTTTGATGGTGAAAATTATGAAATTAAAGTTTGAATTAGTACAACATCCAGTGTTTCACCAGATTTGGCCCTCAGTGATTTTTTTATTTATTTTCAAACTTTTAAGAATGGCTCAGCGGGCAACAGTTCATGTTGAATGAGGAGGTCATTGCCCAGATAAATGCTTATTTTGAGGACCTTCAAAATCCTACTTTTTGGACGGCTTAAAAAAGTTGGAGAAGCGCTTGGAAAAGTGAGTAAAAGGAGATTATATTGAAAAATTAAAAAAATCTACACAAAATAATTTGTTTATCTATCTTTTTCTAAGGACTTATTGAACGACCCTCATATATTACAATAACAGGAACAAAATATATTATAAATGAGATTTAAATGGCAGGTAAATGCGTGTTTTTTATTTTAAACAACTAAATGTCAATACATTAAATTCGTTTATTTGGCAAGAGAAACTGAAAAAAAAAAAATTAACAGTAATTTTGATATTCAAAATGGCAAGACCACAAAATTATTTTGTGCTTAGTCAAAAATCTCTCAGAAAGCTTTAGCTCTTAAAATTCACTACTATTTTAACAACTCATAGACAACAATTTTACAGGAAGACTTGTATATACATAATAAAACAAAAATCTTAAATACTAAAAACCGAAATAATAATATTTATCTATTTTGCTCTACAAAAGTGGAATGTAAAAATAAAACTTGGAAATGACTAGTTACACTAAATGAAAACGGCCATAAATGTGCAATTAACATTTTATTACACAATTCCTTTAATATATAAAGTATATTTTTTATGTTGCATCTCACAGCAATAAAATAGGAATGTAATTTTTAATAATGTAGTCAACTTTATTCAAATCTTATTTATTTTTAAAGAAGGGAATTCTTGAGTCAAAGGAACACATATAAGGGTATAACTATATTCTAATGAAACTAGATGACAAAAAAGAGCAACTTCAAAAAACATACTATTAGTTTTCAAAAGACTATAAACATAATGCACTATACACCAGGTAGTAACTCTACCATTTGTGCTGTAAGGCACTGCCTGCTGCTTTCTTTTGTTTTAAACTGTTTAGTTAGGCACATCTGAATATTTAAATATTAAAAATATTAAAAAATTCTAGTAAGGCACTTAATTAATTTTCAATACGATTAGGAAATCCATATATGTATATAAAAAAACAAGTATTACAAATGGAAAATTTTACAAACCGTGTTATCGGTCATTAGTGTTTTTATTGTTTATCGTAAAGTGAATGAGAATTAATTTATTGGAAAAAGAAAGTTTAGCAGTTATGCTCCACTTTATCAAAATTAAACAGAAAAATTATAAAACTGCTTCACTAGTGATATAAATATTTATATAACCTAAAAAAGTATATCGATATCAATAATATTTCATTAAAAAATAAAATAAATTTTAAAATTTAAAATAAATTTTTAAAAAGATAACTATTCTTTAAAGAAATTATTAATAATATTATTATAAACATTATCACAGTCTTAACAAATCTGAAAAAAATAATGGAATGACAATTATAATATTTGAGAACAATATATACATAAAAAAATCACCACTCTTACAAGAATGTTTACTCGACTTGAATGTAATAAATAAACAAATATTAGTTTATTAAAATAATATATATATATATATACATACATATTATTTATTTTAGCCAATATAATACTATCCAAAAAATATATATTCTAATGGTAAAACACATATTCTTTGTACTTTCTTCACAGTTATGTTAACAACTAATTAAAATAAACATTAAAAATAAATTTAAAAAGTAAATAATTTATCTTTTATATTCTGATTGAAACTAGAGGAAACTTTCTTCCAGAAAATCATACTTTTTCATAAAAATGTGTGAAGTTTAGAATGTTAAAACTGTAATGAGCTAGACAGAGAAGGAATTATTACTAAAATAATTCTTGTAGGTGTCATAGTTAAATAACATTTATCTATCAAACATTATGTACTATAAAACTTTACTGTTTATAGTATATATACTTAATATACCATTAAGATACATAACATTTGCACTACATTACTTATGAAAGAAAAGGTGTATCAATACATAAAAATAATGCACAGATGCTCCAAAATAATAAATGTATCATTAAAAAAACATAGACACCTATAGGGACATTGAATCCTTCTCTAACAATTACATTTAAAATCAGAAATCGCTTTCATATCAAAAACCTATTTTTCTAAAGGTCTTTTGAAGCTAGTTACCCAGACCATTTTCAGTACCACCAGCATCCTGTAGCAATACCATTAATAGCATCTTCTTAAAACAATAATGAAACCACAGTCTAATGACACTTTAATGAAGGTAATGTAAGGTAAACAGCAAAAATATTAATAAATTATATTGTAACTAAAATAACAAAACGGAACGTACAAAATTAACTTACTTCAGGAATTTAATAAATTAACATTACATAATTATACACAATAATAGTTGGAAAAGTCTAATTAATAGTTTGTTTTATATAAAACATAAAATGTATAAATATAAAATTATTTCAGTTAGTATAATTAAGTTTAAAAATAAAATTGATACAAGTGGATTTTCCTATTAATTAAAATTATCTTTAGTAGTAATTAAAAAAGTTTATTTATTACATAAGAATATTTTTTTAAGAAGAAATAATAATTATCATCCCACTATTATTCAGTTTTTAATCATCAATTATTATTATTTTTTTTTTTTATATACAAAATATATCTTAATATTGTTATATAGTAAGTACAAAATATAAACTCATCCAGCCACATCGTCATAATAATAAATTGTAATTATCTAAATTATAATATAATAATTAACATTATTTTTTTTATATTAAGTAATAAATTACATTAAAGGAATTTAAAAAAAGAAATGAAAAATAGAATAAAAATCTTATAATACAAAAGAAAATTATACACATATAAAAATACCACTACAGTAATGGCACATCTCTACAAAACATTCATTTTTAAAATTTATAAAACCCCCGAAGAAAAAACTGATCACATTTCTTCTATTCGATGTTAATGTTGTCTACTGTACATTAAACAATGTCAAAAGAATGTTATACAAACACATATACAACAGGAATATACATATATTTAATTCAATAGATTTTCAAATTTCATGTTTATTTTGATATTAAACAAACTAATTCCCTCAGTTACTTTTTTAATCATGTACAAAAAAAAAAAAACAAAACAGAAAAATAACATAAAATAAATAAACTATTAAAATTGTACATTGTAATGTAAATATGATTTATTTGTATACTCCAAGAAACTTTCAATATTTTATTTTATTAATACACGAGTAAAAATTTGGTTCTGTATTTCATATATATATTATAAAATTAACAAAATATGAAAACTATACATAAAAACTGTAACAATTAGTTCATAAAATCTATACACAAATTAAAACATTCTACTTTTTTCATTTAACAATTATATACATAAAAAATACACAAAATATATAAAATACTAAAAATGTCCTTTTTTAATGTTACACAGTACAAGTTCACTTTTATTTAACAATTTAAAATTAAACATGAAAAAACACTAAGTAAATATCATCAGGTCACTTCATTAATAATACAATAATCATATTAATTAGATTACGACTAATTATTTAATCTGAACTAAATTAATAACTACTGCACTGAATCAATCTGTTCAAAATATTATCTGCATCATGTAAAAAGGACAAATTTTGAAGATGCTGGTTCAATGCATATTATTAAAAATAATAAAAAAAACTGGCAAGAACTGCAAGTAACAATAGTTCAATTTAAACAGTTGTTTCATTTCTTCTTAAAGGCTGTAATTCACGTTTAAGGCGATCAAAATCATTGTAATATTCATGATCTGATTCTTCTTCGGATGATTTATGTGGTGGAACTGTTGATGTAGAAGATCCAGGAACAGTAACACCAGGAACACCAACTGTAGGATTAGTGGTACCAGGATGAGGAATTCCTAAACCCATAACTAAATGATATTCAGGATTATCTACACTTGGCAAGAACTCTGGTTGTCCATTGTGATTTCTCATTGTCACTGGTACAGCAATATGCTCCCCTAAAATAAAATTAAAAAAATCATGATAAATAAAATGTATATGTTTATATAAGTTATGATTTTAAAAAGATCATAGCAACCGTTTTACTTCATTGCTCCTCAAAGGCTGTTTGGCGATGAGGCAGCAAGCCCTTTTATCGATGATAGGCCTGTGTATAAAATATGTTCAAGTTCAAAAGACCTCAGGATGTTTCTTGATGAGAAATTGGAGTTTAAGAGGCATCTTCAATATGTCATGGAGAAGGCCTGTAGTGCCTTCTTTAGTACTCAACATGTGGTCAATCCTGACTGGAGTATTAACTTTAAGATCATGAGTATCCTGTATAAGAGCATGTGCGAGGCAATTACACTACACGTGGCGCCTGTTTGGGTGGATAGGTTAAAATTTAAAAGCTATCAGGATATATTATTAAGAGCTCAACATTGTTAATGGTGATGGGAGGCTGCCGTACAATTTCCCAGGAAGCAATCTTGGTGATTGCAAGCGTGAAACAGACTGATTTGATTGCATCAGAAAGGGAACAGTGTTATGTTGGTAAGAAGTCTGATGAGTTGACTTCAGAGAAAGTTTGGGAGATTGAGCAATTTGCAGGGTGCCTCTTGGGTACACCTGAACAAGTATGTGACACAATTTCAATCTGGGCATAGCATCTTCAGAGACAGACTGCAGAAATTCGGCCTGGTGGACTCAGAAATGTGTCCACAATGTGAATAGTTGGATGATGACGACCATGTATTGTGCCAATGCTTTAAGTATGAGTTAATGTACACAGAGACTATTTGTCAGCTCAATGTTATTAGGTCGGCATTAGATTTCTGTATAAATTGAAGGGACCAGACCGAGTGGGCAATTGTGGAAAACTTTATAGTCTATTCAGAAAAAGAGAGAATTGATGAAAGGAATTTAGGGTCCTGCTAGGGTTTTACTTTCTTGTATTCTAGTTTATTTCGATTTAAGGTTTATGACTTTTTTATTGTTTTGTTTTTACTGTGCATTGACGTTGCATCCTGGACTCAACTTTACCTACTTCAGGTAGGTAGTTTAGTTCCTTCGAGATAATTTAGTCCATTCTGTCTTATTTAAGACATAGGTGATGTTTTTTGTTATAGTTCTTTATAAGTAGTAGTTCACTAATGGGAATGTGTCCTTGTGACATCCACATAAATGGCATCCTGGCTGAGGTGGACTGAAATATGTCAAATGCCAAGGCTTTGAAAACGATCTCCAGTAAAGCCCATAAAGGTGGGTGGTAAGGCGGGATCTCCAGTACATGGGGGGGGGGGTGACTCCCCTATGGGGTCAGGAGTATCTCCTTTCCAATCTTACCATACACAGAGCATCACTTTTCTTGGCTTCAATCCTGGCTTTGCCACCATTTGCGGAGCTTCACCTTGCATCGAACATAATATTTTCCAACCTCATGGTCATATGTTATCCATTTTTCATTGCCTGTAATGAGCCATTTTTAAAAATGGTTCAATTTTTTTCCGTTTTAACAACAATTCACAAATGGAAAATTGATCCATTAAATTTTTCACTGTTACATGATTTGGGACCCAAACATCTAGTTTTGTTTCTATCCCGCCTTCTTTAAATGGTATAAAACTGCTTTGTGATTTGAGTCGGCAAATATGCTGGTCTTGCTCAATTTTTTCATAATTTCATTTACTTTTTCAGACATTGAAAAAGTAAAGTATTAAAAATACTTTAAGCAGCTTTAGGCCACATGTACCAATACTAGCTCATGCCCACAAACACCATAAATATTTTAGCAGCCCGAGTCAAATTTTACCCTTTTTTAAATAAAATCTCAAAAATATCAATTTTTTTTAATTTCACTAATTTTCATGACAGTTAACCTTTAAATTATTAGACTAATATACAACCCATCTAAAATACTCTGTAATATGCCCCCTCCAAAAGCACACAAATGTTCCTAGATTTGATTATTACCAGAGTTATGTGAACCTAAAGCCATCTACTAGAACAATATAAAGAAACCTTTCCCCAACCCAAATATATATATATATGCGTACAAATCCAAAGAAAAAAGGTACTAACCATTTTGAACATTAGAATCACTTATAAGATCCATATAGGTTGTGGTAGGCTGACTCTGTTGAGGTGAAGGCATTAAATAGTCATCCTCATCAAGAGGCAAATCAAGTTTAAGGTCACATAAAACTTGAGCTTCTCTTTTACCAGGATGGCCTCCTTCCATCGTCCCATCAACGCATTCTAAAAAAATCACTCAAGATTATGACTAATACTGTTTAATTAAAGTTTAAACTATATATAAAAAACAAGTTGACTAAAATTAAGTGGTAATTATGTTTTATTTCTAATTCTAAGCCTGTAGGAATATAAAAATGCATATTACAGAAACATTTTACATGATACAAAAATATACTGCTATTATTACATACCAGTTTGCATTTTAATTTAGAGTTCATATAAAAACCAGATATAAATTGAAACAAAAGCTTGCAAAAGATTATTTTTCATATTTAATTTAATAACTGTAAACGAATCAGTATTATTCTATTTCATATAAAATGAAAATCTCAAGTGGATGGTGGATTATTCCACAACTATTCTACAAAAATGTATTTTATTGAGAAAAATCATGAAATATGTATGAAATTTGCATTACTGAAATTTATATTTTAACAATTATAATTATTAATAGATATATATGAGATTATGGAGGTAGAAGAATTTTGTTATTTGGAAAGTAGAATTACTAAAGATGGACGAAGTAGGAACAATTTAAAATGCCGAATAGCACAGGCGAAATGAGCCTTCAGTCAGAAATATAATTTGTTTACATCAAAAATTAATTTGAACGTCAGGAAAAGATTTTTGAAAGTATATGTTTGGAGTATATGTTTCGCTTTATATGGAAGTGAAACTTGGACGATCGGAGTACCTGAGAAGAAAAGATTAGAAGCTTTTGAAATACGGTGCTATAGAATGTTAAAAATCAGACAGGTGGATAAAGTGACAAATGAAGAGGTGTTGGGGCAAATAGATGAAGAAAGAAGCATTTGGAAAAATATAGCTAAAAGAAGAGACAGACTTACAAACCACATATTAAGGCATCCTGGAATAGTCGCTTTAATATTGGAAGGACAGGCAGAAGGAAAAAATTGTGTAGGCAGGCCACGTTTGGAATATGTAACAAATTGTTAGGGACGTAAGATGCAGAGGGTATACCGAAATGAAACGACTAGCACTAGATAGGGAATCTTGGGGTGCTGCATCATACCAGTCAAATGACTGAAGACAAAAAAGTATATATATATGTTTTAAATAAAATTTATAAAAAAAATAAAACTTTTTTCTATACATTGTTTAAAATAATTATTAGCAAATTAGTTCAATACACACATCTCAGAAATGGTTGACCTGAGACTGAACAAGACTTCACTTTACTTACACGCATACATATCATCCTCATTCATCCTCTGAAGTAATACCTGATGGTGATTCCCGGAGACTAAATAGGATAAAAAAAAGTTCAATACTTTAACTTATTTCACCCCTACATCATTTAAGCATGTCTAAACTGACCTTAATGAAATTTGTGGAACATTTTATAACTTTTCTACATCAGCAATGTATATTACAATTCAACCTAAAATATTTGGAAATCACAATTCCCCTTAATGAAAAACATATAAAATAATGTAAGCAGGAAAATTACACACAACTGCATAATTTTATCAATTTCATTCATGGATTAACCTACTGCTGTTTCATTAGTGCTTACATTTTTACACCTCCTTGTTATTTTTCCCTGTAAGAGTCTCAATTATAGATTATTTCTGGACTCAAGAGGCATCTGTTTATTGTATGTATTCTTCTTATCTTTAATTGGAATAATATACTATTATCAGAGAAATTTGGAAAATTTCCTAAACAATTTTTTTAATTTCTTACTACCTATCATATCCATTTGAGTAGGTTGTTTAAAAGACTAATTTTTAGCTTTATGTTTTAACACCCAACATATATCAAAGCCTACCTCTGGCAGCAAGAGGATCTGAACAATAACGAAAAACTACTTGCTGATCAGGAGCAGAAGCAGTTCTCATCATTTCACGGTCCCAGTTGGTCTGATTTTGAGGTGTTGGTGATTCAGGAAGGTGTACCACCCCTTGGTTTGGTCCTTTAGGATGGGGCTGTAAATAACCTTCACCTTCTGCAGGAACACAACCCTCAGATCCTTCAACTGATACTGGTTCTTTTTCTTCCTATATAAATATAAAAATTCTTAAATTAATATGAATCATAATTTTAATACTGAATAAATAAAAAAATTTAAAACTTATTCATTATTTTTAAGTTAACACTTACAGCAGACAATTGAAGTTATACAAATCTATACCTAAAATTCATCTATAGATTAGAAAAAATTCCAAAAATAAATAGTTACAAGCGATTTAATTTAAAATCAATTCTTGATAATCTGTGAGCAAATAATTAACTTTTTACTTCCTTGTACGAAGCATAAGGAAGTATTGTGACCGTGAAAAATTTTGATTTCCAGATTTCAATGAAAATATCTATTTTCATCATCCCTGAATCCATTTTAACAGTTTCAGTGTAACATCTGTATGTACATATGTATGTACTTGTATGTATTTCGCATAACTCAAAAACAGTTAACCATAGGATGTTGAAATTTTGGATTTAGTTTTGTTTTTAACATTTAGTTGTGCATCTTCCCTTTTGGACTGAACCAAAAGCGTCCAAAAAAGCCCAAAATCCAAAAAAAATTTGAATTAACTGCAGTAATACGCCCTCAATGAGAGCTTTTCAACAATATACATAAGTGGTACTTATTTTCATTGGTTCCAGAATTATAGCCAAATAAAATTTTAATTAATGAAATATTTGGAGGAAGGCACATCAGTTTGAATCACACTTCATCTCCTTTTTTTCTATTTTATTTTTTTTAATTTAAATATATTGATTTATTAATAATTATTATCCTCCCTTTGTAAAAAAAAAATTATGATGAATAATAATTCAGTAATAAAAAAATATCAGAAGTTTTAAATGAAATAAAATTTCATGTACATTTCATTTAAAAAAAAATGAGTAAATGTAATTTAATAGGCGTACAAGGAAGTTGTGTGTTGTCCACATCAAATTTTTACCTTTTAAAAAGATTTTTTCGGTGAAGATTAGATGGGGAAAAAAAGCAATATTTATTTATGATATGATTAAAAACATATCCATTACTGTTTACAGGAAATTTTTAGGCTCAAGCAATATTAATGGCAGGATAATCAGTTATGAAAACATTACTTGATAACTGGTACTAATGATGATCTTTCTTTTTCCTTTTAGCCTCCGGTAACTACCGTTTAGATAATTCTTCAGAGGATGAATGAGGATGATATGTATGAGTGTAAATTTAGTGTAGTCTTGTACATTCTCAGTTCGACCATTCCTGAGATGTGTGGTTAATTGAAACCCAACCACCAAAGAACACCGGTATCCACGATCTAGTATTCAAATCCGACTAATGATGATCTAAATTCAGATAAGTGTTAAGATGAGGTAATCAAAGTTATCATTTATAAAGTTTTTATTTACTAAACTGGCAGTCAATCATAAGAAAAATTAATAGCTTTCTTTGTGAACGCAAACTCACTTTTGTAAAAGCTTAAAAACATTCTTTTGTTTACATAAAATTACAAGTTTATATTGCTATTAATAAAGTTTAATTTGTATCATAATGAGGTATGTAAATGAGCAATTGAATAATTATAAGAGTTTACTATCCTATCAGGAATATATTGCCCAAATACTAGTGAAGGGGAAAATCATTTACCATTTCAATTAATGAAACATTATTAATTCTATCTATATAAGAAGTTTATTATCTAATTAGAAAATTATATTTAAAATGAAGAACAAATTATTATAACTTTAAATGCAGCACAATAGGACATTTTAAAATCTGATGTGGACACTACATGACTTCCTTGTATGCCTATTAAATTACATACATTTTTTTAAAATGAAAAGTACCTAAAATTTTATTTCATTAATAACTTCTGATATTTTTTTTAAATTTTTATTATTGAATTATTTATTGTAAAAGTTTTTTTACAGTCAGAGATTAATAATTATTAATAAATCAATACATTTAAAATAAAAAAAAGGAGATGAAGTCTGATTCGAACCAACGTGCCTTCCCCTTGTAAGACCCAAATATTTCATTTTAATATTTCAATATTTTATTTGGTTATATCTCTGGAACCAATGAAAATAAGTACTACTTATGATATATCATTGAAAAGTTCTCAATGAGAACTTATTTCTGCATTCAAGAAAAAGTCCAACATTCAAATTTTTTGGATTACAACGGTCCTAAATCCAAAATTTTAACATCTTACAGCTAATCGTTTTTGAGTTATGCGAGATAGATACATACAGACATCATGCCGAAATTAGTCAAAATGGATATTTCCACTGAAATCTGAAAACCAAAATTTTTCGCAATCACAATACTTCCTATACTTTGTACAAAGAAGTAAAAATATTTTCAAAATATTAAAACTAACACAATATTAATACATGCTTATTAAAAAATGTAACAGTTTCTTTTCACACAATTGTACATGTCTGTGTGTTACAAGAGTAAGGAGTAGTTATTAGGAAAGAAAAGTGTTAAGACACAATATTGATTTAGAAGAATGAGCTATGTTAAATAATTATTGAAATTAAATTGCAAGAGAAATAAGGAATAATTTATAAAAATTCTAAATCGAAATTGTATATGCATTAAATTACTGTATATAATATTAAAAACACAATTTATCTGCATCTCATTCAACGTGTATACAAATATGTGCTCAAAATAATTTTCAACAGTGGCTTCTGAATTATGAATTATTTTGAAGTAATTTTTTTATATTTAATGTATTTACCTCAACATTTTTTCACGTGTTTGTATTTAGGTAATTAATATGGACTTCAACCATCTATTTTTTGACATTTTTTAAACATCTGTTGCATGAGAAGACATTGTTTGTACCTATGGCAGGGAGAAAATGACTGGGGCCCTTCCTACTTACAATTGATAGGATAGTAGCCCAATAACGAGTGAAAGCCAAGTATCTTGGGATATGATTAGATAGTAAATGGTCCTTTACAAATCATGTACAAGAGACATGTGAGAAGACTGGACAGGCCATCAAGAACCTCATTAAACTGATGGCAAAAGTTGGAGCAAGAGGCTCGATATGAATGTCAAAAAACAGAAAGAGGCTGATGTCAAAAGTTGATGTCTTGCTTGAATGAGCAAGAGGAGGCTCTATGCCCAGGTGGCCAACTCAGTTTTGCTTTATGGTGCTCCAGTTTGGGCAAGAGCAGTATTGGTAGAACATAATAAGAGGCAAAAAGTGTTGGAAAGTGTTCAGCATCAGATGGCCCTAAGGATGGCATCAGCATACACCTCGTTGTCTACAGAGGTGCTGCTGGTGATTGCAGGCATGCCGCCAATGTAGCAGTTAATAAAGGCTAGAACAATGAGTTATCAGGGGAAGCCTAATGAGGAGATAAGAGCAGCAGTCCCCAGAGACTGGCAGGCCAGGTGGGATGCATCGACTACAAGATGGCCTGGCAGGCCAGGTGGATGCATCACTTAATTCCATGAATAGAGCCATGGGCTGGGAGGGATTTTGGGGAGCTGGGGTTCTGGTTCACCCAATTCCTGACTGGTCATGGAGCCTTCCATTTCTATGAACATGGAAGGAGAAGAGTGGAGGGTCCTCTGTGCCAATACTGCCAAGAACTTGACACTCCTGAACATGTCATTTTTGAGTGCTCGAGGTGGGAGGAGGAATGTCGCCATTGTGTTGCAGTCACAGGGCAGATTATGGTAATTGATAATGGACACATATTGAAAAGCCAGTATCACTTTGAAACATCTATTTTTTATATTATAATTCCTCTTTTTATATTTGCAATTTAATTTATATTGATGTAGTCCACAAAATGGATTTTTATGTTACAATCAAAGTTAATATATATTTATTTACTCATCAGTCCAACTGTTGAAATTATTCTACTTTCAATAGAAAGACAAATATTAATTAACTTCAGGTAATACTAATTAACAGAAATTCATGTTTTCAATTCATGTTTTTTTGTTAATTTTTATTGCAAGAATAATATCTTTAAATAAAGACAAATTAATAAAGTAAATTACCTGAGAAGAATATGATGGTAATCTCATAAATCGATCACCTTGGATGACAAGATATCGACCAGGATCTCGGGCCATTTTAGCAAATTCATCAGCAAGTTCTTTAAAACATGGTCTACTCTCAGCGTCAAGCATCCAACATTTAATCATTAACATATAAACATCAATTGTACAAATATTTGGTTGCGGAAGACGTTCGCCTTTCTCTAATAATTCTGGAACTTCTCTTGCTGGCACAGATTCATATGGCCGACCTCCATATGTTAATAATTCCCATATGGTAACACCTATGAAAAGAAATTTAGTATAATTAAAGTGAACTTCTTATAATTAAATTTTAAAACAAGCAGTAAAATAATACATCAAGAATTTATTAAAAAAAATTATTTAATAATAAAGGTATATTGGAATAGTGTTGCTGAACTTTCCTGAGATTAGCATAAAACTAAGATAATGTTTAAAAATTAAGCCTGTAAACAATAATTACATGTGAGAAAAGTTATACTGGGAAGAAGATACGAATACTGAACAGCAAGTTCAGGACCACAGCTTTAAACTAAGAAACTCTGTATATTACAATTATTAATAATCGTAATAAAAAAAATTGATGTGGACACTACATGACTTCCTTGTGTGCCTTTTATATTACATATTCACATTTTTAAAAGTACATAAAATGTTATTTCACTAATAACTTCTGATTTTTTTTCATATTGTTTTTTATTGTAATTACTGCATTTATTGTAAAACTTTTTTTATAATCAGAAGGTAGGTTAATAATTATTAATAAATGAATATATTTAAATTAAAAAAAAAAGTTAAAAAAGAAATAAAAGGGGAATTCTTTTACAGATTCACACCCATGTGCCTCCCCCTTGTAAGATTAAAATATTATATTAATTAAAATTTTATTTGGCTATAAATCTGGAACTAATAAAAATAAGTATTACTTATGATATATTGCTGTAAAGTTCTCAATAAGGGCTTATTACTGAAGTAAAAAAAAAGTTAAAACTCCAATTTTTTGGATTTTGGGCTTTTTTGGACACTTTTACTGCAGTCAATTCAATCAAAAGGGGAGGTGCACAACTAGATGTTACAACAGTCCTAAATACAAAATTTCAACATACTATGCCTAATCGTTTTTGAGTTATGCAAGACACATACATATGTACATATGTACATACATACATATATACATATTGTAACCACATATATGCCTAATTTAATATTGGCAGACGACAATGGTAACAGCTCAGATGTCAGTAGGAGCACAGTATACGTACGTGCTGATACAAGCATCACTCCCACCGTGCAGTTCTCTCACCATAGCAGCCCCACCACTCTCAGGCACCAATAAAAGAGTGTGTACGAGAGTGAAATTTTAATTCATTGTTGACCACCACCTGGAGGAGAAGAAGAAGAAGATGGAAGAAGACAGAAGAAGTTCCCTGGTCGCCTCAACATGGGACCAAATCAGTAATTGAATGCCAACATCCCTGTCGAAGCAGCAGGCTTGGCCAGACCGCCGAGAGGCCGCTGAATACAGATGCTACCTTCCTGCTCCAGCTCGCTGGACTTCAATCGCCCTGGCCGGTGGACTCAGCAGCAGGAACTGATCCAGTGTGGGACCACTCAGGGAGAACTGCCTTGGCCACGCTGGCGAAAGACAACTGACGCCGACCCGACTCTACAGGGCTCTGGAGGCCACCACTACAAGTAGTGGTGCTGTAGTGAGGACCTAATTGCTGCTAAGGGGAAGCTCAGTCTGATTTCAATGGATGAGTTGCAACTCCCTGACTTCGCCGGAGACCAGCTTCCAGACCTAACAGCTTTTCTCGAGCTAATGCAAAAAATGGCCCTTCTCAGGGCTACCATAAGGTTATTAGTTACAATGAGCCGTCAAAGCCAATTGATGATAACCGCCCTTCTCAGGGCTACTACAAGGTTATTACATGCCACGTTCCATTGAACCATTTGGTGACAGTAAGTACAGACATCATGCCAAAATTAGTCAAAATGGATTCAGGAATGATCAAAATGAATATTTCCACTGAAATCTGAAAACCAAAATTTTTTGCGATTACAATACATGCTTGTACTTCATACAAGGAAATAAAAACATGTATTTGTTCATAGTAAATATCTGTAATCTAAATGTTGGCTCAATTTATATCTAAGTTGGGTATACAGTTTTCATATATGATAAATTACAAATTCTCCAACTCATTTTTAATGTTATAAAAACAATGATATTGAACAAAATCTTTTATACACAAAGTCTTTGTAAAATTACTATATTAATAATTTTAACATGTACAATAATAATGGTTATTAATAAATAACTTACCAAATGCCCAAACATCACTTTTATGAGTGAATATTCTATGCTGAATACATTCAAGTGCGAGCCATTTAATAGGCATTTTTCCACCAGCTGCTTTATATTCATCTTCATTAATATCCAATAACTTAGCCAACCCAAAATCAGTAATTTTAACACAATTTGGTGTCTGAACTAAAACATTTCTTGCAGCCAAATCTCTATGTACTAATCTTTTCTCTTCTAGGTAAGCCATTCCTAAAATAATGTAATACAATTTTTTTAAATTACAATTCAACAGATTTCATGATATTTACATTTGTAAAAGATTGTTATAAAATATAAAAATCGAAGATGATAGAGGATAAATTTCAGAATAAGTTAAACATTAAAAAAATAATATATATTACAAAAATGAAATTGGTATATTCATATTATATTAAAATCCATCTTAGCAGCAGAATAAATTTTATATAAATTTAATATTACACAATTTGGCTGCCTTTAATTTACCATTTGAGCACTGCTGAAGTGAATTACTAGTACTTTAGACTAATCACACGTAAAAAAAAGTGCACAATTTTTTTTAGCATGTAAACATACATTTAAAAAAAACGTTTGTCAAATTAATACAAATGTATGTTGTATTTTTTCTCTTCTTAAGTTCATCATATTTCCTATTAAATAAAGCAGCAATATATACAATGCATTATTGCTAAATACAAATAAAACGTTAAAGTCATTCCCTGAGACACACAAAGTGCAAGTATAGTAAAAGGTTTTATTGCATGTTTGAGATACTGCAGTGCAAAAGTGTGTGGCTCAGTTAAGAAGATAATGGAACTCTAAGCGTTTCTTAACAAGATTAGTATGGGATGCTGGTTTTCTTGAAAATGGCTGTGTCAGTTGCAGGTGAGTTATATCTCATATCAGGTTACCTACAACACTTTTTGGTAGTAGCACTTATTTCTGTTAACCAATCTCCATAAATAGATAAGCATACTTCCATAATAATACATCTTTGTTAATGAAACTGCAATTGAGCATCATAGCAATATAATAATTAATTATTATCAATAATAAAAATTACACTTACTGCACATTTTGCTTCTTGTGATATAAGAGTGCTTTCACAGCAACAACAATTTCATGAGATATTTTAAAATACATTTTGTTAAAGAATTAAAATAGAAAAGAAGTTAGTTTCATCTTCTAGATAAGTTAATTAAAATCAACTAAAAGATGAAATAAACTTTTTTTCTATTTTAATTTTTTAGGAGAATTTTTTAAAATATCTGCTGAAGTAGATATCATACAGTGCTCATATAATACAAGAAACAAAAAGCAGTAAGTGTACCAGGTGTGTAAATATGAAACCGGAATTTGCCCATAGATGGCCCTAGCCGTCAATGTAATTACTGTCAAACCACATCATTTTCTTTCTTTGACAGCTGACAAAGATTTTCAATTCAGAACAATACAATTTTCAACAACAACATAGTTTTAATTAGCGTTAAACAAGTAGAGTTTTGTACCTACAAATTACGATTTGTGGACAGCATTGATTTTCTGTTATCATTTAAAGAAAACTGTTGCAGAATCACGATTGTTTGTTGAAGTTTATGGTGAGCATGCACTTGAATGCACAGAATGTGTTACAATTATTATATTTTATTCAAACATTTCATTATTATTAAGACATTTGAATTTACTATTTTTTTATCTAATAACATTAATGAAATTTTTATTAAACATTTTAGTAATTTTATATATTTTGAAGAGTTTGGTATTAATTTACAGAGAATTTTTTTTCAAATTTTCAGTAGTTTTTATACTAACTATATTGTAATTATTCACTTTGTAAATTTGCATAATTTTTTTTTAGTATGATGTAACTAATTTATATTAAAAAAAATATTTTAAGTGTTTTAAATAACAGATAGAAATGGCTAAGTATGCTTTCTGTCATACTTAATATTTGAATATATTAAAGATCCATTTGATGAAGTAATAAAAGACTGTGGAAAATGTATTAATACAATAAAAAAAAACGGGTGAAAAGACTAATAAAAAAAAACAGTATGTAAAAAACAACATGTAAACTTCTATTATAATAAATATTAAATTAAATATAATACATATAATTACATTATTAATATTATTATTATATAATAATATATTTAATTAGATATTAAAACAAATATTCAAAGTTTATTATCAATTTAACATAAAAATTCGATATTTGCAACTTTATGCAAGATAGAACAGATGAAAAATTTGTTCACTGATGAGCAATTAAAATATTGTAATGATTACCTGAGAAGCAGTAATTGAAAATAAAAATCAAGAACAGTCCTACAATTGTAAGACTTCTTACAGTGCAATAAAGTGTATTGTAAGAGTGTTAAGATAATGAAAGAAGTCAGGTCATTGACTCAGTCGCTATGATTAGTTACACTCTACTGTAGTATATGAACTCAAATTTTTATAAGTGTTGTTTGATCAAATGTCAATCACTTTTTTATATTAAGTAAACTTTAAAAAATATTAAATTTAATAACTAAGCAAACTGCAATTTAATTTAATTTTAAGCTGTATGCTTAATTTAATATTTCTTAGTTTCAATTAGATTTTGTAGGGAAAACATATACGAATAAAATCAGAACAATTAAGTAACAAATTACACAAAGATTTTTTTTTAAGCACTACACATCTGCTAATATATTTTGTAGTCTTAACATTTATGTTTGTATTCATATTAGTTATAGTAATTATAAAACAAATAATAAACAATCTAAATCTCAACAGGTAAAAAACCTTTTTAGATAATAGAGATTTTAGTAAAACTGACTAACTATCATTCGATTTAAAAAACTTTTATTGTCATCATGCTATATTTATGTTCTGAAAAGAAGAAAGTGCTACAGTATTACTTAATTTAATATTAATTCACAATAAGATTGTGTAATTACAGTCATTACCATTATTAGTAAATATAATAACAATGTTAAATTTACCTCTGGCAATTTGAGTACACCAATTCAATAACGGTTTTGAACCAATTTTATCCTTATTATTGCGAACATAATCAAGAAGGCATCCGAGCGGCATAAGTTGGGTTACAAGCATCATTTGTGATGTTAAACAAACTGCAAGTAACTGTAACAAATTAGGATGTTCAACTGTAGCCATAATATAAGCTTCTTCTAAAAATTCTTTACTTGTATTCGCACCAGTCCTTTCACGTAAAACTTTAATTGCAACAGGAATTTTAACGTTTTCACCTTCAGGTACCCAAACACCTTTATAAACAGTCCCAAAAGCACCATAACCTAAAATACCACCTTTTCTTAATTCTGCTTCCTTTACGATACGTAATTTAGCAAGATTCGGTTTAACATTTGTTGGACGTAATGGCTCATCAAGACCTTGCAATATTGCAGTCATTTTAACAGCATTTTCTTTTGCTTTTGCTCTTGTTCTCCACTGATAAAATACAACTAATAAAAACAATATAAGAAGCAGTGCACAAACAACAATAGCACCTAATACGGCCGGTCTTTGATCATCATTAACACGAAATGTTAGTCCAACCGGCTCAACTGAACAATATGGTTCACCGTTACCTTCTGGAAATACTTTATGTGGTATTTCAGGTGGACATGATGCAGTACAATTAAAAGAAGTTGTATTATCACCAGGATGGCCGTTAATAAAAATTTTATAATTCCGACAATTATGACAATGATTGTTATCAGGTCCATAACATCCTCTACATTCAAGAGCACATGGTTTACACTCCTGAGTCACCTGAAAACAGACATAAAAAAGATTAGTAAACATAAATTACAATACAAATTTTAATTTTAAAACTGGCAAAAAGATAATAATAGTAATAATAATAACAATAACATCAATCTATAAACATAACAGAATAATTGAACTAATAATCATAAACAAGTGTGTTTTTATAAATGTCAAAAAAATAATCTACAGTCACAGATGTTAAATACAAGGGTGAATCAAATATAAATGGTAGCTTTTTTTTTTAATTTATTGATTAACTATATACACAATTCATACCTTCATCGTTTTTCTATATAGTCCCCGCACGATTTACAAACTTTTGCCAGTGATTTGAAAGCTTGAATACTTCTTATTCATAAAATGTTTGAGGAGGAGTCATCAAACCAATTGTGCACATTGCTCCTCAACATCATTGTTTTGAAATCATTTCCCTCTAAGCAATTCTTTAAAGGGCGCAAAGAAAAAATTGTTATATAGGGACAAATCTGGACTGTAGGGAGGGTGGTGGAGGGTTTCCCAGTGCATTTCTTCCAATTTATACCTTGTCAAAATCACAGTGTGCAGCCTGGCGTTGTCATGGAGAAGGATAACATCTCTGATGGACATACCCTGTCTTTTGTTTCAGTAGCCAGCTTTTGTTGACTTAGCAGCTGGCAGTAGTAAGCCACATTCACCATTTGTTGACTGTAGAGGAAATCAATGAGTAAAACTCCCCTTGAGTTAAAAAAAAAAATCATTGCAAGAACATTTCCAGCTGACAGACAGATTTTGGCCTTCAATGGGCAGCTCTCATCCTTCCTTCAGTTTTGACTCCGGAGTGTAATGATGGACCTATATCTCAACACATGTAATGATGCCCCTCAAAAAATTGTTCCCTTCTTGCTGAAACTGATTCAAAAGTCTCTCACAGATCTTCAAACTGACCTGTTTTTGATGTTCAGTCAACAACCTTGGAATTCATTGAGCACTAATTTCTCTAAAGCCAAGATGATCATTGATAATAGATTGAGCACTCCCATAGCTGATACCCACTTCTGACATGATTTCTTCAACATTGTACCAGCGATCACCTTTGATAAGCTCTTGAATGGCACAGATGTTGTCAGCTGTGAGACTTGAACTTGGCATTGATCACGACTTTCATTTTCTATACTTTCTCACCTGCCCTTTAATTGTCTGGCCCACATATACACTCGCCTTTGGGACAGTGTAGACCTTATCAAACCTTATAAACTTTATGATTATACATTGTGCAACAAATGACTCATGACTGTACTGATGACAGAACAGAGTGGAGGAGCTAACCAAGCTGGTTCCCCCTCTGTAACACAGCGAACATTAACCCCCCACTCTGCTATCCAGCTCATAACTGCTTGCTGCATAGAATTGCAAAATTACCTTTTAAATTTGATTCACCCTTGTACATGTCATCTTAGCAACAAAAAACATGTAACAGAAAAAAAATGATTAGGGAAGGTCTTTGCCCAATAGTGGAACACTGATGGGTGATAATAATTAGTTTCTTTTTAAAACAGTTTCTTTGCTGCTAACAGAGAGTGAATCCCTCTCTAAATCTAGATATACTCCATATATTTATAATGAGATATCTCCATATTTTTTATTTCCATTTATTGGTTCCCCTTTATATCTTCAATATATAATTATTTATTACTCTTCAAAATAATTCATAATTCTAATAATAACATATAAAATATTCTCTAACACACCTGCATTACAATACTGAATGAACAACATTCATATCAAATCACGTGCGTCAGTGTAATGGCAATACTAACCTCTCTTGCTAGATCATTCAGATGTGCATAAAGACAAATACACTGAAATTGTTCAGATGATGAGGCAAAATACATTGTTACTTTTTACGACAATAAGACATCATACAAAGGTAGTTTAGTTTTTACTACAAAGTTTTAACAATTCTAAAATATGCTACAAAATAAGAAATTTAAATAAGAAAAGAACAGTAATTTATTTATTTAATTTAATATTTGACATTTATAATTTAAAAAAATGTTATTTTCTTTATATCTCAGAAATGGTTGGCAAGAGTTTGTTCAAGACTACACATTTACCAGTACAGTTACATTGCACTGATAAGTCGCTAATGATTTTAATTTTGATGCAGCTATAAAATAAAAACATACGTTTAACTATTGTAAAAAAATCTTTTCTTCTCTCTCACCTTTTCTCAGTATTCAGATTTTTTATTTTTATAATTTTTGCATAAATTTATTCAGAATAATGCACTTTATAATTATCAAAGCATTTATTACAGTACTCTCTTATTAATATTTTTAAAGATTTATTAAATCAGTAATCCTACTATTTTTTAGTAAATTTTTCTATTATTTTATAGTTCTGTATTTATTATATTTCTACTAGCTAATATTCATAGTTTTGATTAATGGATTAGTAATTAAATTTTGCAACAATTTCAAGTGAGTGAAAAAAAAATAATTCTACAAATGCAATAATATTAGTAAGAATATATAAAAAAAAATTTTATACTGTTTATTTGAAACAATTTTCAGATTATTCATACATTATTTCAAGCATTAATTAATACTGTTTAAAATAAAGAAACTATAAAATAGTTTCTTTATTTTATTTTGCTCTTCATCGAAAGTACATTAAGTTCAGTGACTAAAAGAAGTTCCATATGAATGAGCTCTATACAGCCTACATATGAGGTGTGTTAAAAATCTAACGAGAATTTTTGTTTTTTAGAAAGAATTTATTTATTCGTTTATATTAATGTTATCCCCCTTCAAAATAGTCCCCATTAGATATTATACACTTATGCCAATGCTTTTTCTAATCCCTGAAACACTTCTCGAACTCGATCTAAGGAATAGTGTTTAGCTCTTTCAGCTATTTACTTTTAATCTCATTTATGCTTGTAAAACAACGGCTCTTTAAGGTTCGTTTTATTTTTGGGAATAGAAAAAAGTCACACGGAACCATGTCTGATGAATATGCCAGCTGGAGTATTATTACAGTGTTGTTTTTGGCTAAAAATTGACAAACAAGCAATAAAGTGATTGTTTGGCCACAAATGCGGGTGGTTTTTCAGATTGCTTTGCACAAACGGCGTTGAACTTGTAGGTAGTACTCCTTATTGATCGTTTGACCTTATGGCAAGAACTCATGATGCACTATGCCATTAAAAACTAAGTACACGGTGAGCATAACCTTCACATTCGACCATACTTGTCAAGTTTTTTTAGGTCTTGGTGATCCAGAATGCCTCCACTGGGACGACTGTGCCTTAGTTTCGACATCATATCTGTAAACCCATCTTACATCATCTGTTATGACACATTTCAGTAGTTCTGCATCGTTGTTGACTTCATTTAGCAACTCCTGAGCAACATCCATTCGCCGCTGTTTTTGTTCAAAATTCAACAATTTTGGAACAAATTTTGCTGTCATACATTTCATACCCAAAACATCTGAAAAATTTCATGGCATGAGCCAATTGATATCCCAACATCATCAGTGACTTATCTGATTGTGATTCAGCGATTATTCATAATAATTTACTTCACTTTTTCCCCATTTTCATTAGTTATTGATGTGCTGGGATGTCCGGGGCACTTGTCATCTTCAACGTTTTAACGGCCTTCTTGGAAACGCTAACACCACTTGTAAATCCTTGGTTTACTCATAGCAGACACACCAAAAGCAATATTAACATTTTTAAAACACTGCTACACTTTATTTATTCCATTCATATAGCAAAATTTAATAAAAATTATTTGATCCATTATTTATACAAATAAAAATTCGTGGATCGTACCAAAACACGTGTTATCCTTCTGACAGCTGACAACAAACTAAACACGGGAAAAATGTACAGATACTTTTTCAGACATATTTACCAGTACAACAACGAAAAAATCTCAAAATCAGACTAATACAACCTGTGAAATTTCAAAATTCTATTACTTTTTGAACCTACTTCGTAAATTGTTACGAGGCACCTACTTGATTTTATTTTTCTGTGGTTACAATCAATATAAAATTAACATTTTTCTCGTTTATACAACTCATAAAATAAATTTTTATTTACTCATCAAATAGATTTAGTTTAATAGATAAAATAACTGGAACATAATCTACTTAATTAATTTGTTAAAGGGTGGAAATTAATATAAAACTGTATAACTATTAATTAGTATAAAACATTATAAAATGAAATAACATAAAGGTTTTGATAAACTTTCAAATACCTCATCAGCAAAGTGATCCATGGGGCATTCATCTTCACACTGTTCCCCACGTTTGTAATTCATACATTCTTGACAAACTTGTTCATGAAAACCATAATTAGTACATTTACGACAACGAGGATGACATTTTCGACAGATCGCTTTCCCAGCCAATGTTCTTAACGGACCTTGATCCTGAGGTCCAACCCATTCATAATATCCATCAGGGCATGATTCATTCTTCTGTAGGCAACGCTCCTGCAAAGAATAAGTCACAAATAAGCAAACTTAATTATATAAATATAGAATAAATCCGTTAGAAAAATGATAAAATAAAAACAAGCTAGAGTTTGTTTTATTACAGTTCATTCAGTTATCTTATTATATTCAACCAAAATAGTATTTTATTTTCAAACGTTAATGTACTCAATAATAATCTAAGCGGGTAATAAATATGAATATAAAATTATCCCCTTAACTAGAGAGAGTTCTATGTTTTGATGTTTCAGGGTGTAATTTATTGAAAAATAAAAGGATATGAAGGAAGTCCACTGACCAAATTGCATTTTATAAATTGGTTGCCAAAAATCATCTGAGTACAGCAATCATTTACCTTTCGAATGAAAATTGCAAGTTGTTGGATTTTAGCAACTAATGACTATACAGCAACTGAAAACTAAGTTCTTTCATTAATTTTTTTTTAATAAAGTTAATTGTCGACTATTAATTTCTAAAAAAAAATTTTTTAGTTTTAACCTTTAAACGTTTTTTCACTATTGCGTTTCACCAACATAGAGATATCATGTCTTAATGAAATTTTACAAAAATCTTAAATATTGTTGCCATAATTACGGGTTAATTCTTTCAAAGGGACTATCAGACTGTAGAAAACATAAAAAGTATAAGTATCTGCATTCAAAAGTATAACAATAAAAAAAAAATATTTGAAAATTTAAATAATATATACAGAAAATAATGATTCTTCACATTTTAAAAGCAATAGATAAAGAATCTGATTAAGAGGAGATGAAAGCGATATAACATCGAATAAAACGTTAACTTTTCACTCAATAATCACAAAAAAAAGGTTAAATCTAAACAATTCACAATACTTTTACATAAAAATTATAACATAATAAAATAAAATATAAATACTTACAACAGTTACATCGCCATTGATGATTGCTTTTTCGCAAGATTTACAACCGGTCTCTCCAATCGTATTTTCAGGACCAGTACAACCTTCAACACAATTAGGATGACATGGTCGACAGTCACCATCAGAGTTATATTTACTAACTGGACATGAATGAACACAAAATGGACCATCTCGAACATTTTTACAATGAGTACAATTACCAGGACCTGGACCAAAGCAAGTCGATTCACACTCCTCATGGCATGGCATACAAACTTTACCACCGGCTTTGTACATCCTAAAAACATAATAAAAATAAATAAATAGATTATCTTAGAATGCTTCTTAACTTTAAATAGATAAATTATATGACAGCATAATAACAAAAGTAGTAAGATCCAACCTCTAAAGAAAGCATTTCAATTTCTTAAACCCATTAATATTTATAAACTAGTATAAGCAGTAATTATAAGTATTTTTTTGTAAAATATTACAAAGTAATATTACATAATCAAATTTAATAACATTAAATATAATACAGTACAATCCTGATGATCCAGGATGATAATTAAGATACATTCTGTATCTTAATTATACAAATTTCTGGATGGTCTGAGTGAATTGATTGGTTTTATATTAATTAGAAATTTTTTTAAAAGCAATTCTTTTAATAACAATACTCCTCTGTAGCAATACAAATTAATTTATATTTAATACATCAACTCTAAGTACAGAATAATTGAAATAGGATGACACTTTATTTCATTATACAAACAGAAGCTCTTTCGTGAACTTCATTCGCATCATCAGCTGCATGCATTGATATATATATATTACAAAAACATCATAAACTTGCAATCCATGATAGCATACCATTTCTTCACTTATAATGTTATGCTAAAAATATTTTTAAACAAATTAAATTTTATTAAAAATCTTTAAATTAGATTTAACTTATCATACTTTAAAATCTAATATAAAAAATTATTTTAATTACACCGATAAACATAATTTTTGTATCCTAACATGGTGATACATGATTTTAATCTGTTTTTTAATACTGAAAATTAATATGAACTCAGAATCATTCTATAACCTACCATTTTTGAAAAATTGTTTAATTTTAATTAAAGGATATTTTTTCATTTTTCAACGTATAGTTAGAATTTTAAGCTCCTACATTGTATTTTCTTAGCTCAGTTTTTACTGTTTAACTTTGTTACATAATTTGTAAACTATAAATAAACAATACTAGACAAATAATTAAATCACATATTATGACATCATATCTAATACTGAAGAGTAGCCTTCATTGACAGGATTAATCATGTCTGTACAGGTCAAAACATGTAGCTGAAAACACAGCTGTGTTGTTTGTATTAAGCACTGGATTTGGGAATCAATTAGTTTTGTTCAGTCTTATTGCCGTCTTAAGTTTGTTAACAGTGCAGTGTCATAATGCCTCAAAATTGTATAAATGATGTGGATGCCTTTTGTTATATATGTGGTGAGTTTACCATAAAATCAAATACAAAAAACATTACACCTTTAATTAAAAAAGCATATCATTTGTACTTTCAATGTAAATTTGGTGATCAGGATAAAACATGGGCTCCTCCTATGGTATGCACTAACTGTTCTGTATATTTAAGAGGATGATTGAAAGGTACACGGAAGGCTTTGCCATTTGGTGTTCCTATGGTTTCATGTGAACCAAAGAATCATGTAACCGACTGTTACTTTTGTTTAACAAGTGTGTCTGGAACTTCTAAAAATTCTAAACATACTGTAAAATATCCTTCATTGCAATCTGGAATCAGGCCTGTACCTCACAGTGAAATTAATCCAGTTCTTGAGCCATCTGTGAATGTATGTTTCGAAAGCAGCGATGAAGAATCAGGCAGTACTGAAGAAGACAACAATGATTTTGGTTTTGAATTATCTTCTAATAAGCCACATCTTATATCACAAGGTGAATTAAATGACTCGGTTAGGGATTTAAATTTATCAAAAAACCAAGCTGAACTGTTAGGATCAAGACTGCAAGGTTGGTATTTACTTCAAAAAAATACAAAAGTTTTAGTCTTTCGAAGCCAACTAAAAACACTTTCTCAGTACTTTATTGATAAAAATAATTTGGTTTATTGCACAAATACTGATGAGCTTGTTACTAAACAAGTTCATAAACCTGAAGATTGGCACTTTTTCATAGATTCATCCAAGTATAGTTTAAAAGTGGTTCTACTACACAACGGTAACAAATAACCTTCGATACCAATCGCTTATAGTATTAATTTGAAAGAGACATATAATATGATGAAGGACACTGTTGAAAAAATAAATTATAAAAAACATAGCTGGAACTTATGTGGAGATTTGAAAGTTATAGCTAATTTGTTAGGCATGCAATTAAGAACACCAAGTACATGTGTGTTCTTTGTCAATGAGACAGCTGAACTAGGGATAATACTATGTTACCAAAGGGTGGAAGAAACAAGATAACTTAACTCCACATGGGAAAATATTATTCATGAGCTATTAGTTGAGCCCAAAAATATATTTTTATTCCCTCTCCAAATCAAGCTAGGACTAATGAAAAATTTTGTAAAAGCGATGAAGAAGGATAGTCCCGGATTTTTGTACATCCGGCAGAAATTTCTAAATGTAAGCGAAGGAAAAATTAAAGAAGGAATATTTGTTGATCCTCAAATAAGAGAGTTGGTTAAAAATGATGTATTTAACTCAATGTTAAATAATGCAGAAAGTGCAGCTTGGGCTTCATTTAAAGTCGGTTCAAAAATTTTTTCGGTAAACAAAAATCCGATAATTACCACAATTTTGTTAATCAACTTCTTACTTCATACAGAGCTATGGGATGTAATATGTCTTTGAAAATACACTTCCTCCACTCAAATCTGGATTTTTTCCCAGATAACCTTGGAGACATAAGTAATGAACACAGTGAACGTTTCCACCAAGAGATTTCAGTGATGGAATGCCGCTATAAAGGGAAATAGAATACTAACATGCTAGCCGATTACTGTACGACATTAATTTGGGATGTGCCTGAGGCTATTTATAAAAGAAAAGCACCAGCGAAAGCATTCTAACACAGCTATGGCCATGCAAAATTATAAATTTTACAGATTTTAATTATATATTCCTTTAATTGTTTTTGAAGTGTAATTTATTTAAAACTGAGGGTGATAGAAAAATTGTATTTACAGATCTGTTATGTACGCAAAAAATCAATTCAAGAAATGGTATCACACTTTGAAAAACATTAAAAAATGTTTTTTTCTATCAGTACTATTTTTACATTTTAATTTTAACTTAATTGATTAATCTTTATAATTTTAAACAATTTTTTTATATTTTGTGTTTTTATCTCTTGTTTTGACTATAATTTAAAAAATGTTTAATTTAAATAAAAGTTTTTAACAGTTTTTATGTAACATTTTAAAGTATGTTAAGTTCATCCCCCACAGCAAAAAAGTTCAAAACTCAGGTCTCTGCAGGAAAGGTGAAGACGATATTCTGGGATATGGAAGGTTCAGTTTTGGTTTACTTCACACATAAAGGTCAATCAATAAATAGTGACAACTACTGTGAACTACTGCGTTTACTGAAGCAAAAAATCAAATCCAAAAGATGTGGTAAACTTTCTAAAGGTGTGATTTTGCTTCAGGGATAACACCCCACCTCATATGGCCAAAAACACAATCCTTTGTCTTCAAGCTTATAGTTTTGAGCTTCTGGACCACCCTCAATACAGTTCAGACCTGACTCAAAGTGATTTTCATCCTTTTGGCCTATTAAAAGAAGAGTTCCAATGAAGGAATCATTATCGATCTCATGAAGAAGCCATAGAAGCTGTGAAAAATTTTCTGCACACCAGAACAAAACTTTATTCTAGAAAGGAATTCAAAAGCTCGTTAAAAGTAGGTCTAACTGCATAGAAGTAGGAGAGGATTATGTTGAAAAATAATGCATAGATCATTTATGGAAGTATAAATAAATTTATTGATTTTTGAATTTCACTTTACTTTTTGACTTGCCCTTGTATTAATGAATCTATAAGTAATATTAAAAAAATCATACAGTACAACATCGGTTTTATTTTTAATAACTACACTTTATTCATTGATTTCTTTGCCTTTTTATATTTTTATTATAAATAATGAACAATAATTACTTCCTGTGGAACTAAAAATCTTAAATTATATTACTTTCCTTGTATCAGTTTTTTTTTACCTTTTATAGGGAACAATTCATTTGTAATTAACAAATTGAGGATTATTATTGGAATTGAGGAATATTAAATAAATTGTGGATTGTTTATTCTAGCTAAAAATGTAATACTGTATTTTTAAACATTTGTGTTTTCAAATATATTGTATTCCAGTGTTTGATTTTAAAACTATAACATAACTGTAGTTTCTTAGAGAAAAAAGTTTAATTATAAAGATTAGTTTTGAAAGTGAAAAAATACATGGATTCATCTTAAATCACATATTGGCAAATAGGTCCAATATAATAATTAAATTACTTCATATGTATGAATATTTTATTTATTATATGCTATATTTCATGTATTTATTTTGTCCAGATTACCTTCAATTCTATATGACCCAGACAAACTAGGTTTTACTATATATTTATAAATAATAATAGTAGTTTGATCTATGTAAATAATACGTTCGCTGCAGAATTATTTTAATTGCATTCCATTTAGCATAAGAGTATAAAATGGTACCACATGGTCGCATTTGAATTAATTTTTGAAGTTGCAGTTGTTTTAGAGTTGCCTGGATAATTTATAAAATGATACCAGATAACCACAAAAAAATAACAATAACAGAATTTAGAAGGGTGTTAGCAAATAGTTTGGTAAGTAAACCAAACACAATTGATATGGAAAAAGGAATAGGCAAGAGACTTCATCACATGTTTGCAAAACCCGAATGTCCAGAGCGAAAAAAAAGAAAAACATGCTGCAGTTGCTACCAGAATCAGCAGGAAAAAATAAGTAGCAAAGAAGTAGACAAAAAAGTGCGTTAAGGTGACATCTTTCTGCCAAGAGTACGATGGCAATTGTGTTTTAATTCGTACCATACTTCTATTTAAACTGAAAAAATTTTAAAAAGCTAAGTTTTATTAGAATATTATTAGAATGTTAGTGAATTTTACTGTCTAACGTTAATTCTTATATTATTTTATTTTTTAATGACCTTTTTTGTTTTTTAATTCTTGAATTATTAATATAAATTTTTTTAGAATGTAATTAATAAATCACTGAAAGAATATGGGAACAAAATTAAATTACCAACAAACAATAGTATTATTTATTATAAACTAAATGTGCTAGAAATATTTTACTTTTATTATCTTATTTATTTATTTTGAACTGTTATATATTTTGCATTTAAACTATTTTAATTAAACTATTTGCCAGCCTCCGTGGCATGAGTGGTAGCATCTCCGCCTTTCATCCGGAGATCCCGGGTTTAAATCCTGGCCAGGCAGGCATGACGCTACAAATCATTCATCTCATCCTCTGAAGCAATACATAACGTGGTCCCAGGGGTTAAATAAAAAAAACAAAAAGTTAAAATATTAAAAGGTAAAGAGTGAACTTATTTACAAATAAATTCTGATTACGTCCATAATTATTAGTGCAGTTCTAGACTCTGGTGTAAATTAAATTCATTGGCTGTGCTACTCCAGATGCTGGTGACACAAACTACATGAAAATATGCCAAAACTCAGATTTTGTAAACTATACTCATTTGATAAATTATTTGTCAACTAAATTCAGCAGAAAAGTACAACTTGATTCAACAGATAGCGTTATAAGTATCAACTGTGTTCCTGTACCTGGCAACCAGAGCCGCACTATTGGTAAGATATGTTCCACACCCTGGGGATGGGAAACGCATTACCATCAAGGCAGGCAATTGTAACATTGCACTTGATTGAATAACCCTTCCTAGCACCAGGGACTGGAACAGCAGCGAACGTGTTACTATCATTCAATTTTTACTAATGTATATTTTCCATGAGCACATCACCTGTACAAAAACTGGCTGATTTATTATTATCTTTGCAATTATTTTTATATTAATAAATGTAGTAAAACAAAGATAAGATGGGTTAAATTAAGAAAAGGGAGACACAAATTATTCTGCATGCATGAGTGATCTTTCAAAGAAATTATTCAAATTACATCCTAATTAGGAAAAAAGGCTATCTATATTAATACGTACCCAGACACGACATCACAGTCTTGTAAACAAGTACTACCAAGCTGATAATTAGCACAAGATAAACACTGATCTGGTCCAGGTCCCCAACAGCCTTCAGTTGAACACTGAGGGTCACATACTAAGCCTTCCTTTACTGTAAGTAAAATAATACCAAATAAAATATTAGAAAAGTTAAATATCTTAAGATCTTCTTTTTTTTAAAGTTAATTAATGGTATCATTTAAAGGTATTCAGATCACTTTATGTTACTGTTACAAAACTTTTTGTGCTTGTAACCAGTCTTAGTGGCTAAGTTATATGCAAAAAGTGCCATGGATAAGCCAAATATTTTTTTCACAATATTTTCTTTGAAATCAAATTTTGATATTTACTTGGTTATGTAAAGTATTTTTTTCATATATCATAACAATAAATAATATAACTTCTTAGCACAACTAAAAATTAATATGCTGTCGATTTCATGAGCATTTACGAAGCACAGACTAAGTTTGATTCCTGTTTACACTTAGCATTTTTTCATTAGATTACAAAATGCATTTCTTATTACCATCATAAAAAAAAATCACCTAATCAGTTATTAAGAAATAAATAAACAATGTTAAGACCATACACTTGTAAATCTAACAGCATTAAGCAATACTGTTACTATGTAATTAATGTCATGTATAATTCTACTTGTTTCTCAGGTACTTGTTATTTTGTAATATTAATAATGTAACTTATAAAATACAAATTGAAAAATATTGCTATTTAGGTGGTAAAATTACAAATAAAATATTAAAATCGTTAAGGAAAATTAAAGCAATAAAAGTACAGATTTTAGAATTAAACATTTTTTTAATATTTCTATGTACTGTAACAATTTACTAAGAAAACATAGAAAATCAAAACAGCAAAGAAAAGGGGCTTTTGAAAACCGATGATGTAATGTTATTTACTTCAGTCAACAAGTCTAAAAGGAAGAAACTTTAAGACGAATTAGAAAATAAAGAAATCTGTGGCAAATTCTAACCAGAAGAAATAGGTTAATAGGTTATAGGCACTTATGGTTAGCTTAATTTAGTAACAGAAGAAAGTAGAGGGTACAACAGTTGGGACATACAAAGGTTTGAATACATAAAGCAAATAACTAAGGATATGCAAAATACAATTTTTTTGTTTACAAGATAAGTAGAAAAAATAAATTTAACAAACCACCCAATTAACTAATGATAATAAAATATGTAAATCATTAATAACTGAAATATAATCTTAATTAATTTAAGATACCTTTAAACGTAACCTAATATTTTAACCTTAGTAACTTTTTAATAATTATTATTAGTGATACTTGCCAGACATAAATATTATAAATAAAATATTAATTTTACAGTACAGGATATTTGTAAATTTTTTCTTGATAGTTTCAAAAAAGGAAAATATGTATATCACAATCAATATTAGTAAAATATGGAAGTAATAATAAAATATAATAAATAAAATAATAAAATATAAATGTAGCAGCAAATGGATTTTTAATTATGAAGTCTAGAATAAATAAAAAATTCTCCTCCCACTTTTCAAGTTATTAACTTCACTCCTGGCAATAAAATAACTATATATTGATGTCATTAATGACATCAGAAAGAAATGAATTAATGAATGCAGAAAGAAGTAGAATAAATTTCTATACTCCGATTCAACTGTTAAAAATTATTATGCAATATGAAAACTTAAGTTATGGATAGATATAAAAAGGATAATATAAATATAAGATTTCCAACAATAGTCTTTTGAAATAAAAGTAAACAATCTTGTTTCAAAATTTATTTAAAAAATTTTATAAAATCAGAAATAATTCGGAAAGTCCAAATACCTGATTTTCATTCCAAGCAAAAGCCTAACATATTTCTACAATTATTGCAAACTGTTTAAATCATTAAAATAAACATCAACAAGTAATAATTAAAAAAAAAAGTACTTACTACAGTCCTCTTCTAATTTATTATTTTGCAGTAATGTTCCATGTTCAACTGATTTTTTAATTTTTTTCCAATCAACACCCTGGGCAAAACATAAATTCTTATTTTCTAATATGGCAATGCTACCTGAATGAATTTTTTTAAGTGAACGTAAACCTAAAGATTTTAAAGATGTTTTCACTATATATAATGATGCAAAATATTCAGTCAGGGTACGTCCTCCAATTACTTCCAAATTTCTGAAATAAAAAAAATAAAAAATAAAAAAAAATGTTAAATTTGAATTTTATTAAACTTTATAAATTAAATCTAAAAAAAAATTATGATATAAAATTGTTAAAAAACATATTAGTTTACAAGAGATTATACTAGTTTTATTAAAAAAGGAATAAATAAAACAGAAATAAATTCAATTGGTAAAATCGAATTTAACAATAAAACCTTACAAAGTAATAAATGCAATGTTACATCATGGATCTTCGATTCATAAAGGTCATTTTAGTTTTATTAAAAAAGAAAAAATATGGTACGAGGTGAATGATGTGATTATCAACAAAAAAAAACTGGCCGTGAAATTCAATTTGTTTATTCTAGAAAGGCAATAAATTTTAATAATAAATCCATAAGATAACAATCAGTAATTCATAAAAAAAATAAAAGAATAATCTAACAAAATGCAGTGATATCCAAAAAAAATTACAATGAAATTGTAAACCATATGGTAAGAGTCTCGCAAATATCATTTCTTCTGCTTAAAAAAAAAAATTATGTAATATAAATAAAACTATTTTTAACAAAATGATACAGATATCAAAAAAAGGTAAGATACTACATTTCTATTATCAAAATCTGTTATTAATTTAGAATTTTCTTTAAAAAAAAAATACATATTAAATATATGTAATAAACGATGTGCTTAAGTGTTCCATATAATAAGCAAAAAATAATAATAAAAATTTTTTACAAAACTCTTACTGGCCTGATTTCATTTATTAAACAACGAATATATAATATAAATCATATTTACAAAAGAATACAATTCTTATGATTATTCGTTGTTTAATAAATGAAATCGGACCGCTAACAGTTTTGTAACAATTTTTTTTTCCTTATTATATACGTTTAAACATTGTTTATTATCTATTATTGTATATCAATTTTCTACTTATATATGTGTAACATGTATTTTTTTTTTAAAGAAAATTCTAAATTAATAACAGATTTTGATAATAGAAATTTAGTGTCTTTTTTGATATCAGTATCGTTTTATAAATTATATAACAGAAATTTTTGTTTTTTTGAGCGGAAGAATTGATATCTCTGAGACTCTTACCATCCAGTTTACAATTTCATTGTAATTTTTTTGGATATAAAATACACACACCACACACAAAAATAAGTTTTTGCAAATTGTTAAAATACATTTTTTCATATCTGTGCATTATATACAAAAGTAAAACAGAACAAATAACCTCAATTTGTTCCAATTATTATGTTCAACTATTTAATTAAGTTAAACATAGTTGAACATATTTCACTAAGTTGAACTATTTCTAAGTTTATTTTATTCAGTTAATTGTTGTGTCCAACTATTTTTCTGATTTGCCTGTAGAATCAGTTAATTATCTGGAAATCAAATATGACTTTTTAACTTAGTGATTAAAACAAATTTAATTAATTAAAATTAAAAGATTAAAAAACTTCATGGAATGTATCAACACTGAATGAGAAATTACATCATCTAAAATTGAAATACGCAGCAAGAAGCTCACACCTCAAGATAAAAACAGTTTTTCAGCATTTACGCTCAGTTTGCAACTCCTCACTAATTCCCCCAAAAATAAAATGAACAACATTTTAAAACATAAAATGAAAAATAAATGATTTGTAATAAAAAGGCAACTTCACAATAAAAGACAATGTAAACAATTGTGTTTACATTGTAAACATATTGTTTGGTTATTAACTTCATTCCAAATAGACATCAAAAGACAATTGATGTTAATTATAATCAACTACATTCTGACTCCATTCTGAACAAAATGACACCATGGATACTGCAATGGCAGTAATGATATTACCAAGATGATCTCTTTTATTTATAAAACTAAGGAGATACATAAAAAAAGTCCAATGTTGTTAATGTGAGTTAAAAGATAAAATTATACTTTTAAACTTAAAGTAATAACTAGAACAAAGAATTAATAAAGTTTAATAATTAAACGTAGAAGAAATAAGGTAGATGGATCGCTAAATATAAAAATAGGAAGCGAAAAGATAATGGAGGTAGAAGAATTCTGTTATTTATGAAGTAGAATTACTAAAGATGGAAGAAGCAGGAGCGATACAAAATGCCAAATAGCACAGGTGAAATGAGCTTTCAGTCAGAAATATAATTTGCTTTTATCGAAAATTAATTTGAATGTCAGGGAAACATTTTTAGAAGTGTTTGTTTGGAGCGTAGCTTTATATGGAAGTGAAACTTGGATGATTGGAGTATCTGAGAAGAAAATATTAGAAGCTTTTGAAATGAGGTGCTATAGGAGAATGTTAAAAACCAGATGGGTGGATAAAGTGACAAATGAAGAGGTGTTGGGGCAAATCGATGAAGAAAGAAGCGTTTGGAAATATAAAACTAAAAGAAGAGACAGAATTACAGGCCACATCTTAAGGCATCCTAGAATAATTGCTTTGATATTGAAGGGACAGGTAAATGGGAAAAATTGTGCAGGCAGGCAACATTTGGAATATGTAAAACAAACAGTAGGATTTAGGGGTAATACCGAAATGAAATGACTAGTGCTAGATAGGGAATCTTGGAGAGCTGCATCAAATCAGTCAAATAACTGAAAACAAAAAAAGAACAATTAAAATTAATTACTTACCTAAAATAAGATAAATTTGCAAATTCGTCATGGTATCCTTGAATATTAACGTATCCAGTAACTTCTTTTAATGTACTAAAAATTTCTAAACGATCTGGATGCATTTTCTGGTATCTTTCACCGAAACTAAAATTATGAAAAACTTGTTGAAATCCTTTAAATGATTGATCTAATATCGATAGGGAACCTTCAATTATTGTACATTCTTTAAACTGATCAATATTACCAGAATGTACAATAGCAACTCCTTCACAGGTTTTAGGGCAGGGTCCATCACAAGGTACACATTCTCCATTTACTGCCTGTAAAAATTAAAACATTCCATAAGTAATAATGTAACAAGTAAAAAAACAAAATATACTTAAAGTTAAAATAAAATTGTTACACATTTTTATAGTAAAACAGATGACAGAATCAGAAATGAAGAATAAATTAAAGAAATATGCAATTTAAAAAATTAATTGCTATTGTTAACATCAAACGACTCAAATATATATATATAACAGATAACTCCATCGTTGTTAGCAAAGAACATTTAAAAAAATCTTATCTAGAGATTACTGTTTTAAACTCAACAGTTAAAAAATACATCTGAGGCAATAAAGACTAAATTTTCTGAATTTATATGGTCACTCAAGATTTTAGCATCCTCAAGTAAAGTTCATATTTAGTTCTGCTAATCAATAAGTAAAATGCGTAACAAAAATGTACTAATTTTCCAATTATTTTGAATTTATGTATATTGGTTTATTACATCTACATAAATAAAAGCAAATCCATCCTCACTGACCAACTGACTTTTGGATTGACTCTTTAAAAACACTTGTAATGTTTACATGAAATACATTTAAATATGCATAAAAAAATACTTGTAACTTTAACTGCATGTTTGTATTGTATGATTTGTCTTACGAAGGAATGTTACAAAATTTCTTCCACAACAAGAAGAAATAAAGCGTAATGAAAAAAGTGACAAAAATTAAAATATTAAATACATTTACATATATTCACATGAGGAAGTGTGCATGCACAGATAAATAAATTACCTTTTTCTTTGGTGGACAAATACGAACGCAAGCTCCATTATCTTTTAATAAATGTTCTGGACAATTTTTTACACAAGTTGCACCATAAGCATATTTTCCATAAGGATTTGTTTCCCATGAATAAGTAATTGGATTGTAACGCTGCATTGCTGGACATTCTTGAGTACATACTCCATCATCATAAAAGTTACGACAAGCCTGTAAAAATTACAACATACAATTTCAGTACTAACAATTATCATTATAAATAAATAAAAAATAAAAATTTTAATCACATCTGATAAAATATTTAAAAAAATGAAGAACTAAGTTTATCATAGAAAAAAAAACAAAATGTATAAAATTCTATAAAGAGTAACAAATATCTTCACAGATTTAAATTATGAACTCTGGTTTAAAAAATAAATAAATATATATATATAAAATACAAAAAACACAGTGGATAGGACCAGACATTTTATAAACACCAATAGATAAACAATGAGGTGCAAGTATTATCTGATGTTAGATGCCTTCAGTAAGAATTAAGAAGTTACTAAAAATACTATGTATTTAGGCTTGTTTTTTTTCAATTCACTTAAAAAAAGAAAACCTGAGATGAACCAAAATTTGTGAATTACAATATGAATGGTGATACAATATTTATCATAAAAAAAACGTTATCCCTTAAGACATATAATCTTTTAGTACGTGCATATTATCTTCCATTTTGTGTTCACATTTTCTTGCAATATGCACAAAATTTAAGATTTTTTAAAATATTGGATTATTCCACTTCAACAATTCTTTATTATTTGTAATTCAAATAATATCTAAAGATAATAATTTATATTTATCACAAACATAAGTTAAAAAATAAAATAAAAATGTCTAATAAACATTTAAAAAATTGTTATTTAACAATTAGTAGAGGTAGTTCTTATTTCATACACTTCATTATTTATAGATTACTGTACGTTAAGATAAATTTTTATTTACTTCATTAAGGTAAATTTTCATTCACTTCATTAAGATAAATTTTATCATTTTTACTGAGGTAGACTAATGATTATAATTTTTGGTATTGATGAATCGTTAAAAGTAATACACAAGAAATAAAATCTCAGAATAAATACTCTGAAAAAAATTTTAAAAGATACAACAGCTACAAAGAAATAAAAAAATTAGAATTTGAGAAACAACACAAAGGAGGTGGTTATAAATGAACAAAAACTGAAAAAAGACTTTTATTTTGAAATGTGAAGAATTAAAAAAATTACTACCCATATTCCAACAACAATGCAACTACACAGATTAAGTGACACAAATGTTTAATTGAAAAAAAAATAAAAAACAACTGTAAACATTAATATAAATGAACATGCACAAAAACAAGAGATAACAACCAAAACACAGAATGTAAGAAAAACCAAATACTACGGGGTTGTAAATGGATCTTAAGAAAGAGAATGTATGTAAAACAATCAGATCACTCAAACATATAAGTAATAAAAATCCGGTTTTTCATCTAAAAAGGATATTCACCTGCAACAAATCATCAAAAGATTTTAAAGCATAATATGATTACTCCGATCGAAAGGAATAAATATATTTAAGAGAAGATATTTAAAATGAAAGTAAACCGGTAACGTTCACTCATTATAATGTTGTATAATTATTTATTATAAATATTCAACCGACACAAAATTAAGAAAAAAATTTACCAAACAGTCGCTTTGCTTCGGTCCGGTACAACCACCGGCACAAAATAAATGGCAGCATTCACGTGGCTTTGGTCCAAAACAACGACCTTGATAACACTGAGGGCTGCAGTTTATTTTGCTGAACCTCTGACAGTTCTCTGGACCTTCGCCCCAACAACCATGCGTACAACTCTTGTCGCAAGATGGGCATTCGCGTTCTGGTAATTTGAAATCGTAAACGTAAACATATTCTGCACCTTGACCGGTAATTATTTCTTCCCAATTTATTGTTTTCATATGGCATAAGTTGTAATTGTTGAACATACCCACGCTTCCTGCCAAGATATCTGGAAAAAATAAATTAACAAAATTTTTATTATGCATACAATAGCGTTTAAAGATAATCATTTATCGTAATAATATTCGACATTAATGTAACATTATTATGTTATTGAAAGATGCTTAGTCAAGAATGTAATTCTCATTACAATATGGCTATTTTACCTATTCAAATTGCTATTAAATTTGTTCCTTTCTTTGTATCCGTATGCCAGAAAAAGCAGAACCATACTGAACAGGTTTTAATGAAATATTAGCATATTAGACAGATCAAAAGTTTAATGAATCCTCACTCGCTATATAGAAGACTAAAAACAACAAAGAATGCACGGTTATATTGTTTTATTTACTTATTTGATTAGAATCAGTTATTTATTTTTTACTTCAAGATTATGCTGCTGTGCAACAATGTACAAGCCTGATTACGGTCTTGAGCAAGACAGTAGACTCCTGTGGCTAGATTATCCTTTTGTAATCCTAGATCCTTTCTTATCAATTATTTGTTTTTTTCTATGTACACTTAATCCAACTAGATCCTCCATGTTGAAGAGGATGTTGAGATCTGGATGACCAAACCACTGTATTCATTGTACAGGGAAGAAATCTTCCAATGGACAGACTTCAGTTCTCAATTTTCAGTACTGCGGCTATATAAATACGTCAAAAGAGTGAAGTGAATACAGATAATACCAACATCCTAATTCTTCAAAATAAAGACCCATTACTGTTCAGCAATAACATCATTATGCTTGTTAATAACATTATTAATGTTATAGTTAACATTATAGTTATGTGGAATAACATAACTATAAACTAAAACAGTAATATATACAAAAATATAATTTTCCAAAATGATCTACTACAGACACCAAAACTATTAATTCAATGAAATATGAACGTATGAAAAATACACCAAATGATTTTTCTTATATGATATTAATCAAAGAAAATTATAATGAATTATTATTACTTTCATGATATATCAATTAGAATTTTATTATACAATTTTTAATATCAGATAATTTTTTTTTGCGAATATCTTAACTAAAATGAAAACTTCAATCGGTAACTTATTCACCCCGTTATTACTGCACTGTGATTCTAGTTGTTTTATCACTGATGATTTTTTTCCTGAGGACACAATGCAATAATAATAGCACTAAAATGTTCTTATGGAATTATAAAATTTCTACTATAACAATATTTTATAATCGTTTTAATTTGTCATAAAAAGTCAGTTTTTATAAAACTCCATATACTTAACCGATAAAAATAAAAGAGAACTAATAAAAAATATAAATATATTTGTAACTATTCGCAGGGTAAAAAGTAGTAGGTATTACAAAGTAGCATAGCTGTCACAGATAACATGGTAACAATACACAGCACCAACATAATCTCACTTGAATTCTAAATGCAGTCTGTATAATAATGCATTTAAACTTCAATTACATTAAAAAGCTGACAATAGAATATTGTAGTTATTATTGTCACCGGTATATTTTCAGAATTTACAAATATAAAACAATATATATGTGTATTTATAAATAAGAATAAATGATTTTCAAGAGATAATTATTACAGTCTAGATTGTTATCCTTACAATTAGAGAAAACAATAAAAGTGACAATAATTTTAATTACCGTTACTAAAATTACATATTATATAATCAACACTAGTATAAATACTAAAAGTAAAAACGGAATAAACATTTACCTAGCGACACTAATTATCCAGGTAAGTAAAATTCATGAAATTCTTTAGCCAGAATAGAATTAATACATTACAATAATTAATGGGGAAATTCTTATAAAAAAAAAAAATAAGACCTAACACGTTTAGGATTTAAATCGGTTTGAAATCATAAGTTCAGTTTTAACCACGATGGATGTGGAAACTAATATTTATTATAAATCTGATAAGCAATGAAAAAGGAGCAATATTAGTTTTTAGTACAAATAATAGCATGAAATAAGGGTAAAATTCGTAAAATTAATTTTAAAGAATACTTTATTTACGTCGAGACAAAAAAACAAAAGGAAGTTTTTGAAAATGTAATTTTGAAATAAAAATATTAAAAAAAAATTCAATTATTTAACTCTTGAAAAGCTAATGTACAAGCTTATATTTTGCCGGAGGTTAACAGTAATAAAAATGCAGCATTTCACTGTATCTAATGAAACAGAAAGTCGACAAAAAAATTTCTTATAAGTAACTTTTAAGAGTAAATCGGCGGAAAAATTTTGAATTCAATATTAGTACTAGTAACTAAAGCAGTAGCAGGATGTATATAGAACATTTACTGTTATTGTAATGGATTACTTTACCGATTAATTCATTATCTAATTTAAGAACAAAATAAATTTACCTCTCAGAGCAGGCATCTCTAGATTGTGCATTTTCGATAGCGTTACAAGAAGCGCAAATTCGTTCTTGTGTATGCTTAATTTGAAAAGAGTTCGTCCACGAATGATCTGTAATCGCGGTAAAACTATTCGTCTGACATCTACATGAGATATTAGAACATAACCGGTCACTTCCCGAATGTACTGAAGAAAACTCAGATCCATATGTTCGTCCTGAAGCCATGTCAACTCCAAATTTCCGTCCACATATGTGCAATTCGTGTATCTGTTTTGTAAATTTCGATAATGATGTTCTCGATTCGAAGGTACTGACATCCGACCGTTTGTCCCGATGCAAACTGAAACAAAAAACAATTACATCGAATAAATAACAAGAGAATGGTTTATATTATCTATTTTTGGGCATCGACCGGCTCGGATGCAACCAGAACTATTTTTAATAATAAATAACCGTGTACTATACTAATTAAAAAAACACGGTATCATTTGCTTCTAATCTTTTCACTTAAATTTGTTTTTGTCAGCGATTAAATTTCTTTATCAATTTATTATACAAATAAGAACCGCGCCCATCTTCATTCACCTAAGATGATGTTTGTAGCTTATAAAAATCCCAAGTTTGACCAGGATTCAAATCCCTAACCTTCTGGATAAAAGACACAGAAGCTACCACTTGATTATTATATTATGAACACATTTAGGTCTGGATTTGTACCGATGAAATTACATAGGTGATGGTGTATTAAAACTCGTAAAATCATTTTATTTAAAATATTAGTTTTCCACAGTAAAGATGGATATTTCTTTCCTATCTTTCTAAGTAAAAGCTTATAATAAGTATGAAAAAAATTTATTTGAGGCAAGTACTTATCTTTCACTAACCGATACGTAGTTACTTCAAAAAATATTTTACTTAGTAGCAACAAGCTAAAACCCGATTAAAATTACTTTTCTTTTTTAGTTACGGATGAGAAATGATTTTCTAAGCGTATGAAAAATACAAGTATGACTGTAATTTTAACCCAGAACCTTCTGTATGAAAAGCATAGATGCTACCCCTCTGCCACATTATTTGGCAAATATGCTTCCTGATTCATGATGTAAAGACATAGATATATTATATACGCGTTAATATTTGTATTTGTTTTATTAGCAACAGAATATTAGCCATGTAATTCACAAAATTTGGTCAGATTTCTTGTAGAATATTTAATTAAATTTTATTCACACCGGTTTTACGCTACCATTTTAAACATAACAAATACATTGTTCAGGAAATTAACAGAATACACAAAAAAAGATTTCAAGGTCATCATAATACTTTTTTTGCGATATTGATGCGATAAAAAAAAATTGGAAAAAACTTCTTCTTTGTTAAATATATATAATCTTATATTTTTTTCCATCATCCCTTCTAAATTTGCAAACTCTTTTTATTGTAATACATATCTAAAATCTTAATTTAGAGTTGTAGAAATGAACTATGTTTTATAAATGATTACAAAATGAATGTAAAATGGAAAATGTATTCTCACAAAAATTTGATGATAAAATATTAAGATACATTCTTACAACAATGAAGCGTTTATTATTATTATTATTTTTTTTTTTTACTGAAATCTTCTATTATCTAAAAATCATTTTTTATTTTAAAATACTTTTAAAATGTTCCGCAAAGAAGCATTTGATTTGTCTATACTAATGCATTCTTTAACTTCTTAAAATTTTGAAATGCCAGTTCCCGTTTTTTTTTTCATATAAAATATTTTGAACATATTTATCTATAAAACGTAATTAAACAACCTATGAAATCACACACTCCGTCTTCTAATCAGCATTTTTATAAACTACATAAAAAAACATGAAAAGTACTTAGAATGGATGTGACCATTATGTTTATATATTTTCTTTCACTCTTTCCCTTCGTTCTTAACTTATTTTCTTTATCGTTATCTTTTAAATGAATTCTTGAAGTTAAATTTCAAATAGAGTTCCATAAAATAACAAAAGAACGAGGTAATTTAAATAATTAACTAACGTACCCCAAAATGCAGTATATTCATATTTTTGTATTACTATCAGGGGAAAAGAAACATAAATAAAAAATACTTCTGTAAAATACGCTGCAGTCCGCAATAAAAACTTTGTCAATTATAATTAATTATTGTTAAACAAGTTAATCCATCCTATACAAGCCTATAATAATTTATATAATTTTAGTAAAAAGGTTCCAAACACTGTGCCTCTGTTAACGCTTCATAAATTTACATTTTAAATAGTGTCTTAATTTATTTATATTATACTAATACAGCGACATTAATATAAATAACTAATTTTCTATCGACTATATTAGCTAACTGACAACGCGAATGACACTAATTTTGTAATAATTCGAAGAAAAAAGGATAACATGAACATCAACTCACAAAGCCTGTCTTTTGTATTGTAATAAAAATTTAAATCTTCGTTAACGTGAACTAGTAATAAAGATAACATTCACCAAACAATCAAGGTTATAAAAACCCATTAATTAAGGTGTAAAACTAATATCTATTTTTCTAGTAAGGTTTCTTTGTAATAAAGAAAAAAACAAATAAAAACCGGGAAAAGGTCGTTAATTATTTTTAGCGTTATTAAAGCGAGAAACGATCGCATTTAATGGATATATTACTAACGCCAACGTAGCAACCAGCAAGAGGGCAATCGTCACCTCAAGTGAAACTCATTATATTAAATATTGTGAAAATTTATAGCAGATAAAACCAGTTGCGGACTAGAGGCGGCTTGGGCCGAGAGCCGAAACGCTGTTGAATCGCAGTCGCCGTACAAAAAAATAATTATTTTTTTTTAAGCGGTGTACATCTTCATCCGACTACCCGGGGCCTCTGGTAACATATTTTATTATCTGATGTATCCCGACTCATTTCATTAGTGTACTAAACCTTCAGATGCCGCCTAAAAACCCGCAGAATTAAACAAATAGTTAAATATAAAGAAGATTAATAACGCAACATAAATGACTGCGACTTTAATCCGAATGGAAAATACATCTCGGTCGATTTATATATTAACTGTGCTAGTTAAAAATGTGCTGTAAAAAATGTTTACCGTTTGCTCTTACGTGCTGTAAGAGCAAACGGTAAACATTTTTTACAGTATCCGATAACACAGTTTCAAAGAATTATTACAACCGGATGGTTTATTATCGCGTGTAAGATATAGCCATTAAAATTGTCGCGCTACAGAACTAAGTAATTTTTACGTAGTTTCCAGAAAAAATGTAAAGGATTATTAAAATAAATTGATTTACATACAATACATTTTTAATAGTTTAAAAATAAGCACATAAGCTACCAACAGCCGTTTCCAAAGCTTTCAGCTATAAATCAAGAGACTATTTCCCAATTATCTATGACAAACTACGTAGAGTATGCCAGAATGTAAATAATTACATAGTTAATAATTTTTTTTTTTAATTTCTTCATGTCATCATCTTACACAGTTTGTTAAAAATATAACAATAAAAACTTTAAAAAAAAGTAATCGGTTTTAATAAATATTATTAAAATGTATAAATACTTTTAATCTTCGTAAAAAAAGTCCTATGTCGTTGTTGTTCGTTTATGAAACAAGATGCATTTGCCTTTTGCAAAGGCAAAAAATTATAAATTATTAATTTTAAAATTTTAATTTTTTACTTTCTCGGTCGTATAAATTATACTGAGTAATTATACAGTACGGTAACCGGGTCAAATTTTTTACGTCGAGGTATTTGCAAATCTCGTGGCCCTTTAAAAGAAAAAAAAGAAAAGATTTTAGCATCGAAAAATACCGTAATACAGGCATATATACGAATGTATGTATGCCTGTATATTGTCTTGTTTTATACTTGATATCTACGGATCGGATTAAATTTGGCACGAAGATTTCTGTACACGGTATTCATGCCATTTATTTTTGGTCAACGAGGAAGAGAGGTTTGTTTTATTTTTATAGTTTCTGAACTCAGAATAACATTCTTATACTAATAAAATGATTTCATTAAATCACTGCGTCACTTCGATTATGTATTTGGAAAATTTCATTCCGAAATGGGAAATAAAAACCCCATTTTTAATTTTTGTTTTCTTATTTGGTCAGTTATCGTTTTTATAAAACTTTGTACGATGACTTCTGAATATTAGTCATTCATGCCATTTAATTTGGGTTATTATCGGTAAGAGGTAGGGACATACGGTCACTATGGGTTACGTAACTCAGAATGTTACTTAGAGTAGAAATTTTTTTTTAATATAATTCATTACCTTAAGAGGCTTATGTACTTTCATAGTAAAGCGAAAACAACAGATCGCATTTTAATTCTCTCAATATTTGTAAAAAATATAAACAACACTAATATTTATACTGATGTACGTAATGCCTGGTTTAATTCCTTTTTTTCCTGTTTAGCATCTGGGAATCACCGTCAGGCATTACTTCAGACGATGAATGAGGATGATAGGTACAAGTGTAAATGAAGTGTAGTCTTATACAGTCTCAGGTCACCGTTTCTGAGATGTGTGGTTAATTGAAACCCAATCACCAAAGAACACCGCTATCCACGATCTAGTATTCAAATTCGTATAAAAGTCCTTACTAGATTTGAACGCTGGAACTCTCGACTTCCAAATCGGCTAATTTGCAAAGACGCGTTCACCACTAGACCGATCCGGTGGGTTTGCTCAGTAGTAACCTGCCGAGGACGAAGCTGTCGGTAGCTAGAGTTGCGTAACTCTTTGCCAGAATTTTTTTAAACATATGATTTAAATAAATTTTATCGCCTAATCTAAATGTATAAAACACAACTATCCTACAATTATTCATCCAAAATCTTTAATAACTACCGACAGGAAATCGATAATGAAGACTTTAAAAACCTAGATAAAATTAAGCGTATTATATTTTTACCTGAACCGATCGAAACTTGAATAAATAAATTAAAACGGTTAAGAATCCAACGTTTTATAACTACATGTGTACCTAATTAAACTAAATACCTTCCCAAAAGATTGAATTTCACGAATCGACGAATTAAATTTAGGAATAACAGCATCAAAAAGCCTTCTCGGTTCATTCAAATGATTTTATTCTTATAGTCCTTGCAAAACGGTTATAATGAAATTTAAGAAAATAATATAGATGACAGAAGTACATGTAGTACGTGTTAGAAGAAAGCGTAGAGAATTAAGGATGCTTCCTTCTTCGGAGAAGAAGAGATTGATTGCGGCCAATTTACAACAGTCGATGAATACTTGGCAAGAACGGTGGGATGCGGGAGAGAAAGGTCGGTGGACTTACCGTCTGATCGGGAATGTGAGGAGTCGGTGCAGTAGGACTCACGGATCGATTGATTGTAGTCTTACGCAATTCCTTGCCGGGCATGGTGGTTACAGATCGTATCTGTTTAGGTTCGCTATTGACCATTTAGACCGCTGTCCGGCCTGCGATGTGGAGGAAACTCCGTACCGTGTCATTTTCTGTTGTACGAGGTTCCAAGATGCACGAAGGTGCATGCTGGATGCCCTGGGTCGGGTGGACGTGTTCAGACCTCAGGAGTTTCAGCAGATAATGCTTCAGGGTGTGAAGCGGCGACTACTATTGCAAATTATAATAGAAAAGTTTTAGAAGAACTCAGTAAAACAGAAAAAAGTCGTAGGAGATGGCGAACATTGGGCGCGGCCTGCAAGGGAATGAGGTGTCGGAGGATGCCGGGTTGGACAGGTCTGTGACTGAGTGCCTTGGGGGCCCCCTCGAACATGAGGGGGGTCGCTTTGGAGCGGTGAGGCCGTGGACACTCCGCTTCCGGTATCTGAGGGCGTTGCTCGCGTTTTTAATGATAATGGCTGACGGTCCCGTGAGCATGTGATAAGCATGCTCACGGGTAGTTGTGTGTGTGTGTGTGTGTGTGTGTGTGTGTGTTTTGTGTACTCTGGGTGAGATTGTGGAAATTTAATTAACTGTTGCGTGTGCTTTGGTGGATAAGTTACGTCTTGTGGCCGTGTCTTCATGACTGTTGTGCGCATGTCTTGTGTTGGCTTGATCGTATGAATGTATAAATGCGTGAGGTACGGATTAGTATCTGTTAGGCGTTCTCTTTTTCTGAATGTTTTTTTTCTCTTTAGGTATTCTTGTAGCGGTTTGGTATGGATGATGTTTGCTATTAATGTGTGTGTGGGCGCTTACCCTCCTCCTGAAGTAATGCTTTATTAGCGGTTTCCCAGGAGGTGGGGTCGCCAGGGGTAGAGGTTAAGTCGGTAGTGCGCAGGAATAGATACGCATTTTCTGTAACAGCTTGCGGAACCTGTTAGCGAGTCCGACACTGCTTCGGAGCACATAAATGGGATTCCTCCACCTCAAAAAAAGAAAAAAGGTAGTACATGTCAATCGCTTAACTAAATAAATCAATGTATAAATCCGTAAGACCGATATAAAAAAGGACATGTAGACCAAAAGTCAAACAGAAGAGCCAGAGAACTTATTTACGACTCATTTAATATACTAACTTTCTGTAACAATTTTAGAGTTCCATTACCTTTTACATTATTGAATTCGTAGTTACATAAATAAATCCGTAAATAGACCGATATTAATTAATTTTTATGAATAAATATACTAGTTTAGTATCCGATGAAAGCTAAGCTAACCGAATACATTTCAGTTATGTTTCAGATGTTGAAAATTAGACGGATTCTATAAAAATCAAAATTCTTTCGTCAAATAGAAGTCTTTAACTAAATATTTAGCAAGAGAAGACGTACGTTATTTGCTTACATATTACGACATCAAGTCTTTAACCGGGCCTGGTGGATTCTACTATGGGGGTTTGAAACGGACGCAAAGTGAGATCCGACCGGCGGGCCGAGACGTGGAGGCCCGTTAGAGTAAAAGACACTCCCCTGGGCTGTGTAATACTTAACTGTCTTAATTTAATAAGGAAAAAATTGTGTAGGCAGGCCACGTTTGGAATATGTAAAACAAATTGTTAGGGATGTAGGATGTAGAGGGTATACTGAAATGAAACGACTAGCACTAGATAGGGAATCTTGGAGAGCTGCATCAAACCAGTCAAATGACTGAAGACAAAAAAAAAGTACAGAAAATAAAAACCGTAGAGGAAGACAAGATTGGATCGTATTTATTTTAGTTTACTGGAATATATGAAAATCATCCACAATTGAAGCGAAAGTATACATTAAATAAAAACTGAAAATAATAATGAAATTTGATACATTATGGTATTACAAATCGATTCTATGAAAATTTATAAGTGTATTAATCTATAAAAATTCAAAAGAATACAATGATTCTTCCTTCATCTGAATTTAATTTAAATTTACCCACTTCTGCATCAGTGGCAACAATGATTTTCATTGTTATGAAGTAATACTAAAACTTTTAATAATTAATCACCTTAAATCTTGACAGATAAAAAACTATTAGAGCTTTAATATTTTTATAAATTCTGTTTCGTATAAATAACCTTTTAACTACTAAAATGAGATACAAAAAATTCTCAATCTGCGTTCATGTCACTTCATATCACTGGAAATCATCACAATATTTTAAAATCACAATTAAATAAAATACAGTGGCCAGAATTCTCTTTATATATATAAGTAATACGCACACCCTCACAGACACGTGTTAAACCCATATAGCGGGCGGCGTATTGCTGTACACATAGGTTGACGGCTGCTTACCGCGCTATTAACTATCCTGAAAATATCTTATGCTAACTGCATACTACGTAAGTATACGGAGCTATACGAGATGTTTTCGTAAAGGAATGAAATCTAACTGTTCCACCCGTCCTATCAATCTATCTGTTTCGCACGCAATGTGCACAGCTATACGCTGGCTGCTATAAAAGTTTAAATAATACGGATTTCATTTCAATGAAACAAGTTTAAGTCCGGCTAACTACTGAATTTTAAAACTAAGAGATCCCCTTTTTAATAATAAATATTTTTTTAATATTTTCCTTAAGAACCTTTTAAATACGCCAAATTTAAATTTTCTACATATAAAACTATAATATACTAGTTTTCATATTTCTATTTAAAAAAAATATATATATAGAAATATAGAAAACATATCTAGTCATCATCAGCTGTTCTACTTTACAACAGGTTCAGCCATGGCTGCAGCAATCTCCAAGTCTCTCGATCTTCAGCTCCTTTCTTCATTACACTGTAGCCTTTCCTGCCTGATCGTTATCTACCATTTAGTTTCTTCTTCTTCACAATTCCATCTACATTATTCCTCAGCGGACAATCTTTTCTAAAAATACGTCCGGTTCAATTGTGTTTTCTGTACTTTATTTTCCTTTGTCCTTTAACACTTCTTGATTTGATATTGTATCTTCCCACTTCAAATATTTTATTCGTCTCCATAACCGCAATTAAAACGTTTCCAACCTTTTCGCTTCCTCTAAGCGTCCCTGTTTCTACTCCATACATAGCGATAATTCATATGTAACATTTAATTAGTCTTACTCAAGCGGTCCGCACATGAGTTCCTTCTTTTTAAAGCTTTCCTTGGCAGTAGCTATTCGAGATTTTACATGCGATACAATAAAAGGTTTTCTATTATAATGCCTCCAAGGTATTTGAATTTATTATCTACTTGTTCTATCTTATCCCCATCCACCCTGATTGAAGTTTTTGTGCCTTTTCCTCCTATTACCGTGAATTTCGTTTTCTTTTCATTCATCTTTATCCTGCATCTATCTTCAATCATCTCCGTTACTTTTTTCTTCCTTCAGCTAGCAGCATCATGTCATCCGCAAATCTTGTATATTTCACTCTTCTTCTTCCATCTAAAAATTCATTAATTATTTCTTCCAAATTATAATAATATCCCTTAATTAGTCTCCTCCCTCTCCGATCTAGTCCGTGTTTTTTTAGTACGATCGTAAATTTATCCCATCTCACTCCGTAAAATTCCTTTTTAAGTCTATGAAAATAGTAAACAGCTTTTTGTTTTTCTCTATGTATTTCACTCCTATAACTCTTAATAATCCTATCGCATCCCTTGTTCCAACTCCTCTTCGGAACCAATCTTCACTAGGTATCTTTAATCGTCTTCTCTTGATCGCCCTTAGTAAAGTATTTGCTGTATGCGATATCTTTTTCTGTTTAGCCTCCGGAACCACCGTAAGGTATTACTTCAGAGGATGATTAATGTAAATAAAGTGTAGTCTTGCACAGTCTCAGGTCGACCGTTCCTGAGATGTGTGGTTAATTGAAACCCGACCGGCAAAAAATACCGGTATCCACGATCTAGTATTCGAATCCGTTGCACGTGATATCAGACTCGATGTCTTACGATCTTCACTTTTTTCTTGTATTTTTATTTTTTTGTATAGCTACTTTTTTTGTATCACTACTGTTTTTGAAAAGTCTCTTGGCCCTTCTAATTTCAAGAAAATATTTTTGTAAAGTATCTAAGGCTTTCCAATTTATTACTTACAGTTTTTATTCCTCGGCCGTACATTATTAAAAAGTTAAATGTTTCCCCAGTATTTACGGGATACATATAAACAGGAAATATGTAATTCTTTTGTCAAATTTCATCCTATTCAGAATTATATAAAGAGAAATCCTGAAATAATTTATCATAGAATTTCATAGTTAGAATCTGAGCCAAATTTCTAGTTTCGATTCTTCATGTTAAACATATATATATGTCGGAGAATAAAGTACAGTGGAGTATCTTCCGACAAAACGATGAGAATATTCTTTAGAATATCTGTATTTTTAGTAGTTTTAAGAAATGTACTATTACTTGTAATATTTTGTAAAATAAGGTTTAAATTGTTTTATTGCGGTAGGCTTAGGCCTAGGTAGGCACATGGTTGTCAACGTAGTCGGGATCCCAGGACGATAGGGGTATCATAAAATTAATAAGGAAAAGGAAATATGCAGTAGGTATATTATTTGAGAATATTGAGAAAAGGCAGTCTTGCTTTGGAACCCAGATCGAACAGACGTCCTGGTGATCGCGAATTCGTTATTTCCCTGAGCCTCGGTCTATCGCAAGTTGTTTTAATATTATTTGAATTCTAAATTAAATTAATCTTATATTATAATTCGTGTACTACTGAGTTATTGATGAGTGATGGTTATCATTTGTAATTATTTCATTGTACGAGTTATCTACTCATTTTTATTAATTGAACTTTACTATAATCTTATATATTCTCCACTTGTAATAATAAAAATGAGTGAAGCACAAAACGTTGAATCCCTGACAAATCTCCTCGCCTCTCCGACATATATATGTATGAAAGAAAAAAGTCGTACATATAACAAAATCAGGAAGAGAAAAACTGGGAAATCAAAAGGGGGCCCACAAACCATAAGAATTAATCTGACCCAAAAGCTAAACAGAAAGTAATAATTAAATCAGTGAGTTTTACTATGGGCTTATGATTTCAACGGAACCTTTCTTCAGGTTCTAGTAACAACATAAAGTTCAAGGTAACTTCCTAATAACGCATTAAGATGACGTTTGTCTTTAAGAAAAAATATCGGATCGTTGTAAAATCCCACAAGATCAGGTAAACTAAACCCTAATTTAAAATTGTTTACTGCTAAATAAATACTGTATCTTTATTAATCTGGATAAAAAAGATAAATCTTCGTAATATTTTACGTATCGTTTTTATTTTAAATAAGCCTCAACTGTAAACAAGAGCCGGAGATGTGCGAAAGACAACTTTGCTTGTCTACGACTAAGGGATTAATTTATTTATCGTTGTTACCAACATCGCTATATTTATTTACATACAAAATGCCCCTATCAACAGAGCTTATTTAAATATTATCTAGTAATTTTTCTAAAGTACTAAAATAAATCCACCGACATAAACAGATTTTAATTAACTGCCGACGATTTAATCGCCGATTTAGCGATACAAATAATTTAGGTATATCGTTTCTGATCTAACATCGAAGAATACGTAGATATAGATTTTTTTAATATAATGTAGTACGTATACCACCTTTAATCTTTAGTCGTAATAATAAAAATAAATTTATTTTGATTTTTTTTTAGAAAACAGGTGTTATTCGTTTTCCAACTTCTTTATTGAAGTACGCTATAACAATAGTTGCAGCATAAGTGCTCTAAAGGCGATAAATATTTATCGCCTATAATGTGAGGTTATATTTTATTACTTTCATTTTGTTATTTATTTATTTTCATTACTATTATAAAGACTGATCTTTACAGTTATACCAACACCAGACACTAAGAACTAAAACACATAGTACAATAATTTTATTTGATAAAATTAAAAATTCATTAGCTTTCTTTAGTACCTGTCTCTTGAGGACACAAGTAATTAAAAAATAGCTTTAAAAACAATTGTGTGTTTTGATCCAAGATTATATAATTACTTTTTCGATATTACTTAGAGCATGTCGTTTTTGTACATTCTTTAACTTTAGTACCGTCTTATAAATTTGGATGGACCATCCCTACCTCAATATATCCGAAATTCAAGCTTATTTCACGAATAAGCTTGCAGAATTGTTATTGCCATTGGAGGCCTAGCGTCCGTGGAATATTATAGCCATTTCCGGACATAACACTGTACGACCGGGATGTTCTGGCTACAACCCGTTTCATTCAGGAATAAATTATATTTCAATTTTTCCATTTCGTTTTTTACGCACTTAATTTTAACTCTGCAATCTTAGTAATTTTTATTGACATTATTGCAGCAACTACAAAAAGTTTTGGAAAATTTTCTTTAGTAGGCTAAATAACGAGGATATATTAAACAAAAGTCTTTTTACAAACAGTTTTATTATTACCCTCACTCGATTCTTGATCGGGTACGATTTACGTTTCTGAGTGTAGTGGTAAAAGGGATCCCAAAACAAAATTATTACGTAATACAAATCTATAGTAAGCATAAATATAAAAATACGCTAACGTAACAAAATTAATTATACAGTTTTCAAAAAGAATAAATAAATAAATGTAAATAGCCAAAAAAAAAACCAAATAATAGATTATCAAAATTTTAATAAATATAAAATTATTTCGGAAGAACGTAAAGAGTAAATGCATTCAAGAACTCGTATCTGTTATTCATAATAATTGCAGCTTTAAAACTCGAGAATAGACTTATTACGATGCGGTTTACAAAGCTAAATATTATTGTTATTCTTGGACTCTTCAAATAGATTCCCTCTAATATTAATGCTTTATATTTTTGTCGATGAATATGAAATTTAATAAATTAATTCATTATAAAGATAAAAAATGAAGAGTGCTCTTATTTTATTCAATAATTACTTTTTTTCTTAACCTATGCAATATCTTTCTTAAAAAAAAAAAAACAACTAAGAAAAATTCCTTTTTGTTAACTATTTTTTAACGTAACCCGTCTTTACATCCATGTGAAACGTGCAAGAAAATATGCCCTATTAATTAATGAAGCATGTTTTTTGCCCTATTTTAAATTTATTTTTGTTATTTGGTAGTCACCAAATAAAAATCATTTATTATTATATACTCCTGTTCAATACGAATATTTCTGAGACAGAAGTTTCCGAAATTTTGGATATTTTTCAAATATATAGTTACTTCAGTAAGGAATGGTTATTTTTATATAAAAAAATCCGGGTATGCTTGTTTTGTAAAGTAAAACGATTTACAATAATGAAAAAAAATTATAACGTCATGGATGAAATGACAATCGAGAATAAAAATGTGATTAAATATCTCGCACCAATTACGGAAATAAACAGTAACTAAAATAAGAAAATTGTCATCTGGCGTTTCAAATTAACGAGCAGAAGTTTACAGTAGTAGTTAAAGCCTAGTGTATGATGTTGAATCATGGTTTTTTTTACATTTTACTCCAAGAATTAATGTAGCAATTATATGATTTTTTTAAAAATCTATATACATACACACACACACACACACACATACATATATATATGAGGTCTGTAAATAAAGTAATGAGACTAGTTTTTTTTGGCAGCCAAAGTGACAACACTGTAAAGTTACTAGTGAACATATGGTTTATATTAACAGCTCATTTATATTAGATATCAATATTTTTAGTCTATTGTTGCCTCAGGAGACGTAAACAAATGTTTCGTGAAACATTTGTTCACGTCTCACGTGAACATTTGTTCACGTGAACGTCACGTGAACATTTGTTCACGTCTTCAGGAGGTGAACTATGTTCACCTCCTGAACGTGTAGGAGGTGAACTATCACCTCCTACGACGGATTTCTGGGAATGACATTCCCAGAAAGGATCACGGCCCAAGTTTTCGCCGAATACTGTCTTCTATTAGTTCGTGGTAACTCACATGGCAGCTAGAAGATCGAGTACAGGCGGCTTTGTCATCCGCAGAGGGCTGGATGGACGTGCAAAATTTAAAGATTTCTGTGTCCAAGACGAATTGTACGGTTCTCAAGGGTGCAGACAAATTATCGTATAGTCGTAACCCCCATATTAAGTATAAAGGCTGTATAATCAGCCGAGTGAGGGTTCATAAGTACTTAGGTGTTTTGTTTGATGAGATATTGCTGTTTAGCAAACACATTAGGCAAGTAGCGACGAACGCCGTCTCTGTGGTGCACAAGCTTAGGAGGATTGCTCGGAAAGATTACGGGCTGTCGGGCCGTCATTTCTACATGGTGTACCGAGGTATCTTCGAAGGTATGACTCTTATGCTACGTCCGTTTGGGCGCATAGGTTGGAAAGAAATCGAGCATTTATTCAAAATTTAAGGAGTGCCCAGAGCAGAACCTTAATCGTATGCACTTGTGTGTTTAAAAAACCTCCTACGAAGCTACCACCGTATTGGGATAGGCAGTCCCAATCGATTTAGTGGTGAAAGTTCGGACGGCCAATTGCTCTCCAACCATGCGAATTTGAACCAATATTTGTTTCGGTTCCACCTGGCAGCTGATGAGCTGTGCGTCTGCGGGGATATCCAGTTGAACGAACACATCATGTTCGACTGCCCAGCTCTTGGGGGGGCAGAACTCAGGCCACCCTGGAACTTAGAGGTCGAGGGGAAAATTGGCCACTCATAAGCGCCGAGTATAGGACCGTGTAGGAGTTCCTTGATGCCGTTGCTTTGTTCAACCGGCATCAGTAGTTTAAGGGATATAAGACTCCTACCGCTAGCCGTAGGAAGCTACCCTCGAGAAATGGCTGGCCATCGGTCAAACATAGCTCCAAGCGCTATAATATGGTGGACAGGTACTTGCTGGCACTCAGAGACCTAGGCGTGGTAGCAAATTGCTGTCCTTGACAGAATAAATTTATTTATGATAGGTCATATATTTTAGTATGTAGACGGGGTGATAAAAGGGGCAGATAAATGTGAAGAATACAGAACAATTAGTTTAACTAGTCATGCATCAAAAATCTTAACTAGAATTCTATACAGAAGAATTGAGAGGAGAGTGGAGGAAGTGTTAGGAGAAGACCAATTTGGTTTCAGGAAAAGTATAGGTACAAGGGAAGCAATTTTAGGCCTCAGATTAATAGTAGAAGGAAGATTAAAGAAAAACAAACCAACATACTTGGCGTTTATAGACCTAGAAAAGGCATTCGATAACGTAGACTGGAATAAAATGTTCAGCATTTTAAAAAAATTAGGGTTCAAATACAGAGATAGAAGAACAATTGCTAACATGTACAGGAACCAAACAGCAACAGTAGCAATCGAAGAACATAAGAAAGAAACCATAATAAGAAAGGGAGTCCGACAAGGATGTTCTCTATCTCCGTTACTTTTTAATCTTTACATGCAACTAGCAGTTAATGATGTTAAAGAACAATTTAGATTCGGAGTAACAGTACAAGGTGAAAAGATAAAGATGCTACGATTTGCTGATGATATAGTAATTCTAGCCGAGAATAAAAAGGACTTAGAAGAAACAATGAACGGCATAGATGAAGTCCTACGCAAGAACTATCGCGTGAAAATAAACAAGAACAAAACAAAAGTAATGAAATGTAGTAGAAATAACAAAGATGGACCGCTGAATGTGAAAATAGGAGGAGAAAAGATTATGGAGGTAGAAGAATTTTGTTATTTGGGAAGTAGAATTACTAAAGATGGACGAAGCAGGAGCGATATAAAATGCCGCATAGCACAAGCTAAACGAGCCTTCAGTAAAAATATAAGTTGTTTACATCAAAAATTAATTTAATTGTCAGGAAAAGATTTTTGAAAGTGTATGTTTGGAGTGTCGCTTTATATGGAAGTGAAACTTGGACAATCGGAGTATCTGAGAAGAAAAGGTTAGAAGCTTTTGAAATGTGGTGCTATAGGAGAATGTTAAAAATCAGATGGGTGGATAAAGTGACAAATGAGGAGGTATTGCGGCAAATAGGTGAAGAAAGAAGCATTTGGAAAAATATAGTTAAAAGAAGAGACAGACTTATAGGCCACATACTAAGGCATCCTGGAATAGTCGTTTTAATTTTGGAAGGACAGGTAGAAGGGAAAAATTGTGTAGGCAGGCCACGTTTGGAATATGTAAAACAAATTGTTAGGGATGTAGGATGTAGAGGGTATACTGAAATGAAACGACTAGCACTAGATAGGGAATCGAGCGTTGATTATGAATCGCTCACAACATGCTGTTTTATATATATATACTAGGAGACCCGTCGCGGCTTCGCCCGCGCTATATGATTACTTGCGTATCCCGTCACGGTGAGGGATGTTTAGCCGTCAGTGCTCGCTTCACTCACCACCCTTCCCATCTAGCAAGGGGGCTCTGTACCCCGGACCCCCCCCCGCCTTCATTAAACTCAAGCTTGTGAAAATAATAATAAATAAAAATTAAAGCCTATTCAATTTATAAAAACGATTAGTATATTGTAATTTGTTCACGGCAACAATTTGGTCAGTATAGTCCTTAACTTTGAATAATCTAAGAATGTGGGTTTCAAACGGTCTGCTCCCACCTTAAAAATATTTGTTATAACTGTTTACCTGTAGAAGTACGGCTACAAATGTATTCTGCCCGCTTCTTATCGCTACCCGACAAACACCGCTAGGAAGTTACCTACTTTCTTTTCTCATTTTTTCTTAATTACTTTTATTTTATGTGTTTTTAATTCGTAACCGGAGGCAGATGCAGCCAGTCGCGTCGTACATGTAGTAAAATTGGCTGTATTGGTTGAGCCGCCACGCTGTGAATCGTCGCATCCCTTAAAAAATCGAAATTCGAAAAAACGCCCGAAAATTGTTTTTAGTTATTTATCTGAAGAATATTTGCAAGCCCCAATCTAGTAGTAAATGGGGAAAATCTGCAAGCATTGTTCAATTTTTTTACTTTCTTCATCCCTTTCAAGGTTGAATTTCGAAAATCTAGAAATCGGTTTTGAAATATTTAAATGAAATTACACGCGCCAGAAATCAAGTCGATATGTTAATTTTTTACCGATAAATTAAAAAAAAAGTAGTAATTTTCATTGTTACTCCATTTTAACCCTTTAAATTCGGAATTTCAAAAAAATCTTTCTTAGTGTGCACTTACACTGTAAGAAGAACATGTTTTCAAATGTTCATCCATTTATCTCCAATAGGTTTTACTGGGCGTTAATCACTCAACGCCCAAAAATTTACTACTGACCGTCAGCCAATTGAATAAAACAAATTCAACTAAGTTACTTAAACGAATTTTTTCTATTCAACTTATTATAAAACGAACAAATTTCTTAACTTTTAAAAATAATTATTCCTGGCAAATAATAAACTTATTACTTAGAGAATAGACAATAATTGGAAAACCATTGATCGTAAAACACCCAAACTTAATATTAAGATCACCGTAGTTGTATAAAAATTTTCCAGACGTTAGCTTTTTCTCCGATTCGTCTGAAAATCTCACTACTACGAATTTTGTCAAACCGATTAAAAAGTATACTGTAAAAACTAATTTATTTCCAGTTACTAAATTTCCATCAGAAGATTACGCTCTGATTATCCCGCGGAAACTATTGCTGTTCCCCAAAATTGAATAACTCGCGATACTTTTCACGATTAGGCATAAAACCTCGGATGTTTTTTCTTTCATTAAATTATACTAATAATCAGACAAAACTGGGACAAACAGGCTGAAAATATATAATTTGCGTGTATTTTTTTATAATTAATTATTATATTAATAGAAACGCCGATTAAACGTTTATTTTATAAGTAAATCGTAAGTCGTTTAAAAGTAGGCTTATACTTTAATTAAAATACAACGTTATTACAACGTTACTTTTCCCGTAATAATTTAAAAAATGAATAATAATTTTATTTTCGATAAAAATAAAAAATACGCTGATTTAATCTCTAAGAGATAAATCCAGATATTCCATCGATTGAATGTAACGTTATAAAAAATTTAAAAAAACATAGCGAAGATTGTGATAATATTATTGACGGCAGGCAAGCAGGGCGCAGGAGGTATTTGTACTTATATACATGAAGCTATGTATCTGTTATGTCCTTGGAAAGGTCGAAGGACAGGTATATATAATACTAAATAATATAGCATCATCGTTGTAGCGCTAAGCTAAGCTAGCTTATATACCTGTTGTCCTATGGAATTCCTGCACACTATAATAACTTTTATTATTGTTATTTATAATAGTTATTACGAGGAGGCAACGCATTAACACTAAAAGCTGCCGATTGTGCGCGCCAATGCGCGTGCGTTAAAAACGTAAGGTGAGTTCAGTCCCATGACCTCTTCTCTTTTCTCTTATGCCTCTCTGAATCCACACTCTTCTTTAAGACTAGTGACGAGAGATCGCGCAAAGAGCTCGTTCCATCTCTCTCATCCGACCCACGGACTCGTGATGGCAGCTCGTGAGACTACTTCTCCCTCTTAACCGCCCCGCACTCTAAACCGACAAAACTCTTAAAAACATTTCTTCATCTTCCAGAAAACCACTCGTTCTTTTAAAGCCGGATAAAAATGACACCGAAAATATTATTTCTGTCCGAACAGGACTCCAACAACGACTTAAGAATTTCTGTGGTACTCTTTAAGGATAGCTGTTCACTGATAAACTGGTTTAGCTGCAACACAGACACACACACACACACACACACACATACACAGACACATCTTAGAATAAATAAATGTATTTTTATCTTTTTTACCGCATTATAAATACTTTTTTTACATATATATTTTTTCTTTAACCAAAATATTGAACCTGCTTATATAATGTTGCAGGTATTTTTTTTCATATTAATTAATTTTTTAAAGATGACATCTATAAATATTTTAATGTAAAGAAAAAAAAAATTAAAACAAAATTTCAAACATTAACTGTTCTAAAGAAAAAATAAAAAATAAACGTATATGTGAAAGAACATGTTAATCACGACCGCTTGTATAATCTGACGGTCTGCTTAAAGCGACAATCTTTTTGATTCTGGCCAAAAATATGGGGAATTCCACGACTATCTTTTTTAACATTCTTTTTTACTTTGTAATGAATAATTGTACTATTAATGAAGGGTAAGTTAAAATACGAACCGTGTAAAATGAGAACGGTTCAAGTAAGAGCTGAAGAAGAAGGGGTATAGTGTATTTATGTATTTATTTTCTACACAGATATCATTTTTTAGCGACCACTTTTAACTAATCCTAAAACAGTCAGTCTAGTTATGGTTTTTTGCCTTTTGTTATTATTTAAGTAAGCAAAATATTTAACTAAAAGTTTGATATTTTAATGTAAGCAATTTATTAATCGCTTCATTAAATAAAGGCTACTCTGTTTGTATACTGGAATTATAATTACTGATATAAGGACACTCGGTTTTACTACTGCTTTATTTTATTTTTATAAATCATCGACATTAAAATTAACTGTTATAAAAGAAAAAATTTAAATAAACTATGACTAATAATTAAAACACCGTTCTAACAATTAAAAGTATGAGCTCAAAACGTATTTAGCTTAGCATTTTTCACTAAAAAATCCATCTTTCACGCCATTTTAATAAAAAAGGATGTAACTGTAATTAATTATAAAAATAGTTAAAAAATATATTAAGAATTAAAATAACACGACTGCCAAAAAAAAGATTACTAACAAATGTTGTTTTTTAGTATAGGGTGATCACTAATGTAGGGTAATTAAAGAGCGTGCGGGTGACAATTTTTACACGACTGTCGAAAGAGAAGCGTAATGTTTTCAGGATGTATGTATGTATGTATGTATGTATGTATATATATATATATGTTTATGGTAGTATATACATATATATGTAGTAGTGGAGATTTGCTGGTTGAAGCACAAACTTTAATGAACTGTGAACTGCGAGTCTCTACCAGAGTGAGAGCTGGGTTGAATTAAATGATTAAAATCGATCGAATGAATAATATTACAGACTTAAAATTTACGTTAAATACGATGAATAATATTAAATAGATTTAAAAAAATTCTGTTTAATAGTAATGGACTTCCCGTGGGGGGACTGCGTCTGAGGCTAGAGTGGCGAGGTGATGCGAGCACCTCGTGCGAGGCTAGACCGATCATCACCATCAACCGGCAAAAACGGGGTTCGCCTGGGGCGCTGTTTTGGGAGGTGCAATTCGGTGCTCTTATAATATCTATCCAAACAATCGCCCGATTTTCAAAATTCAAACGGGGTATTTGCTAGTAAAATACAAAATCACGATGGAATCAAACCGTAACAAAAAGAGCAATTTTTATGAACGATGTTTTTTCGGCAGTCGTGTTTTTTAATTTTTAATATTTATCTCTCGTGTATATAAATTTTTTTTTCGACTTATTTAAACATACGTGTGTATTTATATATATATATATATACTCGTATTTACATAGCCTATGAAACTCCCGGTAACGTAAGGATTCCAATGCGGAATCATTCATCTAAATCGGTTCAGTCGTTGAGCTGTTATGGTGGAACATACATACACCCTAAATATATTACACTCCTTTCTGGGCAGTCGTGTAATAAACAGACTTAATTGTTATCGAGTAATAAATAAGTAATTTATTCTTTCAAAAAGTATTAAAAATTGTTCGGTTTGGGGAAAAATTACGATCTAAAAGTTCTATTTCTATACCGTTAATAATAACGGCAAAAAAAGAAATGGAAAAACAATAATTTTCAAAATTCTAGAAAAATCTTAATAAAAAAATAATTAAACAACAACATCATATAAAATACGTGAAACCTTACCTATAACCATACTGCTACACAGATTCTATGCGTACAAGTAATTTAAATTATCGCACAACAACAATAAAGATACACATAATAAATATCCATCGCATATAAAAAAATCATTATAATGAAAGGTCGCAGGGGAAAAATAATAAAGTACCATATGGACACAGAAGTACCGTACCGCTGAAATATAATCTCTTTAAATCAAACAATTATAAACAGTGCTGGAAAGATTTTTTTTTATTTTAATAAAATATTTTTATAGAACTAAATTACAAACAAAAAGAATTGTAAAAACTAATTATTATTTCCTCAAAAAATTATTTCGTCGTAACTTAAAATCTACGATTTAACTTAGTTAATACAAATATAAATAAACCGCATCTGGAATATCAAAATAGTCAATAATTTTTACTACTTAAATAATAAAAACAGAAATTTTTACGTAAAATAAATAGCGCTGAAATAATCAAATACATCAACCGTTTAAATATTTTACAAATATTACCTATTAAACATAATTAAAAACAAAAAAAAAATACATTAATGTTTTAACTAGTACGCTAGTTTAATTGTAAATACACTAAGATTTAACTTATTTAATAAAAATATAAATAAACCGCATCTGGAAAATCAAAATAGTCAATAATCTTTACTAATAATAAAAAAATAAATTACATAAAATAAAAGAGTGCTGAAATAATGCTAAAACAGATGCTAGTATTTACAATACTAGCATCAAGATAAAGAATTACGATACAAGATTTGAAGTCAACAAATCGAATGAGAATAATAAACGGAAGAAAACGTTAGATCGAATGTATATGTAGAAGGGTTGTAAAATTGAGGTTTGTCAAATTATTAATGAAAAAAAAATATTAACCGGTTTACAAAAATTATTAACGGCCGACTTTAATAAACAAAAAAGAAAACGAGTAATTTTATTAGGTAATACAGATGTATTACCTAATAAATAAGGAAATTAAATAAATAAATACGGTGAGAAGAGATGATGTACGTATGAGTGCGGGACTTACAAACAAGGAAGGATGATCGAGACAAGATCAAAGCGGTTTGGTCATGTTAATCGGTCGATTATCACATGCAGAAATGGCATTAACAGTAAATGAAAAAAAAAAATTATTAGGAAACGCCTAAAACGAAATATATAGTTGATATTAAGTAAGATATACTCGTTAGGAGGTACAAGTAAGGTAAACTATAAGAGGGAAAGAAACAGATGATAAGAAAGCCGCATAAAAGATGACCTAGAAGCAAACACTTTTATAAGAAGAAAGTAGTAATTTGTCAACAAAGTCGATGGAACAAGACTTTCGCAGGAAAATCAACATCGATCCGCACAAAAATGCTGAAAAATAAGAAAATAATACAGTAAATTTTTAACAGAATCGTGGTTAATTTAGTTTTAATCGTCGTTTGGATTAAATAATCCAAACTATCACCTTATCTTAATTTATCCCAGATCCTGTAAAAATATCACCTTATTATCGATAAGCTATTAAGTTTCTCGTACCTCTAAATGTATTATTTTAATAAGGGAAGACTTACCGAAGATTGAAACTAATTTAATTTAATGATAACGGCCGATTTAGCTATTAAAAACACATTCCATTATGCAACATATTATCCGCCCCCGAAACTATAAAAATGGAACCGACAACCTATACAGAAATTCAAATTCGAGTTCTTTAATAATCAAATATTTTTTAATCAAAACATAATATTTTATTAAGATTAAAATTATATGCAGGAAACGATTGTTGACTATTCGTGCGAATCCTACAGGATCTATTTTAATCCTGAGAGAGAAAGGTATAATAATTACTTTAATTTTAATACTTAGAACTATAATAGTTTGATTGCGGGATAATTAATGGCGCTGTACGTGAATGATTGAAAAAAATATTATAAATAGAATGAATAACTCGCAAGGAATGCCGTAATACAGAGCGTTCGAGAAGTTGCTGTGCGCTGGAATTATGGAAGTGTAACGATGTAACTTTCTTAATTATTATTTTGAATTTTTATTTCATTATTTCATAGAAACGGATATAACTGCAACAGTTAATAAAATGTGTTGAAAACGACCTCCTCCAAAAATAATACAACACTGCATATATTTCAATTCGTTTTCAACACTATCTTATGTACTGGAATGTTTCGTAAGTATGCCGTTATTGCAAAAAGTAATAGAAAGTAATGTTGGAGAGTCAGATTGAGCGATAGTGCAGGCTACAGGTCCCTCGAAAAGATTCATTCACCAGACATTTCGACCTGTTAACCGTGTGTGCTGCGTCGGCATCTTCTTGGAACAATCCGTGATCGATTTCCACTTAACTGCATTTTCAAAAAAGATTGACCCACAGTGCTCGTTCTACTTGCATCGAGCCAGACTCCAATTTTTGCTTTCGCGTAAAGATCGTGTAATTCACGGGTTTAGTTGTCGACTACAATCTTGTGTTTTGTGAATTAATATACCCTCGCGGATGAAACCGCGGTTCATCTGTAAAATACAAAACGTCGAGGATATTGACATCGACAATAACTTAGTCTTTTATCGTGATGTGTAGGTTTCAGTTTTTGAACGCACATTACTTCGTAAAGGAAAAGTTTAAGTTCTTTTCTTACAGCTTTATGCACGGTACCAAGTCCGAAATCTTGCTGCTGTGCTTACTTACGCGTTGACATCGACGGACGTTTGGCCATAGCATCCAAAATATCAACAAACTTCTGTTCGTTTAGTTTTATGTGATCTTCCGCTTCGATCGGCATCTTCAAGAGAGCTGAAAATTTTTCGATAACAGTTCTAAGTGCATTGCGGTGAGACGCAAGAATATTTGGAAACTTTTCAAAAAACATTCGCTTCACAAAATCAGTATACTTGTCACCTTCACGAAAGACGCGTTCAACGAGAAAAATGTGTTCCTCTACCGAAAAAATCGTTACACTTCTCGCAACTATCGAGTCTGATAAACGAAACAACACGAAACAAAACAAAGGATGTTCAATCACAACTCAACAACTGACGTCTTGGTTATTTCTGAGCAACGCCTAACGAACCCATAAAGCAACCTATATAAGACCGAAAGAACAGAATGCAGCACATAATTCTCAAGCATACTGCACAGCGACTTTCCGAACGGAATGTATTAACTAAAAGGAAAAATTTTTCTATGAAAATACAATTATCGTGGTTTTTCTTTTTAAATAGAACGGTATTAAAAGAAATAATTACGTAATCAAAAATAAATTAATAAAAAAGGTGTGTACAATTATATCGTATAATAATTTTTATTTTATCTTCAAAAGAAATTACAAAGTCATCATAAATAATCGTTATAAAAAAAATAGGTGAAGGATAATTTAAACTTCAACAATCTACACCGTTAGTCGCAACAGAAATCTTAAGATCATATTTAAGAATATAGAAGAATTATTAGGCAGAAATTGTTTTCCTCTTGGTGAACAATAGTTCTGGATAATTATATACAAATAAAAAAACTATACTAAAAAAAATGACAAAGGTAATTAAGTAAATACTTCATTCAGATTATAAATTAACATTAACGATAGGCGAGCTATTCTGCGAGTAAAAAATTGAAACCACTCCAACATATGCCTGGGAGGATAAACGGAAACTGCAGTAAAACCTTGATTTAAAACACCGTTACAAAATACAATAAAATGAACAAAAAAAGGCAAGTGGCTATTTTTTTACGTTAATACACAATAATAAAATAGTATTGATGTACCCGAGCGATGATAAAAGATAAATTACATAAAGATTTTGAAGGTGTGAACTGAAAAATATTTGAGGATGTATAAAGAATGAGTAAAGCGTGCAGAAAATTCAGTTAGTTGCTTAAAATTATTTAAACATTTTTTTAAGGAAATAATTTAAATAAATTGATTAAAAGATTATTTAAACCGGAAGGTAATTTATTAAAAATAGAGACTAAGGAATAAGAATACTCCTTCTTTATAGAACGTTAATACTGGAAATAAAAAATTCTATATGTCATCAGGTGAAATTTACAAATAAATAAAAAACTAAATGTTTTTTAAACAAAGCTTCTATACAAACACATACATATATGTCAGAATCTCTAATTTATTAAAAATTAATCTGCACGTTACAGGCACTAAATAATATGTATCAGAAGTATATATATATATATATATATATATATATATATATATATATATATATCTGGCATTCCTTTTTTATATACTGAAAACTTACTCTGACTTTTTTTACAAGTACCCATAATAAATATTATAATGAAAAATGAGCTTTGCAAAGACACTTCAACGTGAGACAATATAGTAACTGCAGAAATAATATATGTCATTTAAACTATAAATATATTATAGCTACGTCAGTCCTGGCAAGCCAGTAGCCGTAACTGCGTTTGCTTATGTACACCCACACAACCAGACCTAGCAGTAACTGGAAAACTGGTTGGAGAAATCAAACAATATATATGTACGTATTACTTATACAATATCTAAAAACGGGTAACTACAAACATTTTAATATCAAAACTTAATTATATTTTATCGTTTAATATTCTGAGCGACTATAAACAGTATATCAAGAATTAATTAAATATTTGTAACATCGAATAATAATAATTATTACAAAAAATAACGCTGGAACTCGCTTTGTAATTATTTAAAGAATGTTTTTTTACGACAGAACTATTCTAGTTAAGAGAATTTAATTACGATTAATTTCTGGTGTACATATTTTGCAGCAACTTTACTGACGGATTATACATCCAAAGCAAGAAATTTTTGTGTTTAGAATTATTTTGTATTTTATTACAATTGTTTTTTTTTTTTTGTTAAAGACAGTCATACGCGTATTGATTTTCTCTAATAAAACAATATTAATATTATTACAGAAAAAAAATATTAATAATATTAAAGATTAGTTAACAGATTTAAAATTAAAACTATCTGTAACAAAAAAGACGGTAAAAATAACTGCATTGCAATTTTTGAATTGAATCATGAAATCGGTTATCAACAATCTTACGATTTTAAATCCGATCGGAAGATTAGCGATATAGTTTTGTATTTATTTTTTATGCGGTAGAAATCACATTCGCTAATAAGGTTATCAAACACGCGAACGTACTTGAATCCGAACTTAATAATAAAGAAGATCGTACAAGAATCGGAACCGATAAAAATATTATGTTTCGAGATGAATCGAAAGTAAATATGAAAATTAAAAAATATCCTTATACGAGAATGACATTTTTTAAGATCGAGGTGGTGCTTTCCTGTTAATTTCTCACAGTTATTAAAAGTATATTTTATCGTGTTACAATTAAATAATTAATAATATAACGAATGAATTAACATCATCTAATAAAGAAAAAATTAAAAAAAATTCAAAGATGGTTCTTATTTTTAAGTTAAGTAGTTAACCGATGAATCTATTACCGGTAAATAATTTGAGAACTGCATCCGGTAGAATTGTATAACGAACGATAAAACATAACAAAAAAAAAATGAGTAAATACTTTTAATATGTTTCTCTCACTTACTCGAATAAAATAAGTGTTTTAATTAAAATACCGAGACCTTTAGAAAATTTATTGCCGAAATACAGCTTTTAAAAACTGAAATAAAAATATTATAGCGTTAAAAAGAGTACACGTAACAGCGGTATCAAGTCGTAATTAAATACATACTGATAACAGAAGCACCAGCAATGGTACTTTATCCTACGAAAATGTTAATAAATATATTTTTTTAAAAACATGAAATGAGCAAGATGGATTATAAAAAGATCTGTTATACGATTACGTTCGGTACCTGTAGCTGTAGTTATGCGGTGCTATTTTATTACAAAATAAGGTAGTTTTACTTATATCTTACGATGCTTCTTATTACATTTATACTCTGGCATCAATACGTCATCGATCATTATAGGATAAAATAATTTCACAAAGCATTTTACTATAAGTATTCTATCGATATTAAAATATATTGTTGAAGTACAAATATGAAATGATTTTAAACGGGCGTTGAAGACAGGATGTGATTTTTCATGTTTAACTGAATAATTATAACGGACAAACCTACCTGATAAAATGTTTTATTTAACGCTATACTTATATTACATCAGATACAGACCCCAGGGAATGAAGCGACTGAAAATTGTTTTGTCCAAGAAATGTAAAATTTTAATGATAAAACAAAATTATAATCAAATCGGTATTCAATTTATAAACTTTTAATTAAAAATATCTGCAGAAATAGAATTTGATGATTATTCACTAAATAAAAAAAACAAACTTTTATTTGACATGAACCTATCTTTTTTTCTGTATACAAATTTGTTTTTTAGAACCTCTACGTCAGAGGCTCTAGCCCAGTATTATCGAACAGTTAAATGTATTTTGATCTTCTAGTAGGGATCTAACTAAACGCTTTAACGTATTTTAAAACCGGTCGATATAAAATTATCGATCGATAAAATTCTAGTTCCATACCGGGTGAACATAACCCCTTCCCGTATTATTGTAGTCAGGATAGGAAACCTCTATCGCTCAGAAGGGATTTGAAAACACGCCTAAAAACAGGATTTCTTGTTTCACAGTTTCAATGACGGTAAAACATCCCTTTTTCAACATCAACGCTTTTTCCTTATTTCTTAGTGAAGTTCTACGGATTCTGGCAAGATACGCTCAGCAGTTTTCGGTTATAGATCCGCCTACAGACCTGTCTGGAACTCGTGTTTTCCATCCGGTGGTTGTACGCAAAAAAACCGACTTTACTCGAGGCGCTTATTAACTACGGAAAGGTCTATTAATTTTCCTAATACTCGGAAACAAACACATAATTTTATACGATTTGCTTAGTAATAAATTTAAAGCTGTAGAATATTTTAAGAACGCTGAAAAAATTATAGACAAATCCTGACCCCGTAGGGGAAGACACCCTCTCCGTTCTGAGCCCTTATGGACTTCACCGGAGGTCATCTTCGAAACCTCAGCTTTTGACATATTCCAGTCCGCGTCGGCCAGGATGCCACCGATGAGAATGCCACGAGTGACATTCCTATCGGTGTAGTACTATTTAGTGAACTCAAAACAAAACATACCTCACCGAGTCTTAAGCAAGACTGAAAGGAGCTAACTAAACAAAGGAATTGAACTACTTAACCGTAGAAGGTAAAAGTGAGTTCAACATGCAACACGAAACGTAAAATATTACGCGGAACAATAACAACACAGTAACATAGAAACAAAACAAAACAAAGGACAAGAAAAACAAAAACATAATTTATAAAACAAAACGACAACAAAAACAGAATACAAGAGAAATCCAAGCAAAGCTATAGATCCCCTCAGCAATCCTTTCCTTTGCTAAGTACACTATAAAACTCTCCACTATTGTCCATTTGGCCTGGCTCCTCTAGTTTACACGTCGACCCGATAAGATAAGATCAAGCCGGCAGAGGGTCTCCGTACGCATTAACTCATACTTCGAGCAGTCATAAAGAACATGGTATGTGTAGTCCAACTGACCACACTGAGGACAACGACATTATGGTTATCCGAGAGCTGTCGAATAAAGACACAATCAAGTTCCCTTCTGCACAAAGCAGCGGACATGCTTTCAGAACCACAATAGAACCTCTTCCAACGAGAAAAACCTGGCAATCACCGGACAAAATATACGGATGTTGCAACAAAACAACATCCAAACCTCTACGTAATGCATTCTCTCCAAACTCAACCCGAGGAATGCAAGCACCCTGAGCATTCAACTGACCAAATCTAATAATTTAATGTAATAGAACTATAGTACATATCGAGAGCTCTCTGATAACACCCACAATCTTTACTGTTTACAGAGTGTTTATGATCCTTTCAGAAAAAGAAGAAGTTTGCAATTAACACAAGTCGGACCCTCCGATTTCTTTGGACACTCCTCACGCATGTGTTCTTCATCACCACAACGAGTGCAAATTGCAGGATGTTCACAGAACTTAGCCCTGAGATATTATAGACAAATATTGAAAGCGTTTGATTATTAAATCTTACTCTTCCCCTTGACGAATTCTGAATTCTTGTCCGCAGCAAGTCCAAGGAACAGGCACGCCAGCACGGCACAGCACAAGCCGACATGAGTCCAACTCCTCATGTCTACAAACCATAGTCAGAGACTAACTGCATCCACCATTCCTGTCCTACCTCCTTATTCTCCAGTAATTCTGTAATTAACAAAAAAATAAACCGTTATTATACAGAAAAATCAATATTAGAATTAAAAAATCCAATAGAATTTCAAGTTCCTACTTCAAAATCTGTTACATAAAAGGAGGATTAATACATTTATAGACAATCTTAGTTTGATAAACATTGTGGCATCAGTAACAATCTGAATTGATTTCATTTTTTCCAATATAGAATAATTTAGAATGCGATTGACATAAAACGAACTGGTCACAACCATATTGTTCCTTAACTGATACAATTCAAAGTGAAAATATTAAAAACAAATTTAAATGACTTAATAATTTTTATCGACTAATAATCCGAAGTTTCAAAATATGTACCTGTTTATGATGTCAATTAATTATACAAGCTCTATGTTTATAATTTGAAATTTATATATATATATATATATATATATATATCTTATATACTCGTATATATATAAGATACATACCTTTTTTTAATACTTTGTATTAAGAGCAGCAAAAAAAAATTACAATTCATTTATCCAAAAATAAATAAATAAAACAACAAATTATTTTATCTTATTTTAATTTTTTTTAAATTTTAAATTATAATGAATTTAAAAATCTTTATTCAAAAATAAAATGAGGGAATTATTAATCTGACATTTCAAGACATGATTTACTTATGATGCTAATTAATTAACAATCTCTACACTTTTATATATATATATATATATATATATATATATATATATGTGTGTGTGTGTGTGTGTGTGTGTGTGTGTGTGAGAGAGAGAGAGAGAGAGAGTGAGAGAGAGCCCATTACCTAATAATTAAGGAATTTGGAAAAAACTTTTTTAATGCGTAAAATCTAAGCACCTCATAGAGTCCGTTATTTTCAAAATAAATTAAATAATTTTACAAACTAATTTAAAAAAAATTTCTACAGCAGTATGCAAAGTTTTTTTCTTAATCTTTTTAAAATATATATCAGAATATCCGTGAGTATATTTACACCGATGTTCACCAATAACTTTAGAATCGCTGACCCGAACTTAATAATTTTTTTACTAATGTTTTCATTGAACTCTATAAGGATAGTTATAGGTGCAAAGTTTTTATGAGGAATAGTGATTACATAGAGAACGCGTCAGTTTTACAGCATTAATTTCGTCGTGTAATATCCTGAGTCGCTAATTAAACTACTTTCGTTTATAACAGACAGGCTCTCGGGAGTTTTAAAATAAAAGACTGAATTTTATTCTGGTATTTAATTTTTTTAAATCAGACAAACCGCTCTTGAGATATTACCGATTTAGTATAAAATTTTATCGCGTCGTTATTTTCGGAGGTAGACAACCGATGTAATTTTTTGTTGTGAGCGTTATTTATTCATTGTATGCATAATGAAAGTTACATCTGCAACATAAATAATCGCTAAAATGAGTTTTACTTTCACGTTATCTTTTCGTTCCATAAAAAAAAAACTACAATAAAAACAACTTTTGCTTCAATAAGTTTAATTATTTTATCACTTTATGTTTTCATTATGTGTATGAGATTATACCCGTGCAACATAACCTCGAAAAAAAAATTCAAGGATGAACTTATTTTAATTACAAATAATAACCAAAATGAATAAAATATTAGCAACGTCCGCTATTTTTACACTTGAAATATTTATTAGAGGGTTGTCTTCTATGGACCAAAAAAATATACATTTTTGGTATTCATATGCTCAGGATGTACTTTAAAAAATATAGAAAAAAGATAATACAACAAAATATTAAACCTGCTCCCTTTCTTGTGGAACGTTTTTCTTTTTTATTTAAACAATAAAACCAATAAACGAATAATTTTAAGTCGTGAAAATTATAATAAGGTAATAGGAATATTAGCCTGTAGTTATATGGAATTTTCACTAAAACTTTTCAGATTTTGAACGGAAATTTCAACACCATGTTTATATATACACACACACACACATACATATATATTTTACCATTTTTATTATTAAGGGTTCCTTCCGGATAAATAAAATTTGATAAGCGAGAAAAACCTATTACGTCAAATTCTATTTCATAACGGTAACCGTGGAAATAACGGTAACTTTTTGAGTTAAATGATTTTTAGAATTCCGAGGATAAAACAAAATCTAATCGGTATTTTCAAAGTAAATTGAGAGATCCACTTTTATTTAACTACACGAAAAAACAAAAACATAGGCTGTAATTAAATTCAAACAAATAAAATTATCTAAAATAAATTCCGCTAATCTACATTACACTTATTCATTATTAAATTACGTTAATCCATCTAAAAATAAATTGACATCGGAGCTTCTCAAATAGTACATATTTTTGAATCCTCGTTTGCAGGATTACAACGAATAGATTAATACCTTATAAATGAAAATCGGTTCAGCGCAGTTTTTAAGCGACAATATTTTCGAAAACATTACCGACTTTTACATTCGAATGAAATAATTAACATATATCGTATATTTATAAATTATAAACAATAAAAAGTAATAACAAATAACAAATTATACAACGATCGGGTTATAATAAACATAAATTATACGTAAAGGTGTCGTATGAAATTTTGTACGATTTGCAGTCATTAAAAATAAGTCTATCGAGAAACAAACATCGAAAAACTAATAACATATAATTAGATAAAGTATATAGCGAGTTATTCACCGCACATTACCTTGTTTTATACTCGATCTAAAATGTTTTACCGGTAACAAACAGTTAACAGAATAATAAGTAAATATAACATATTACAGAAGGAGTCGGTAACGAAGTCAAACTAACATAAGAAACGCTGTGTTAAGTTACGAAGTGAACGTAGAACATTTAAGTACATATAAAAAACGAAAAGGAACGATAGCACCGACAAGAAAGTAAGCGAGTAAGAAAAGCAAGCGCGATGGTCTTAAGCCACGCTGATCGTGAGCCGCAATCGTGTATCGTGACTTGACTAGGGATAAAACAAGAGCGTTGTTTAATTAATCAAAAAGAGTCGAGAGAGAATGCGAGAGTAAAAATAAGGGGGAAGGAGAACAAGAAGAAGAAGGAGGTAGAGAAAAGCTATGAGCGGTAACTCCACACAAAACATTAAACTCTTCGCGCGATATCAGCCGATCATCGTTACGCGACGTCTAAAAAGAACATCCCTCTTTATTCTCCTCCGATCTTCTATCTCACTCCCTCCGTCCGTATAACGTACAACCCTTATACAATTTATAATACTCGACTTGAATGTTCGCTGTGACCGACCGCGACCGACCAAACCGAGAAATATTTCTTTCCCACGAATTTTTCATACAAAAAAAATTTTGTATCACGATTTTATACGGTATTTTATTTCTCGTGATATTTTATACAAGGTGCATATATATATATATTTATTTTAAATATCAAAACGCATCGAAATTTCACACAATTTTACCATTATCCGTTATTAAAACTTAAAAAATTGATAACCTAACCTTTTTAATATGATATTTTACTCTTAGAATAAGAGCCGGTTTTCTTTTCTATCGGTTTCTTGTAAATGTACTCATATCATATATCATATTTAGTAGCACACTATATCGTATAACAGATTTTCTACTCGTTTTACTTTATACTCATTATAAGCAGTACCTCAAATCACGAAAACTTTGATCTCTCCATTTTTCTTTTTAGTACATTTAGACGGTTGTTCATCCTTTCTATAAAAAAGCGGGGGAAAAAATCATTTCTTTTTCTTTTTAAGATTTTTTATCCTTCGTAACGTACAGATCATATTGTATCCAGAGATTATTGACATACAACTGTTCAAAAAAGAAAAAAATTACTTAACATAAAAATATCAATAACATATTCATATTTCCTTTCTAGTTTTCCTCCATTAGAAATTTTATATTTTTAAGTGTAAGATACAGTTAAAATATATGAAGACGATTACAAGGATCGGTAAAATAAAAAATTGCAACATTCAGATATCGGAGGACTAGCAGATTTACAAGTTACAATATCGTTGTATATATATATATATATGTTTACATATACGTTAAGTGACACACCCGTAAAAGTAGTAGGCGACGTAACAAAAAAACCTAGTCGGTCTCTCTTGAAAATGACAACGTCGTTTACAAGAATCCCGTACCAAAAGTACCGCGAAAATTTAGGAATGAAACGATCTAAAATCGCCTTCTTCGAATACTGTCGCACCGACACGGCAAACCCACTCAAACGTAGCTGTGCGAGCGACACCTTCACCTTATTTACCGAAAAGAATAAATGTAACGAGAACATCATTACTCTAAGAGAAAGTATCCAGCTCGACTCCAACTTCTTGTTGTACCCAAGATACTTTACACATGCATCATAACTATAATACAGAGTTAAAGGGGGAGGGAAAGGGGACACGTTGGGTAAAGCAACTCCCACTTCTGGTTATACATATATCAATAATTATCTATGGGAATTATTTATATACAGAGCGAGTCAAAAATATGAAAATCTTTCAACGACTTTAAAACCGTTCCAGACAGAATACTGTAACTTTCAGGATAAGATATCTGTCAACTACTTTTCCTTTTGACGAGAAATAGAATTTCAATTCCTTCTTGGGAGGTGGCCCAACAGTTGTTAACTCAAATATTTTATACGGTAACATTCTTTGTGAGATATATCATTTTAAAGGTCTCTTTAAGACAAGAGAAATAGTATAAATAAAATGTTGGTACGATGACTGTACCCAAAAATGCAACAAGTGTAACCATTTAAAATATTTGAGTTACAACCTCTGAGCCACCCCCCTCCCTCACCAAGAAAGGTTGAAATTCTATTTCTCGTCAAATGGTAAAGTAGTTAACCGATATCTTATCCTGGAAGTTACAGTATTCTATCTCAAACGGTTTTAAAATTGTTGAGGAGTACAATATTTTTGACTCGCTCTATAAGTGTTGTGTGTGTGTGTGTGTGTCTGTGCGCGCGCATGCGCGCATATATATATATATGTATATATATATATATATATATATATATATATATGTTGCTCCCGTTCAGTAAGGGAACTTTGTTAATTTAGCCGGCTCAATTTAATTTTCTTCGATCTGTATATATATATATATATATATATATATATATATATATATATATATATTAAAAATAAACTGAATACAAAGACAATGATGCATGTCAAAGCATCTTAGGTACAACAAGAATTAACATTCAAAGCTAAATACTTTCTCTGAGCGTAATGATGTTCTCAATACATTTATTCCCTGTTGTTAATAAAGGTGTCACTTGCAGAGCTACGTTTCAGTAGATTTGCCGTGTCGATGCGACAGTATTAATTGAAGAAGGCGATAATTAATTATTTTATTCTTACTACAAACTTACATATAAAATTAACAAAAATATGACCAAAATTCTTAAGTTAATTATCTATTAAGATATCAAAGTATTATCAACGATATGAGACACTTTAGAGACAAAATAAATAAACGTAAAATTTATTGAAAAACTTATTCTTTTTCTTAAAACGAGAATTAATCAGGAAGATTCATTTGAAGTGTATGTACGTACAATAAGAATATATTAAATACAAACACATCAAAGCTTTCTTTTTTTCTGAATTTTAATTAAAATTAGGTCATTTTACACTGAGTGATATTATATATGAGTTGTATGTAACTAAACGGATTAATCAGCGACGGATTAACTTATTCACAAATTTTTCAATTAGACCTAACTGAAGCCGAATTTATAACGAAACTTGTAGATTAAAAAGTAATTTTTTGGACTGAAATACCTTCAAAACGTAGAAAATACAAAAAATTTTTATAAAAACTATATAATTTTTTATATTAATTCTCTTAGCGTAATTTTTTCGGTGACTTTAACGGTGTATATGTAAGAAGTTACGCATTTAGAGAAAATAATAATGCGGCATTTTAAAATCATCGAAAATTATATACAAAGTAATAATCATAGGCGTAAATGACACAGATTAATATACACAAAATCCCGGTTTGAAAAATTACCGTCGATGGTTAAATTAATGAGATATCGGTAATGTTAAATTAATTATAACTGTTGTAATGTTAAAATATAAAAATACATGTTTACCTAAGTCGTATCTCATAAACATAGATAGTTAATTCTACTCATAATAAATTTACAAGTTCGTATCTCCATTATATCAGTTAGATTTTATACGATTAACAGATGCTCAACATAATTCAATGACAGTTACAGACGTTATGTGTAATCAACGTCTTATACGACAATAGAGAATAGAAATTTCTTCCACCAATTTTAGTTAAACCTGAAGTTCGCTTACCGATCACGCTTAAAATATAACGTACACAGAGTTGGCAACCCTCTCTTAAATAATGTTTCAACAGTCAAACATAGAAAAATTTAATTTAAGACCGCTACTTGGGGTTGGCTATAAATCATCAAACAGTAATTTTTTTTTTATGTCAAGCGGTTATTTAAGAGGTAGTGTAGACCCGCTTTTGAAGCTGGACGAGAAAAACATTAAATATTCACCATTTTACAGACGATTAGGGTTACCGTAACCCGACGATTTTCCTGTGAAAATTTCTGTATATTACTACCCTTTAGAATGGTCGTCAAAAACCCTGTCCTGATGGTCACCTACTGAAAAATACATGTTGTAAGGTAGGATTTGCTGAATTTAATTTTTCTACTTTTACCTGTTGAAAAGAGTAAGTATATCTATTTATTTATATAGATGTGTGCGCGCGCGCGTATGTGTTAAAATTTAAAATTTTAAAAAACTTACAGTAAGACAAAATATCCCAGCAATTGCGACTCCTCCGGAAAAGGGGACGCATTGCTCCCTCCTTATAGCTAGTGCCCCGTTGTGGCGTATTCCTGCTAGCCTATTAAAGAGTTACCACCGAAAGGACTTCAGTGGACGGTCTGAAGGGGAATTACGTCGGGAGGACAGGCTTTATAAGCCTAGCCTTCCGCGGTCGGCCCATGAAATGGGTTCGATAACGCTGGTTTAACAACGGATTGGAATGCAATTAAATCCGTCTTAAATTCACTAAAATAATAATAGACAAAACTTGAAAAATTAGATCCGAGATTAAAAAAATAACCCTTTTAAAAACAAGCCCGATTAGAATGATCCAGCAGCAAGGGACTCTGTCCAGGTTCTGCGATAAAGTAGGGAGTAATAGACTCCTGCCAACTTTGCATTTCGTATGTGTTAAAAATTATCGAAATAAAAATATCTCCAAAGAACTTTATTGACGTCAATGAACACAACGCACGTCTACCGACTTAGATCTTTATAACTATTTTTTTTCCAAGTGTCCAGAATAAGCTGAATTTTGGAATAATTAATATTAATTACTGATAATACCACATGTTTTTGGCTTTGCACTACGCTTGGTAATAAACAATCATAATATAATTTTAAACGCCACCGTATCGATCATAATAACTTTTTTTTCATTTTTTGGGGTCTTTTAAATAAAATTCGAATTTTTTAAACTTGCATTTGTTTTGACAGATTCTATTTATCTAAATTTTCTGAGAAATAAATTCTCAACAAATCTTAATACAATGATTTGTTTAACGATAATTTAAACAGTGTGCTTGTCGGCTCCATTTTTTTTTTTTAGTATTACAAACGTTTTCATTAACATTCTCAAGATACAGTTCTGCGACCGATTTATTTGTTATTTTTTTTTTGGAGGAAAGATTTCTCAGTTCAAATATTATTAATTTTACCCGATAATTTTAATTCAATATTTGGAGAATAATCTGTCGTGTCAGTCATGCGGTTAAACTCGTCATTTCAAAATCAGACGGTTTTCAAAGTCGAGAGTTCTAAGGATCGAGTCCTTGTAATGGCAGATGGCAGTTGCTTTTATATGGATTTGATTGCTAGACTGGGGATACCGGTAGTCGAGTTTCAATTGACCACACGTCTCAGGGGCGGGTGACCCGAGTCTGTTCCAGACTACACGTTTACCGGTACATTTAAAACTTACATCGCAATCCATCTACACCTACTCAGGCCTGGCAAGCCGGGTAATAGTATTTGAATTGGCCTATAAAAACACATACACATCCAGACCCGGCAGCAACTTGAAAACCGTTTTGAGAAATACATGTATTTGAAGGAGAAATCACAGCGAAATTTTAAGTTACAACTCAAAAAAGAAGCGTTTTCGGACACATATTTATAGTAATATTTCGCTTTTTAAGACAAGATATATTGTTTCATGAATTCTCCAGTAGAAATCCAAAATTAAATATTTTACCGTTTATTAAACAACATCTTTCGAATCTTTTCTGTTCCTAAAAAACTGTAAAATTTTTAAGGGGGTTTAACACAGGTTCCAGGCGCTCTCAAAAGAACGATTTTAAGATTATACTTTATATTTTAAACAGTCTAGTTAGAAAACGATTGTTATCTAAGTAAGTATTTTTGTATTTATTTAAAATATAATTCCTGCACCAAAAATATCCACAATATTTAGGATATATTACGTACATTTAATTACAATGTAATTTATATTTAATATATAAAACTACATTTTCCAAATATATATATATATATACATATACGTTTTTTAATTATTAAAAAACATCTAAAATGATACAGAAAATTGTTAAATAGTAATTACGTTATGAACGACATGTACTTCAATTTAGTCAAGCATTAACCGAAAAAAAGGGTAAATCAAAGACCTTTATCACTCCATCACATTTTATTTAATGTTATTACTGTATTAATATAGACTAATAAAAACTAATAAGGCTGTTAGCCTATTTTTAAACGATACGACGTCTCTATCTTTTGTAGTCGATTAAAGCGTATTGAACCGATTAAAGACAGTCATAATGAAAGATAATTAATTTTTCATTACTTCCCTCCTAAACCTCAATATGGTGCCAAAAATTAAAATTAAAGATAATTAAAATACGTTTTAATTTAAATAATAATATTATTATCGATTCGCTAAACAGTAATAATATAAGAAAGCAAAATTTGATGATAATTAATAATATAATAAATAAAACTCTCGTATAATTTAGTAAATTAAAATAAATTACCTTATCCCTCGATGAAGAAATCTAAATTTCTTTTCCCTCGAATAATCGCGTTTACCTCTTTTAGGTTAATAAAAATTTTTCGTAAAAAGAAATTCCTTTAAGTTAACCGATCCTCTTTAAACTAAATAAATACAGCTAACTATGAAAAATTAACTTATGAAGAAATACCAGTTTTTAAGTCAGGATCACGAGATCAAATTATAATGCTTTATAATTCTGGAATCGTTAAAAAAAATCATAAACAGCTTTAAAAATTATCCCTATTAGAAAATATATATCGCATAATCCGGAAAATCTTACCGGGGGTATTTTTATGAAAAGACGTTTGCGCGTTTGCGTCAAATCGTAAAACAAAATCAATTAAGATAAATTTAATTAAATAGATCTGTTTAATTAATCAGAATAAAGAATTAATTTTTAATTAATAAAAGGTTATTAAATCGATATAGGTTAATTAAATTTTTAAAGGATAAAAATTGATATTTTGTCACTATACATTATTTCTAAAACAACCCGTAATAGTTTAAAATGTTTTAAACTGATTTAAGTAAAATGTTAAAATTTTCCGTAAAGTTTTAAAAAGGGCCAGCAACACAAAAATTCCTAATAAAAAGCAAACAAAGCTTTATAAAAATCGTATAAAATATTCCTATTTAGCATTTTTGCTAATTATAAACAATAATAATAATTATTATTAAATATTTAGTAAAAATTATTTTTCAATTTAAATATAAATTTAGAAAATGACATATTCTAAAACCTAAATGACAATATACTAATTTTTTTTAAATATAAATATGACAAATCACTTTTCTTCAATTTAATTTAAATAACTTTATCATATTATATATATAAAACGAGCTCGATAAAAAAAAATCAATTTTTACGAATATTTAATTTTCGACTGTTTAAAGTTAGCGATCTATTTAAAAGAATAAATTATAAATATTATTTTATTTTTTAAAAAGAAAAGTGTTTGTAATTTTATTACTTTTTAAACATTTATGTCAATTTTTTTCGTTTTTGTTAACATATCGGTCTAAAAAAAAAAAATACCGGCTTAGAAAAAAATCTGTTAACAAGAAACGGAAATAACAAATAAGAAGAAAGGAGTAAAGAGAATGTTATTATTAATTATGAGCTAAGGTGCTCTGTTATATTACTAGCATTCCCTACTAAAAAATAAAAATAGATCAAACTTTTTCAAATCGATTTTTAATCTTTTTTCTTTTAATTTATGCCGCATTAGCGCAAATATTCTATCCGATATTTTTTTTTTTTAATTCCATGTTAAAATGCATTAAATAACAAACAAAATCATAACGGTGTAACGATACAGAAATAAATAATAATAATAAATAAAAAAATCTTCAAATTGTCTATTGATAACGTATAAACTTTCGTTTCAAACAAATCATTATATGTTTTATTTAAAATAACTTGAATAAAATAATCGAGAGCCAACAAGGGAATTCCTGAATATATTATCTTAATAGGTTTCTTCGATAAAAAGTAATTTTTACCGACTTTTCAAAGTACGGTATTACTTTCGGTCGGTTGGTGGCAGACTTTGTTCTGCGTTTGGAGGTACGAGTAGTTCGAAAATACCATTTGCTAAAACTAAAATTGGGATTTACTATTTATAAGCCCTAATAACATTTTGCGGCTCGAAAATCTCCAAAATTATTACATTAATTTCACTGATATTTAGATATGCTGTAGTAGTGTATCGGAAATTGTGCGCGTGAAAATTTGACCGGGGCAAGTAAGTAGCGTGATTCGTTATGATGCTGCAAGTCGGAACGTTGATATTTCTTTATCTGCCATATCAATCGCTAGCAATATTAAACCGAATTAAATTAACGAAAGCGGGTCTTCTAGCGCAGAACGTCGAAAGATTTTTTTTTTTTGCTTAATGTATTAATTTATCACATAAGCTTAGAAGCCTGTACGTGAAAATATGGAAATGGAATTTTGTAGAATATAGCACCTGCCATGCCTAACTCGGATTCGAACCCCGGTTGGAAGGGCGAGACAGACGCTATTACTCCGCCACGGAAATTGGCAATTTTTTAACTTACATTAAAAATAAAAAATATATATATATATATCAGTATATACACTGGTTGATTTAACAACAACTTCCTAGTTTTTTAAGTGAAATAAAAGAAAAATCTACGTAATTGATTATGGTGTTTACTGAAATCTCTACTGATTTCTCCCTTCTGAATAAAGATAGTACATACGAGTATAATGACTTGTTTTTCATAGAAAGGGCTACATTAATTTACCGTTTTAAACAACCTGATGATGCTGCCTTTAGTAATGAAGCGTGTAAAGTGTTTGAAGTAACAACTAAAGTCGTCTCCTTTCTTTGAGAATAATGATATCCGTTATATAACTAGTACTTGTGGTTGAACAGGGCGAAATTACAAATTTTTAGAGCCGAACATCAACTGCATGTCGGTGTTCTTTCTTTTTCCTGTTTAGCCTCCGGTAATTACCTTTCAGATAATACTTCAGAGGATGAATGAGGATGATATGTACGAGTGTAAATGAAGTGTAGACTTGTACAGTCTCAGTTCGACCATTCCTGAGATGTGTGGTTAATTGAAACCCGACCGCCAAAAAATACCGGTAATCGCTATCTAGCATTCAAATCCGTGTAAAAATAACTGGCTTTACTAGGACTTCAACGCTGTAACTCTCGACTTCCAAATCAGCTGATTTGGGAAGACGCTATCTAAACGTTTACTAACAAACTGCCCCGTATACGATTTTCAGTGTCAAAATCAAATTCTGTTAAGTCTGTCGTAAGTTATTAAGTTACAAACACGCCAACACACGCAAATACATACGTACGAACATTACTACCCACTTAGTTTGTTTTCTACAGACCTTCGGACATGAAAATGCAAAAAATAAATCGTAATCATTTTTTTGACCGATTACCATACTTTCCTTCTTGCAGAAAAGCTGATGCAACCTAACTAATTAGGTATTTACGTGATGTTAAACGAGTAGGCAGAAAATTCTCGTTAACCTAATCGGTTTTAAAAAAGGAACTCTTGTATAACTTAATTTAAAGTATAAGAATTTTACATCGTTAGATAATTAAAAAAAAAGAAATGAAAGAATATTTAGTTATTTTCCCCTTATTCAAAATGCGCTTAGTAATATGAAAATTATTTTTTAATTTATCGAAAAAAAATCTATTTTTTAATAATTTTCTTTTTTCAGCTGAAGTAGTTCATAATTATTTAATTGTATATACATAAACCTACAAATAATTAGAATTTTTAAATTATTAAATAACATGACCAATAATTATGACGTCAGTCAGTCAATGTAAAATCTGACGTCCCAAACTTATATTTTGAAAACTCATTCTGAATTTTTCTTTTACGACACCCAAAGATATAATTTATACTTTAGATAGATACAAACAACACGATAATATATATTAAATAATGATGAAAAGCTTGTGTTGAAAGTTTGCTTCAAAACGAAACAACATAATTTGATTGTTAACAACTTTTTATCGTTGCTTAAAAACGTACCATCCAATAAAAGACAACTAAAAATTGATGAACTTTAGGGGGATTAAATAGAACATCTATATTATATAAATAACATGCTTATGGAGTTGGTAAGAATTAAGAGATGAAAAACTAATAGTTCAATGGATCATAAATTATTTTCTCAAGCTTTATTTTTTTATTTTTCTATAATAGAAATATTACATGCGATAACCAGTTTTAAACTTTTATTCTGTATTTTTACAAGCTTAGTGTTCGTTATTTTTGATTTTATACATTTTTTTAAATCTTCCTTTTTAATTATATAAATTAATGAAGTGATAATCAGTCAAAGTAATCGTAATGAATTCTCGACGATTCAGGAGGAAAGGGAAATAAGTTAGAAACCGATTCTGGAACTTTAATTTTTAAAAAAAATCACACTAAAATATGTCCGAAAACGCTTTGTTATCGAGTTACGGTAAGCGAAAAATTTCGCCAGGATTACAGTAGCCCCAGTGAAATAAGGTCATAGTAAAATTTGTAAGGTATCATAAAAGGGGTAAACTTGATTCCTGTAGTTTTCAAGGTACCCGACGTAAATTGGATTTTTTTAAGGTTTGAAGTACAATAACTTTGTTAAACGACTAATAAATGCGTAAATTTTATTATGAAAACCGCTTCAATTTTCACAGAATTAAATTCTCTACTAGTTTTGATAATAAAATATACGTAATAAATAATAAAATTTTGCACTTCTTAAGCGCTAAATCTAATTCATCGTGATTTCTTCGATTATACAGGGCCGGCATATAAATCTGACGATTTTGTAGTAATTGTTATGTTGCCACCACTGTCAATGAGAAGGCGGGAGTGTTGTATGTACATCGACAGGTCTACTCATGCTATTTCAGTAGCCGGTATGTCGTGGTCGGGTGAACAACGAGCGTTTGTGATCGAAGCCTATTTTAAAAATAACGACTTTCGACGAAAGTCGTCGAAAATAACGACGAAAAAGTCGTCTCCTTTCTTTGAGAATAATGATATCCGTTATATAACTAATACTTGTGGTTGAACAGGGCGAAATTACAAATTTTTAGAGCCGAACATCAACTGCATTTCGGTGTTATTTTTTTTCTTTCTTTTTCCTGTTTAGCCTCCGGTAATTACCTTTCAGATAATACTTCAGAGGATGAATGAGGATGATATGTACGAGTGTAAATGAAGTGTAGACTTGTACAGTCTCAGTTCGACCGTTCCTGAGATGTGTGGTTAATTGAAACCCGACCGCCAAAAAATACCGGTAATCGCTATCTAGCATTCAAATCCGTGTAAAAATACCTGTCTCTTTACTAGGACTTGAACGCTGGAACTCTCGACTTCCAAATCGGCTGATTTGCGAAGTCGCGTTCACCGCTAGACCAAGGCGCCTATGGGTTGCATTTCGGTATACTACTTTACTCTTATCTTACCTTAAGCAAACCTGGAGTAGTACGCTTATTATGAAAAAGATTATTTAGGGAGGGATTTTTATTCATATCAGGTCGGTTAATATACTCGTATATTAATGAAAAAATCTTTTCAAGAAAACTCGAGCGAAATAAAACGTGTAAAACGTCAAAAAGAAAATGCAGCTTATGTTTTACGACAACTTATTTCGATGCACCGATTAGACAACATTTTTTTATAACAGCGTCACGGGTATTAAGAGTAATATTACAACGAACCCCGATAAATATTTTATTTATAACGTATTATAATCTTTTTCACAGATGAAAAGTATAAGATAAAATACATATACAGTATAGTAATATAAAGGACTGAAGAATTTGTCAGGACGGGTAAAAAAGAACAGCTTACCATATAAAGGCGTGGATTACGACTACGCTACAGTATTTTCTTCTAGTATGTTACCAAAGCTAGCTCTAAGATAGATACCTAGGCTAGTGTAGTGATCAAGCGAGCGAGCGGCCTGTGGGAACAGTAATTACAGACTAGAGAGTGTGATGTGAGGGTACTGTACAGTATAGTTAAAGCAGTTTTGTATCACAGCGCACACCATCGCATCATATATTATATATATATATATATATATATATAATATACTATCTATCTAACATTATATAAGAGTGCATCATATAAGTATAGCATTATTATTGTTACAGTAACAACAACAACCAATATACTCAAAGGTATTTTAATGTATTCTTTGTCGGAGGATAGTCATATATAACATATATATGACGTCGTCTTATACACAGAAAAGACTAAAAATAGAGGACCATCACCGAACCGAATTCTATTCGATTGCTTCTTTTGTCCCCTTCTAATTGCAATACATCGCTCTGAAGATATATATATATATATATAAAAGTGAAGTGGCTAGAATAACTTTAACAGACTATACATCTTTCTAATATCGCTATCTTCTCTTTTTACTCCCCCGTCATCATTCTATGTACTATCATCATCATCATCTTCATCACCTTTTCAACTAACAACTCTTCATATATGATGTATTCAACTATCCGATCTTTGTACCATTGTATTGTGCAAAAGAAATAAATATTTCTTAAAGCATTTTACGGACGGTATTATTAAAAAAAAATAAATAAAATTAAAAAACAGTCCTTCGTATCCTTTATAATAATAAATTATTAAAGTGTTAATATTAATGCCAGTATCCTCTCTGTATAAAAAAAAAGAAAAATTAAGGTTTATTATAGTAAAGTTAATTATCTTGTATTGTCGATATATAGATAGAGGAGAAACAACAACGTTTTCTTTTATAAAAAATGTTTGCTTTGACGGAGTACACGTAATGTTAATTATTATGTAAGAGTCTGATAAGAAAGTTTAAAATTATTTCGTTTAAATACTACTATTACTCGCACAAACCGTTGACGGGTGGGACATCCGCGAATGAAGCCGGTATCTGATATTGAACGGTTCTATAATTTCTGAAGGAAAAGAAGAATTTTTAAAATTATATGTTCTAAACCGATCGTCGAATAATCATTGTCGATTAAGTAATGCGCTTCTATCTTGGTGGGTTAAAAATATTCGATTCCTAAGGAATCGGTTCACTTAAACGGAACAAATATCAAAAATCAAAAACAATTAGAAAAACCAACGTCTAATAAGCTACTTTTACACTCAGTAATTTTGAAACCGATATGAACATACGGCATCGGACTATGGGGAACGGCAAGAAAAACAAGTGTTGAAATCGTGCAGCGGTTTCAGAACAAACTAGCACATGGTGCATAGGCCGTGGTTTGCTAAAAACAATGAAATCGACGAATATTTTGATAAACAGTACGTCACTCTCAGTTTGAAATACGAACTTCGGCTAAATGATCGCGTTAAACACTTGGCCGTAAAACTTCTCGACAATGATGAGGGTGTTAGAAGACTTAAGCGGCTACACGTTCTGGATCTTAGTAAATCTACAATGTAATTTCTTATACCCGCTGAGGGTTGTGATTAATCACTCCTTCATTCCCTTCCTCACTGTTTCTGTTTCACACTCATTTTTAATGTTTTTTTTAATGATTTCTTTTCTAAGTACTTATTAATCTGCTATTGTTATGATTCTTGTTATTGTTTTCTACTCTACTACTGAGAGTACTCCCCCTCTATGAATCATTAGACCTTGCCGACGGTGAGGGGGCTTGAGTGCTCAGCGATACGGAGTAGCTGGACCGAAGGTGCAACCATATCAGACAGTTATCTGTGGAGATCAAAAATTTGTGGTTATCTAAGGAATGATTCCTGAAAGAAAGCAGCAGCTCTTTCAGTAGTTCTTAAGGGCGTAGGTAACGAGGACTTAAACGGCCATATCAACATCACTCGTTCTTCTGAGTACTGCGCAGCTGAAAGCAATGGAGAACTACGGCTGTTATTATTCCAGCAAATTTTTGCATTTTCATGTAACAAAGATACAGGCGCCTTCTTGGTAAAATATTCCGGAGGTAAACTAGTTCCCGTTCGGATCTCCGGATGGGACTACTCTGGGAAGGGTCACCAGAAAATTAATAAATAACATTCTACGAGTCGGAGAATAATGTCTAAAAAAGGTCGGTAGGTTATAAAATTTAAAGATGGAAATGGGTAGGTTAAATCTAGATGCGGTAGGAATTGGCAAGGCCCGGTGGGAAGAGGAAAACGACTATTGGTCGATGATTTTAGAATAATTAACACAGCGTCAAATATAGGGCAGGCAGGAGTAGGTTTCGTAATGAAAAAAAAGATAGGGAAGAAATAGAGTATTTCAAAATGCATAGCGATAGAATCAATAAGTATAATAAGGATAAAATCAAAACCTAAACCGACAACGATTGTTAGCGTCTATTTGCCTGCAAGGGCTTATGATGATGATAAGGTAGATTGTGTATACAAAGAAATTGACGAAGCAATTAAACACATAAAAGAGGATGAAAATTTAATAATAGTTGGAGATGGAATGCAAAGATTGGGAAAGGTAAGGAAGGAAATATTGTGGGTGAATATTGGGTGAATAATAGGCTGGGCAAAAGGAATGAAAGAGGGGACCTCTTATAGAATCTTGCACGAAGTATAATTTAGTAATTGCCAACACCCAAATTAAAAATTCATAATAGAAGAATATGCACATGGAGAAATCCAGGTGATCAGATAGATTATATCATGGTTAAGCAAAGATTTAGAAATCAACTCGTCGACTACAAAGCTTACTCTAGAGCACACACTGCCAGCGACCATAATTTAGTGATAATGATGTGTAGAATGGGGTTTAAAAACCTGAAGAAAAGGTGTCAGATGAATCGGTGAAATTTAGAGAAGCTTGAGAAAGAGGAGGTAAAGAAGATTTGTGAGGATATCGCAAGAGGTGTAAATAAAAAAGATAAGGTAGAAAATATAGAAGAAGAATAGGAGAATGTTAAAAAGGAAATTTTTAAATCAGCAGAAGCGAACTTAGATGAATCAAAGAGAATTTTCTCTGTTATCCAAGAAAACCCTTGGATATCAGAGAGGGACATATTGCAGCTGATAGATGAACGAAGAAAGTATAAAAATGCTGAAGATGAATAGTGATGAGGATGGCAAAAGGAACTATCGACGATTAAGAAATTCTATAAACAGGAAGTGCAAACTAGCGAAAGAAGAATGGATTAAAGAAAAGTGTTCAAAAGTGGAAAGAGAAATGATCATTGGTAAAATAGACGGAGCATACAGGGGAGTTAAGGAGAATTTTGTGGTACATAAATTAAAATCTAATGTGTTAAACAAAGACGGTACATCGATTTATAATACGAAAGGAAAGGAAGATAGGTGGGTGGAATATATTGACGAGTTATACGGAGGAAATGAATTAGAAAATGGTTTATAGAGGAAGAAGAGGAAGTCGAAGTGGATGAAAGGGGAGAAACAATACTGAGATCTGAATTTCAGAGAGCATTAAAAGATTTGAGTGGCAGATAGGCTCCTGGAATAGAAAGAATACCTGCAGAATTACTGCGCAGTGCTGGTGAGGAAGCGGTTGATAGATTATACACACTGGTGTGTAATATTTACGAAAAAGAGGAAGTTCCGTCAGACTTCAAAAAGTGTTATAGTCATGATACCAAAGAAAGCATGACCATATGTGTGAAGAGTACAAAACAATTAGCTTAACTAGTCATGCATCAACAATCTTAACTAGAATTCTGTACAGAAGAATTAAGAGGAGAGTGGAAAAAGTGGTAGGAAAAGACAAATTTGGTCTCAGAAAAAGCATAGGGTCAAGGGAAGCAATTTTAGCGCTCAGATTAATAGTAGAAGGAAGATTAAAAAAAATCAAACCAACATAATTGGCATTTATAGAACTAGAAAAGGCATTCGATAACGTAGACTGGAATAAAATGTTCAGTATTTTAAAAAGTTTAGGGTTCAAGTATAGAGATAAAAGAACAATTGCTAACATTTGCAGGAACCAAAATTCAACAATCATAATCGAAGAGTTCTCGTATAAGAAAGAAGCAGTAATACAAATAGGGAGTCCGACAAGGATGTTCCCTGTCCCTGTTACTTTTTAATCTTTACACAGAACTAGCAGTTAATGATGTTAAAGAACAATTTCGATTCGGAGTAACAGTACAAGGTGTAAAGATAAAGATCCTACGATTTGTTGATGATATAGTAATTCTAGCCGAGAGTAAAAAAGATTTAGAAGAAACATCTACACAACAGCTATCGCATGAAAATAAACAAGAACAAAACGAAAGCAATGAAATGTAATAGAAATAAGCTAGATGAACCACTGAATATAAAAATAGGACGAGAAAAGACTATGGATGTAGAAAAATGCTGTTATTTGGAAAGTAGAATTATTAAAGATGGACGAAGTAGTAGCGATATAAAATGCCGAATAAATGTATATCTCAAAATTTATCATTGTTATACAGAGTGTACCATTTTAATCGCGTCCCCAGGTAATTTCTTCGTAAACTACGCACAAAACAAAAAATTACCTATACAAAAGTTACTCAGATTAGAGATGGGACACCTCATGGTGACCTTAGATTTCACCTTGAACTTGACCTTGACCGGTATTTCAAGGTTAATTGATTTTTCTTTTAAATGGAATGGCCTATTTTGCTCCACCAATGAAAAGAGCAGAAAATTTTACATTAGAATGCACGGTCACACATATGAACTTGGACCCTTTTTGAAGGTCATACGGCTAGCATCAGAAATAGTGTTATACGGGGATAATATTAAACGAGTTACACGTTTTTGAAAGTCATACAATATTCCTGGAATATTTATTTTATTCCAGGTCATTTATCTCGCAAACTATACGAAAGAGAATAAAAATGGCTTTACAGTGCAGTATAACACTATCTCCGATGGTTAGCAGAATAACCTTTAAAAAAAAGGTCCAAGGTCATATGTGTCGTCACATATTTCAACGTATTAACTTTAAAATACCGATCAAGGTCAAGTTCAAGGTGAAATCCAAGGTCACCATGAAGTATCCCCCTCTAATCTGAGTAACTTTTGTATAGGTAATTTTTTGTTTTGTGCGTAGTTTACGAAGAAATTTGCCGGCGGAAATTAAAATTATATACTCTATAACAATGATAAATTTTGAGGTATGATTTATATGTTTATTTTTGATTGAAATCTATATAAAAAAAGAGAAATAATTGCAATATAAAAACAAATACTTCTGAGAATTAATACGTCAAAATAATGATAGATGAAGATTTTTTAAATGTTATAATTATTTTAGTTTATATTAAAAAATTCCATTTATAGATTTTTAACACGAATATGCTTGACGTTCCATATAAAAAAAATAATCTGCACTGTCAAGTAAACTAATGATGAGCCATAGAAATAGAGCTATCCAGTCGGTTGATCTAATGAGTTCTGATTGGTAAAAATACTGTAATGCAAAACCGACCGAAGAAGCAAAATTTGATTTATCTACAACCATCTCGTCGATCTTTTTTTTCTTTCATAGATTTTTTTAGTAAAGAAACGACTAGAAAGTTTGATGTTTTAACTGTAACACAAAAACTGTAATTACTTAACAAAACTAACCAAAAGTTTAACCAATAAACGTTTAGAAAAAAGTACCTCATAAATTAAAAAATGAATAAAATGATGTGATCAGTTTAAATAAGTGGAACTGAAGCAATTAAATTTTACTGTAATTTTATATATATATTCGTTAACTAGTCGAGAGAGTCATAATATAACCTAGTATTAATCATAAATATAGATATAAAACGCAAAGTACAATTTTAACTTTGTAATTAAAATAAAAATATACCTATAAAGTAAAATGAACATAAGTTTTATGATAGATTCATTGATAAAAATGAAAAATTAACACGGATAATGAAAAAAATAAAACAAACATTTTAGTAATTAAATTCTTAAAAGAATAAATTACTTCTCCGTCAAAGGAATACGCGCTGTCGTTGGAAGATAATCAGTCCACCGACATTCAAAGTAATCGCTGTTAAGAACTACTGGTTTTATAATTACGTAGATTTTATGTTCCTACCGTGTTAAAAAGTAGCATATGCTAAGATAGCATTTCGAACCCGATTTAGGACATTAATATAAAGAAAAGATGTTCTGTAAATAAGTATCCGGAAATGCTCTTGTTCTCAAGTTAGCGAAAATTTATCCTTTTAAATAAATAAAAATAAAATAGAAATTTATTTTTAATTAATCCCCGATTTACCCATCAAAGGAAATAATTGACAGTACGTACATCGATTTTCTCAGTATTTAAACCGTTTAAAATATTCGTTAGAATATTTTTTTTTTTGCGGTTTACGAATTTAATTTACGATAAATCTTAAAAGAAAAATTTTAGACAACTGAAACATTTTACTTATCTAACGAATTTCTAGAAAACTGCTGGTGATACGATTCAGTAACCTATTTTATTATATTTCTTTTGGTCAAATAATATATAAAACCAGCAAATTTGCCCCTTCATTTGCAATCCAAATTTTTCAATACGGTTTCATTTTATCCTTGAAACAAAAAGCAGTGCGATGTATTTCTCTAGCCGTAACATTAAAACAAAGCGTTTTCGGATATCTGTTTTTAATTAATTTTTTATTTATATGTATGTCCTAAATTAGACACCAAAGTATTTCCGTGCAATTTTAATAACCTTTTTAATAACTATGAAGCTTGTAAAAGACCTTAAATATAATATACATCATTAAAAGTTGCTTTCTTTGAGATTAATAACGTCTACTAATGTAAGACAGCAAAGGTGTCGCTTGTGCGGGTTAAATACAACCTGCATTTCAGAGGGCTTTGTACGCTCATGCGTAACAGTATATTTTATTTTATCCGTGAAATAAGGCAAGACATTACAGAAAAAAGAATAAAAGAAAAGACACTAACATGTTCCGTTCGGATAATTCAAGGCGAGGCGATTTATGTACAAACAATCGGCATGGTTTTTAATCGTAAGAAAATATATTTTTTCACGAAACACAAGACAAATATCGTTATAATAAGTAGACCAGATGCGGTGTGATTAGTTGTTATACGACTGGAGCTGTACCCGAAAGGTAAGCATTACTTCCTACCCTATTAGATAACTATCATTACATAATTATTAAAATACGGTTGTATTAGTACACCTAATCGTAGTAAAATAGTTAATTTTTCACATTCCTAAACCAACTAGACCTAATATTGATAAAAGTAATAAATAAAAATAATTTACGAGAAAGATTATTTTTTTTTATTGTTGTAGTACTTGAAATTTCTATTAGAATGCAAAAACAGGATCTTAAGCCATTGTACTTTGGTAGGATACTTCCCTAAGGCGTAATATTTTGAGGGCGAGGAATGGTTTTTCATAAACAATTGGATGAAGGAATGCCTATTGCCTGCAAATGGGCTTTAAGCACTGTTATGCGGTAATTTTAAATCGCTTTGCGATCCATCCTTGGATAAACCCGAGAAAATTTGGAAGTAAGAAAGGGATATCTTTCTTACACTCCAATTTTTCCGTTATTTCTTAACCTGTATCTACCGATAGTAACTTTTGACATATAATTCCACACGCGAGGTATACGAGTATGTTCTGGAAAGACGCTTACTGGATCGGTGCTAAGGAAGAAGGTACTTTTTATAACTACTTTCCCTATTAAACTATCCGCCGATTCTATAAAAAGATTTGGAAACTAGAACTTAATAACGAAAACAAACAGACGTTAAATTTAAAACGGATCAATAAATAATTCACTTCTAATATTCACGCAGCTCCAATGTTATGTTCATCTTAAATTTTATTTAATTTTGAAAAAAAAAATATTTTGTAATGCAAGTGGAAAGTCTTTAAGCAATATTTTATACAAAACAAGTTATTAATTAAAAATAAATAAATTCTAGATTACAATATGTAAGCTATAATATTGCACCTTCCTCATTTTAATTTACATGTATCTTGAATTAACACTTACTTAATCCTTTTTAATTAACAGATTAATTAAATAACTGCTCTTCGATCGTGAGAATAATTTGCATAGATGGCTTTATTTAGTATGCAAATAAGCACAAGAACAAAATAAATATACGTGCAGTATGTAGGACCTAGTGTACAAATTCATGCATATCTAAAACCAACACACACACACACACACACACACACACACACACACACACACACTCTCTCTCTCTCTCTGTCTCTCTCTCGAGTTTTAAGGGTAAGTATTCTTGTTTACCGGTAAATATTAATTATAGGGAATACAATTTAAATGGATATCTGAGACTAAAGTATCAGAATTATAAAATGAACAATCTTTTCCGTTTAAAATTAGTAACATGTACGATTATGAAAATAAACTTCATAAATTAATAAATTAAGAAAAAAAAAATGGCTCCCAATCGACAAAATTTATTTACGTATTTAGAAACTTCTGACCATTATTGCTAGAGCAACGTAGACGTAATTTTTTTTGGGATTAATTTACCGCATAAGCCCGAAGATTATGAGCGGAAATATGAAACTGAAACTTTGGAGCGAATGAAAAATGAAATAATATTATCTGATCGAGTTCGAACCCGGGATCTTCCGAGTGAATGATTAATTTTTCAAAATTCAAATATTTATTTTATTTTTCATTTATCTATTCGTTTTACAAAAGAAAGAGAAAAATTAATTAAACTTCAAAACGTAATGTTATCACCAAAACGATCTGAAATCGAAAAATTAACAACAACAAAAATTCATTACGTTAAAAACTAGACGCGATTTCCACCTTAATTTTTCTACACACACACACACACACACAGATTTTTTTTCCTTTTTATTACTTTTTTTACCTGCCTTTCGATATATTTTTTAGTTAAAATCAAAACCTGAAGATTTTTATTTCTGTTTAAAAAAACAATAATCAAATTAATCAACACTACCTTGTCCGATCGACTTGATCAAAACATTATCAACAGGTTTAGGTAGAAATCAATTTGGCCGGACTCCGTGGCGCGGGTGGTAGCGTCTCGGCCTTTCATCCGGAGGTCCCGGGTTCGAATCCCGGCCAGGCATGACATTTTCATACACGCTACAAATCATTCATCTCATCCTCTGAAGCGATGCCGGTGGTCCAGGAAGTTAAAAAAAAATAAATAATTTTAAGTCTTAACATTTCGCTTGTACATAATTGTATAGTAGCAGTAGTATTAATGGACAATCGAAATTTTTCAAGCGGATTCCAAAGCTCGGACATAAGTCCTTTAGTATATATCAGTCGATTCGATTGTTGAAATTACACGTATTACTTTTTTTACCGAATAAAAGAGGACGATTTCCAGCATAGCGACAGAAAATTAAACTTGAATACGTTTCACATTCTGATATATTACACACCTGAAATTGAACGACAATCTCCCGTACTCACCGACAAAACCCTAGAAATTTCAAAGAAAACGTTTTCTGCAATGAAAGTCACGGCAAAGAATTTTTTCTTCCGAAAAGCCATTCTTCTGATTTATTATTTACTTCGAGGAAAACCGTCGACTCCAAAAGATCTGCGAAACCTTAACAACGTTACGGCGCGCTGTACAGAACTGTCGGCGTCGCCTCTCATTAAGTATTTCTACTGCACGATAACACGCGTTCTCAAGTCGCTCAAATCATTTAGAAACATTCACGAGGCAGAACATTTAGAAACATTCCGAAGGAAAGAACGAAACCGTTATAGGAATTCTTTAAGTGGAAAACGCATTCAAATCGATGCGTCTACTAAACTCTTACAGTCTAGTTCAGTCTCTTAGACTGATCCAGCAGCAAGGGACTCTGTCCAGGTTCTGCGATAAAGTAGGGAGTAATAAACTCCTGCCAACTTTGCATTCCATTCAGTCTCTTATAGTCTAGTTCAAGAAACAGTCGGTAGAGTTCAACGAAGAAATCGTCAACATCGACACAGATATAAAAAAATGCTTTGATGGCGACGAGATTACGTCATAAAGTATTTTAAGACGTATTTTTCATTTTTAAAAACCAAGGATCTTTAGTTGTAATCAGCTGTTATCAGTTAACTATAAAACTACTCTTAATTTAAAAAAATGACCTACATTCAATTTTTTTTATTCGATAATCAATATCTCCTCGATACATAAGAATTCCTGGAATTTTTCCGGAAGAAGGCAAAAGATTCTACTATTATCAAACGCCACAAATTTTTCTTTTGTTAATTATTAGCAATAATTTGCTAACTTTTTTTAACCGTAAAGCTCAATAATTTACAATATAGCTATATATTCACGAAAGAAGAAATCTTCACTACAAAATTTTTTTCTAATTTAAAAAATTCTTTAACGCGATTCAAAGTACATGTTTTTTAAGTGTTCTTGTTATTTATCGAAATATAACAATACGAAGTCGTAGTTTTATTTTATTTACCGTACTAATAAAGAAAGAAACATCACAAGTGTAAATTAATTTAGTACCGATTAACAAGATAATAAAGGCTAAGAACACATTGTTGTATTATACTATATTCTATCGATTTGTTTTTGTCATTATCGTTTGCGTTAAATTTGAAATTTACACTTTATTAGTTGTTGAAACGAGCTAGAACAAGAAAACGAATACAGAAAAATTATGAAGAGTGAACAAGATATATTTTAAAAAAACAATAAAAATAAACTCGATTCTTTTTTTTTGTGTATTTTTTCATCTTTAACCGTATTTCTTTAAACCGTTCTACATCATCATCGTTTTTCATTACACATCCTATCAAACACGTTCAGTCTGCCGCATTGCCGCATTACCGCTTAGCACACTCAGCACATAACCCGGACGAACCGACAAGATTGGTTCTACATGTCAAGACCCCCCGTGCAGTCTTGAATTACAAGCAGCATGAGTCTGATGGAGAAAATGTATATTCACCTGCCATCTTCTTATGTATATATATTCTCCCTTTCGTGCGCAACCTAAGTTGTTCCGACTTAAGAAAAAGAAAGATAACAAAATAAATCTACGATTAAAAAATAATATATAATAAATTTTTGTTTTAATAATCAATTAAATCTTGCAACGGACAATTTTTTTCACGAAAAAAATTCAATTTCTTTTAATTTATTCGGCGTAATCAATCATTTAGAATAAATTGTTATTATATAAATAAATAATATTAAAATTCTTTACGGATGAGTTGTTAAATTTAAAAAATCTACTATTATTTTTTAATAATTTATCAAGCATTCCTATTTAAAAATGTTTTAATGTTATACAGTATTTAATACCTTTCTGTATTTTTTTAAATTTTATTTTAGATACGTTAAGCCTCTTTCTCTAAATACAGAAACATATATATATATATATATATATATATATATATATATATACTTACAAAGAAGAATGTATGATATTATCAAGCAGTCAAGTGTTATTTATATATTTTTTTTTAAATTCAGTACCAAAATGTCATCTAAAATAAAATAATAATCTCCAATTTATATTAAAAAATTAAAATAAAAGAACTTGTAATTTATCGATAAAATCAAAATTAAGATTAAAATTAATAATCGTAAAATACAATAAAATTAAAAAAACGCCTTAAAAGTTATAAATAATTGAAATTGGAGATATCTTAAAAAAACTTTCTTATTTAAATCGTAAAGATAAAGGTTTATAGCCGAAGGTAGAGCCTAAAAATTGGTCACTACATACGTATCGAAATATGTATTAATGTGAAGAAAATGGAAAAATATTTTAAATATCCTGTGACCTATAAGGAACACAAAGAAATAGATCGTATATTAACCGGTAAGGAAGTTAGTAAATTCACTAATGAACTTTTACTTTAATGAGAAAAACCAGTTACGAAAGGAACAAAGCTTACTTTTAAATTCTATAAAATCCTTATAACCTACAAACCAGAAAGTAGTTTCACGACTCGGAAAAAGTGATACTTGTAACTAAGATAAATTAAGAAATAAAAGATTTAACGATGAATTTTGATTAAAGAAATTATACTTAAGCGGTATGCAATCTAGAATACATTTTTCATAGTAAAACAAAAGATTGAGGATAATCTTCTAAATCTGCATTAAAAACAGTTAAATTTTTATTTTTATTTAACAGTTTTTTTTTATTTTTTAACTGTTAATTTTCATTAAAAAAAAGTTACGAAATAAATCAAGATAATTCAAAACGACGATCTATCGAAAAATATAAATAAATATATCTAAGGGACAAGGATATTGTTCGTTTTCGTTTCTTTTCGGCTTGATGTGAAAATAAAAAATTTGATGTGGATACCATATGACTTCCTTGCACGCCTATTAAATTACACGACCGCTGAAATATTAGTTTTTATTAATATCAAATATTTATACGATTATTAATTCAACAATCTTACGTGAAATATTAGGATAGAGTAAAAGTCCCTTTATTACTCGTATTACTAGATCAGTATTATTCGTATCTTCGCGAGTTGTTGATTAACAAAAGTTTCAGATTTCAGGTGTGTCGTATAAATAAAAGGTAATAATAATTAAACTATTTCGTTTAGTGAACTCATATACCGGTTACAAATGTTAATTTTGACCTTACGGTGTAAAATATTCAGTTTTTATTATTCGATTATATGTTGAATAATAAAAAATGAAAAAGAAACAACCATGCAGGAAGAAAAGATAACATGAAGAAATATATCTCAAAAAAACGATAAGAAGATGAATGTGAAGAGGAAGAAAATGTTAAGAACAAGGGAAGAATAAAAAAATTAAGAGCACATGATAAATATAAAGAAGAAGAAAATTATAAAACCAAAGAAAGAATAAAAAGATTAAGAGAGGATGATGAATATAAAGAGAAAATTTGAAAACTAGAGAACGTGAACACAAATTAAGATCACAAGAATTATACCAAACCAAAAAGCGATTAAATGATCGGCAACAAAAAGCAAATAAACGAAATGATGATCAACTCCGACTTAAGGAGAATTATGCCCGACAATATCAGAGGAACAATGAACTAAAAGATAAGAGTTTTTTGCAATTTATTAAAGATCGGGCATGTAAGCCTCAATATATATGTCGTTCTTGTGAGTGTCTATTTTTCAGTCACTGCAGTTAACTTTAATGTAACAAATTAAACAGAAATAGACTAGAAAATCCAAAAAGCAATACGATTCTAAATTATAACTTTCAATTTAAATTAAACAATCACAATCAGATGTTTTACCAAATCTATTACAAAGAAACATGTAATAACGCCTATTAAATTACATTTACACATTATTAAAAGTACGTACTCGTAAAATTATATTTCACTAATAACTTCTGATTTTTTTAATATTTATTATTATTGAATAATTGTTATTTATTGTAATGTTTTTTACAATCACGGGTTTATAATTATTAATAAATGAATATAACTATTTTTTTTTAAAAATCCTTCCTTTCTAAGATCCAAATATTTCATTAATTAAAGAATTACTTGGCTATAACTCTGGAACCGATGAAAATAATTGCTACTTACGTGATATACCGTTGAGAAGATGTCAATGAGGGCTTATTACTGCACTTAAGAAAAAGTCCAGAATTCTATTTTTTATTTTTATTTTGGGCTTTTTTGGACACTTTTGATTCAGTCGATTGAAATCAAAAAAGGAGGTGCACAACTAGATGTTACAACAGTCCTAAATCCAAAATTTCAACATTCTACGGCTAATCGTTTTTTCAGTTAATAGCAAGATACGTACATACCTACGTACAGACGTCACGCCGAAACTAGTCAAAATGGATTCAGGGATGGTCAAAATGGATATTTCCATCGAAATTTGAAAACCGACATTTTTCGCGATCACAGTACTTCCTTTACTTCGTACAAGGAAGTAATAAAACGACATTAAATATGCCAGAAGGGATAATAAGCAATTTAGTTACTGGGAACATAATAAATTAAATTTTCTTAAGTAAAATTAAAATTAATGGTCAAAAAATAAAATCAAGGTCAAAAGTATAGTGGCAAAACCAAAGAGAGTTTTATACAAAAAAAATATATATAAACATGTACCAAATACAAATCTAAAAATTATTTTTAAAAAATCTTGAAAATATTTGTATGGAGAAAGTATGCGTTATGGTAGTGAAACATGGATAATGGTAGAAAAAACAGAAAACGTAATCTGAAATGGGGCTCTACAAAACGATATTAATAAATATATAAGGATGAAAATTAGGTGAATCAATCTAATTCAAAATGAAGAGGTCTTTAAGATGAATAGGTAGGAAAAAACTTTGTAGTTCCACAACTGAAAATAAAGAAAAAAGTTCAAATAATAAGTCCGGAAACGCTAAGAGCTTCTTGTTCAGTTGACATAGCTTACATAAATTTTCTTAGAATTAATTATCAACAAATTTTGTCGCTAAATTTTATTTGTTGAACTAGGAATTTAACGAAATTATAGTACGTCAAACCTAACCTAATATTGCTATATATACTTTGTGTTATGCATATATGTATATAAATGGACATAAGGGGACGTATAAAAAATAAATGGATGAAATCAGTCAAACGACCGATGGATTCGTAAAAGAGGGCCGTACAAAACCGAAAATTTAGAATAGCATTAAAAAAATAAAAAATGTACAATAAGAAAAACGGTAAAAAAAAGGTGGAGTAAATTTAATTTAAATAAATTAAACAAAAAAAACCCATAAATTTTAACATAACATGGAAAAAAAATTCTTTTAAAAAAGTAATACAGTATATGTTTACCTTTTATGCCTACATATTACGGACAGTTATAATATATAAATTTAACCCGATTTAAAATATTAAGTTTTACGTTATTTATTCGTATAATATATTAGTACATTCGTTCACTCTTTCGTGTAACGAATTGTAATATGTCATATTAATGTTTTTGACCTTTATACGGTGTAAAATATTATTAAGAAAGACTATCCAGTACAACAAATCAATAAATCGACGAATATTTATTCAAACTCCTACATTAACGAAAGTGAAATCAGCATAACCTCTAATACGTTAATATTTAACGGTTTTAATATAGATAGTTTTAAATTTACAACGAGAATAGGTTAGAAAAAAATAATAAAAATATTAATTAAAATTATTATAATGAAATCATAATACATCTATTAAATATCAAAGATATGATTATTTAAAAATGAGCGTTATTTACGGTACACAAATCTACGATATAAGACTAGAATAAAATTAAAGAATATAGATTATGAACTAATAACAGAAAGATATTATTTTAATTGTATAAATAAATTAAACATTTTTAACGCGTATTTGATGTTGTAAGACTTTATTTTGGCGACCAAAAAAAAATAATAAAACCAAAATGTGTACCTACTTATGTAATTACAGTATACGTAAATACGTAGATTTAATTATATGTGTGCAATAAACCTACGCGAACTTATGTAAATTTATATGAAAAAAATATATATATATTTTGTATATATAAAAATATATATATAAAAAATAAATAAATATATATATATAGATAGATAGATAGATAGATAGATAGATAGAGAGAGAGAGAGAGAGAGAGAGAGAGAGAGAGAGAGAGAGAGAGAGAGAGAGAGAGAGAGAGAGAGAGTGAGAGAGAGGGAGAGAGTGTGTGTGTGTCAGTCTTCCGGAACGGAAAAGGGTAATTCGAAAAATCCTTGGATTTTATAAGAGAATTAACCTGACGTTCACGTAGTGCGCCTGGATAGGAAACGGACATAGGACCTCTCTGAACTAAAACGGAAGAACTCGTGAGTGTACGGAGAAACCCGCCCTCCCAAATCAACTTCTACTTTTAGGCACGATCGAAAATTCAATCTGATAACTACCCCAGGAGGTAATATTAAAGACGAAACCCGCACCGCACGCGGTGAAACGAGGCCTTCGGATTCTGGAGAGCCTAACCCTCATGTTCGAAGTATCGTAGCTTCCTGGAAAACCTTCAAACGCACTTACTAGACTAAACCTCAGACAAAACACTTTTTGCCAACGTTTAACACACACGTTTAATACCTTACACAGACCGGCAAGCTAAACCGACTGACTGACAAGCTAGATGCGAAAAATACACAAATAACACAGGAAGCGTAATTAATTTTTCATCTGTATCAGAAAGAATTTCAACACTATCCTTCAGGTCAGAAAATAAAGGATATATCCTCGTAAACTCACACGCCCCAGCGAATAAGGATAATAGAGCTAAAGTAGAAGCGTTTTGGGCAATTAGAAGACATTACATCTAAAATTTCACATCACATCAAAAGTTTTATTTGGCGTTTTTAATGTCCAAGTAGGAAAAGAAAAGAAATCTAGGAATATAGTGGGAGATTATCCGGCCCGCAGGAAAACAAACAAAAACGGGTAAAGGCTCATCGCCTTCTGTGAAAATCCTAAACTGATGATAACGCACCTTAAAAATACGCTAAAGAAGCCATGGCTTGCACCTAATACAAAAAGAAGAGAATTTCAAATAGACCATGTCGCTATAACCAGGAAAAATCAAAAAGAAATAATCAACACCAGAGTTAAAAGTGGACTAAACTTAGATTCAGATCGCTATTTAACAATAATTAAAGTAAAATTTCAACCCGATAAACCTAAATAAAACCCAGAATAAAAACAGAAGCCCTCAGCTACAAAAAAGAAGATTATATAAAAAGAATAAACCAAGCAGAATTAGGAACAGACTGGAACGAGATCCAACACAATTTAAAAAAATCAACGGAAGGAATCGCAGAACCTAAAGAAAGCCCAAACATGGATGGTGGAACTATAAGTGCGACGAAGCGCTAAATAAAAGGCTGGAAGCATGGAAACGATGGAACTCCCATAAAACGTAAGAAAATTGGAACAATTTTAAGACACAACGAAAATATACGGCGAGAACCATCAGAAGAATAAAGAGGCAGCATGACATCGCTAAATTGGAAAAAATGGAAAAGACTTCAAGCAGCACAACACTAGGGGCTTCTACAAGACCTTCAAAAAAGAACTCCAAGGAAACCAACCAGCGGGACATGTTTTAAAAAGGATAACGGTGAACTAGCCTTAAATAATAAAGAAAATTGCGATATTCTGACTATAAATATTTTGACAGAAAATATTTATTTTCTGTCAAAACTCTGATGAATTATTGAATTTCGGAACTAATAATAAACCCAACCCAGACTGAGAACCTCCCCCCCCCCTCACGGAACAGTAGATAGAACAGATTATTAAGACACTGAAAAACAATAAAGCACCTGAAGAAGATAGAAAAATTGATTTTTTATCATCATATGAAACTCAGAAACACAAAAAATTGGATTAAGGAAATCAGAAGTGATCTGGAGGAAATGAGCATCCTTGAAGAAGAGGTAGCTGAAAGAGATGTTTTCAGAAAAAAGATAGATAATTGGAAGCAATCTAAAGAACAACTTACACACGGGACGGGTTTAAAGTGGACTGACGAACAGAAGAAGGCAAGTAATGAGCAAATGACGAAAATCTGGGAAGCAAGAAAGATGAAACTCGTCAAGCCAAGGTTCATCGTAGTCCAAAGAAGAACTTAACGATTCAAAAAAAAAAATTGCTTAATTTAAATAAAAAGTACTAAAATTTTCATTCATCGTAGGAAAATGATAATTTAATAAAATCGTCAATTATTGCTGAAAGTAAAAAGTTAACAACACACTCGCTTGCATCAACTAAAACAGAACGATTTATTTTTTTAATACTCAGCATAACATTTCGGTTAAAAATAACGACTTTAATATGCTTTAACTTACATTTTTAATAAATTACCACCTAACGATCTAAAATAACTTCCGATCAATTTAATTAAATTATTTTTCAAAAACAGAAACAATATTACTTAGTTGATAAATTTAAAATAATTCTTTATAGGAAAAAGAAAATTCAACTTTATCTGATTTTTTGTTTACTACAAGTGGTTATCTGTTATTAAATAATATACACTCAAATATTTTTATAATTATTTTATTTTCTACATATCTTATTTATTGTCTTAAATTAATTAAATTATTTCCACAAACGAGTTTCATATAATTTTTAATAAAACTGCGGACTTTTTTATAATTGAATTCAGATTGCAACGAATTCTCCGATCATAATTTAGTAATAATGATATGTAGTTTGGGGTTTAAAAACCTGAAGAAAAGGTGACAGATGAATCGGTGAAATTTAGAGAAGCTTGAGAAAGAGGAGGTAAAGAAGATTTGTGAGGACATCGCAAGAGGTCTGAGTAAAAAATATAAGATAGAAAATGTAGAAGAAGAATGGGAGAATGTTAAAAAAGAAATTGATGGATGAACGTAGAAAGTATAGGAAATGCTGATGATGAATAGCGATGAGGATGGCAAAAGAAACTATCGACGATTAAGAAATTCTATAAACAGGAAGTGCAAACTAGCGAAAGAAGAATGGATTAAAGAAAAGCGTTCAAAAGTGGAAAGAGAAATGATCATTGGTAAAATAGACGAAACAGGAAAGTTACAGGAGAATTTTGTGGTACATAAATTAAAATCTAATAATGGGTTAAACAAAGATGGTACACCGATTTATATTACGAAAGGAAAGGACGATAGATGGGTGGAATATATTGACGAGTTATACGAAGGAAAAGAATTAGATAATGGTGTTTTAGGAGAAGAAGAGATAGTCGAAGTGGGTGAAAGGGGAGAAACAATACTGAGATCTGAATTTCAGAGAGCATTAAAAGATTTGAATGGCAGATAGGTTCCTGGAATAGGCGGAATACCTGCAGAATTACTGCGCAGTGCTGGTGATTAAGCGGTAGATAGATTATACAAACTGGTGTGTAATATTTACGAAAAAGGAAGTTCCCTCTTTTTTATAATTTTTTTTAAAATTTATTTTATTATACAGGTAATCGAAATATGTTGGAGCAATTTAAAAAAATCGTATCTGAAAAACTACTAGTGATAAACAAACGAGTATTTTTTTAACATTCACCAACTTAAAAATCTTTTTTTACATTAGAGGTTTCAATATGAGTTCTATTGGTCGCTCTACAAATATCCAGCAGATATTTCACTTCTGTCCAGTTCCTCTGGACCATCACAGGCGTAACTGTGACAGTTAGCGGTAGCAGCGATCCGTTGTCTTAAATGTTGTACAATCCCGATTTTTTCACTGTAGACAATTATTTTAACGAATCCCCACAGAACAAAGTTAGGGGGTGTCAAATCTGGGCTTCTCCGAAGCCAAAGCTCAGGACCGGTCCTACCTATCCAACGATTAGGGAATCTTTCATCGAGAGCGCGTCGAACGACTAGGTTAATGTGTGGGGGCGCACCATCTTGTCGAAACATTACAGCAACCTTACTTTCTTGTTCAAGTTGCTCAACTTGCGGGAAAATATACTGTTGTATCATGTTTAAATAAACATTCCCTGTAGTAGTAGGCTCGTGAAAAAAACGGGTCGTTCACACGATCGGTCATCAAACCGAACCACACGTTTATTTTTGGGGAATCTCTGACATACTTTTTGACTTCATTGGGGTGTTGAGATCGCCACATCCAAAAATTATGGCAAAACATTTAAGAGAACGGATCATCCTTGCTATTGACAGAGTTACGCTTGCGATGATCCAGTGGACCTGAGCAGAAGTGGACTATCAGCTGGATGTTTGCAAAATGACCAACGGAACTCAAATTGAAACACTCTGAGGTAAGTTAAAAAAACCTTTTGAGTCGGTGAATTTTTAAACAAAAATCGTCGATTGGATTATCTCTAGTAGTTTCTGAGAAACGACTTTTTTAAACTGCTGTAATGTTTTTCGGTGACTCTGTATATAATAAAATTAGTAAAAATCAATCACCTTCGGCTTCGGAAAGGTGAAATTAGCGAAATGATTAACAGTTTAATACCGCATGATCTCTTCGATGAAAGTTTATTGTTATAGGAGCCTTTAACATCGAGTAGCTTTGTAAATTTTAAAAGGAAAATAAATTTTTTTCGGTATATATTTAAGCCATCAATCGCAAAATTGTTGATCAGTAACGGATATTACTATTTGGAAAAAGACAACCGGAACAAACGAACGGATTGTTGGCGAAATAAGAACGCAACGCCTAGAGTAGGTCAAATTGTTTTATTTTGTTGTTTTAAATGCTTAGCGAGACTGATCTTTCTTGGGTAAATCGTCCTTTCTTTATGCTCACCAGTTTTCCTTAACCATTTATCTCTTCGTTCCTATTTTTCATTACGCGAATATAAGTCTGACTTCGCTCATGTCATTGCTAAGGACACCAGAAATTGTATAACTAAGTGATCTCGGTGTAATCTGATGGTATTCTATCCGTTGCTCAGTAATAATTTAAATAATAATGGAAATGTGTATTAAGAAAACTGGAGTTTCCTAATCGTTCTTAAAATGTAACTTATAGCTTATTTATAAATTAATTAATAAGAAATTTAAAATTAATTTAAAAAATCTGATGTGAACACTATATGACTTCCTTGTACGCCTATTAAATTACATATAAATATTTTTTTTTAATGAAAAGTACATAAAATTTTATTTAATTAATAACTTTGATATTTTTTCATAATATTTTTTTTTTATTGTTGAATTATTATTTATCGTAAACATTATTTTTTACAGTCAGAGGTTAATAATTATTAATAAATCAATGTATTTAAATAAAAATAAAAAAATTAAAAAAAGGAGATGAAGTCCGATTCGAACCGATATGCGTTAAGATCCAAATATTTCATTAATTAAAGTTTTATTTGGCTATAACTCTGGAAACAATGAAAATAAGTACCACTTATGATTACGCCGTTGAAAAGCTTTCAATGAGAGCTTATAAAGTCAGTTAAGAAAAAGTCAAAATCTAGATTTTATTGGATTTTGAGCTTTTTTGGACACTTTTGGTTCAGTCAATTGCAATCAAAGGGGAGGTGCACAACTAGATGTTACAACAGTCCTAAATCCAAAATTTCAACATCCTACGGCTAATCGTTTTTAAGTTATGCGAGATACATAAGTACATATGTACGTTCAGATGTCAAGCCGAAATTAGCAAAATGGATATTTCCGTTGAAATCTGAAAACCGAAATTTTTTGCGATCACAATACTTCTTTTACTTCGTAAAGGGTAGTAAGAAGATAAAAAATCATCAAATATTTTTACATCATATATTAAGATATTATTTTTTAAATTTAATATAAGAATAATACAGAAAAATTCATTTTAGAATGTATAATTAAATAAATAAGAACTTAGATTTAGAACTTAAATTTTCTGAAGTTAAAAGATTGTATATAACAAAAAATTACGTTAAACTGCATCAAACCAAATCATTAACGACAAAACAAAAAGAATTAAGAATGAAAATTAAGTGATCACAATTCTTTGGGTTTTTAACAAGGAATAAAGACTATAAAAAAAGTTCTAAAAAAAATAAAGTTATATAAAAATAAAAATACAAACTTGTAATGAAATGATGACAGTCATAAAAAATTGTGTAAAAGAATACATTTTAAGCATGATTTATATTAAAAACACAAAACGAAGGTATCTCAAAATATATTATATTATATATATATATATAAAACAAAAAATAAATGAAATAAAATTGGAAAATAACACTTGATTTATAGTAATTTTACCGTTCTTTTTTCTTCAAAAATATATTCATTCAAAAGATTTAGCTATAAGAATATATATATATATATATATATATATATATATAAGTTGTTTCTTAGATGGACGTGCGTTTTATACGGACCACCGAGATTCATGTACATCTTACTAGTTCTAGAATCGTATTCAGTAAGCCCTGGGGCAACTTGTGGTCGTGACTGGGGGTCACGACATTGTATGGAATGCCGCCCACTATACACAAAGAAGCCGGCAACGGCCATTACTAGCAAACTTAAGATCTAACAAAGTGGAAACCAGCTCAAATAATCATAAAAATAGCAGAGAATAAAAAAGTCATACGTACATCTTACGTACATGTACGATAAACATTAAAATAAATCTTTAACGTAATTCAATTTTACGATATTAATAAAAAATGCAATATAAAAAACCGCTGTTACTAATTTTACGTGTTAAGTAGATTTAAATACTGAACTTTTAGGTTAAAATTAAATCGATTATTTAAATCGGTAATACAACGATATAACGAAAACATAAAGATAAAAATAAAACACAACTGTGTATGCGCATCTATCGTTCAAAATTACGTAAATAAAATCAAACACAAAGCGTATTGTTTATAGAGTACTTGAATTGTTACAACTTATATTTTCGATTTTGATTTAAATCAATTATACACCTACTAAAGTTTTTTTGTAAAAATTTGGAAATCTCTTCGTTAAACTGCAACGGGTACGGTATCAATATATGCAGCAATGTGTACCGATATCGGAAATTAAAAAAAATCGAGAGAAGTGCTGGACACTTTTGTACTGTCGGCTGTAAAAATGAGTTTAGCTTCTTTGTCTACCCGACTCTTATATTTCCTTCGTGGAATAACGTAATTAGTTCAGAATATAACTTTTAGAAAAAAAAGATTATCGTTCGTAACGGCATATTTTTCGATTCCCACCCCGCTAACGTGTAAAAAATGACAGTTCACTATTCAGTTTTCGTAGGTAATTGTTATAATCTGTTAACCTTCTCCACGGTATATAAAAAGCCGCTCGCCAAAAAAAAAGACTACCGATACAAGATGTAAATATTGTATTTATTACTTACACACATGCGCGTACAATTAAACCTATATTTAGGTGTCCGTAATATATAACATAACGTTATGTTATAAATCTACGCGTACGTAGGAAAACGTTAAATCGTCTTAGATGTAGAACGAAAGTATATTATAGTAATTTCACATTTAAGACTATACTTTATATTTAACTTACATTTAAAAAAATTACAGTAAAAAAGTAGAAAATTATTAAAATAGAAAATTTTTTTTAATTAGTCGATAGCAAATTAAAAAATCGTCACGAAATTTTAGAACGAATAAAAATGTTATTTTTACTTACAAGAAAGAAAACCAACGACTGTGCGACTTAATGGCTACATTTCATCGGCTGTAGGATTTTCATTTATTTTTATATAATAATTATAAATCCATGATTTTTTTTTTATTTGACAAAATCGAATTACAACAAAGTTATAAATACGGTAGTAAAATTAATAGTTTTAAGGAAGAAAAAAACCGAAGATTTCAATGTCATTCAAGAAATTAAAAAATTGTTTAATAAAAAATTGAATATCGATTGTTTAAACAATCGATATTCAATTTTTTATTAAATATGTAGATATGTAGAGGGTATACTGAAATGAAACGACTAGCACTAGATAGGGAATCTTGGAGAGCTGCATCAAACCAGTCAAATGATTGAAGACAAAAAAAAAACAATCAATATTCAAACAATCACTAATTTAATATATAATATTTAGTCCTTATTTTTCAAACGAAAATTTAAAGTTATTTGTGTACAATAAAAATTTCCAACGATTAAATTTTAATTTATTTTAAATTACCTATTCGTATTTATTTTTTAGTATACGATTTTCGAATTGTTTTCTTCACGGCAGATTAGCTTCTAACAGATAAGACCGTTTTTTTTATTTCTGTTAAGGAATCCTTTATTATACACAAAGCCGATTTTTTAAATCGGCTTTTCAAGCAATTATATTTAATATTTCCTTTAATTAATTTCATATACTTTGGTTTTTACGGACTCGTAAACATTCTATTTTACTATCGTCGTGTACCTAACGTCACCTGTGTAATTAGATAAGTCGTTTAATATCTAGTTCGTGGAAATTAATGTGCCCCTTCTGGAATTACAGGGGTACAAACAAATATACAACTGAAACTACACTGCTATTATCCTAGAGCATAATCCGGTAAATACGATTATATTAACAAAAGTAATTTTTCTACTTACATTACATACAAAGATTTCTTAAGAATACGATAACTAATTTACTTATTAAAATTTACACGCACAATGATTCGTTACAACTTTTTGTAATCGATACAAAATCCCAGACGATAAAACACTTTTCTACACAAAATCTTTAATTATAACGCGTGGCTAACCGGCTACAAAATTATTATTTTTCTTTTTAAATAATTTTAAAATGTTTTTTCTATCGCGGGATATTCATATAAACCTCTAAAGAGTTGCTGCATAAATAATTAACACGATGAATCGAGATATTGTCAAAAAATAATAATAATAATGATAACATACACAATGTACGAATAATAAAACCTCATTATAAATTAAATAATATTTATTTAAACTAAACAATTAATTAAAGTTGAAAAAAATACGAAAAGAATTGAAAAAATAAGAATTAAAGTCTCATAAATCTTTTTAATAATATTTAATTAATTGCATTTCTGGTATATAAACAACAAGATCACACTATTTATATATTAAAAATATAATTATAAATAATTAAAAAAAAATCACATTGAAGTACATCATAATAACGATAAAAAGAAATTATTAATTATTTATTAGTTTATGATTTATTATTTAAATTCTAATTTAGTAAATGAAAGGAAAAAGCGTTTTTAAAAAAATAATCTATAAATAACACTATTATCGGCCGTTATTAGATACAATCACGTAAGTAAAGGTTTATAACCTTACAAGTTATAAAAAAATTGAATTCCTTAAAAATCGTCAATCTTTTTTTTTTTTACGAAAAAAATAGTTTCGGATTGTTTGGCGCCACCAACGGAATGTATATTTTAAAATATTCGCACTTTTGTATGAATCTACTTGTTGGAAAACGATAACCTTTCTACTGTTCATCTGCCAAAAAAAATCCACTAATTTAGTGATTAATTTATATCATTTTAAAATAGTATCCGGTAATGTAAAGCGATTTACACAAAAAAAAATAAATATATAATTTTTTAAGCGCTTATAAGAAATTTGTCTAAATGCCTTAATGTTAAAAATCAAAATTTAATATTTATTAAATATTACAATAAAAATTAAATCTTAAAATTTAAATAGTAAATCTATTAGTAATATTCTCTCTGTTAGTCATTTTTATTGGCAAATTCAGATTACGTCGAATTTCCAGGCTGTAATAATCAGAAATCTCAGTACAAAAACATTACTTAATTTTTATGTAACAGAAATTTTTGTATAAAAGAAATTAAAAAAACCTTTAGAAAGGGAACAATGACGAAGGTTATGTCAAAACAATGTACTGTTTCGATAAAAATAAAATTCTCGCTAAACAAATTTGTTATCGTTTAAATAATTTCGAAGATTTTATGAATAAAAATTGTCTACCTAGATGGTTCTAAATATTTCATATTTTTTAGTCGTAATTTCTTAATATCGGATTGTTACAGCTTACATAATATAATTACAGCCACATTTAATTAAAACATTAGTATTTTCGGTCGAAAATTCAAGAAATTTAGAAAAAAACAACTTTTATTCGAAAGAATAAGTGTACAAAAAATACATATCAAAACACCCGTAGTTCACGCTAGAGGTAGCAGAATCTTTTCGTCATATCTCTGCATTATTTATCTTAATCTTGTAAATACTCAATAAAACATTATATATATATATATATATATATATATATATATATATATATATAACCTTAGCTCACGCTCTACACAGTAGAGAATAATAATAATAATAATAATAATAATAATAATATAGAATAATAATAATTATTTTATATTTCTTTTGTTATTTTTATCAAACAGCGGGGTTTTGCCGTTGAATCTCTTATAAAGTTTTTTCTGCATAGAAGCAACGATTTTTTTAAGGATATCTGTATTTTAAATAAAAATAAATCTAAAACATACTCTTTTGAAATATACCCGGCGTACAAAATAGAATATCAGAATTTTAATTTGTTAAAATAAAATACCTCTAGGATGAAGTATCGAATGTTGATTTAAGACTGGAATCAAAGAGCAAAAAGACGGTTTTAGTCGGGCACATATTAAATCTTTATATTTACGTTTGACACTGCCACGAACAAAGATAGCGATTCCTGAACGGAAAGCCTCTAGTCTTTTGCGGTTTGCTAAATCTGAATCGGTTACAGTTGAACGAGAGTTCCGTAGAAAGTTTAATTGTGATCCTTACGGCTGACAACAATGTTCGTCGATAGCAAGGTCGGTTTGAAACGACCGGGTGTCTGTGTAAAAACCCACCGGGTTGGTCTAGTGGTGAACGCGTCTTCCCAAATCAGCTGATTTGGAAGTCGAGAGTTCCAGCGTTCAAGTCCTAGTAAAGCCAGATATTTTTACACGGATTTGAATACTAGATCGTGGATACCGGTGTTCTTTGGTGGTTGGGTTTCAATTAACCACACATCTGGTGTCTGGGAGTCTGTGTAAAGCGAAGAATACAGGACGACCGACGGTGACTGAAGAAAATGTTAAACGTGTCGGGGAGTCTTTCTTTCGTAGTCCTAAAAATTCAGTTGGGAAGGCCGGCCGCAAAGAAGCGATGCCGATGTGGAATCTTTTAACGAATACATATGCGTTCACACCGTTTACAGTCGTTAGAAGTTCTAATGGTCTATCGACTACGCTTCGCAATCGAAACAAATAACCGGCGATTTAACTCCATTAACGATATAACTAGAAATTGTTGAAGTTGTTATTAAATAAGGATTTCTAGTTTTTATCTAAATAATAACGAACAAAAATGTTGACTTACAAAAGTTTGATTTCATAATTTTGTTAAATATTTCTGTGAGAAACATACGAACCAAAATTATTACCTAAGTCGTTAGACGAAATAAAGAATAACAAAAAGAAAAAGAGATTACCACGATTTACTATCCTGAAAATAAAAAAAAATAAAACAAAATTAAGTATTTAACGTAAACATTTATTTATTCATACGGCTTACTATATGTAACGAGAAGAAAAAAAAGCATCCAGAAGTGTATGAAAGACATTCGTGTGTATATATAGAACAAATAAAAAAATTTTATAACAGTAAGACACAACACATTATTTACAAAAACAAGTTGACAATTTAGTTCAACGTACGTAGTTTACATGTAAAGCAGCCAAACGCTTTCATATAGTTATTAGTATAACTTATTCTTATTCCGAACAAGTGTTTGTAATGTTAACATGAAAACAATTTCGACTGTGAAGGACCGCCGGTTGGGACGATAGAAGTAGAAAAGAAGAGAAGGGAATGCAGATGTGTGTTTGTGTGTGTGCATGCGCGGGAGAAAGACAGAAAGAGAACAAGCGGTAAGAGGTGAGTTACCGGGCGGGGTGCAAGAAGAAAAGAGTGAGAAAACATATATGCGGTTGTACGATCGAGTGAGGTGAAAGACATACTGTATGAGGGAGAAAAGAAAAAGAGCGAGATAAAACGATCGAGAGACAAAGAGAAAAATATAGAAAACGGCCTCTGAACTAGCAGGTCCGAACGGCAACACTGTATCAGGTGAATAAACGTTGCCGTATTTCATCTACATCTTCTGAGATACCGCGGGAATTAAAAAGTCGGGATGCTGCGACCTTCCGTCTAGTTTTAGGTAACAGATAAAAAAATAAATAAATAATAAAACGAACAAAAAAAAAAGACAAAAGAAAAAGAGGTCGACGGAACCGAGTGAATAAGCTATTATCAGACAATGACATTTACTTAAAACAAAAAAAAAACCAAAGGTAAAATTTTATGTTCCTCCGGCGTTGTCAATTAAATGAAGTAGCAATAACATACAACAACCATTTAATATTAATTACTATTAAGTGGCCGCTTTACTTAAGCACAGTAATCTCTCACGACCGTATATAGCTGTTAAAAATATCGTATCAAAAATAAATAAAATGTAATGATAAAAAAAAGTTAAATAAATCATTATAGAATCAAGTTCGAATCGTTCTTTATTTAGTCGGCAAGTTATTATTTACATTAAAAAAATGTAATCTCATCAAATTATTCTTATAATAACCGTCATGAAATAAAAATAATTTTATTATCTATATCTATTCTAGGTATATAGGCTTTTTAATATATTAATATTAGAGCCCGATATTGAATAGTTTCTTTTTTTATATAGATACAAAAAGGACAGTGCTACTCAATTCTTTACGCTGTGAGGTCTTACAGAAAAACGATTTAGAGATAACAATTACGATAATCTTACAAAACTTATGACTTAAACATTTACAAAATTTTTATCTTATGACGACCGATTGTTATGTCTCTAATTTTATTATGTGAACTTTATATTTTTTGTATATTTTAATTCTAAATTACTATAAATTCCTCCTGAAGATGGCAGACTAGCCGAAATCGTTTTAGGAAATAGGAAATCAAATAATATATTGGTAAGCTGTTTATAATATTATATTTATAATAATCACATTTTGCCAACGGTGCCGTGTTTGAAAAACTTAACTATTAACTCGGCACCGACTTAAAATAAAAATTGAATAGTATTTTTACTTCCTTCTACAAAGTAAAGGAAGTATAGTAATCGCGAAAAATTTCGGTTTTCAGATTTCAACAGAAATATCCATTTTCACCATCCCTGAATCCACTTCGAATAACTTCGGCGTGACGTCTGTACGTACGTATTTATGTACCTCGCGTAACTGAAAAACGATTAGCCGTAGAATGTTGAAATTTTGTATTTAGGACTGTAGTAACATCTTGTGTACCTCTCCTTTTGATTACAATCGACCGGGCCAAAAATGTGTATACAGTCAGACCTCTAAATAAAGCGGGGTTTCAATTTTAAAACATTTGGATTTTGAACGTTTTCTTAACTGCAGTAATAAGCCCTCGTTGAAAGCTTTTGAACGATATATCATAAGCGGTACTTCTTTTCATCGATTCCAGAGTTATAGACAAATAAAGGTTTAATTAATGAAATATTCTGATCTTACAAGGAAAAGGCATATCGATTCAAATCCGACTTCATATAAATACATTTTTAACCCGTTTTGAAATTTAAATACATTGATTTATTAATAATTATTAACCTCTGATTGTGATTGTAAAAAAAGTTTTAACAATCAATAATAAAAAAAAAAAAAAAAAAAATACGGAAAAAATCAGAAGTTATTAGTGAAATAAAATTTTATGTACTTTTCATTTTAATTCAAAACTCTTTACACCGAACGCCAAAGATGAGAAACATGCCTCTAGATAAAAATCAGAAAGCGAATACGAAGAAATGATGCAAAGAGGTTAGAAATTTCTGGGTATTTTTTCCTTCTAGAATTTAAGTATATGTATGTTTTTTCACCTTATTTTATACAAATAAATTTGTACTTTTTAAATGTGTTGCTTAAACACCTAAACAGGAGTTAAGACAAGGAGTTAAGGGTTAAACAAGGAAGATTATGAGTATCGAAAAATAAATTTAAGCATACGTAAGATCAAAAAGTCGGTAAAGTTCTTCTAAAATTTGTACAGATATTACGAAAAGAATTCAACGGTATATGGAACGTCAACTCACGAAACCGGTTTATACTACTGGCCAAAGCGATTGGTACTTCCGAGGAGAAACTTTCCTTACGACTAGGTTAGGTAAATTTTGAAATATGGATGGATCTACGTGTATCATAAGTGAGAGTGGGGGAGATTAAATGAATCAAGAGAAAAAATGTCAATAAAATTTTATCGTACTAAATACACATCGATTGATATTTTATTAATGTAAAATATTAGTACTGTTTATTAATAGTAAAATTTTACTATTTTTAGTTAAGAAAACAGGTAGAACAAAACGTCGCTGGAATAGAGATGTTACAGATTGAACGACAAAGAGAAATTTACAAATTTATAATTTTTAGAACTTAATAAACGGGAATTTCAGGATATACAAATAAAATGACTATTACGGAATTCTACTATAACTGAAATTCTGCTCTTTCCTAACAAAAATAAACACATACTTAAAAAAAAAAAAAAAAACAAAAAAAGCAAAATCTTTAAGTAAGGCAGGTCAGTACTTAATCGTATGGTAACCTAGCTGAGCTTCCACGGTCGGTTTTTCTTTTAAATTGTTCACCTACTTAAAACATCCTCACCAATTTATTTAATAAAAAATTTTCTTTTACCGAACCAATACATCTGATAATAAATTTTAAATAACGCTAATTGAAAAATAACCTTTTTTGCATTCCGTTTAACCTGTATAAATAATACCTAAATATGCTAAAAGATTATCATAAACATTATCTAAATTGTTATTTCGTATTATTTATTCAGTATCTACAGACATTTAATTTCATTACCGTTTTATTTTACGTATTTAAAAATTTTTCATTATTAATATACATTTTAACAAATTCTATTTCTTATTTTACAATTAACCGCGCATTTTATGAATTTCCTCTGATTGAAGTTTTTCTTTAATCCATCGAAGCGAATGCCAGGGCAGTTCTTTTTTTACCGGATTTTTAAAGAATTTAGAAATCGCTACTGCGTCCGGTTATGTTTATACATATGTATGTATAAAAGTTTTTCATCCGATCTACCGGGCGCAAATCTAAACAGATTTTGACGAAACTTGGTGTGACGATGTAAACCTATCACGAACAGAGCCGTATTGATTTTCAAGCGAATCGGTTCACAGGACCCACAGGTAGTGCCAAAAAACGGGGATTTTGGGTACATTTTCAACTATTTTTGTTCTACTGGGCGCAATTTTTAACAGATTTTGATGAAACTCGATAGGATGACGTGAACCTACTGGAAATAGAACTCTATTAAGTTTCAAGCGAACGGGTTCACCGAAACTGGTGTTAGATGCAAAAAAACTGGGTTTTTGAGTTCGTTCTCAAAATTAATTAAAACCGGAAATCCGGCCTTCTGATACACTTACTGCGATAAGAGTTTTTTAACAGTGGAATAGCAAAGATAAAACGACTTATATAACGCATTATTATGTATATGTTGCCGAGAGATGGTAAAAACGGAGATTTGATCCAGTCCCTAAGGTAGATGATCAATTCACGGAAGATGTTAAAATTACAACTCTGTGGGGTGATTTCCCTAAAGAAAATAAGCGATTTGATCAAATCCCTTAACTGTTTCAGTGAAAAGATGAAATAAACAAGTCAGGACTGAAATAACAAAGGGTAGAAGGTGTCACGACTTATTTGTTTAGTAAACCACGCGTTATTAAACGTAGAGTAAGTAATACAACAATAGTCGTTGAAGCACAAATTATTTACTCGAAACTAATTGAAAAAACTATGAAAAAACTTATAACTTAATTACTTAACTTTTAATTAAGTTATAAGTTTTTCATTGTTTTTTAAATGAAGAAAATGACGGTACAGTTCCGTAACTTTCTGACTAAAACAACGGTATAGTAATTTTACCGTCACTTTGTGTGGAAAATTATTATAACCTTCAACTAACTATACGTTATTTATATTGCGATTTAATTACCATATTTTTTAAACGGTTAAACATCTACAATCTATTCCCTAGATTAACAACGATTAGATGCGGTGAATGTTTATAAGCGATTTGAAGGAGAGAAAGTCCAATAGCATTAACTCTTTTGTATTGCGCTGATTTTGACTGACACTTTGTAGTAACAGCTTTCGATATACCATAATGAACTTTTCGTAGCGTGTGGAAAAAACGGCACACCTGACCGGGATTCGGCTGACACCTCCGGTTGAAAAAGGCAGAGACCAATCGGCATGGAGATCGGTTAAAATCAATTTTATAATTTTATCAACTGGAATCAGTATATAAGGGAACAATATTTCATTAAAAAATAAATATATAAGCGCATTAATTTTATAAAATCTTATTTGGATTGTAGGAATTTAAAAAAAACCGAACCCCAGATCGGAAAAAAATATTTTACTAATCTCATAAAAATTAAATGGATATCGATCGGAATAAATCGTTTACTTAAACCAATTTAACCGATTTATTATTCATTTATATATATTTTACAGAATGTCTCCACAGATTACAAATGCTTATTTCACGCCTTTTTGATTAATTAAGATCTGTAAAGGTGTAATCTCAGTACTTTTAAGATATGAAATCGGGAATATAACACGATAGTTCTAATGTGAGTAAGATTAAAATAAATTAGTTCTCGTAAGATTAAAAAATAAATTTTAGTTGTAGATATCGATTTCAAAGCCGACGATAATAAACAAATACGATAATTGCCGTACATGTAAGTGATATTTTCATATTTTAAAATACGTTTGCTTTTCAGTACGGGTGTTGTTCATGGTATTCGGTCGTTCTGTAAACAACGAATTAGTACTACTAATCTTTTTAATTTTTCAACATCTTTTTTCGTATATCTCTTTCGATACTGAAAAATTCCGTATGAATTTTCTAGATTGTCATCGCTATGTTCACGCTTTTTCAACAAATTAAATTTCAACAAAGCCACTTTTTGATTTCCATATCGATGATCTTGCACCAAATATTAATCACTCACCCACAAGTAGTAATGCCTAATAATTCTTTATATATACATATCTTTCGTTCCCTTTTCACGTACTTTAACAACGAATGTGTGTGTGTGTGTGCGCGCGCGCGCCCACATCCAACAATTTATGGAATAATGGTTGAATTTATACCTACAATAATATTCATTTAGACGAACATGTGATCTAAGATAAATGGCAGGGGAAATAACAGTAGCGGGAAAAGTTACATGTTAATTTACTACTCTTATAATATATTTTATTTACGATAAGGAACCTACTTTTAGCGGTATTTCAAATATTTCGTTTGATTTTGGCGATATAAATACAATGATTTTCTTTAACGCCTACTTTTTCCAAAGTTTTTTGAGTACGAGATTTTTATAATCGGTTGTCTTTTTTGAGGCCGACCTAATATAGAATGCCAACAAACATGATATAAATAAACAGTCCTTTACCGTTTAAAAATCAAGCCCCATAACACTTAACCTCAATGTCGGTATACGATCAGGTTTTTTTTTTTTATTATTATTACAAATACCGCTAAGACCGCTGACCAAATGTTAATAAATTAATAATTCATATTAATAAATTTAATATAACGCGGTTGGAAATCGTTTACTATATAATGACAGAAATAAAATAGTTGCACCTTTATGTTTGTTGCACGCCGACGAACTACGAATGTAATACAGATAGGTTGTACACAAATACATAAGAACACTAACGTACTACAAACACACCAAGAAATCTTGCATATTTATTAGTTATTTATTTATAATCAGATAAAACGCACACAGTAAAAATGCAACAACACAAATGTCTACCGACCACTTCGGTTCTATATTACAAACGATGAAAGCAGTGAATAGAAGCCGTTGCGACGACCGCAACGGAACGAAGAAATCCTTGGCATTTTTAGCAAGATTCTTCCAACTCCCAGTCAAGCCGGGCTAAGTAACAAGAAAAAAAAAAAATATATATATATATATATAAAAATTCGAATAAAAAAAGTAATAGATTTAACATTTGTCCTTAACATTCGCTTGTAGGTATTATAATTGACCTCTTAAGATCGCATTTCTCTAACATATTTCAACTCCTTCTTCGCAATCAAGTGCACACACATACACATAGATACCGGAGTATTTACACGTTCAAAAGAAACTCGAATTTTTTTTTGTCGTCACAACACCGGTTATTTCCTACAGTAGTATATTATAGCTTAAGTAAGAAAAACTCATCTATCTTGTTCGTATCCAAATTAAAATCGGGCTCCTTTTATTAAGTTCATGAAACATAAAAACAAAAAACTAACCGACTACTAAATTTTTCTGTAATTACTGTTGTTATTTTTTCTTTTTTCCTTTTTTTTTAAATGATTACAACAAAACAATTTAAAAAGATTAAATTAAATTATAAAAGAATTTCTTTTTAGCGATTAATTTTCAAAACGAAATTTTTAAGCGCAATTAAAAAAAAATACCGGATTTTGCAAACAAAGAATAAAATAAAAATAATAATTAATAGCATTTGTAGGTTATATCATTATTAATATAACAGTTCACATAATTTATATTAAATACGATTCGCTGTTAAAAAATTCACTCAAAAAAAAAATTAATCCGTAGCAATTTTGTAGACGAATCCGGTTTCTTGAATCGAGTTGAAGTAAATTTCTAAAAATGTCGGGAGATGTATAACACTATATACAAACACAAACATATTTACGTTAAGGTATTTAGTATTGTGTGTTAGTACAATAGGACTTGTAGAATTGAATATCTGTATAATCTGACCTCGAATATCTGTAAAATCTGACCGTCATCCTAAAGTGACCGACATTATTTTAATTTGAATCCCTGTCAAAAATAGAGAATTCTACGTTAATTATTTTTAGGAGATTAAAATTCCATCTATACATTACGTTTAATATCTCCATTAAGTAAAATTTGAAGTATTAATTGTGAAATCGAAATATAAAAGTACAAGTTTCTATTTAATTGTTTTGGCTATCGATCAAAAAATAATATCAAATTAGACGATACCTATTTGATTTTATTCTACATTCGTTTCTGTTTCAAACTAATTTTTAACGACAACATATTTACATCCTTCATTCTCAGTTCTATTTGAAGCGATCCACTCTTTGTCTTTACAGTTTATACTTTCTACACGTCCATCCATCATCAAATTAAGTATAGCGGGATGACTTAATAATATATGACCCGACAACCTATTTCTTACTTTTACAAGATTCTGCTAAAAATTTCTCTCTTTTTCCTATTTCTTTTAAAAACAATTTTATTAAATAATTTTCAACATCTTATAAACACCAAATTTTAAAGGATATTATTCCTTTCCTTTTTGTTTTCCTATCGCCCAAATGAAACCAACCGGGTCGGTCTAGCGGTCAACTCGTCGTCGCAAATCGGTTGTTTAACCGCTAATTTTTGAAGTCTGGTTCTGAGGTTCGAATCACAGTAAAGGTATGTTATTTCTATACGGATTTAAATACTGGATAGCGGATACCGGTATACTTTGGTGGTCGGAGTTCAATTAACCACACGACTCAGGAACGGTCGGCTTGAGTCTGTACAAGACTGCACCTCATTTACATGTCATACGTATTACCCTCATATACAATGCGCCAAGGGGGCTGGTGAATAGAAACTAAAATAAAAATAAAGGAAACACGTTCCAGTAATAGTTCCATCGCAAGGATTTAATCTTATATTAAAATACAATTATAATAAAACGATTCCTTTTCGTTTAAGAAGGCACGGAAGGTAACACGGAATAATCTACATAATACTTTAGGTAACATATTTTGTTATACTGACCTCCTTCTCGCTAGATAATTTAAGTAACATTTTAAACAAACATTTATTATTTTAAAAGCGATCTTCAACGTTAACATATCGTTTTAATATGATTAATGGAGTCTGTAATTTTTTAACACAAATAAAAAAATAATAATTCGCAACATAATTCCCTATACGATATATTTATTATAACGATTTAAACTGTATCTAACGAACAACGTTTAATATTATTGTTTAATAGAGACCAAATGTACAAGTTAGGTTACCGTAAAAGAAGATGTGTTTTTTTTATTATAACCTTTTTTATTTAATCAGAAGCATCCAACAAAACTCTCAGTCTGTACAAAAAAAAAAAAAGATTAAAAACATAAAAAAATCACCAGCGAGTACGTTGTAGTATATAACTTGTACGATCAAAGCATCAAACAGTTTGCTGTATTAAGATTTGTTTTGCTATTTTCGAAGAGCCATTAAGACGCCTGCCTGCCATCTGTCGGCAGTAATTGTACCGCGTACAATTAACATTCCCCGGCCACTTTGATGCGAATCGCGCTCTTGCTGGTGATGTCCTAGCAATTATCTTGAGATTTATAAAAGGACTCGACAATGAATCGAAAGAGTCAAGATGTTCTTATCGACCTTTATCCTTAACTATTATTTTATATATATATATATATATATATATATATATATATATGTAATTACGAACAGAGCATTCATTTCTACGTATAATTCTATCATCTTACAAACAAAAAGATTTCTTTTAAAAACTTTTCAAAAGACTGAATTAAATGATTAATAATGACGGTCGGCCGTTCAAAATTAATTATATTTTAAAGGTAATATTTTTATGTTACTACAGAATGTGCAGCGGAAAAGATCATTAATAAAACTTATACGGTTTACTACAAAAAAAATTAAACTTGTAATTAAAATCAAATAAAATAAGATCGCTATGGGAGAGCAAACATCGCGAACAATAAAAATCAACCGAATAAAGTTACACAGCAAAGGACAAAAATAATTAATATAAGTTTTATAGATATCGATATAAAAATTTAATTTTATAATAAACAAAACCAAAAGGAAAATTATAAGAATCTACGGTCCACGAAAAACAAAAAAGGGTATGTTCCTTTTATAATTTTAATCCGTTAGTGTTTAAAATCGGTACCTCATAAGGGACTATAAGTAAATTTGATTCACGATAATCACGTGAAGAGAACTCTCCGACGAAACCCCTCGTTAAAGCATAAAAAGGTTCAACACCTCACATATAGGAAAAGCACCGGCATAGGTGGTCCAAATAAAGTTCATTACTTAAGACAGCAATAAAAATAAATCACAGACAGAAAAGAATAAAAATTAAAACAATATCGTCGGTACCAGTATATGGAAAAGCGCTATAAATAAAACAAATATTCGTCGGTAAATAGAAATAACTATAATTCGTACACGATCAAAGTGACGTTCCCTTCATAGCGACAGAATTATCCTGTGTTCCCACTCGTCGGTTCCTTCTCCAGGTCACTCCTCCGGTTACATCTCCAAGGTCCAGAACACGGAAACGTTTTAGTCATCGCTGTTACCCGATAGATTTACTGTCGAATAATTTACGTATTTGTCTAACTTGTATTTGTATCGCGAGATGATTTTTGGGACCTCTACGTAAACAGAAGATAATCCTAGACGGTCGTGAGTTTTTCTACCCCTAACAAACCACGACGCCTCTATTACGATCTTCACCGATTTATTTTGAAATCTTTGGATATTATAAAAATTGATGTTATTCGTCGTACCCCTTAGCTAGATCCTATATGTTCAGATAGGTTTAAAAATAATTCTGTAAATCGACAGTTTATTAGATAACGATAACTGTGAGTTTCTACCTAGCAACCGGTTTAGTTTCCCGTACGTAATGTTAAGCTGTTTCTTCTTTTCTACCGTGCAGTCCTTCCGCGTCAAGCGGTCCCAGTGTAGGCCAAGATACCGCACCCAATCCGTGTGTGTGATAGATGTAGATGCCGTTCAGGTGGACCCGTGGGCAATCACCCCTTTTCATCGTAGATGTCACAGGAGTGGATTTATTCTGATTCGGTTAAAAAAACAAAATTAAAATTCCTCCGACAAATAAACCGAATGAATTAAAAAAATCAAAATAAACAAATTTTTGAAAAACGTTGGAAACTAAAAAAGGAAACAGGATACATAAAGCAGATGGAGAGGAGCTTTAAAATCGAAAGATAACAGAGGAGGATTGTTTGGATAGAATGAAATTCAGAGAAATAATTTATAATGCAAAGATTATCGTGGATGAAAAACAAAAAGAACAGCAGAAGAAAGCGGATGCGCTCCTAGAAAACGAAGGAAATATGTAAAAGAAGGAAGGAAAGAGGCAAAAAAGAAATGACATTGACGTGGTGTCTATTAGGCCGCTTTAAAATAAATAATTTAAACAAAAAAATTATTACAGCGCATTAACATGCACACGGGTTAAATGCACATACCAAAAATTGAAGAATTTTATTTTGGCAGTAAAACTATAACGGATGGAAGACGAATGATATTTATAAAGAAACAAACCTTTTTTAACTCTAAATTATTATTATTCATAACTCGTTAAATTGTTTCCGCTATAAATAAAAAAAGTCAATCAAAAAACTGTACAAATTTTAATAACAAAAGTTTTTAAAATTGTACAAGTGATTTTTCTTCTATGTATATTTTTTTTAAATACGTCATGAAAGGTGTTTGTTTTCTCACAAAAAGATAGACGGAGCCAGACGATTTAAACGTAATTTATATCCTACCGGTATAACTGTATCTGGCGCCTTGCAATTTTTGTTCCTATACCGATAGATTCAAATAATTTTAATCTAAAATGGCGCGTACGGAACTAAAGTAAAAAATAAACATAAAATAATGAATAAATATAATTTTGCGTGTATTTATTTACGTCAAAGCCATTGTTGATACACCCACCGGGTTGGTCTAGCGGTGAACGCGTCTTCGCAAATCAACTGATTTCGAAGTCCGAGAGTACCAACGTCCAAATCCTAGTAAAGGCAGTTACTTTTATACGGATTTGAATACTAGATCGTGGATACCACACATCTCAGGAACGGTCGACCTGACACTGTACAAGACTACATTTCAGTTACGCTCATATATATCCTCATTCATCCTCTGAAGTAATACCTGACGGTGATTCCCGGAGACTAAACAGGAAAAAAGCAGTAGTAAGCTACTGTTGATACAATAAATGATTCTGATATATAAATATTACCTATTTAAATTATTTAAAAGTACGTAAAATAATAACGTTTGCGACAAGCATCATCGTTATCGCAAGTTCTTGAAAACGATAAATAATTAAAATTATCGTTAACTATTTTACAATCTACCGATTGCTCGTTTAATTATAAGGAGACAATTTCTAACGGTTTTATTTTTCACAAGGCTTAGCGTGTTTTCGATGCTATGTATATATATTCGTTAATCGTTTATACTTTTAGGCGATTTAAAAACACGACGGAATGCAATAAATACTATCAATTATTGAGAAATGAAATATTTATTTTACATAATTAACGAAACTTATTCGATTCTTATGAAGACATCATTTCCGAGAAAACAAGCTGTACATAAGAATAAGTACAGTAAATATAATAAAATAAGGTAAGTTTATTTTATTAAATAAGGAAAATAAGATATTTACATATTACCTTCAAATAGAAGGCGATATGTTAATTTTACTACTCTCTATTCTGTGTGTTTGTATATGCGCGCATACACATATTCATGGTTGTATTCGTACACGTGAGTTCAAAGAAACACAAAAATATTACTATACAGAAACATATTTTATGTAAAAAATTATATCTGTTTGTATAAAGTTTCTCTGTAATACAAGTCACCGGTAACAATATTTTTTATATTAAAAAAATAAACAAATACAGGAGATTTAAATTTAACTTCTAGTTTTTAAACGATCTCTTTTGAAATACGTCTTTTCCCACGTAATACGTGGAATATTCTATAGATTTTTTCTTTGATAAAAGTAGTTCCTATTTTATATATATATAATCTTCAAATACAAACAAAGATTTTTATTTTCACGTAACAACAAAGGATTTCTCTTTATTTGATAAAAAAAATACATATATGTGTATATTGACAGTACGAACAGAAAAATATATTTTAATTTTAAATATTTAATACGAATATTTACTAGGAAAAATAAATAAACACAGCCTGAAATCCTAAGCAGAATATAAAAAAAGAAATAATTTAGCATAATACATAGATTATAAGCATCTTTAAGCGACATAAAAATAGTCTCCTATCACCTGAATAGAAAAACCAATACTCGTATGTATTAAAAAAGAAATTAACTTTGCTACAATACCCTATAATATTATTAAATGTTGAGTGAACGTCAACACTTATTAAAAAAAGTTAGTGCCGGCCTCCGTGGCGCGAGCGGTAGCGTCTCGGCCTTTCATCCAGAGGTCCCGGGTTCGAATCCCGGTCAGGCGTGGAATTTACACACACGCTACAAATCATTCATCTCATCCTCCGAAGCAATACCTAATGGTGGACCTGGAGGTAAAAAAAAGGTTACTAAAAATAATACCGGTAGAAGACAATAGTAAATAAATAGATAATTAAATGTATTAAAAAATCCAAATTTTTACTAATTTAGATAAAAATCTTATGAAAATATTGAAAATTAGGCGGATAGCTAAAATATAAAATAAAGATATCTTAGGATGAATAACAAATGACAGAATATTACGAAAGAATTTTTTTTTAATAGAAACGAATTTTCTTCGTGGGCCACGTAATATTAAGATAAAAGGTTTATTTTATTTAAGAGTATAAAAATAAAGAGAAAAACTATTGGAAAAAATATATACATGACAAATATGAATAAAGAATAGTGCCAAATAACAATAAAATTTCTTACAATTTAAGCTAAATCACAAAATTTTTAACAAGTAGGGCTGCTTAAAATAAGTTTAGAAAAATTTATTATTGTATTTTTTTTTATCAAATTAAGAGAACAGTAATACGAACTTAGGGAATAGTAAATGGTAAAATATTCATTAAAATGGTAAATCTCTTTTGGCAAAACTTACGAAGTAAAGACAAAATCGTTGATGATTTATTGAAAAATTACGGTATTCGGTTTCCAGTTTCTAAAGGAAATAGTTTGGGCAAGTACTGCACGCCGGCTAAAAACCTGTACATTACATATTATAACCATGAACAAAAAAAAATAAAATTTTTATCTTTCAGATTCATTATAATCGTATTTTAGGTACAAAAATAGACCCGTACTTTTTTCCCAAAACATTTATTATCCAGAGAAGTTATCGCTAAAACTTATAGATCCATTGAAAACTGCATAACTCGATTACAGAATTCGTAAATAAGAAAGTATAATACTTTTTTATAAATATAAACGATACCGGCCACGACCGATCAGGTAATGACATCGCCTAAAATCATTCGGCAGGTTAACGATTGTCTAGGCGTTGTTAACGATTGCCGAAATGCTCTAAGCGATGTCTTTTTATAAAAATTAATTTATTCCTGTATGATTGCCGAGGAGAATGCTATAAATGACAATATTTTTTTGTGAGATTAAGTTATAAACGAGATTAGATTTATTTAAAACTAAATTAAGTTAGGTTAGATTCAGGCACAGATCGTGATAAATCTACAATATACTTTACGGAATAAATAACTTGGTTTAAGTGAAATCTAATCGAGATTAATTAGGTTTAGATCAAGGTCAAGGTTACATTAGGTAACTAACGATTCCGTGTACTGAACTTCGTACGGTATCCACATAACCTGTATTCTTTTTCTATTTAGCCTCCGGAACCGTGGAAAGGTATCACTTCAGAGGATGAATGAGGGTGATATGTATGAATGTAAATGAAGAGCAGTCTCAGGTCGACCGTTCTCGAGATGTGTGGTTAATTGAAGAACACCGATATCCACAATCTAGTATTCAAATCCGTATAAAACTAACTGCCTACACTACCTTAGAACTCTCGACTTAAAAATCAGCTGATTTGCGATGACGAGTTTAACCGCTAGACCAACCTGTTGCGTTATATATCAACATAACCTTCTTTTTCTCTGCTCCTCTGGGTCGATCCGACTGGTGGGTATAAGTCCACCCAGACGAGTGTTTTTTTACACAAACGAGCCTCCTCACCAAACGTCTGTAAGTCCGGCACGGTAGTCGGCTCGCTCTCCCATGGAGTCCCCAACCGTTCATAAGAACTGATACACCGAAGCATGCCAGCCCTCGCGGTTGGGGCTGTTCTTCCTTCCCTACGATAAAATCTCCTGTTTCTTCTCTTTTGGTCCTTTAGTCGGATTACCTCAATCGAAAATTGGTCCACTAGTTTCCATTGTTCAGCCGATTCCAAAATATAATCCATCAGGCTATCAAGTGTCAACTGTGATATCCCTGCCTGGGCCCGCTGGACCTCCCACGTCAGACATCTGAAAATGGTATGTTCCACCGAGTCCTCTGCAAAACAAACAATACATTTAATGGTATCCCTCCTCCCAATTCTCTTCAAATATACCTCAAAATTGCCGTGTCATTAAGCATTTGGGACACATAGAAGTTAACTTCTCCAAGCTTTCTACCATTCCATGCTGAGAAATCATGTATTACCCACTTCGTCACAACGAGACTCCTCTAGTTCTCCACATTTCTATCCAGCTAGCCATGATTTTCGTTCTAGCTTCGTTTCGTCACTCCTCTATAAATATACGTCCTTTCCGTAACCTGTAGTTCAATCGGGGGAACCGACGTAAGCCCACACAGCGCTTCATACGACACCGTACAGTACGAGGACACCACTTCAAACAGAGACCTCCTATGTACCCTCTGCACCCAGGCCAAATTCCGTTTTACTCCAATCGATGCCCCCCAGACCAGGGCCGCATATGGCATCAACGATTTTGCAACTGATATTATCACCCATCGCTTTGATGCCTTAGGTGCCCTCTGCAATGTCATATTCAGTTATTTAATTATTTTTCCAGCTCCGATACAGTTCTCCTGGATATGCTCAGTAAATTTGCACCCTTTATCAATTATGACTCCCAGATATTTTAAACTAGTTTTGGACTGAATCCGCTGGTCGTTCACTTTCTGAGTTATTGATGCTATCACTCTTCTTCCCGTAAGAGTGATGTTCTCACATTTATTGGGAGGAGTCTCAGACAATGTTCTCGCATCCAAGTGCTTACCATTTCCAGTGCCGTGTTACCTCGTTCCTCTAGCTCATTTTCAAACCTGCCTTTAACTAAAATTTCGAGAACGTCTGCATACGCTAGTGCTTTGGTACTCTCAGGCAGTTGTAAGGCCAACACCCCATTGTATGCCAAGACCAAGAATAACGGTCCCAGCATTGAGCCCTGTGGGACTCCACCGAATGTCTGAAAACTTATTTGCTCTTCTTGAGCGTCTATTGTATTATTGTAATCTGTCAGAAAGATACTCTCTGAATTCCCTACATAGGTATCGGCTTATGCCCTTTCCTTCCAGAACAGTCATAATAACGTTCCAGGGTACCGAGCCAAATGCGTTTTTCACGTCTAAAGATATAAACACAGGCATGCCCCTTGTCCTCAAAGTACCTCCTCTGGTTTCTGTCACCCATCTCGCGACTCTCGATATTACCTGTATCGCTAAGCGACCTTTTCAAAAGCCGTATTATTTCGCACTAATATCTACACCTTCGTTTAACTCGCTAATTAAGCGAGAGGCAAGAATTCATGTCACTACTTTACCCATAGCATTTGACTTGATTTGAATGACATTTCTCCCGCCACCGCCCCATTCGGTTGCCCTAAAGCATAAGACTGAATGTCTGTGCCAAAAACGGCTACTGTGCCTCGAATCAGTTAGCGACAAGTGTCCTAAATAGCTCTTAGAGCTAACCTAATTGCGTGAGCGAACTACTCATGATTCACACACCACTTGCTTCGTGTCCCACCGCTCACTTGTCATATATTTACTAAAATAGGTAGGCGCACCCCTTCAACTACTAAAAATCTATATGACATCCATAAACTAAAATTTACTTCGTCTAGAATTCGCTGCCACGCCTAGGTCGCTGACTGCCAGCAAGTACCTGCCTCCAATATTAAAGCGCTTGGAGCATTAATTGGCTGGTGGTCAGCCATATATCTCTAGGTTAGCTTCCCGCAGCATTGCGGTAGGAGTCTTTCCCTTAAGTAAACTACTGATGTCAGTTGAACATAGCAACCACCTAAGGAACTCCCCCACGGTCCGACAATGAGGCTCTCGCAACACTGACTTGCTGCTTGTGAGTGGCCAATTTTCCCCTTGATTCTACGTTCCAGGGTGGCCCGGTCTCTGCCCCCCCCCGCCCTAAGAGCAGGGCAGTCAAACAACATGTGTTCGATCGACTGGACCTCCCCGCAGACGAACAAATCATCAGCTGCCAGGTGGAACCGAAACAGATATTGGTTCAAATTAACATGGTTGGTGAGCACCCGGACACCCGTTGCCCTTAAAAACGAATTCGAGGCATACAATCCCCTCAAATCCCGTATAGACTTGTACAGGGATCTTCCCGTAGTCGTGGTGTCCCACTCCAGCTGCCGTGCTACCATCGCGAGGTTCTGCAGCCTCTTCCGCAGATGGGAGATGGGCACCTGAACGAAATTAAGAACCGGTGCATTGTGATTACCATTCCGGTACTGACCCGGTCCGAAACCGCATCCCAAATACCTCGGCCTCCCTGCCTCTTCGCAATCTCCACATGGCTGCCCGAACTTTCACCATTAAATCGATTGGGAGAGCCTTTCCCAATACGGTGGTAGCCTCGTAGGAGGTTGTTTTAAAAACACCAGTGCATACAAGGCTCTGCTCTGGGCACTCCTTAAATTTTGAACAAGTGCTCTATTCATATCCAATTTATGCGCACAAACGACCGCCGCGTAAGAGTTCATGCTTTCGAAGACACCTCGGTATACCATATACATTTGACGACCAGACAACCCACGCATAGTATTTATCAAACTCAATGGTCTACGGTATATTCAACCCTCTCTTGATTTATCTTATTCTTTGGAAGAAAGACCACCCGGGACTCTTCTAGCACCCAGGAAATACCTTGTTTACAACATCATGGCTCGCTACGTCTACCACCTCCCAAAGAACTTTGTCTACCAGTACCTTCAGGACGGCCGCTGGTATGCCGTCTGGGTCGGGGCTTCTTTTATTCCCAAGTTAACGAACAGCAGTCGTTACTTCCTCCAACGAGAAACTTCTTCTCTCACATTTCACGACCTATCTAGTACCTCCTCTGTACAGGGGAATAAATCATAAATCTGCTCTCCAGTCTACTCCCTTGTCAATACAGGCAGACGTCTACCGAATCATTTTGTCACGATTCGGTAGGCCTGGCCCCATGGATCATCAATCAGTTCTTCACACAATTTGTACCAGTGTTCACATTTGGATCTTTTAACTTCTTCGTTTAATGGCCTCCTACATTTGATATATCATTGTGCTGCTTTCTCATAGGCTTCACCCGCGCTGCGCCTGAGCTTTGTTACCGTCGTAGCTTAGCTTGTAGCTCTCGTCACAGTTGGGCAATCTGTTGTGACCAGCAGTACGTTGGTTTGTGCCTCCCACCTCCGATCATTACCTGCGCCATCACCTGCTGTACGATATTCTGTAATGCCTCAGGCGTAAGCCGTACACCTGCTGCAATTCTTCTGGTGAATTTCATTTCAATCGTCGCCGTATGCTATATCGTTGGTCTTGGTATCTGATTTCTGTTCGCTGAACGAAACGATGGATTATTTATCTCTATAAGCATGGCTAGATGGTCACTAACCGTATCATTGTTCAATACGCTCCAGCGACAAATATTCCTATCCCATCTTCCGTCTAGGATCGTTAGATCTAACACTGATGAATGCCCCCTGGCATCGTACGTCGGGGTTCCGTCATTAATGCAGTAGCATCCCGCTGATTCTAATAGATCAGTCAACATTTCTCCACGATTGGTGAACCTGCTACCGGCAGCCATTACCTTACTATTAAAATCACCCATCAGTATAATTCTTTTGAATGACCTGGTTATTATACTATGCAGTGAGCCAATAAAGCCCTAAAATTTAACCAACTCGATATTAGGAGACATATATGCCCCAATAATTACTGTTTTTGCTAACTCAATTGCTATAAATCCCTTTCCGCGGCTAAAGAGTCGCCAAGTCGCCTAAAGGCGTCGATATCTTTAACGTGCACCACTGATCGTTTGCCTCCCATTGACAGCAGGTCAACCTGCAGGCCAGCAGCTTTATCTCTTTCGTAAATTGTTATGCCTTCTGAGATCCCTTGATCTTTATTTTTAGCTGTTCATTTTGCCCTTTCCGCAAGGAGAGGATTTCTCCAGCTCTTTCCCTAGTAAGCGATAAATTAGTTTTTCGCAGGAGGTAGGATTTACCCTCAGCCCTCACAATTACCGTTCGACTATCCTCTACCGGAGAGGTGGAACGTCTAACCGAGAATGCTCTCGTGTGCTCCTTACCCGACGATAACTCAGGCCGCAGATATGTAACCACCATCGGATCAGTACAGTTCCTACATAAATATATCAACAATTTCCTAATGGCGGAGCCCGTTCCTCCCCCAGGAAGAACAAAGACCGGCAGTCCAGGATCGCCAAGAAGTCGTTTCAACGCCCGCAGTATTTCCCGTTGCGAGCTACGCTTACCGCAGGAGGAGTTATAGTGCACCCTATAAGTGCATCTCTGGGACGTCTTGATATCTTTTCCCTCACTTCACGCACTACACCTCCTGGCTTTACACCGCCTTCCTGATGGGGGCTTACTCCAGATTCTTGTTTTCCGGTTAGGTTAATATATTTACATGTATCCGGTTAGGTTAATAGATTTACATCGTTCAGCCGCTTGGTTCTTTCATTCATGACGGCTGACCATCTTCTTCAGATAATGTCTAATAATTCATCATCAGTTATTTATCGCATGAGAATTTCACTTACATCTGCTTTTTCTATAGGCTCTGTTTGGGACGCCTGTGTAACAGCTACTAATGGAAGTGACATCTCCGTTAGCGCCTTAGGTCCTAAAACTTAGGTCCTAGATAAGGTATACGCATATTCCAAAAATTTCATGAAAAAGGAGGTAAATCCATAATTGTATATAATTACCCTTGAGGTAATTATGTATGGATATTGGTAACTGTGATTATTATGTAATATGTATGGACATTGCATAAATCTACTCGGCATTGTTGAAATTACCTAAAAACCATCAGGCAATGTCGACATTATCAAGTCATTGCCAATGCCTACATTTCATCATTGCTGCTAATATATATATAACAAAAACTTTACTTTTATATAAGATACATAAGACATTTTTCACTTACCGAGTTGATGTATTAAATTTTATAATCTCTGAAGTGTTTACGTTCCCATTCTTCATCTAAATTCTTCAGAATTCTTCTTCAAATGAAAACGATATTTATTTCCTACAAAAAAGATAGAATTAATTATATGACGGTATAAACCCTAAGTATCTAATATTCTATATAATTATTCACACTTACAAAAAAAATGTAATGAAAGTAGGCCGCTAGATAAAATATTTAAAATAAAACCCCAACATTAATCTGCTGTGATCGAAAGAATGAAGTGAATACAAAGGTAATTGATTAAAGCTTTATTCTTTAATACATCACTTAAAAAAATTAACGATCTAAATAATAGGCAGAATTAAAAAGGAAAATCAAACGATCCATCTCTTTATCCTTATCTAATCCTTTCCTTTTTTAAAAAAAAAGAAAAATACTATTTCGTAAAATAAAAAATAGTAATAAAATTATATATATATTTACTTATTAGATTTGATTTAATCAACAAAAGAGAACCTAAACCATCTTAATGAATAAAACAAAGATTATAGTATATTGCTTACCACGAGATCGCAATAAACCGATCTCGTAATAGAAACGATTAGAAAAATTAATTAAATAATTCATCACAATTTGACAAAATTTTAACTTGTAATTTACTAATTTAAAAAATCTGATGTGGACATCACATGACTTCCTTGTATACCTATTAAATTACAAATTCACATTTTTTGCTGCACTTCATTTAAACTTATTTCATTTGAAAATGAGATACGATCCTCCAATTCTTTAATAAAGTAGAGAGTTACAGAATTACTAAAATATTAGTTTTTATTAAATCAAATATTTATACAATTTTTATTCGACAATCTTACCTGAAATATTAGGATAGAGTAAAAGTCCCTTTACTCTTTAAATAACTGTAAATCTTATATCTATCTAATACTATGTTTTTTAAATTATTATGATGTAACCATCAACAAAACGAAAATAAAAACGAAACAGGAGTAGGTTACTAAATTTTACGGCGATATTTATTATCAAGTAGGCTGAAACAAATGCATAAATAAAAATAAAAAATACGTATTTATACAGGAAAAATGGAGAACCAAGTAAAAGTTACCCATTCACGCATATCATATTTCATCATCATTAAATTAGATATAAGAAAATAACTGTAGTGACCTTTTTCTATAAAAACTTAAATCGGTATAAGGCACCTAAGATCCATATTACTGTAGCTAACAAGGGGAAGGCACGGACTTCGGGATACCGATTTGAACCACATTGCGTGTATGAATAGTACACAGTTTACGAATCTGCATCTCAAAATACTAACACGCAATATTCAATTATACTCAAGAAAAATGGCCCTAAAATTCTCCTTAGCCTTTTACATCAGTTTATAAATTAATTTTGTTTCACGTCGCTCAAATAGATATGTGGTGTAAGTGAGAACGTGTCGGATCCGTAACCATGCACACATCGGTTCGAATCCGACGTCATATACATATACGTTTTTTTTAACTTAAATATATCGATCGCCTAATAATTATTAACCTCTGATCGTAAAAATCTTTCAATTAAAATGAAAAGTACGTAACATTTTATATCACTAAAAACTTCTTACTTTATTTTCATATCTTTTTTTGTATTATTATTTATTGTTGAAACGTTATTAATAAAGCAATATATTTAAATTTAAAAAAAAAACGTTAAAAAGTATATTTATATGAGGTCGGATTCGAACCGAAATGCCTTCCTCTTGTAACATCCGAATATTTCATTAATTAAAATTTTTTTTTCGGCTATAACTCTGGAATCGATGAAAATAAGTATCACTTATGATATATCGTTAAAAAGCTCATAATAAGGCTTACTTCTGCGATTAAGAAAACGTCCAAAATCTAAATGTTTCAAACTTGAAACCTCGCTTTATTTAGAGGTCTGACTGTATACACATTTTTGGCCGAGTCGATTGCAATGAAAAGAAGAGGTACAGAAGATGTTACAACAGTCCTATAAAAAAATTTCAACATTCTACGGCTAATCGTTTTTAGTTACCCGAGATACATGCGTACATACGTACGTACAGACGTCACGCCGAAACTAGTCAAAATGGATTCAGGGATCGTGAAAATGGACGTTTCCGTTGATATCTGAAAACCGAAATTTTCGCGATAATACTTCCTTTACTTCGTACAAGGAAGTAAAAATACATAACAATATGAATAAATAAAAACAACAAATTCCGAGCGTAGGTAAAATGACAATTTAAATCTAATTAAGTAAATATTATATATTATTATATAACTAATTATATTCAATATTATATTACGTATATTATATCATTTAATATTACATTACATTATACTTATAGATTTATGAAAGAACTGTTATCGAATAAATAAACTAGGAATTGCACTTTTTTTTTGTCTTCAGTCATTTGTCTGGTTTGATGCAGTTCTCTAAGATTCCCTATCTAGTGCTAGTCGTTTCATTTCAGTATACCCTCTACATCCTACATCCCTAACAATTTGTTTTACATATTCCAAACGTAGCCTGCCTACACAATTTTTCCTTTCTACCTGTCCTTCGAATATTAAAGCGACTATTCCAGGATGCCTTAGTATGTGGCCTATAAGTCTGTCTCTTCTTTTAACTATATTTTTCCAAATCCTTCTTTCTTCATCTATTTGCCGCAATACCTCTTCATTTGTCACTTTATCCACCCATCTGATTTTTAACATTCTCCTATAGCACCGCATTTCAAAAGCTTCTAATCTTTTCTTCTCAGATACTCCGATCGTCCAAGTTTCACTTCCATATAAAGCGATACTCCAAACATATACTTTCAAAAATGTTTGCCTGACATTTAAATTAATTTTTGATGTAAACAAATTATATTTCTTACTGAAGGCTCGTTTCGCTTGTGCTATTCGGCATTTTATATCGCTCCTGCTTCGTCCATCTTTAGTAATTCTACTTCCCAAGGAATTGCACAAATAAGATTTATATATATATATATATATATATATATATATATATATATATATATATATATATAAACACACACTGAGTGATTCACGAAGAATGTAACAGACTTTTAGGATGTGTTCTACTGGTGAAAATGAATACAGAAGACATTTATATAAACGTAGGTTCGGAAAGACTTCGTTAGTGTCGGCTGGCGAAATATTTCGATCTGACATTTGGACATACGGTAAAATTAAACCAGATTATAATTCTCGGGTTCCAATTGTAGTGGTTTTATATGAAATCTGACTTGAAAAACTGAAAAAAAAGATAGATCTCAGAACAGTATTTATACTATTTTTCCAGAAATCTGGGGGATAAAATATAAAATATTTGAACCGAAAAAACACTATTTTATGTTAGTCGTAAAATAACTTTGTTAAACGGGTAATAAACACATAAAAGATTTAAACAAAACTTGTAGAAAATTTGATTCTAAATAAAATTATAGGAATAAAATCCACACATACTAAATACAAACGTAAAAATTTCGAAACCTATTAAAGACAAAACGAATCAAAATGTGGCACATTTGTAACTACGTATTACGTAATGTATTTATAAATAATGAAAGTAAAAATTTAATAACTACGATCAAATAAAATTAATTAAAACTCCCATTTTTAAAAAATGTTGACAGAACACGTCACAAAAAATTTTTTAAAATAGAAAATTTATTCCTATTTAAGATAAAATAATTTACCAAATTTAATTAGAATATTTAACAATAATAATATTAAAAAAAGTTAAATTCCAAAAAAAACAGCATTTTTAAAAATATTATAATAAATATACTGTTCGCTTAATTATTTATAAAAGTATTCTACGTTTAAAAAAAAAAAATATATATATATATAAAACCAGATTCAAAAATTTTTAAACGGCTTTCTAGTTAACCATTAACTAGAAATTCCTGTCATTCTTTTTACCAATGTTGCGTTTTAATTCTTATCTTTTTCAACTAAATTCAAAAGCTGGGAAACAAGTTTAGACCAAGTTTCTATTAGTTGGATGTCCAGTTGGCTGTGGGTACCGCCCAAACAAAACTACAGTGTGTGTATACACACATATATATATATATATATATATATATTTCTGTGTGTGTGTGAATACATACAAAAAGAGTTAATATTAAAACGCCTAAGGCTTGCATTGTTTCATTCAGATAAAATCTTTTAATTCCTGGATGGTTGAGAAAAATAAGAAGGGTTATAATATTCATTTTTCAAGAAGTAAAATAAAATAAAACCTTCAACGTCTCTCACAAATAATCAAGAATTAAACTTTATAAACTGATACCTGAAACGAAAGACTTATTGGTCACGGACAAAATGCCGAACGTAAGGAAACTGATGACCGGTTCTAAGCGATACGATCAAACTGAAGTTTCTTCCTTCAAAATATATTCTAGTTTTTATGATATATAATTTTATAATAAAATAAATAAATTTACGAATAAATTTGGAATTTTATTAAAAAAAAGAAATCGGGATAACAAAAAAATTAAATACTGTTAGCTATAAATAAATACTGCTACATCTGCACTTGGTTTTTATGAAACTAAATTTGGATACATTATGAAATGTATTCACAATCCAAAAATTGTATCAAAAGAATAAAACAAAAAAACATTAGTTCATGAAAAATGTCTTCAAAAGCCTTCAAAAAACCTGGCTAAGTATTTCATAAATTTCCCGGCTATTAATAATAAAAAGTAAAAATGTTAGACAAAAAACAAAACATATATTTTAGATGTGCGGAATAAATTTTTAGAAAAAAGTTGCTAAAAATATTCATATGTAGATTAAGTTTAGGAAATTTCCTCTAGTAAAATTTTCTCTAAATTTCCTCTCCTCTCTTTAAACCCTAAAGTAAGAAAAAGAAAATTTCAAAAAATATTTCTGCATTATACATCCGGAGTCTATAATTAAAAAAAAAAATTGTAGATATTTATTGATAGCTCTATAAAGAAGTATAAACTTTCAAACCGTTTTTGAATTTTTTTTTATTTTAATAAAGTTTTATTAACTTTAAATAAATATAGTTTTCTTTGAAATGCTTCTGAAAAAATTGAAATTGTTTTTTTCGCGATATTACCCCACCCCTTCACGAGTTTTTTAAAAAAATAATATGATGAGCGCTCCGAATATAGAAATACTTGAACCAAATTTGTATAAAATCGCTATGGTCAATCCTAAGATATAAGGCCAAAAATAGTGCGATACACATACAAGAGCTTTTTGTTGTTTTTTTTTTTTGTCTAAATCAGCGATTCTTAACCTTTTTACCTCCACGACCGTCCAACCACAACCCAGTAAAACCTAGTTAAAACGATTTAGCTGCGGCTGTTTGCTAAACTATGAGATGAAATGGACGAAAAGAAAAAATCGTTTCTTTTCCAGACAGAAGTCAGATGGTTATCGCGGGGAACCGCAATAACCCGGTTATTGGAATTTCGAAATAAATTAATAATATTTTTCCAGGATAAACAGACGCCATTCTCTATGTTTTTACACAATAATGAGTACATATTGCTGTTGGCTTACTTAGCCGATGTATTTTCGCATTTAAACTACTGGAATGTGAATTTACTAGAACGTAATAAAAATATTTTATAAACGATAAACAGATCGAGCTTTGATCTTTCAGGAAGATCAAGCTTCTTAATCGGTTTGAAACTTCCAACTATATTGAAAAAAATTTGGACAAGAAGACACTATTATTCACTACAGTCTGGATAGCATAAAGATGGATTTGCGCGAGCTAAAAATTCAGTCGGCAGAGTACTTCCCGGAAAATAAAATGATTTCTCAAAGAGACGGGTACTGAATCCGTTTAGTGAAAACGTTGTTGGAGCTGCTAAGTTATAAGCTGATATTCACGACCGGCTCATCGAAATATCTGCTGATAAAACGATACGACAATTCACATCTGAAGATTTAGATATCTTCTGGCTTCCTCGTCGAAACGAATAAGGAAATTTAGTCACAGAAGCGTTGAAAATATTAATTTCTTTTGCCACGTTTTACCTATGTGAAAAGGGTTTTTCGTGTACGGTTGCGCTAAAATCGAAATGTATGAATCGTCTTTAACAATAATCAATCATAAGAATCGTATTATTTCTGTAAATGTGATATGTATTACCGTACATATGAATGAAATCGGGCCGGTAAGAGTTTTATAACAAAATTTTCTTTTTTTGCTTATTATATGGAACACTTAAAGATTGTTTATTATCTATTATTGTCTATTACATATATTTAACATGTATTTTTTTAAAAGAAAATTTTAAATTAATAACAGATTCTGATATCAGAAATGTAGTGTTTTACCTTTTTTGATATCAGTATCGTTTTGTTAAAAACAGTTTTATTTATACTACAGAAATTTTTGTTTTTTGAGCGGAAGAAATAATATCTGCAAGACTCTTACCGTACGGTTTACAATTTCATTGTAATTTTTTTTTGATATCACTGTGTTTTGTTTGATTATTCTTTCATTTTTTTTTTATGAATTATTGATCATAAAATGGACTTATTATTAAAATGTATGCCTTAGAATAAACAAATTTAATTTCATATCATTCAGTTCATATCATAATTTTCCTTTTTTAATAAAACTAGTATAATGATCTTTACGAATCGAAAATCCGTGATGTAATATTGCACTTTGTGAGGGTAACCCTCGATTTTTATCGTTAAATTCGATTTTACCAATCGAATTTATTTCTGTTTCATTTATTCCTTTTTTTAATAAAACTAGCATAATCTCCTTAAACAAATAATTTTTTTTAAAGCGATGGGACAAAAAAAAATTGTTTCAGTACTTTCATTAACATAATGGCATTTACTATTAAAACAAGCTGTCGTATATTTTCTTTTAAATTTTATTATTTCAAGTAAATTATAAAGTTTATGTACGCTACCTAGTAATATCAAGTACTGCTATCTAGCGGCGCGATTGGTAAAGTCACAGTAAAAAAAATGAATAAAATGACATATTCGAGTTCCACGGTTTATCAAATGGAATAAAAAACGTTGTCTAACAAAATTAGAAGTATCTTTTGAAAGTATTCTTTATTACTAATCTAACTGAACTGAAATATAATGTTTTCATGCATATTTTTTCCCCCCATTTTCATTTCACTGTTAGGTTAGGTCATGTTTAGAACTGTAAACTTAGTTTCTTGACTTCGTCGCCTCTTACCGACGAAGTTCTAACAACCGCGTGATATGTATATATATTATTTCTAATGGGAGTACAGCTTTTTTATTTTCTTCATCAAAATTCAAATCGTTTTATAATTCATCCATTACACAGATATAAATAAAAACTTATATAATAAACAAATAAAATTCTTACATTTTTTCCAAAATAACAAGCGGATGCAATTTTTCGTTAAGTATAAAGATTTAAAATCGTATAAGAAGCAAGGGATTTTATAATATACTCGTACATAGAACTATAAAATTGGAATAAATATATAATTAAAAACGAAATTAAAGTAAATACGTGATAAATATTTTTAAAAAAAGAAGGTAATATTGTTTTACTTTATATTTAATTCACTTTAAAAAAACGACTGAAAAATGTAAGATGTAATTATATTTCGATGTAGTTAATTACACGCAACCGTAATCAATTTTGTTTTATTTTACCTATAGCATACGTAATCAATAATTATTTAGTTTAATGAAATAAGCGTTAATTAATCAAACCTATGCAAAAAGAAAATAAAATCTAACAACAAATACGTAATGAAATATTGCGACGGTAAAGCGTGTAATCATTAAATTATATATATATATATATATATATATATATATATATAGTCTATACTAGTTTGTTGTCGTCAGTTTGAAACGTATTTAACACGTAAGGTATTTATGAGTGTTCCCGACAGCCGCCAATGTGCTACACTATGCAGTCGCGCTTAGTTTTCTTCCACTAATGCTGACATTGCTGTGTTTGTAGGTGAACGACCTAACGATGAATTACGGCTGCTAATATGTCGCTATAAAGAGAAAAAACTTGTTTTCAAGCATTATGATAAAGAAGAAATAAAATATAAGAAAATAAAACAAGTACTAAAGAATTAGAAAATAAAATGTAATAAAAATATAAATACGATGTTTTCAAGTCGGGGTCACCCAAAAGATTTCGCCTTGATTTCTACTCCAGAAATAAAACGAAGCCGTACTGAAATTCTTCGAAATTAAATTAAGAGATAAATTTGACGGTTTAATATGATTTTTTTGATCTAAAAACCGAATACAACGTATCCCAGAATTGAATACCAAGACAAATTCTGAAAAAAATTATTTCAAAACAAAAAATTATTGAGCAGAACATTAAAAAAAAAATTAATGAACAATAACTTCGTTAAATGCCGATAATCAAAAAAACTTTGCCAGGAAATTAAATTCTGAGAAATTCCACGGGTGTAACGACAAACGTAACGTTAATATAACTAACGTAGTTGCGCGAAATATTGATGTTACTACGACATTACCGTAAAATTTACCCCTTAATTAAAACTCCAAGTATTTCAATACGGCATTAATCTTAACCTTGTTATTAATACGATCAGAGATTTGTAATTTTTTTTTAGATTTCTTGCTCTTAATAATGTTCAGTCGACGTAGATTTACTCATTATTAAATTTTCAAACTATTTTTGAAAATTTTTATTTGTCTACTAGCAATTTAACAAAGTTATTGTACTTCAAAACTAAAAAAATTGTGACACCCGTTTTGTGATTTACAATAATTATCTTAAAAATTACTAAAAATACAGTTGTTTTATTTAATTTCTCAGGTCAAAAACCATTTGAAGACGTTACATTTAAATTCGAAGAATTTCATGTAAGGCTTTACTTTATCTTTGGAACAGAAATCAGGACGAAATTTTTCGTAATCTGCAATTAAAAAACGAAGCGCTTCTGGGCCCGTGTTTACGCGAACTTTTTTTCTGTATTTTAATTTGTAGAGCGCGTCTTAAAATAATCTTCTTTTTTTATAAGATCATTCTTATATATGGAGCTTTCGTAGCAATATTATACTAGCCTTCAACACGCCCAACGAGCGCATCTGGAGTGCCTTCGTCCCTTGTGCCCGAATTCATTTAAGCGCTTGCTCATAAAACACTTCCGAACAAATTCAACCACCCGGTCCAAAATCACACCAAATAGCTGCTGGCGTCTCCTTCATAAAATTTGGTATAAATAGAGCCAAACTTAATAACATTTTTTACGATATTAAACTACATCCTCGTGGCCGAAAACAACTTTACCCTGAATGATACCTTCATACCTCTCAATACAAAAGAAATCAACCCCAAAAACTGACTACATCTCTAAGAACTCAACTCTGTCCACAAAAGCAGGACGTCTTTTACTATGGTGTAGATATGTTAAAAATAGTTATACGGTTTTAACACAGCTCGTTGTAGTTTAATCGGTTTGTTAACAGAAATCTCCTATTGAGTTGCGTAGTATAGATAAAAATTATTTTTCTCTTCTTTAATCTAGTAATGTACTATAGAGTACAACATAATATTAGATAATATGAAATAAAATGAAAACAAAGATTCAATAAAATAGTTGTTTCTTAAGAAATTTTTAAAAAAGTAAAAAGAAAAAATTACAAAGTAAAATGATATTTAAAAATAAATAAATTTACTTAATCGATAATAGATAAGATTTTTGCCCGTTGTTTTTAAAAAATTCGATTAAAAATTCTACGAATTAACCGTTACAAATTTGACCAATTTTTCTTCTGGACCGGTAATTCGAAGTGAAATATTCTTAGGAATATCTCTTTTATAAAAATATACGAAATATAATTAAAAATATATAATATGAAAACTTAATTAGAAATAAATTTAAACAGAATCACGGTAGCCCAAGTCTAAAACAGATACTGAAGAAAAGAAGAAAACAATTTTTTTAAAAAAAAAAGTACAAAAATTTAAGTTTAAAAATGTACACGTTGTGAAATCACCGTTCAATTGAAAACAAACTATCAACACTTCACAGTTTATTAACTACTTTATGTCCGGCTTCAGTATTTTGGCATGTAAAGAGGAAAAAATTATTTATTTTATTTTTAATGGTTTTATTCTATTACAATACGGATAGACCGAAAAAATGCTGTCCGAATGAAAAAAATATTCTAAGACAAACATTTATCAATTACAGAAAAAGATGTTTTAAAAAAATCGTTACGAACGTAAATTAAGGTTCTCTATAACGTGAGAATACTCTTACGTATTATTAATTTATCTATTTTAAAAGTTTTCCGATTAATTTTTTACAATTTTCAAGCGAAATAACTTCGACTATAAGAACTATATTACATTACACTACAGTAATAATCCACTTATAAGCTACGATCGCAAACAAAAAACTTAAAATATTTTCAAACCCATTATTTAAGCGATGTAATTTTTAATTAAACACAAAAAAATCACGCACTTAAGTTATTCGGACGAAAAATTACAAGGTAATTACCAAAATAACTTCCTACTTCCTTAAAAACATACGAGTAATTTAAACCGACCCGTTTGGTGAAGAGTAATAGTCGAAAAAATTTAATAAAAAAACCACAAAACGGATCAAATTAAAAATCGCCACTAAAATGTTGAAATCGATTAATATGCATGAAAATGTAAAAAAACGGTTTAATAAATCAACCAACGGAAACTCTGTAAATACATAGTTTAAAAAACCAGAAGTTGTAAATAAAATAAATAAACTATTTGAATATTAAATTCAAATTAACCTATTTTTTACCGATGAATTATTTCACCGTAGAAGGTTACAAAAAAAAAAGCTTTTGCGTGAGAATACGCAAATTGAAATTTGTAGCTTAATAAAAATGGCAGCCTTTTTATTCTTGTATTTATAAATGAAATTTAACCTGCAATTAAATTTATTTTCAATTAAACTACGATAGCAATAAGAAAGACAACACGGGACCTCAGAAGGAAAGGAGCCAAGATGCTACGATCCGCACGGAGACCGGCAATGTATTTGCATGAATGCTACCGATATAATTTCACGAAAAGAAGTGAAACTTGAAAAATACACGTACGAACAAAATCATTTTATAAAGAAAGGAAGAAATTAACGGCAAGAAGCATCTTTCACGATTCGTTTTTGTACCGCGATGCCAAAAACCGTTGACTTACTATACTAAAAGTATAATACAAAAGATATACCGATCTGTATACGTGTATGTGAGTGCGCCCGCCCTATTATATTCATAAATATCTGCATAATACATCACTTCATACAGTTAAAAGCTTTTAAACTGCTCGGCCAGTCGTAAACATAACACAGTACAGTAACGATATTCCGGGTCGACCAGATTTGGGTACTATATTTTTAAGTTTTATTCATTTCTAACGCAACGCAGACCCAATATACACGAAAAACTAACAAAACCGGAAGTCACAGTTAGGATGACCGATTAGGAAAAATAGGTTTCTATTGTTATTTTGTTTTTTTTTTTTGTTTACCTGTAACAGTTGAAGAGGGCCGGTTTATCTTCTTACATATACTTAAAATAAACCCTACGAATTTCTTCAAATGAAAAAATTTAACAGACGGTAAAGTACGTAATTATTTTCACGTTATTTTAAAAGTCCAATCTTCATATACATAACTTAAAACAAAAATACCGTTAACGTAAATTTACTTTCTTACCGCTGTCGTAGTTTAATCGAAAATAAATTTAATCAGAGGTTAAATTTCATTTATAAATAAAAGAATAAATATATCGGTAATAAAATAAACAATAGTAACGTATGCTTTTACAAACCGTTAACTGTTAGTCGAGAAGCGAGTGATATTTGATTACAACTACATATATTGTTGAACGTTATATGAGCTATATATACTCGTAGTTAAGATATGTTGTATTTACATTGCGATCCGAGATTACTGCGTAGTTCTTTCCTTTTTCTATTATACCATAATACGACTTTAGATAACTGCGCAAAATATGAAGTCCGCTATACTACATTATTTTTATTCTTGTTAGAATTTTCAATATGCAATATCTGCCAAAAGAAACTAACACATACATACTCACGCTCAAGCGCGGAATTACAGAGAAAATATGTTAAATATTGTTATAATGAAATCGACTGAACTACCCGGCGTTTAGTAAATAATATCCTTATTTATTATATTACTTGGGAAAAAACTATAAAGTTTTGACAAAGGTTTAAAATGTAATTTAATTTATTAAAATACACTTTAAAAAAGATTAATTCTTTTCTTACACGTTCCAAAAAATCAACCGCAAATAACAATTACAAAGAAAGATATAATGAAATTAAAAATTCATTATATACGTTTGAAATTAGAAAAAAATACTCTAAGTTTCTAAGAAATCAATTTAAATAATTTTTCCTAAACGTTCGTTAAAATTCAACAAATAATTTTTATTAATCTACCGAGAGATAACAACACAGAGAGGTAACAACACACGTACTCAATTTTTTTTTTAATATTTCAACAAATTATATTAAAATTCAATTTTTTTCTTACTTCTGTACATTAAAGAACATCCTGAAATAATAATATAACGATTTCGCTTAATGCAGAACAATAGATTACACATTAATATACATTAGAAGTTAAAATGAAAATATATTTTTTTTTACTTCAGACGGTGACATATCTGGAGACTATTATCATCTACTGAAGAAAAAATCAAAAAGGAGGCGCAGATCTCACAGAAAATTTCAAAAAACTGTTTCCTACAGAAACGATTGAATATTTTTTGGGAATTTTTAATTAATTTAAAAAACGCGATCTCTATTGCAATCACAAAAAAAAAACACGTTTTAAGTAAAATATATTTTGAAAAACGGAAGTATAAAACTTCAATTTTACAGGCTATATATGATATTTTAATAATAATTAACATAACTGTACGTGTTTCTCCTAATTCGATTAACATCATCGGGTGGCATTGATAGATTAAAATGTATAATAACTGTTACGAGAAAATAATCGTGCGGATAATTTTATTAAAACGTTCATCAAAATAAATTATATTTTAAAAGAAACGTCACAGTTATTAAAATAATTTATTTTAACACGAACATCCTTCGTAATTACTGTAAGATTTGAAGCGATAATCGGCGTGATGGCATCAGAATACTAAATTAATAAATTGTTAGTGGACGCGGTAGACCGTAAGCTTTGGGGAACGATAGAGGGTATAATAGGAAGGTGGAATTTTCACTGAAGGTACAATAAATTTAAAGTAAAAGGTTACACGTTAGTTTTATCCGAGAATTAAATTCGTTAACGCATCACTGTAATTTACAACACAAAATACAGCCGAAATAATAACGAGTGGCTATCGATCTCTACGTATTTAAAAGAAAATCTACGACAGCAAACCAACAAACACTGCCGATAGTGTAGTTGACGCTAATCGTCAATTCCGCCGCTATTTGTGGTAGAGTGCAATATTTATTTAGATAATCTACACCTTAAGAGCATTAGGGGTATAATTAAATATTTATATCCGTAATTAAAGTACCTAAATAAAGATTTACCTACTAAATATTCCGTTCAGAAAGTTGTAACTTCCAAAAAAACTCCATTTGAAAGGAAAACCTATAAAAACCGACCGCATAAATCGGATTGTCACTTTAAAATTAAATTAAATTGACAACGATTTCTAAATAATTTAATGGTGGCTTTAACTAAAGTTTTACTTTAAACAAATAATTTTTTTTACTGTTAAAACAAGAGATTTTTTATTGTGAAACAAAAATCTTAATGAGAATAACATACCGGGAGACAATGTAAAATAAATTTAAAAAAATCGTTTTCACGGACGTATCTTTATATATATATATATATATATATATATATAAATGTGTGTGCGTGCGTGTGCGTGCGCGTGTGTGTTTATATTAATAAAAAGATATTTTAAAAGAATTCTATAAATCATTTAGTATATTTATATTTAATATCTTAAAAATTAAATAAAAAGAAACGCACGAAACAAAAAGGGGATTGAAAAAATAACAAGAAAATAACTCCAAATTAAAAAAAAAGATATAAAGTGAAGGGGAGATTATACAAAATGATAAAAACGTTTGTGCATAAATTAAAATGTTTTTTATTTCAACGAACCATCTCCAGGTTCAAGTAAAGATCCCACAAAAAGATATAAAACAAATGACCTTGAAAAAAGATTAAAAATAGATAACATAATAGAGCAGTTTATGCGTCAATAATTCTAGGTCGATATATATTTGTATATATATATATATATATCGGTTAACTAAGTGTCAAATTGTTTCTTAATGTCTTATACATAGTATAAAATATTTGTGTCCGCGCGCATACACACACACATAAGTAATGCCTGTTAAAAAAGAAGAAAAAAGAGTACAACAGTAAATATTTCGTTAACTTTTAAAAATATTAAATTAAACATTTTTATACTTGTATAATAAATTAAATATAAAGATTCTCTCTGCCTCTTTTCCAAATGAATGCTGTAACATAAAGGACTGCCGCTCGTTGCTCGGGAGATTACATCTCATTCCACGAACGACTCCAAGTTCCCAAATGTGGACAAGTATTGAGGGTAGAGGGACGACGTGTCGTTAACCGAAACTAGCAGCTTAAAGAGGTAATGGAATGTCTTTTTGGACGTATCTTATAACTTGAAGACTTACATAAGTCTTGAATAAATTACGATAAACTTTTAACATTTAAGACATTCTTCTGGGATACTTGCGTTAAAAAGAAGTGGCTATGGTGAATTTAAGAGTACTGTATGTACAGCGAATTGAAGGAGTAAAATGTACTATGTATATATAAAAGACAAGATGCTAGTATCAATTTATAACAATTTGGGTATTTTTTTAAAAATATTACTACAAATACGACTTGTTACTTTGTTCGACTTCAACTTGTCCCCTATTTTTTTTTTTTAAATAGATAACAACCATCGCCACATTTATGCAAGGATTTATACCTCACAACATTAGGCTATACTAAAAGTTATATTATTAGTATATTATAAGTTTAATTATTACATTATTCTTTGTGATGTCTATGTGGCAAGGCGCAGTAAAAAAAAAGAAAGAAAAAAAACACGTATCAAGTTGGGGTATTCCATTAATATACTGCCCTAAATAAAATAAACAAAAAACTTATTTTTTTAATACATTAATGTATTTTGTATTAAGTAATTAAAAAAAAAAAACAACCTAGCATCCATTTCTGTCTCATTCCATACAAATGCAATTCGTACCTGTACCACCGAATAAAATAGTACGTTTAAAAAATTTGAAATAATTAGAAGATAATTACAAATTTCATACGTCAAGTCACCAGAAATAGTAGATATGCTTATATCTGAAAAGGATATGATATATCCTTTTTCTTATTCCTTGAATAAGAAAAAGGAACCCGTCCATTATTTGCTTAGAAGGATAGCTTGATCAAAAAGCTCAGTAAAATACAAAATTAATAAACAAAAAATAACCGGTTAAGAGACCCTGCAGCTCTGGCTACAAAGGACCTTTTAAAACATTTTGAGGAACGGGGATCACGGTAACCGCATTTCTTCATCCCTTTTGATCGATTGTAACTAAAATTAAATCAGAAATCAACGTACAAAATTCCATAAAAATCTGTTAATACAGTATTAAATGACGAAAAAATTCGGTTTATCATTCTTCCACTCCTGAATGAACTCCTCGAATACATAAGCGAAGCGACATACTAATGTAACGGAATCATATAATTAGTACAAAATGTGATTTTTAATCCAGACACGACCAAAAACGAAAAATGTTTTTCGACTCCCACCCCTGTGGGGTTTGAATAAGCCAAATATCATCTGAAACAATCTTAAGTGGCGATAAATGCGAAAAGATCTACCTAATCTGTAAACACGTTTCATATGTTTAGCGTTTGGGAAGCCTCTTCTTGCAATTCCAACAATATTTTGGTCATCTCTTGCCGTAAGGGTCAGTCATATCGAAAATCGTTTCAGACGAAATTTTTAGGTAATATTTAGAGGACTAACCGACCACGTTAAATGGATTCGATCTTGTGCGTATTATAGGAGCTATGATTTTTTTTGTCCTTGAAACCCCATTTTTTCACCCCTTGGTCCTTATCCAAAGAACAGTAGGAATTTTAAACGATTTCAATATTTTACTAAAGAAAGTTATAGCGATATTTTGTTTTTATTGTTTTTTTTTTTTTTTAGTCATCCTTTGCCGTAAGAGTTGGTCATATCAAGAATTGTTTCAGATAAAACTTTTAGGTAATGTTCACAGGACTAACGACCACTTTAAACCGATTCGATGCTGTGCCTATTAAGGGAGGTATGATGTTTTTTGTCTTCGAAACCCCATTTTTTACACCCCGTGGGCCAATGGGTTGCGATATCAAAAAACTTTACCTGGATAAGTTTTAAACCGTTATCCAAAGAATAGTAGGAATTTTAAACGAATTCGATATTTTACTTAATAAGAAAGTAATAGCTATTTTTTTCTCGAAAAACCCCCCATTTCCACCAACACGGTCAGATTTTTGGTCGTTATATTTTACGTATTAATTTAAAAGCGATTGACGCACAAATGCGGGAGTTATCGTGTCCACAAGAAAGTGAAATAAATATATATAAACGTTTGAAGTGACGGTGGTTTTGGAGCGGGGGATGTAAAACGCAAAGATATGACTAAATTTTCCGGAAGTCAAATCACGGTACCCATTACAATAGGTAGCTTTCTTCTGAAATCTACCTAAATATGCTATAAACAAAAAGATAGTTTTTTTACAATTTTTTGGGGAAGGGGAAGAATTTTGCGGGAAAATGGTTTTAAAATGATGCGCATATAATGAGCTTAATATAAAGCGGGGTTATGTTAGCAAAATTTTGAGAAAATTGACCCCAAAGAGACTGACTGTACATATTTCTTCTTTTTGTTTCTTTTTCCTGTTTAGCCTCCGGTCACTACCGTTTAGATAATTCTTCAGAGGATGAATGAGGATGATATGTATGAGTTTAAATGAAGTGTAGTCTTGTACATTCTCAGTTCGAATATTCCTGAGATGTGTGATTAATTGAAACCCAACCGCCAAAGAACACCGGTATCCACGATCTAGTATTCAAATCCGTGTAAAAATAACTGGCTTTACTAGGACTTGAACGCTGTAACTCTCGACTTCCAAATCAGCTGATTTGGGAAGACGCTATCTAAACGTTTACTAACAAACTGCCCCGTATACGATTTTCAGTGTCAAAATCAAATTCTGTTAAGTCTGTCGTAAGTTATTAAGTTTCAAACACGCCAACACACGCAAATACATACGTACGAACATTACTACCCACTTAGTTTGTTTTCTACAGACCTTCGGACATGAAAATGCAAAAAATAAATCGTAATCATTTTTTTGACCGATTACCATACTTTCCTTCTTGCAGAAAAGCTGATGCAACGTAACTAATTAGGTATTTACGTGATGTTAAACGAGTAGGCAGAAAATTCTCGTTAACCTAATCGGTTTTAAAAAAGGAACTCTTGTATAACTTAATTTAAAGTATAAGAATTTTACATCGTTAGATAATTTAAAAAAAAGAAATGAAAGAATATTTAGTTATTTTCCCCTTATTCAAAATGCGCTTAGTAATATGAAAATTATTTTTTAATTTATCGAAAAAATCTATTTTTTAATAATTTTCTTTTTTCAGCTGAAGTAGTTCATAATTATTTAATTGTATATACATAAACCTACAAATAATTAGAATTTTTAAATTATTAAATAACATGACCAACAATTATGACGTCAGGCAGTCAATGAAAAATCTGACGTCCCAAACTTATATTTTGAAAACTCATTCTGAACTTTTCTTTTACGACACCCAAAGATATAATTTATACTTTACATAGATACAAACAACACGATAATATATATTAAATAATGATGAAAAGCTTGTGTTGAAAGTTTGCTTCAAAACGAAACAACATAATTTGATTGTTAACAACTTTTTATCGTTGCTTAAAAACGTACCATCCAATAAAAGACAACTAAAAATTGATGAACTTTAGGGGGATTAAATAGAACATCTATATTATATAAATAACATGCTTATGGAGTTGGTAAGAATTAAGAGATGAAAAACTAATAGTTCAATGGATCATAAATTATTTTCTCAAGCTTTATTTTTTTATTTTTCTATAATAGAAATATTACATGCGATAACCAGTTTTAAACTTTTATTCTGTATTTTTACAAGCTTAGTGTTCGTTATTTTTGATTTTATACATTTTTTTAAATCTTCCTTTTTAATTATATAAATTAATGAAGTGATAATCAGTCAAAGTAATCGTAATGAATTCTCGACGATTCAGGAGGAAAGGGAAATAAGTTAGAAACCGATTCTGGAACTTTAATTAAAAAAAAAAATCACACTAAAATATGTCCGAAAACGCTTTGTTATCGAGTTACGGTAAGCGAAAAATTTCGCCCGGATTCCAGTAGCCTCGGTGAAATAAGGTCATAGTAAAATTTGTAAGGTATTATAAAAGGGGTAAACTTGATTCCTGTAGTTTTCAAGGTATCCGACGTAAATTGGATTTTTTTAAGGTTTGAAGTACAATAACTTTGTTAAACGACTAATAAATGCGTAAATTTTATTATGAAAACCGCTTCAATTTTCTCAGAATTAAATTCTCTACTAGTTTTGATAATAAAATATACGTAATAAATAATAAAATTTTGCACTTCTTAAGCGCTAAATCTAATTCATCGTGATTTCTTCGATTATACAGGGCCGGCATATAAATCTGACGATTTTGTAGTAATTGTTATGTTGCCACCACTGTCAATGAGAAGGCGGGAGTGTTGTATGTACATCGACAGGTCTACTCATGCTATTTCAGTAGCCGGTATGTCGTGGTCGGGTGAACAACGAGCGTTTGTGATCGAAGCCTATTTTAAAAATAACGACTCGGTTATTGTAACACAGCGTTTATTTCGCAAACATTTCGATTTAAATCGACACGCGTCTGTTCCTAGTAGGAATAAGATATCGTTGCGGGTGAAGAATTTTAGCAACACATCGTCTGCTTTAAAAATGAAATCAACAAGACGAAAACGGACTGCAAGAACGCCTGAAAACATTAACGCTGTAAGGTTAGCTGTTACGCGGTCTCCACGACGTTCAGCAGCGAGACATGCTGCTGCGCTAGCCATTTCTGATCGAAGTGTACGACGAATTCTTCATGTCGACCTGAAATTCCATCCGTATAAGATGATGTTAGTGCAGCAACTTAATGCAAACGATCGGGCGTCTCGCAAAGCAGCTTGCGAGGTCATCCTCGAAAATGTCCACCGGGATGCCGTTATTCTTTTAAGTGACGAGGCGCATTTTCATCCGTCAGGATTTGTGAATAAACAAAATTACCGTTATTGGGCTTCGCATAATCCACAGCAAATTCTTGAAATACCACTTCACAGTCGATATGTTACAGTGTGGTGTGCGTTTTCAAAGTTCGGCATAATCGTCCCGTATTTTTTTAAGGAGTTAAATCGCAGAGTAACAGTAACATCTCATCGATACGTAAACATGTCGAATGAATTTCTGCGACCGAAACCGAATGACTTTCAAGGAGATGAAATTTAGTTTCAACAGAATGGTGCCGCCGCCCATACGGCGAGAATCGCAATGGATGTTCTGCGAGAAACCTTTCCTGGACGAAGCAGTTCCACAAGTGATGATTGAGCGAGCAATGTCAAATTTTAGAATGAGGTTAAGCGAGTGTGTGAGGAGTAATGGAAAACATTTGGATGACATAATATTCAAATTAAAAAAAACCTATGTAAGTAATTCACTATAAATTGCAAAAATTGATCTTAGTTTGATATATTAAACGTTTTAATACTACGAAACACAGTTTAATTATTATCCCTCAAAAATCGTCAGGTTTATATGCCGGACTCTGTATAATAAATATTAACAGTTCAATAATTTATTCTGATTAAAAAGGGAGATTTAAAAAATTTTAAAACAGAAACGACGAATACTAAGCATATATACAGGCAGAATAAGTTAAAAACTGTTTGTTGGTTACAGTCCTATAAAAAAATCTTTCATCTTGGTAGCTGTCACATTTACTTCTTTCCTTAAAGTCGGCTGGCTCTCGAGTACAAATAAATTTGGTATTAATGTCAGGATTAATTTTAATATATGCACATTAAAACCGGTTTAACACATCATATATATAAATTGTTGTACAAAAATCCATTTATCTCTAATAAAAAGAAAAATCAAACGAAAGATTATTTCGTTTAATAACTCGTATCTTCTTATGTCAACTATATCGGTAAAAATAAAAACCCATATTCAGCTGATATTAGGAAACTTAAAAAACCAAGCGCTTCTATTAGGTCAACTTTTTTTTTAATGCATCATTGATATCAGGTACGTTTCTATTTCGTCTTACCTTAGCTCGGTTTATTTCTTACATCGTAAATCTTTAATTATTTGTTTTATGTAACATCCTTTGTCTCAATATTTTTTACCGACTTTTTAATATTACGTATAAGAATAATATAAAATTCATCAATTTAAGTCAAGACAGAATTAAATAAGAAGTCGCTTAAAGGTATTCATTCAGTCATTCTCTTGGCTATGGCGCGTGTAAATCATCTGAATAAAAGCGGTAGCAAACGGTTTTACTTTCTCGACTAAAAAAAAAAAGTTTCATGTAGATTAGTCGAAAATCTTTTCAGGGGAAAAATTTTTTTTTTATATTAAATTTTTTTTTTGTTTTTGCAATTTTTTTCAGAATTAAATTCTTTACAAAATTTTATTTATTTATCGATAACTTAACCGAGTAAGTTTACGTTAAAAAAATAATGCTTTTTTCGAATCAATTTTTTGGACTTCATAAGATTTTTCGCAGAGAGTAAGTTACGAACATTTCCTGGCCTATTTTATCTTACACAAGGCAAAACAATTATAACGCTTATAGTTTTCATTCATACGTGTATCCCAAAAATTACAGTAAAACTTTATTTCGTCTTTAGAATAGAGATCAGGACGAAATTTTTCAATAGCTGAAATTGAAAAACAAAGTGTTTCCGGACCTATGTTTACGACAATTCTTTTTTACTTTCAATATTAGAATATATAATGAAACTATTACGGTTTATTTGCAACATATCTTCGTACGTTCATGTTCTTTCTGCAATATTTTAGTTTCAAATGTCTCCTAACTCCGATTAGTCTTATAAAATAAACTCTCGAATTTCAAATTTTACCCTTTAATGTGTAAAAACATATTTCAAGAGTTTTACTTATTTTTTTTATAATTAAATTTTTACCCGCAATAAAACACTACACTCCAGAGTTAATTATAGTAACTTGGTACTTTCTAAATTTGCTCTTCGCTATTACTAGATTTGAGTATATATATATATAAAAATTATACAAACACAATTGAAAGTTTGATTTTTTTTTTTTTTTGTCTTCAGTCATTTGACTGGTTTGATGCAGCTCTCCAAGATTCCCTATCTAGTGCTAGTCGTTTCATTTCAGTATACCCTCTACATCCTACATCCCCAACAATTTGTTTTACATATTCCAAACGTGGCCTGCCTACACACTTTTTCCCTTCTACCTGTCCTTCCAATATTAAAGCGACTATTCCAGGATGCCTTAGTATGTGGCCTATAAGTCTGTCTCTTCTTTTAACTATATTTTTCCAAACGCTTCTTTCTTCATCTATTTGCCGCAATACCTCTTCATTTGTCACTTTATCCACCCATCTGATTTTTAACATTCTCCTATAGCACCACATTTCAAAAGCTTCTAATCTTTTCTTCTCAGATACTCCGATTGTCCAAGTTTCACTTCCATATAAAGCGACACTCCAAACATACAGAAAGTTTGATAGAACATTAAAAAAATTAACATTACCGAACTTCTCTTTCCCTTTCCTTTTTCCCCTTGTCCTTTGTCCCTTTTTATTTTTCACTCTTTCCCTTCCCCCATGTTTCCATTTCTTTCCCATTTCTCTTTTCCTTTTGCCCATCCTCTTCCCCCTTTCTCTCATTTTCCTTTCCATTTTCCCATTTCCCCTTCTTCCTTTTTACCTTTTCCCTCTCTTTCCCTTTTTTCCTTTCTCTCTTTTTCCTGCGTAAATCGGTCCGGTAGTTTTTTTAGTCCATAGCATACACACATATCGGAAACATTGAAATGGAATCTTAAACGTTTAGTATAGCGTGTATTGCTTTTACGTCCAGAATATAGCCAAAAAGTCACATTTTTACCTGTCACAGTTGTTACATCTTAGGTATATAAATAGTATGTATATAAAAACAGAATGCAACGAATGCAACGTTGTGTCAAAATTTCAAAGCGATCTGTGAAGAACTTTCGGAGATATAAGATCTGAACAAACGAAAATTTACATTTTTATTTATATATAAGATTAGCAGTATTTTTTACTGCAGAAAAGTTTTTTGCTTCTGTTAATCGATTTTAACCGGATTTATTAGAAATAGTGTAACAGCTGTTAGAAAGTGTAATTTGTAATTTTAAACGATTAAGTTAGCATATATTAGTCGCTTAGAAAAAGATAAATAAATTACGATATATCAATGCGGATGTTTTTTACGATTAAGTAAGGAAACGAATAACGTCTGAGGTTTGAGTTTGTTATCGTGAAATAATTCAAGTTTGTGAATTTTATAATAAAGCTAATTATTTAGTTACATCGATTTTTCTGAATTTGATTATTAACTTCTCACACGATATTTTTACTAGTTGTAACAGGGTGTGTAACTTTATTACGTTCAAAAAGTATTTTTTAAATTAAATAAATAAATACAAAGTCTTTGACTACCCGTAAATGTTTTATTAATAATAACAATAATATAAAAATCCAAGCTACATAATTTAGGTTAATCTCGTACTAGAGGAAGCGTGTGCGGTATGCTAAACAATTAAGGTTTTGAAAGCAGGAGGCGAATCGCATCCCACATATCATACCGAGTTTTAAGTATCAACTGACCGCAAGCAGTACAGATGCGGTCGGTCGGTTACAACGACCAAGGCTGCAGACTTGCTCTGGCCATAAGAGGATTCCACGCCCGCTCGCATGCACATAATACCTAAGTAAAAACGCTGTTCTATTTGTTTGTACATCATCGATACACATTAGATTCGATTCGCACCTTTTATCGATCGATAATACCGCATTAAGTAAAAGAATATAAATAAATTGCCGAATATATCGCAATTTTAAGCGGAACAACCTTAAAAAAATTCTCACTGCGTAAACTGTAATCGGTCTAAAAATAACGTAAAAGATACAAATCGATATAAAGTTTTAATTTAAAATAATTTTAGTTATCCAAAAATGTTATGTCCGATAGAAAAAATTATTAAAAAATTGTTAACAATACTTTCGCTCTTATTATAAAAAAGGACTTTTTTCGTTCGATCCGCATCTTTATCTACGTACGTTCAAACTTCAACTCTTCATCAAGCGGGTCGAATTCATTGATTCTGTTAATCTATTCGTATAAAGAAATTCCTGTTGTAACGGTTGCCCCGTAGTAAGTTTTTCTTTTCTCGTAAATTAATAGAAAATCTTTTAAATTAAAAATCACGTTGTCTTTATAAACAATTTGATGATTTTTTTCTTTGTAATTGTTGCTGAATATTTATTATTTTAATAGAATGAAATAAACCTTGAGATGCTATTACGATATAAAAAAATATTTTCAAGAGAAAATTCATGAAAATCAATAGGAAAACTCAATATATAAAATAATATAAATTTGTTCATCCGTTTCACAGAACGTTAATTCATACTCGTTAAAAATCTCTTACATTGTTTCACTAAACTTTTGTTTTTTTATCAATACCCAGATTTCCAACCTTTGAATTTCTTATGAACGGTATTTTTTATGCGGGTAAAATATTTTTTGGTCCTATCCATAACACAGGATAACAAAATTCCGTAATTTCAAAGTCGTTTGTAAACTGATAACTGACTTTTATGTTCCTTTTTGCCCTGATTTAATATGCGGTCACTGTTTTTTTCTATCGCGAAAGAATTTTTCATAATACTAAAAAAAGGCATATTTTATATATATTCCTCGTGGTAAACTTTTATTTATAAAAAAGTAACAGGACTTAAAGAAAGGATTTTTGTACATTTTCTTACCTCTAAAGAAGACTTGTACTGTCATTCTCTTTTCCTTTCAACGCTTCTCAAGCCACATTTTCTGTTGTAATTAGCCTTCGGATCGTCTCTAAAGATGCACCGACAGTAGTTTGTAAATCGTGTTCGCATTCCATCTTCCCTGATATCTGCGTTCCATTCCCTTTATATCCTGATGAAATCTTTCACCTGTTCTTCAGTTACAACTCCAAGATTTTCGGGGAAGTAATCGATATAGAATGCAGAAAATGTACCTTCAAGCTCATCGAACAACACAAGTTTTGGCATTTTATTAGCGCGTCTCCCACTGCACACTTAAATTTTGGGCCCTTATTTATCCCAAGAAATTTCTTTACGACTTCTTTAAACGCTTTCCACCTTCTTTTTCAACGAACTCCATTCGGTTTGAAAGACTTATCTTTAAAAAGTCTACGAATATCTGGACCGATGAAAACGCTTTCTTTCACTGGCTTCTGACAGTTGTGAAAACTTATGACATATGTATTTAAAACCAAAATTATGAATACTACTTGTATTCGTTCCATATAACCAAACTAATAATAGTATCAAGAAGATTAACATAGGGCTAATTTTTTATTCGACGTTTTATAAATAAAATATATTGATTATCGATTTTGAAAATATTTAAAAAAAATTGATTTAATGAAAAAATGGTACGCGATGGAATTTTTTGACTATTATTCCTGAAACCAGCACACAAAAATCTATGAGAATTCGTTATTAGTTTTCAAACAAATTTTCCATCGCTGACCTGCGTAATTTAAATTAAAAACTAAATTGAAAATTATAAATAAAACTAATATGAAAAAGATCTCAATTATTTTTAACATTTCTAAATTTTTGAAGTCGGCAATAAATTAAGATTTAATAAATCGTTTGTATAAATGCTTTTTTAACTGTAAGTTAAAAATTGAAAAAAAAAAAATAATAATTGAAGAATCGGAATGTTTTAATTATTAGTACTGTTATTCTTGACACCGGTTTCTACAGTTAATTTTAATTTCTTACTGCATCATATAATTATTAAAATTTAAAAACTTATTACTCGATGGGTGATAATACGTTTGCCTGTTTCACCGAAGGTCCCAGGTTCGACTTCGTAAACGTCTGGAGAAGTAAAATGCGTCAACCGCAAGATAGTCGATACGAATTAAAAAACTAAAAAATTTTGTAGAAAAATACAACTTTTTTTTTATGTATGTCACACGCACACGTTTTCCTCTGACTAAAGAAAATTTAATCGTTGTTACCTAACAGGCTTAAATCAAAGGAAAGCGTGAAAGAACGCATACTGAAGATTTAAAACGACTAATGCAAAAATCAAAATCATTTACATTTTTATCAGAAATTCTTGCTGTAATTCTGATAAGTAACTTTATGTACTTTTTTATTCGGTATATAATATAAATTATATATTTAATATGCAAATATTTAATACGTAATTTTCGTATTAAATTTTAGGTTTGGTGAAAGTAAACTGATAAAATGTTTTATATATTTTTATTTTAGCTCTATCATTCTGAAAATAATATTTTTAACTTCATACACTACACGATACTTAATCGTATAATAAAAGTTAGTTCTTAGAATTTAACTGCGTAAATAAAAAAAAGTTCTTCTTTTTTTAAATGGCAAAAAGTAATTGGTAATTGGTAACCCACGATTTTTTAACAATTAAAGTAGAAATTTTTTATCAAAAAAATTTTTAGTTTTAATCGTTTGGTTACAAATTTCTGTGCGACAGGCAAGTAGAAGAATTCGACATCAATTTATAAAATAAACCCTTACAATATATATTTTTTAAATTAAACGTACAGTAACACTCAAACAATAAATTTTAACAACTCTTTTCTATTTTTTTTTTCAAATTTTTAAATTAAATATTTAAAAATTTTTAAAAATCTTAGCGACCAGTGTAATTTATATTAACTATTATAAAGCTACATAATGTCAAGTAGTAAACCGTTTATAAACATTAATGCGTGAAGGCTGAGCTACTTTCACAAAACTCTTGGGTAAACGAACAGAGAAACACCACATAAATATTCATTTACCTTAAAACAATTACATCGATCATAATAATCCGTGATCGGTAATGACTTCCAATATTAAAAATCAAATCGATATTTTTTATTCGTTTCAATTTTTTTTTTATTTGTACGTTAAGGAGGAAAAGAGAAAGAAAGGGAAAAGAAAATATAAGAATATAAACTTTAACGACCTTAAACAGATTTGGTGCCTGAAATTCATTAAACAAAGAGTCGGTGTTTTAACACGTAAAGTTCATAGACAATGCAATGTACACCGATACAGTCGATAAACATCTGGATCCAATCTACACCGATTCACCATTTATTTATCATTCCTAATTTAACACGTACGTACGACCTAATCCTATTTTCCAGGTATATTTTAAAATCATTACGTCTAACAAAAAATAATAAACTAACTACAGAAATTAATCTCAACTCGTATTGTAACAATACGGAAATAAAATCGCATACAAATATATAAGGAACTACTTAGATACTTAATATTAACGAGTGTATTTATTTTATTAGATTCTAATCCCGTAAAATGTTTTCTTAAGTCAATATTACATTCGGTAAGATAAAATCAAGACAGCTGGACCTAAAAATAAACCGAATGCTAAATTATAATTTGCCTTATATTCCGGATTAAGGCTGTATAATCTAGGTAGAATAAAACAATTTATAACCGTTACTAGTTTTCTGTTACGCGAACGTCAAAAGTTTTTAAATAGATTATTAATTTTTGTAACTGAAAATCAGAAAATAAAGGTGAAAATTTTCTATTAAATTATAGAATACAAAAACGTATCGGTTAGGTAGTTCAGTTAACAGCATTTATATCAGCCGGCTCATCTACATAAGACACAGACCGGCTCAGAAAGCCCGAATTTTCATCACGGATCTGGCGATAATTGAACAAAAGTTGGCGCTCGATCGGCAAAAATTTACAGAACCGGAAATACGGATGAAGATATAATGTATAAAAAAGAAGCACGTTATACAGTAAAGTTAACTACATAAGGAGGAATTTAAGGGGCTTATTCGTCATAATCGTGCAGCTTCAAGTAACAGAAATTTAAACCTCGGCAGATTAAACCTTTTTTATTCAGGATGGAAACAGCGCATAAATAGTACGTTATTTTACGTTCATTAGCATAAACAATTTTTTTTTTCTTTAATTTAAAGAATCACCAAGAATAACTTCAGATTTCCAAAAAGGACATCCTCTTTCATCTGTGAATTGTAAACAGTTCGGTCAAATCTCTCGCTAGGAAAAATCACGGCATGTGACCGACATATTCTTTTAAAAATTCGTGGGGTGAAAATCGTAAGATAAAAGTAACAAAAAAATGAAAGAAAAAACTAATGATAAGTATAAATATAGGGGAATTATGTTATTTATATTAACACAAAGATTATAAAAAAAGTGAAAAGTATCGCTAAAAAAAAAAATCAACCTATATAAAATAAAATAAAATATTTTAATGGAATTTTCTGTGTAGGATATTATATTAAACGGTATCGAAAAGACGATTATAGAAAATCCAGGAAGACAGAAGAACTATATCGTTAACTGATAAATTACGAAATGTGCACGAAGTTTTAACGATCTTCAACGACAAAAAAGAACGATATAATAAAATGAAGAACAATGTTGTACCGTAAATAATTTAGAAGGAACGTCTATTTTGGTTATAGAAGGATGTGCAGCGGGGATAAAAATACCAATTATATATATATATATATAATGAAGTAGGGCGTACATATCTAGTTTAAAAATTATTAGTACAGAATATATCAGAAACAAGAAAATAACATAAATAAATAACTTAATGATGTTAAAGAACAATTTAGATTCGGAGTAACAGTACAAGGTGAAAAGATAAAGATGCTACGATTTGCTGATGATATAGTAATTCTAGCCGAGAGTAAAAAGGATTTAGAAGAAACAATGAACGGCATAGATGAAGTCCTACGCAAGAACTATCGCATGAAAATAAACAAGAACAAAACAAAAGTAATGAAATGTAGTAGAAATAACAAAGATGGACGACTGAATGTGAAAATAGGAGGAGAAAAGATTATGGAGGTAGAAGAATTTTGTTATTTGGGAAGTAGAATTACTAAAGATGGACGAAGCAGGAGCGATATAAAATGCCGAATAGCACAAGCTAAACGAGCCTTCAGTAAGAAATATAATTTGTTTACATCAAAAATTAATTTAAATGTCAGGAAAAGATTTTTGAAAGTATATGTTTGGAGTGTCGCTTTATATGGAAGTGAAACTTGGACGATCGGAGTATCTGAGAAGAAAAGATTAGAAGGTTTTTAAATGCGGTACTATAGGAGAATGTTAAAATCAGATGGGTGGATAAAGTGACAAATGAAGAGGTATTGCGGCAAATAGATGAAGAAAGAAGGATTTGGAAAAATATAGTTAAAAGAAGAGACAGGCTTATAGGCCACATACTAAGGCATCCTGGAATAGTCGCTTTAATATTGGAAGGACAGGTAGAAGGGAAAAAGTGTGTAGTCAGGCCACGTTGGGAATATGTAAAACAAATTGTTAGGGATGTAGGATGTAGAGGGTATACTGAAATGAAACGACTAGCACTAGATAGGGAATCTTGGAGAGCTGCATCACACCAGTCAAATGACTGAAGACAAAAAAAAAAATAACTTAAGGAAAATAACATGTAACCCCGACGTAAAACAGAGACAGGACCTGTATCCTTGCTGCTTCATCTTTTTAAACCGGCTAGTACATGTAAATCACGGTTAATCGCAGTAAATAAACCGACGGAAGAAAGAATTGAAATCCAATATATTTATACATTAAAGATTTTTTTGCGTTGAATCCTTAAATTCCCACGAAGAGCTTTTTGATTATTAGTTGGAATCTCTTTGCCGTACCGATGATTACAATCTCTGAAAGGAAGTATATTATTAATAATCGTCTACCAGGAAAATGCATATCGCGAAATTTATTAAGTTTATACACAGGGAATGAAAAGGATTCACCGGTGATAAATATCTACCTGCTGGTTATCAGAACCGGTAAATTGAGTCGATAAAAAAAAAACCTGGAAGAAAGAGATTCTTCACCGTCTTGTCTTAAATCCTGGTTTCCATCTTTTCTGGTTTTGAATTTCTTAAGCTCCAAAAATAATGTTATAAATAATTAATTTCTTCTTTTCCTTCTTTTCTACGCATTCTTTTACGGTTTTATTAATTTTTTCTTATGGAATCAGTTACAATCAGGATAATTCTATCGGAATAGAACTCATCCTTGGTAAAATTATCGGGGTACTATTACTCGAATGAGAAACCGTTTATTACATGTAACTTTTATTTCGATCATAAATCTTAGCGACTTTAGAGAATTATGAGACAACAATGCGGCAAGAAACGATCTAAAAACAGAACTTTTTTCCAATTTCTCGTTGAAAAAGGACTCTTTTTATTTTTAAAATCTTACATTTACGAGCTTCTTATTTAAAATGCATACAGTAGTAACATACAGATGAATCGATTAATAGATTGTACTTTTTATTATTGAATTAAGCACTCGTAAATTATTTATAACGCATTTCTTGTTATACATGTATAAATGCTCAGGTCTAGACCACCGATATGTAACTAAACTTCTCTTTCATAATACTATGTATGTAGCTGTGTATACATATACCTAAGTTAAGCGTTAGATTAAGTTAAACAAAAGACGTAAAGGAAAATCTAAATTGAATATTCAAAAAAAAAAAAACGAAAGAAATGCTTCTTATCTAACTTGGTAACTATAAACGACAGCTTTAATCGTGTGTTAAAAGTTAACAAATAATAAATAAAATTTAGTACTGTTTATTAATAGTGAAATCACTTCGTCGTATAACTGTAACATGTATTTTAACATAAGATATTTCTAGAGTGCAAAAAACAAAAAAACAAAAATATACACTGTGTATATGTTACGGTATGCCGTGCGATGTTTTAAAAAGTCACGTTTAAAATGTTTTTTTGCAGAAACAAATGTTTTTCTTTACTAAGTCGTGTATTAGCTATATGCGTAAATAACATTCTACCCGTGCAAACTACCTGCTGTGATAGTTAATAGAATAGGGGTTGGCGCCATAATACGCGAGACAGGTGATTTCTCCCCTCGTAACTTAAAGAATAAATTCTTTTAAAATAACTTTTCAGAAAAAATATATAGATTAGACAGGCAACAAAATTAATACAAAAACAAAAAACATATATCTTTTTTCAATTTGCGAGAAAGATTTTTCAATCTGTCACGTGTAAATATAATGTATTTTTCAATTTATAATTTCTTTGCAAAAAACAATAAACAAAACTAACAAACAATATTTGTTGTTAAAAATCAAATAAATATAAATATATATATATATATATTTTTTTTTTTTCACTTAAAAGAAATAGCAAAAGTAGATTGTTTTTTTAAAATAACTTACAATACGCGAGATTAAATTAAAAAATAAAATTAAAAAATTTTTCTAAAAAAAAAGACGTTAGTTTTTAATTAAAAATTTCCTTAAAGTTAATTTTAAAACGTAAATATTCATACAACAGAAAAAATACAAATAGAAAAAAATCTCGATTAAAAATGGAGACAAATTTCAAACGATTTCCAAAATTATATAAACAATCATTTGTAAATAAACAAAGTAATAAATTATGTTAATGAGCTTCAAGTCTAATAACGCGCTTTAAAATAACAGGAAAAAAATGTAAGGTAGTCTTAATTGTATCCCGTAATAACTTTTATATTAACCTAATCAACTTCATTTCATTATTGAAATTTAAATAATATAATACTGAAGAAAAACCGTGAACATTATCCTCTTTGATAATTTTTTCATCAACATACACCCGAATAACTACATCGACATTTAAATAGATTTAAATAGTACACCGTTAGTCAAAAGTGAATTTAAATTTTTCAACCGATACTTACTTTTTGGTTTTCAATTTATTATTTATATCGTATTCTATATTTCGTGGAATTTCTTTTGACCTAGATATAAAAAATAATATTTCTTAAATAACCACCAATTTCTTCTCGGCAAATCACATTTTCCATAACGGTTTGCAATGTCTTCCTGCCACCGCATTGCAGGTGTATTCTAAACAGCTGGGAACACAAAATTTCTCAACATTTGGCAGTATCTATCACCCATAAATGTTACTGAGTTAACGATTTTTTTTTTTTTTATAGATGTTACCCGCAGAAAATCGTGTATTTAAGTGGATGCGGCTCCCGTTGATGGATGAATCGGTAATTTTCCTAGCCCAAATTTAGTTTATTTATCGGTTTACGAAACCGTTTAGACGAAAATTTTCTACATTACTCGTTAGATTAGTTTGCGAATAGAATTCATATCTTCTTCAGCCTTCTCTTCAATACGGACATGATATTTTACCCGTTCCTGGTTATTCCTCGTTTTTAGTGATGTACCAGTTAGATCTTACATAAAAACATTTTTAAGCGTCTTAATACCCGGCTCAAAGCGGTGCGAGTGATCCTACGTTCTTGAGCGAAGCCGAGTCAATATTCCTCTCTTTTCGGCAACGCTTTTCGTAACACGTTGAATACTGATCGGGATCTTCCGGTTCGTTGGAGATCCGCAGCCGATCCTTGTGCCTGGAAACGTTAATCCAAGGTCAATATTATCGGCTTTGAAGGAAGAATTCTTTGTTGAAAGTAACGCATCTATGCTTTTCGGTTAAGAACGATGCGAACCTAATGATTTTCGTAGTTTATTCTATAATATTTAAATGTTGTTTGGTTGTGAATTTCTGTATTATATATTTCCCAAGCTTCGTTACTCAAATTCTCCGAAGAAAATTTAACAATAGTTTAAGAAAAATTATTCAGTTTTTAAATCGTAAAGTAAGTTATACATATACGCATATTTAATACGTATCGCGTAAATACGTAAATAATACGTATTTAATCGTCCTCAATAATGGCATTTTTGGAATAACGGATTTTCTAATACACGCCTTAAAAACACCGGTATGTTAGTTTTAATAACCTGAATAAGGAAGCGTGTAACACTAAAAACCATTATTATATTTACGGGGATTAATTAATATCTCGAAAAGTAAGCTCTTTTTAAAATAAAAGGAAAAAGTAGGACAACTATCGCATAATATACTACTACATTGTGGATCGTTCCTCATAACATAATGAGCCACTTTCATTAACCATTTTCACACGAGAATTATTTTACACTACTACCATTAATAAAAAAAAAATTATTCACATTTTAGTTTAGAAATAACATTTTTTTCCTGACGTAAGTACGGTTAAATTTTATTCAACATATTTATTTATGAAAAGCAACATAGTTTTTTTCTACATAACAAATAACTACGAAATGAAATAAAATTGTACAGGTTAATAAAACTGTAATGGGTAATAATAAAAATAACTCTCGATTTTTTTTTTACTTTCATAATGAAGCGAGTTGTTAAACTTCAAACTACTCACCAAATAATTACGCGACTGTGAGTATTGTAACATTGTAAGCAGCTTATTTATAAAAGAAGTCTTGTTTATTTAAACACGACTTCTTAACGTAAATTTTAATATTATAAATATATTAAAAAATATACACACTGTTCTTTCTTTTATATTAAGACAAAAACCTCTTTCGATTGTATAAAATTAATTTTAAAAAGTTAACACGTACCCGTTTTTAAGAATCTAATAATTCAAGTCTGAGCAGAAAGAACAAAAATTAAAAAGCAATAAGCGAGAAAATAAAACAATTCAAGACAAATCGTTAGAGAAGCACGATCGATTAAAACGGTGCTAGAACGTTCAATAGAAGGTACAAAAAAGAAAAAGCAGGAAAAGATTAAATTATCGAAGATCTAAAAGAAAATGAGCGTTATCAAGAACTTTAAAGTTTAAATTGAAATAGAAGAGAACCGAGATGGACCTACCGTAAGGACTTATCGGAGCAGATAAAAACTTTAATACTGTAATGCATTAAGCAAGTAGGCAAAATGAGCAAAATTAAGTTTTGAAAAATAATTTAAAATTACAAAAATTACTTCTTAATCGAGAAAGATAAAAATAAAGAGGTGAAAATATTTTACTAATGAAAGAGTAGTTAGCAATACGTTTCCCGATAACATCACAGTTGACAACGCTACGGTAATTCTAATCGGTGCGTGAATTTCCATAACTGTAATTAAATGACATTTAAATAAACATCCGAAAATAATTTGGAGCCTCCCTTCAAACAAAAATTTTATAAGTTTTATTTTTCAAACGTTTGTGTAACGGTTAAAATTTGTTCTCCTTCTCTAAAATAATCGTACCTTTTCTTTTTCTCGTTCGATAAACCTTTCTACTTATACGACTTGCTTTTAATCGCAACTTAACCGACTTATAGTTTTTCAAAATTTCTACGCTACAGATCTGAAAAACCTAGAAGAAGGAATACAAAATCAATACTTGTTTACAAGTGTTATACGATTTTACCCTATAATCATTCGTTTAATAATTTTTAAATTTTATATAACTAGAAGAACAATTCCTAGATCGATTAGAATATCAAAAGCAGCACCGTGTAAACGTACAATTTAACATCTAGTTTTATAATAATAAGTCAAGATACGTTCTTTTATAGATATAATAAATTGCTTTAACCTGTGACAAGTCAGACGGTATTCAGAGTCGCAAAAATTTCGCCTAAACGATGTAAAAACGAGGCGTTAAAAGGTAAAATAATAACGCAAACGCATTTTTATTTTTACAAAGTATTTGCAAAAAGGAGATACGGATTATTTTTGAAGAAACCGTATACTTTATTAAGGTAGGGCCGGGCAACGCATTTGGTCTGCTAATGTTCACAAAATAAAATTAGTATTAGAAGAAAAAAAATTGTTACGAGTAATTTTTAGTTTCTCTTAGGGATAACTTAATAAGTTTAAAAATATACTCTTATAATATCGGATTAGTTACTAACAGTGATTCTTTTGATCGTTAACAGCGTAAGAAATAACGAGAAATAAGAAAGGAAAAAACGTAAAGAAAACCGTTCCAAAGAAACGTGAATGTTAAAGGAATAAATACAGTACGTGGCTAGATCGTTTGTGAGTTAACGATACGACCTTCGTCGAAGCGGCAGGCAAAGTAACTTTTAACTGCAGTTTATAAGAGGTAAAAGATGGAGAGAGAAAGAAAAATATGTATGTTTATAAAAGTTGCGCCCAACGAACCACGATGGCTGCTCGGCTGCTATGTGCTACGTGACCAAGTCTGAACTAGTAATAGCCGATAGCTCTGATAAAACAGCTCGCATGCCTTTATACAATACTAGCCCTAACTAAACAACCATCCTTATGTTCAAACCAAAGAACCTTACTTAGATCTTATAAAGCTAAAGCATTAAAGAGTTCAACGTCGAAAAAATGAGATGAAAAACAAAAAAAAAAACCACGTCCAACATTAAGATCCGTTTTCTGACATAACAACAATGAAACCTACAGGGCATGTTCTCTTACAATAGTAGACGATAGCGTGGGTTCATATTTTTCACAGAGAGAGAATACGAAGGTAAAATATTAAGGTCCACAGTACACATTGTCGCGTAAAAGATCGTACGGTACAATTATTCTAAAAATAAAACTTATAAAACAATATTTTGGCACAGCATGTTTCCGCTAACAAAACATTTTTTGTTAAGGCAAAAAAAGATCCTGATAAAAGGTCACGATGAAATATCTTAGAAAAATTTTATAACTTTAAGAAAAATGGCATCAAGGACCAATTTTCCTGTATATTAACGACCGATCTATCACAACAACTAATCGAAAACCGTTTAACGATGCGAGCTAACATTTTTTTTTTGGATTGAGAAATACACAAATATCTAAGTAAATTTTTTTTAATAAAAGCAAAATTAGAATTTTATCCAAACTACTGGAGCACAGAAAACCCTACCGACAGCAGCAGTTTAGACTTCCATAATGGATGATTATCTGCAATTCCTTTAATAAAAGTCGGGCTCGCACTACTCTGATAAATTTTCTAAAACGTTAATTAATGAAATAGTAAAGGTTTTTTTAGTATAACGAGATATATACTACAACCTGAGAAATGCTTATAAGTATTTTTTAACGTGGAGAATGAGGTATTTAAAACGATAAGACGAAGAGATCTCTACCCGAATCGGGAATCGAACCCGAGGTCAACCGATCTAGAAATCATTAAAATATACATCAACTAGCCGAGAATAACGCAATCTGATCAAAAATTTCATACAAGTACCGGTAAAATCCAGTCCAAACCGATAATATAAACGTTTTAATAAACGAGTATTTATTTTTGTTCGTAATACTGAACGTACGTGATCTACACGTATTTAAAAATTAAATAATTTTATAATTCTTTTAAAAAAATCAATATTAAAGTTGAATTTCTTTTTCAAAATAGTAATAAGATTTTGATAAAATTCTAATAATTTTTTATCGTGTAAAATAATTTTTTGTTTTAAACTTATAGTATGAAACATTGCAAACGAGTCTACATATTGAAATCAGAAGAAAGATATTTTGTTTTATTATTGTTATTTAAAATAAAAATACTTTCTATAATATTAAGATAATTATTTATTTACGTTGATTAACTCACAGCTATTTTACGAAGATCTCGTTACCTTGAATAGACATTCGCTCGTTTACCTCGCTCCGACAAAAAAAAAAAAAAAGAATTTACTTAGAATCCGATTCGATATTATTGAAGTCCAAGTTTTTTCACGATACAAAAATATGTGTATACTAGTTTATGACTTTAAACTAACAAGAAAATTACTAAGTGGCGCCCGTATAATAAACGAATACAATTCCAGACATGATTTCAAAGATTATTTATTTGTTGTTACAAACCGTTTTAGCACATTCAGAACGATAAAGCATCAATAAATTAATAAATCGAACAAAGACTAAAATAAATTAATAAAAATAAGTTATATAAATGTGTGGGGAAAATAAACACGTTAATAAAATAATACTGTGTTAATTTAATTTGTATTTGATACCGACCCGATCTATAATAAATAAATTGTAATAAAAACAATAATTATAAATTAAAGTAATTTTTTTTTATCGGTACAGATAAAAAAAAAGGTTAAAGAACTAAACAAGGCGCAAGAAATTATAATACTGTGAAAAGAATATTTACGAATTTTTATCTTATTATATTGGTAGCACTGAAGTAACCTAAAGTAGGCGTGGCAAGTCACTTGTCTTTGCCACACTTTCTTCTCGGCTAGCGTGCTATTAACTAATTCTTAATGTACCAAAAATAAAAAAAAGAAACGAAACTTAAAAGGGAGGATATATTAGCTAATAGAATTTTGTAACGCCTTAACCTAACAAAAATATACTTTTTTTTTTTTCTAAAGATGATTCTGCGGGTTTATAATTAAAACACCTTACACTATACTATCATAAATCTTATAAAATGAAGCATCATTTTTCCCCTTTACATCCCATAATATATATTATTTTTTCATTTTTTTATTCGGTAGGGTAAGTAATTGTATTATAGTAAAAATAAAAATTTCATACGCTTTTTTCGAGTAATCGATACACGTTTTATATTTATTTTTAATCTTACGGGAAGAAATACATTCAGGGATTTCAAACGATTTCATTTGTTTTTTCGAACTTATTAATGTAATTTAACCATTTATTGATATAAATGTTAATGTCGGGTTTGTTTGATAACAAACCCGACATTAACTTTGCGGTCTATGCAACGATTTTTTATACCGCAATAGAATCGTATGAACAAATTTTGAACGTATTCTTTTTTCGCATAAAAAGTACCCTACGTTACCTAATTATAATTATTCTATACCTAGATATATGAATTTTGAATTAAACTTTATTATCCATTTCTGATATCAGAAGTCGGCGCAAAAAAGTGCTAATTTTTTTTACCGACTCTTTCACTCAATCATGAACTATTTCTTAATGTGTAAACGATGTATAGTGTAGATATAAATGAAACAAGTATAAATTATTTACAGATAAAAAAGCTTAAGATTATTTGAAAGATATTTTTTTATATCGAACGGAAAGTTCATAATTTTAAGCTAAAGCTTCAAAAACACGATAGAGTTTAATATTTCTCCCTTTTAATCAAACGCTGGACAGAAACGAAATCTGGATATGCATTACTTCAATATAAAAACAAAACTAAGACCCATTAGTTTTTATATCGAATTTTACGAACACTTTAGACAACACTGCCAATTTTATCAACAGTGTTAAAATAATAAATATTATAACGTTTTCAAAATTAGAGATCGCCAGAATTAGAAAGATTATAAATTGAAAAATCATATGATTCAAAAGAAATTATGATGGAAAAAGAAATTAAAGAATAATTGAAAACATTCAACTCGGCACGGTTTAGATAGTACAATTCACTATGACGATTTTCCATACTGTAGTGAACATAATTATGAAACAATAAATTATCCTTAATGTAAAAATTACGAATATTTACAGACAATTATCATTGTACGGTCATAATTATAGAAAAAGAAAAAAATACGTAATTATGCTCCGTAAAAAAAATATACATAGAAAGTTAAATAAAAAATTAAATTTAACATAAAAACTAATAGCTGTTAATTTTCTTACATAAAGCCGAAATTTTAGCTTAGACCGAGGTGCTAGCCCTCTCGGGGTGAAGATGTGAATTAAAGATATTCATTAACGGAAAAAAATGTATCTTTTTACTTCGTTATTATATTTCGGTCAAAAAGGCAAGAAAAATAATTTATGAAGTTTTCCTCGTCAAAGGTTTGTGTGCTTTAGTTACCGTAGTTACTACTATTCCGTCTTTTGTAATTCAGTTTCTTTTTCAGGTTTCTATAGAGACTACAAACTTTAATCGTTATTTATCAGAATTATTCTCATAACCGTGAAGGTAACGGACATTGTGGGGGACCAGTGTCTCCATCTAGCTAGCCTCTGGCTAGACCGGGAGCGGTAAGCAAAGCGAGATCTGCGACCGTGGGGTAGATCCCGTTTCCCCGAGGGTGCAGGGGCGGAACCCCCTGGCCAGACGGTTTGGCGAACGAAACAAGCTACGATCAGCTAATATATATATATATAGTTGGTTCATTTGAAATACATTTGAATTAAGTAAAAAAGAAGGTTTTAACCTTTAAATTTCACTACCCAGAAAACGGATGAAAACAGGAGTATACTTTTTACGCGTAATTTTACGTAATTACGAAAGGTTTTCTTCAAATAAATTACTACCTACAACGCTGAAGCGGAATATGATATTCGATATGGTATAAAACTCACTCAGTTTTTCTTTTGTTTTTTTTATAACGACACAGCAACCTGTTCATCTATTTGAATTAACATTAAGTTGCCACAGAACCAGCGGCTTATGACTTAATAATGAAATATAACAGCACTCCGTACGGTCAGACCATAAAGACCACCTAATTGAAACGATAAGGCAAACCAAGAATACTGTTCCTCAGCGATCTTGAAAAATCACTGGTCGTGTTATCTAATAAGTTGACCGTCAAATAATTCGGGTGCCGATCCAAACGATTTTGATACCGGAAGCTGACAAGAGAGATTTTCTGCCAAACGGTTCGTAACTTAGATCGTTATACATGAGGCTATTTCTTATGTACCCGGGCATGTTTAGCATTTTTCGCAGTGTTTTTGTCTAGTAGCGTTCAAGTATATCAATACTGGAGTCGCACGCTGTACCTCACAATTGAAGCCCGTGTGTCTAAGCAGGATTCAAAACGGATTTATAAATCGATAATTTACTTTCTGCTCAAAGCCGAGATCTATGTTCTATCAACCAGTACGTATGTTTAAACTTCAGATCCAACTGTTTCCGCTTAGAAATGATATGTTTCGCCCAAATAAGCCGTCGAAAACAAAAATGAAAACCCAAATATTTACAGTCTTGAGATCTCGGTTTCTGTTTAAGACAGAAACAGGAGGACAGTGTTCCTTACGAAGGGTGAACGTGACGTGCTCTGATTTTTTCCTTATTTTTATTTTCCAACAAATAAGCCACGATTCGAGGAGAGTTATATAATCTTGAATAAAACGAGACGCAGTAGTCGGTTTTTCGTGGACAGCAAGAATTGCAGCAAACGTTGCGACTGCGGTATCTACCGTAATCGGCAAGTCAGCCGTAAACAGAACATACAAGATGGGTCCGAGAACGCTTCCTTGAGGTACCCCTGATTGTATAAGGAACAAATCTGTCAAAGTCTCCTCATATTTAACTTGAGAGCACCTGAATTCTACGTAAGATTTTAGTACCGCACGGTAAAATCTTTTTCAGTTTATAGAACAACCCTACATGCCAAACCTTGTTAAAAGCCAGACTGATATCGAGGAAATGCGCTGAACAGTTCTATTTCTCGTCTAGAGCATGATTTATAACGTTAATAATCCTGTTTACCTGTTCCACAGGAGCACGTTGCTTGGTACCCAAATTGGTGAGCCGGAATATGATCGTCCACGAACACGAACCGTTTCAGTCTTTTCAAAGACTTTAGAGAGCACAGAAAGCAGGCTGATAGGCGTAAAAGATGTTAAATTTGTTGGGTGTTTACTCTTTTTTGCTATAACAATTTAATTGTGAAATTTTTCAAGGACCAGGAAAACGACCGATTCGGATAATAGCACTGAAAATCAAAGTAACCAAACGTATCGCATGCCGAGGTAGTGCCTGAAGAACCCGACCGGAGATCAAATCATACCGCGCCTTAGCTGAATGTATTTATCGTTAATAACTGAAGAGACCTCGTGTGCTATAAACCGGCAAAAACATTCGGAAAGGAGAAGCCAAATAATCGGAGATTTCTCTGATCTCCTCCGGGTCTGTCTCGACATCACTGGGCTGGAATACGTCGGAAACGTGTTGAGCAACTAAGGCTGCCTTCTCCTGAAAACTCCTCGCCCACGTTCTGTCAATGTTACGGAGAGGAAGAATAGATTGCAGGGGTCTCTTGAACGACTTCGCAACTTTCCATACTGTACTGAGCAGCCTGCCCGTCAAAAATATTCTCAACGTAGGGTTGAAACGAAGTGTCCTTAAATGCTCAAATTAACCTTTTTAGTTCTTGAGAAGCCCTTTTAAATCTTCCCTTATCAGCAGGGTAACGAGTTCTCTGCCATACGTGTCGTAATCTCCAGCATTCTTCTATCTTCTCTCTGATGATGACCGGGTACATCTTTTGTGCTGGGGGATCGAAATCCAATTTGGGCGTGGAGGCCTACGACGCTGATTGAATCAATTTGGTCAATCCGTGTACTGCATTGTCCGCATCGGCCGGTGACTTCAAAGGCAAGTCCGATAGTATATTTTCCTCCAAAGCCTTGAAAACGTCGTTTGTTGGTAAACATATTAAACAAAGCGGGAGACCTAGCAGTTAGCATTAATATACATTGTAAGTACAACCGGTGTACGATCTGACGACAAGTAAAAATGCGGTTCAACATGTAAATAGTTCCTAGAAATACCCTTGAAAATTAAAAAATCCATGAGAACCGGAATTTTATTTAGATCCGTAGGCCGTGGGTTGGTCGTCCTGATGACAAACACTCCAAATTATTATCAGCCGTTGACAAGAAAAGTTTCATGCCTTTTGGTGATGTCAGCCGCGAACCCCATTGTAGGTGATTAGAAATCCAATCTCCACCACAGATGAATCTTGGACCCGAAGATCTAAAGAATACCGTAAACTGATCCGCCTGCACAGCATGCCTTGGTGGGCAATAAACGTAGGAGACAGAAAACTCTGATCGTCCACCGTGAACAACCACGGTGGTGGCCTGCAAGAAGTCCTGTTTGTATTCAAGTGATACATAGTGAGAAAACGTACTTATAATAATACTGCCGTGCGCATTCCCTGATGGGTGGTTGGTGCAATACATTATATAGCCATGAACTTGGCAAAATGTCTATCAGTGAACCGTGTTTAAGACACAAGCATTACAAGCATGTGTTTAAGACACAAGTAAATTTTATTAATATTTAAAAACCCTTCCAAATTCAGTTTCTTACCAGAAAACCCGTTTGCATTCCAGATTACTAGTCTGAGAAAGTTATTCATTTTCCTTCAAGATGACGCAGGAATAGTCCGAACATCCTGTCCATCATAATCCACATAACTCGTTCAAATCTTTGAAACATACCGTCTAAGATATGCATGAGCCCTTGAAAATTCTGGTTAGCAGTACGGTCAGCGAGCTGACCATAGGAACCACCCGTTTTAACTCGTTCGGCGTAGGTAGGGCCGCAAACATTCAGCCCATTCTTATATCCATTATCATCGGTATCAGAAGGTCCAACACATTGCAACTTTCTCAAAGTAGATGGGGCCAGAAATATTCAGCCCGTGAATAATGCCGTCATTATTGCTACCATCAACATTATGACTATCACAAACATGAGAATCATTGCCGCCCGAGCCAGACACCCACACATCTTCTCTTTTGGCACGCGGGGTGTTGTTATTGACTGCAGTATTAGCATAATTGCCAGTAGTTGCATCTCCGGAAGACAGAGCCGGGTGGGATGGAAAGACCTTAGTGTTGATAAACCTTACACCCTCGCCGGATGTTGGTCGCCGCAGTTAACGCAGGAAGCCGGGACTTGTGGTGCCTTAGAGCAGTCCATAGTCGCACGATCTGCACCACATTTCACACAACGGTGCGTGCGATTACATTAATTCTTGGTATGCCAAAAGCATTGACAACGTTTGTATCGGACTACCTCTTTTTTGAGATAAGGAGCCTCAAAGCTTACAATTGTATCACTTACAGATCTCGCGTTAAAGATTTCCTTATTATTAGATTTCGGCTCTAAACCCACGAAATAAAGCGGCAACGGTTCCTTCGTCTGACGACAGAGAACGTCATAATCTCGTGGTCTAATTTAGCCAACTCATCAACGATTACCGTTTTGTCTTCAGAGTGATGCATGCCCCGCATGACCGCTCTATATGCCCTCTCATGTTTAAGCTGGTATGTGTAATGGCTAACATTGCTTTCAAGCACTTTCGACCTGATGAGTTTATATGTCTCAGAGTTAACCGGCAGAACTTTCAGGGTGTGGTCTGATCTCATCGTCGTTAAAGTGTATTTCGTTACAGTTGTAGTAAAAAATAACCGCGCTGGAAAATTTTTCAGTTCCGTTACTGAGTTAACGCCTTTCACAAAAATAGACTCTGTTTTTAATGTTTTCACGAAAAATCCATTTTCCACAATGTTTTCAAGAAGACTAATTGTTTTAGATGTAGGACGGTTTGTAAGAACGATTAAATGATTACATCGGTTTGAAACATTCGTTTCGAAAAATTCTTTTCCAAAAAAACGGTATCGATCGCCTAATAAACACGATTCCATTACACCAATTTTAGTAGACATTATAATAAAATTAAAGCGATCAGATTATAATAATGAAAACAAGAAATTAACGAATAGTATTAATTACGTGGTACGCATATTTTTATTTACAGACTGAAATAAAAAAAATATATAAAAAGATATATTTCTCTAACCGAGAAAATGTTAATTAAATACGAATGTTAATTAGTCGATGAGAACGATAAGATGTCCAAAATATTACAATGATAAAAAATCAAACCGACCAACAAAAACAAAAGACTGAAATGGACAGCTGAAGATATAACAGGGAGAACTGGTTGAACTACAAGGTCAAACAAACAACCTGCAGATTTGAATGAATGGACGGACCTCTTTTTTATTAAAAAAACTGAATTACTGAACTTAAATATTTTTAAAAATCGTATTTTATCCTTTATTCTATTTAATTTTTATGAAACTTTTTTTAAACGATTAAAACAAGATTTATAATAATTTTGTTAAGCACGGCCCGTTGGTATAAGTATATAATTATAGTTCATATACAAAAAGCCGCTTACCAACAATTGAATTCGACGTGTTCAAGCGCTTTCGGAATTAAATTCCATCTTCAGGAACTCTCATATACGTCCTGTTTATGACATTAATTAAAACTTCATATGTAATTTGTAAGAAAATCGTGATATGCGTAAAAACAAAGGTCGTACAGATAAATCAAATTTTGTTAAACATATTATAAATAATGACCGTAATTATGACCCAGACAAATTTATTAACTTACTCGATTACTCTAATAATATATGTAATACTAATATTTTAGAAAAATACCCTATATATTTAAATAATAATAAATTAATAAACGAAGACAAAATTTGATAATGAGTTTTATACAAGCAGGTATTAAATAGTAATAATATTACGTTATATATTATTAATAATAAGATTACGTTGGACAATCTGATCCAGTCCCCTTTTAACACAACAGTTGAGACAACCAAATTAACAACAGGACTTTTCCGTTGAAATAATTTTAAAACGTATGACGACCGATTGTTGTCTTTAAGAAAATTTCACGATTTTCTTACAAATTACATGTGAAATTTTATTAATGTTATAAATAGGACAAATATAAAAGTTCCTGAAGATGGAGTTTAATTCCGAAAGCGCTTCGAATTCAATTATTGGTAAGCGGGGTTTCGACATATATTCCAACTTAACTACAACTTAAGATGTCAACTTCTGATGTAGAAGGAAAACTTACACTCACACACACACACACACAAACACACTTAAAAAACGTAATTCATAACAAAACCTTTAATAGATTAATTTAATAAGCGATGTGCCAATTATATTAACGGTCAGTTTAAGGTCACCTTTCCATTTGATCACCTTGCACCTTGCAAGGAGAAAATATATTCAAATGGAAAATTTTAACCGCACGATTTTTGTAATTTAAAAAGGAATTGATAAAAATAGCGAAGCATCTAAATAAGAAAAACTGCAAAATAAAAAAATTAGTTAATACTTTTACGACCGACTTTATTGAATGAGTGTAATTTAAAGGCAAATTTTATAACTATTGAATGAAAATTGCAGCCAGCCTTAACTTAGGACAGTAAAGCATAAGATAGAGACCGATTCGCATAAAATTACACTAAGATCTGTTACGCTAAGGTTTTAGAGTTAGCGATGGACTCTATACTTTCTAGTTGTTTCTAACTACAATGTTCCTCGCTATGCCGGGTTTTTTCCATTTTCAATTATCTTACGTAATATGTACTACGAACAGTATACTGCGTTATGCTCATAACGCAGTCTAGAACGTACGGTAAAACAGATAGTTTAATACAGCTTGTTGAGATATGCTCCAAGCAAATCGGTACAAAAACATTGTTAAATAATAAAATAAAAAAACCACTGTATATTAAAATGTACCTCGCTTTTAAAACTTTTAAACGATTATTTTAAAGTAAAAAACTATAAATAATGCAGAAACGAAAGATCCAGTAGTTTTTTTTTGGGTAATTTAACTGTGTTCTGTAAATTTATTTTTTATATCGTAATTACATTTTATCGGAACAATATTCGAATTTATTATTTATTATTATTCTTCTCCACTTCACGGGTATACTACGTAACCTATTTTTTAATCCGTCTTTTAAGAGGTCTTCCTCTATCTTTTCTTTTATCTGGTCGATATACCAGAATTTTAGCCGATAGTTCTTCTGACATTCTATTAACATAGGCATACCAGTTGAATTTATACCGCATAACGGTCTCTAACAGAAGACCACGTAACTCGTTCTTTTTCTGTCCAACATAGTTCACCGTCTCAAGAAACTATTTCTCCGACTGTATTACAGTAGTCTCTCCGTTATCTGTAACACAGGTCTCACTATTATATAACAACTCGCGTGTGGCAAATATTTTGTAGAATTTAATCCTTCTTTTGCTCTTTAAATTCTATATTCTGCTCTAAACTTGTTGAGCTTGTTTAAAAATCGAAGATTTTTAAACAAGCTTTTAAAAATCTTCGATTTTTAAAAACGATACATCATATCCAAGGGAGTCTGTTAAAATAAAAGTATTGATCCAATATACGTACCATTTTTTGACGATCTTTACCCGATCTTATAGCGCCCTATCTGTAAATTTTGTCATCGCCTTCGATTTTAAAACCGATATGTTCATCTTATAAGGTAAAAATTGTTCTATAAAGATAATCTCCGTTTTCTTCTATTATTATACGACATAAAAAATTTAAGCTGTAATCTACCACATGCACTTCTATTCAGGTTTTTTTTTCACTCTTCCAGAACCCTTTCTATATAAATATCTAAAAGCGTTGGAGGAATGACACAATGTCGCTTAACATCTTTATCGTAAAAGATACCTGCTTTCAATTATTTATTATTTTGAACATATTTACGTTAGACTGATCCTGTTTTTATTATTATAAAAGTAAGAAAGACAAACGGAATTAATAACATTTGAAGTCTACATTATCGGTAAATATATTTACAACCTCAATGTAACATTAAAAAGTTCTACGGGGTAAATGATTTTATAGTCTAACGTTTGTTCAACCTTTAAAATCTTTTATGTCCTCAACATAAGTTTTTTTGTACTCCATTATATCTGCTAAATTAATTAATACATTAAACAGCTGATTACAGACCGAACTTGAATGAAAATCGTTTACTTAAAAACAAGAAGAAATTTTGGTGAACGTCTTAATTATTAGATTACTAAACTTTACTAGAGGAGAACAAAAACAACGCTCAAAAAGGAAGGGTGAAAAGAAATCAGAAAATCATAGCCTAGCAATATCTGTAAAAAAAACCAACAAAAGTTAGACGGTTTAGTTTTTTGAGTAAATCAGGCTAAATACATTATCTTCTTTGTGGAACAGCGAGATAAAAAAGCCTTTTATCGGTTACTTTATAATAATTGAATTTCTATATTATCGTTTCCATACATTCCGACCGATAAGAGCTAAAAATTCGATAATTATTCTTAATGTTTATAAGAAAAGATTAAATAAAAATAGGTAGCTTTCTTATGAAATCTACATGAAAAGGAAGCATAATTTAAGTATATAAAATTTAATTTATAAAATATTTTCACAGAATACAAAACTAAAATAAATTACTGTGAAATTATCTAGAAAGTTATTTAATGATGATTAATAACAGTTTAACTAAAACAATGGATTTGTAAATAAATAAAAAAAATCACAAAAAGTTTTCACCAATAATAACAATAAATAATTAGCCTGACATATGTAATTAAAACTGTATATAACTATCTGCCAATGTTTTCGTAATTATTAATTTTATTACAAAAAAATAGAAAGATTAAATATTCTTTGTGATAGGTGACATGCGTTTCGTACAAGAATAAAACGAAATGTACATGTAACGCGATAGGGAAGACTAGAATAACAATGTGTTGCTTTGTTTGTATGTGCATATATATATATATATATATATAAAATTTAATATATTGTAAATGATCAAACGATTTTTATAACGATCAAACTATTTATAGTGTTGGTGGAAGAGTAGGAAGGAGGGGTAATTGGAGTTGTGAGAGGTGGGGAACTAAGTTTAGATATACGACGGGGGGGTGTATGATTGCGAAGAATGAAAAGATCGTATAGAACAAGAATCGATGGTACAAACTCGTAGCAATCGTTACTTCCTGGACCAATCTGATCGTAACTTCTTCGGGACAACGACGTCACTTTTAATTCACAATAAGCGATACGAGTATAAGCTATCAAGGTTGAAGTGGTTTTTTTCTGCTCAAACCACTCTCTATGCGGTTCGCCTACGCATCTTCTTTCGTACGCATGCATACCTACCTTATGTTTATACATAATATTTTATTTCTTCTTGTTTTTAACAACTTATAACTGAATCGACTTAAAAGGAGACTTATGTATCTACTCATTTACCGCCTTTCAATCTAAAGCGATCGATTAAAACATATGACGTAGAAAATACCATCCGTTTTACACAACATATGTATCGAATAAATAAACATGTTAAATTAATTCTACGCGCTAAACGGTTGTTTGACAACGAAATAAAATTATATTCTGTTATATGCGTACACTGAATCCGATAAATAATTTAAATTAAGATATCGCGAGACTTTCTGTCTCCAACCATCTAAAACTTATTTCTTTGAATACCCCGTACAACGATCTTCGAAAAAATTACAATATTTTTTGGTTAAAGTCCAAAAAAATTCCAATACGAAGTATTAAAAGTTTAATATGAAAAACCGTTAATTAATTAACAATCGGGTCAAAAACTAAGTAAATTAAAAAAATCAAATGATCATTTCATTCAACAAAAATAAAAGGTCGATGTTCGACGTTATTAAATATAATATATTATGAAATATAATTTAAATCTCGTAAAAACTAATCGGCAGTGAAACGATTAATTTCAAAATCTCAAAAAATGGACCTTACATAAACGGTTTACACTCAAATACAGATTTGGCTGAACGGTGTATAATTCAGTCTAATTTTTCAGAAAACGAAATCCTTGATCGGTATTGTTCCTATCTTAGATTTCACCATTTCCCCCGAGGAATGAAATGCGATTAGCACACGATATCTAGAAGGATTTCAGAGTAGCCTTTTTGGATAGGTTTATATCGTTTTTTAACGCATCTGTAAAAGATTATCAGTTTTCTCCTGGGATGATTTGGGTATCGGCTAAACACCCGCTGAATATATAATAGGGAGATAATATTTACAGAGCTTATGGATAATTAGCATCAGTCTGATTTGTTGGCGGTCACTTCTTTCATCAGAATCATACAGGTTTTATCGGATGGTTGTATACAAAAAGGTAATTCTGGATGGGGGTAACATGTTTGTAATGTAAAAGCCGAAAATCTTACTAATAAAAAGACACTCACACACACACACACACACATATATATATATGGGTGTGTAGTGGCGCAACCTCGCTACAGTGAGGCAAAAAAGTGAAAACGATAAAACAGAAGCAGTTTCAAGGAGTCCAAGTTTTGTACAGGTCAGCAATGAACTGTCAGTACCAGCTAAATTTTGACGAAGTCAATTCGTCAGAACCACTTTCACCCTCAGTCTTCGACACGCATAGTTTTTTTAAACATGCGTTTAAACTTGTGGTTTTCCGTCCGAGACCCGTTTCGCAATAAAATAAATTACCACCTAAAAATTTAGCAAACTGTATTAGCCGCGACGACCGTACTGTTGGAAAGCAAGATCACGACTGAAGGAATAGTTCTGAAATAGTGTTTAAAGTGTTGAAAACTATCGCCATTTCGGTCAGTTTATTGCACGGATGAAAAAGCAGCAAAATGTTATTACAGGTTATCTTTGTTCCTTTTTCCTTCTTTATTTCTTATAATTCTTTAAATTTTTATTATCTTCCTGAGCGTTTTAAGACATTGATTGTCCCAGTAGATCGATAAGGTCTCGAATTATTGCAATTATCTTTTTTTCTGCATTTTTCTTACAATTTTATATGTAGGGGGGTAGGGAAGTTACTAAATACAATCAAATTACTTACACTTTAAGTGCCACAATCCTTACGGTTGACGCTAACATGATATGAGAAGTTATAAAAAAATTCCTAAAAATAGCATATCCGTTCTCAAGAATAAGAACCACCCCTGCCAGACTTATAAGAGAAAATGAAGAGTAAAGTGGTTTCTCGTTACGTTATTCACCGAGCCGAATATAGTAATGCAAATCGGCAAATCAAGTAGAGCGAAATATTTAAATAATATTCAACCCTACTATTGATACCTCTGATCTACGTAGGAACCGACTGTGTAACTAACTTTACTACGTTAAGAAAAAGCAACTTAATTATTGAATCGCATATTTCAGTCGCAATCTTTTTTTCATTATTTCATACATACGTCACAACTTTAAGAAAAATAGTGTAAATTAAGAAAATTGTGTATCTACAATAAACCAAACAGAAAATAATCTAATTCTGACCCTGTATCTCACGAATAATTGGGAGAGGATTATCAAAATTCATGTTTTCAAAAATATTTTAAAAAATATTCCTTTAGCAGTTCTTGAAATTTTTATAACATTAAAAGAAATTATACCCCCTCACCCGTTCATCACTCGGTAAACATACATCTTACGTTTTCTCACTAAATATACATGTTACGAGAAAAACTTACAATTAATGCCGATGATGTTTACTAAGTTTTCCGTTTTTTTTTGGTCAGATATATATGCAATATATTAAGCGAATTACAAATAATAAAAATAAAAGAATTTAAAAGAATAACATCTTTACGGCAAATTAAGTCTGTTCAACAGAACAAAATTTGGTCCCGCTTTCAGGTGTTAAAATATTTTAAAATTCTACGATATCCATCCAAAAATAATTGAAATATTTTGAATACATTTTTTAAAAAAATAACAATCTTAATAAAAATTAAATTACAGTTTTGTATTTTAATACAGATTCATAATTTTTATGTTCTTAAGAGTTACGATTCGTCGTTTAGCGATTGAAACGGTTAAAAATTTAACTAAATATGCTATATGGCACAACGCACTATAATTTTTTAGTTCAACGGTATAGTTATTTACCAAAAACTACGCGTAGTGCAACGTCAATCTATCGCTTTTTATAATAAATACCAGTACGTGATAAAAAAGAAAGAAAGCATTACACGATACTTGAACAAAGAGTAACGAGATAGTTCGTAATAACGTGGAAAAAAAATCAACCTAGTTAATTCCGTACGATCCTTAGGAAGATTAGGAATAAAGATAAATGCGTTGAAGAATACAATACTAGTGGATAAGGAAGCGTGACAAGTAGAAAGTCAACGAAAAGTTAAAAAAAGAGATCATATATAAACGAGTACAAAACAGAAGTGAAAAAGAGTAAGAAACAGACTGGAGCCAGTAAGCCGGTTCAAAAAAGAAAAAAAGAAAACACTTGTTTGTGACTTTATGGCAATTCACTTTACGTCAAGTGGCCCTTTACACGTAGTCTCACTTCTATCGCTTTTACAACAGCAATAATTTCCGAAAACAACTAGAATACATATAAAGATGTATGCGGTGTCCGAATAACAAAGAAAGAAGGCGTACGTCAGACGACCAAAAATGTAGTATACACTTTGATTTACCTGGAATAATGAAAAAAGGTAAAAATAGTACAGTAAAAGGATTTTCAAAGTTTTACATTATTGTCGTTAAAATAAACAGTATTTTTCCATTTACAAAAGACAACAATAACTACGAAATCATTTTTTTTTTTTTACCTGATTTCAATCTCCGGTTCATACCTGTAACTGCGTAACCTTTTAACAGAAACTTGTAGTCCATCATTTTCCCATAGTAAAGGAGGTAATATTCAAAAAGTATTTTGTCCCGGTGAATGTACTTTACAGCATTCCAAAAACATTTTTAAGGAGAATATAAGTTTAAAATTTTTATCTGAAGAGATTCTTGATATGACCAACCCTTACGGCAAGGGATGACCAAAATTTTTCTGGAATTGTAAGAAGATGGAGTTTGTCGTACGCTAAACATGTGAAACTATTTTTCACACGCAACCGTTGTCGTATCGAGTAAATTTGAAGGTGTAAATCTTTATTATCCCCTACTTTTTTCCCCCCTTCTCTCCCAGACCGGTTATCCATTTAAGTATACTCGGTCTGGGAGAGGGTCCTTATACTCTAAGAGGGCCTTCCCGCCCACCGGCTATAATTTTATCCCCTACTTAGCACCGGTGAAATCTACTTTCGCCTTCCGACGTGCTGAAAGGGATTTTTATTATTTCAATTCTTTTTTAAAAGAAATTTCTTTTGAAGTCTGCATCAAAATTGAAAATTATTAATTTGCTGCCGGCTTCAAAAAAAATATATAAAATTTAACGAAGACGTTAGAGAGTATTATTTTTATTCTTTAGGGCGGTTTTTTGGATTAAATTTAATAATATTTTTATTTAAAATGCGTATACGGTTTCAAAAAAGCAAACCCGAGAAATACGGGTCTTGACAAAATTTACGATTAGAAGTAAAAATTAAAAAATACTCAATGATTCTGACCGCTACGGAATATTAGTTAAGACCTCTCTTAATACTTATGTAACGAAAACTCCAAAAACTTATGTAACGAAATAAAAAAAAAAATAAATAAATAAAATAGATATCCGAAGATGTGGTAAATAAAATGCGATTAAGACAGCATTGAAAGGAACGAAATATAGGATCAAACCGGTCAAATAACTGTTGAAATAAAACAAATAAATAAACTTGTTATAACGTACTTAATTTTATCTATTATTTTCACTGTTTTCACTGTAAGTAATTATAAAATAAAGTTAAATTTTTTTATATTAGTTTTTATTTGACATTTGCTAGAACTTTATACCGTATCGCATATCGATGTAATATTGAATAATATTAATATTGATATTAGTAATATTGATTTTTAATAAACTCCCAGAAGTTTGAAATCCTGGATAATAATAATAATAATTTCTAAAATTAAACTATCATTTACTATTATTATTTAGGACAACAATTTTGTTGTGCAACATTTTTTAGTTAAAAAAAAGAAAAAATCTTTCACAATAGTTTAAAGTAAAAAATGTTGCACAACAAAATTGTTGTCCTAAATAATAATAGTAAATGATAGTTTAATTTTAGAAATTTTCTTACAAAAGCAGATTTATAAGCTTTTATAAAAAAATTTCAAAACGCGCGGTTAAAAAAAATTAGAAAATTTAAATTACACTACAACGTAGCCGCAACACATTCTTCACAACTTTATTACCTTTTTACAAAAAGTAAAAAAAAGGAATTTCTAAACGGTTTTCGAATTCAAAAAATATCCCAGGAAACAAATACGGTGAAAAGGAAGAAATAAAATAACTAGCTAAATTAGATACCAGTATTGTAGTAAAATGTTATTTGAAGAATTGTTGAAGCGAGTGTATGAATTATTTATCGGAACGTTGTTGAAACGATGGGCGGATCTCCGTACAATAACGTAGCATTACTCGTATATTATTTGAAGGCTACCTTAACATAATATATAAATCTTTAAATAAATGTTATTCTACGATAGATTTAGAAACCGAGTATGTTGTTATTTAAATAATTTGTTTTATTATATGATAATTGAATTCTACAAATACACAAAAATGGATCATTTTGTTTATTAATTAACAAATAAATTAAGGAATTACACTTAATACATTCGAGAAATATAGTAAAAAGGTTACATAAACGATGAGAAAGTCAGTTCTATGAACTAATTCTAAACTTTAAACAACCGACAACTGTTATACCAAAAAATTAGTTATCGAATCTTCTTACGTTACTTTACGTCATGTCATGCATTTTATATTCTTTAAAACAACGTATGGGCTACGTTCTTAATTAATTTCAACGATTTAGAACCGGTTAGCATAGGAAAGGATAATTATGATACATTTTATGAGAAATTTTCTGAAACAAGCCTTCTTTATTAGAACACACACACGTTTATAATTTTTTTCATAACAATATGAAAACTGAATTTTACTAATAAATATAATACAACAAAAAGTTTTATATTCAACGTCCACAAATAACTAAAATATTCCATTGTACATTTTGTTAGCGTGGATTGCAATTATGAAGAATTCAGTTTCCACCGGTATTAAACCTAATGAACCGTTCACACGGTATCCGATTCGAAAATATACAAAACATTGCAATAACTTTAGGTCGCAAGTCATTGTTTTGTAGGCCTGTATAAAAAAAACCTTGTAATAATAATAATGATAATAAAGAAAGGTAAATAACACAAATTATAAAGCGATATAAAAATATAATACTAATGAACGTTTTCAAAAAATTCCACTATTATTATTTCTATAATTAACATGAACCAGGTCGATTCCTGGTGAATCGAATCCTGAAGGGGGGGACAGACTCTCCCCCCTCCCCCACAGAAAACACCAAAGATTATAATGTCAACCTCAGCATAGACCTATAAAGATCACCTTAAAACCGTGGAATCAAAAATGGAGAAGAAGAAAGAAAGGCCAGATAAAAAATAAGGAAGAAGAAGGGGGTAAAATAGTACGAAAAACGGTAAAACCACAGTACGAGACAAATATCCAAACGAAAGCTCAAAGCTGCGAGCTCTCGACTCGTCTGAAATCCTTCAAAAGATCCGAATATTTTTATCGATATGTTAGCAGCATAATTTCTCATCAAATAATTTTACTTTGATAACTTAAATATTCGTTATAAATTTTTTTTTATTCCGGTAAAATTATACGATTTGTAAGGAGGAATAGCGGCCATTGAATGAAATATACTTCATCCATCCCTGGAATCGTGCGGTAGATTAGTATCAACTGAACGCGTTCACGCGTTCATCCAAACCGGCAATGAAGTGGATAAAATTATAGAAAGATATCTTGATCGATAGGTATTTTAATGAAACGCAAAAGATTAAAATACATTAGCTTAAAAAAAATTAGCACAGATTAATAATATAATTATTAATTTAATTTAAAATATCTCCTTAATAAATTTTGAAATCGGCTTCACGGTTCTGAGTATTTGATGACCACTAGTTACGGGATTGACAGATAAAGTATAAAAAAGGAACGAGTGGGAAGAGAAAAAAAAGTAAGGAGAAAACGAATATAAATATAAATATAGTAAATAGATATATTTATAAATACAAAACAGAGATATTTATATTTCTCTCGATTTAAAATTTTTAGTTACCGTTATATTTTGCTAACTACATACAATTTCCCTGTTATATTTTGCCTACTCTTATTTGTTTTCGTACGAAACTGTAAATATCGAATTCCTATTCTCAGTTGTTATACGATCACGCACTCAATTAATGTAATTAAAATACATTTATTTTAGTTCTATTCTTATTATATTGAAAGGTCACTTTGTTGTTCTTCACTATAATTTAAATGTGTTGTGATGTAAAATTATATATATATATATATATAATATTTCAATTATGCACCCGGTTTAGTTTCTGCCATATTTCATAAGCGTATTCCTATTATCGAAATAATGAAAAATATCCATATAAATACAGGACTCATAAACGCTTTTTTTCCGGATTACGCTTAGGAAAACGATTATCCAGATTTCTGTTTTAAAGATCAAATAATCTTATACTAAAACTCTATGGACATAAATTATTGAGCCAAATTAATATTTTTATATGCAATCTTACAAGAAAAATTGGTGCCAGCAGAATTGTATCCCCAGCAGTTTGTAAAAAAACTATTGTAAAATCGTAAAAATTGAAGCCGAAAAGTACGATTTTTTTAGGTTTGAAGTAAATTTATTTTGTAAATAAATTTGTAAATTTATTTACTTAAATAAAAAGATAAAAAATGTCTTTACTTCAAAAGATAAAAAAAGAAAATATTTAATACAGCGAAGTTAACAGTCAGTTATAGTAAAAAATTTTCGGAATTTTTATTTTTCAATAAAAATGTTCTTTTAAAATTTTATCCGACTTTATAATCGCATCGATTTTCTCAGATTACATTCTCTATAAATTTTGTCTTAAAGAATTTATTCAAATATTGGCAATTTAAAAAAGCAAATTTACGCCTAACATAAAAAAGAATACTTTGCGTTTCCAATTTTTTTGCAAAATACTAAATATATATTCCTGAACCGCTTTTTTTCCAATTTTTTATGTAAAATATCTGATAAAACCACTAATCTTTCCTTAATAATTTATGTCCGTAGAGTGTTAGTGTAACATTAAGTAAACTTTAGAACCACTGGCGCCGACTCCGTGGCGCCATGGGTAGCGTCTCGGTCTTTTATCCGGAGGTTCTGAATTCCAATCCCGGCCATTTTCACAGGCTACAAAATTTTCCTTTCAACTCATCCTCTGAAGGAATACCTAGCGGTGATCCTGAAGACTAAAAAACCTTTAGGGAAGAAATCTAAGCAAAATGTTTCACTAGCCGTAATTAGATAAAAATATTTCCAAACTTTTGTTTATATAAACTTTTTCATTACTTTGATAAGAGGAATAAACCAAAGAAGTATAATAGAAACTTTTTCAAACATTCTTTGCAGATATTCTACTTTAGAAGAAGTAAAAATTGTTTTATTTTATTTAAATATAATAATTTAGTAAGTATAGAGACTTAAAAATTAACAAACTGGCAAAGAAAATATAATTTTTTTAATTTTCTTTATTAACTTACACAGAGAATAAATAAATATATAATGTCCTTATTTTACGTTTTATTACGCCTACTATTAAAAGAAGAACTGGAAAATTTATCAAATTTATTACAACTGTACATTATCCGTAACAAAATATAAAGCGGTAGTAAAATATTTGACGTACGTATAATTTTCAGAAGTAAGTTAATTAAATTATACAGAGGTAAATAAATCAAATGAATTTTGTAAAAAAAAAGGATTCAGTAATTTGTAAAAAGCAATAAATATTTATGTAACTTGTAACATGTTTAAAAGTTTTTTCATATGTTTTAACATTAGTCGCTTAACTTTTAAATTCGAATAAGAAAGTCGTAAACGTTTTTACAATGAACAAGTTACTTAATTTCTAATATAAAAATAAGCTACTGAATTTTTATTGTATTGTAGTCCGCAACATCTAAGAGATAACTCTTAGTTGTTGCGGACTAATACGCGATGCAACATGTATAAATAAACCGAGCCTAATATGTTGAAGCAAATAATCTATACCAAATTTGAACAGTAACGTTTAATTTTTTTTTAAATACAAATTGCTATTTTTAGCAATAAATCATAAAGATCTCGTGAAAAACTACGGACTATTTTTAAAATAGAAATACACTGATAATGAAAATAATGACAACGCGAATAACCCTACCGGTACAGTCATAAAATACATTTCATGACACTGCAACAAAATAAATCCTGGAATAAGCGTTAAACATATTACCCCTTCTATCATACGTAATACAATTTTTACCTGTCAACCTGACAGACCACATGTTTCAGCGGTTAATCTTCAGTTCAGGTTTCTTTGTCGTAAAATTCGAAATGTAAAAAGCATTCTTTTTAGAATCTGTATGAATATCTACTGCAGTTGTAATTCATATTTCCCGTTAAATATTTAATAACTTCATACAACAATTTAACGAATAAAATTAAATATTATATTTTCGTTTTTATTTATTTATTAATAATACTAATAAATTGAACATATTTCACGATAATTATAACAAAGATGAAACGTATAATAATAATAAAAATAATTGAAAATAATTCTAGACCCTTACCGGGAATCAAACTCGAGACGATCACGATCATACGGTTATCTGCCCTAAGACAGTTTCCGTGCACCACGTCTATCACCAACCTCTATTTTCAAGTAACTTTTTAAATATAACAGTTTCTACTTCCTTTTACATCGTTTATATATTTTACTCTTTTCCAGCCTCTTATTTTTGCACTCCACTGACTTTTCTAGAATCGTTTTAACCGATCGTTCTTCTTTCATTATATATCCCGGCCAGTAATAACCTTTCTTATTCTGAATTAATTATTTTCTTTTTCCATTCGTTTCTTCTCCACGCGCACATTTCAAATATCTAACCTTTCCTTCCCCCCTTTTTTTGTGTCCATGTTTTACATTCGTATAAAAATACATTACAAAGATAACACTTCACGAAACGCTTCCTCAACACCAGTTTATTAACGTCTTTCTTTCTACCGAAGAGTTTCCTTAGCCGTTGCTACATTTTCTCTTTATTCTTTTATCTTTTTAACATCGTACCTGTACTTCCTTCTTTTTTGTTAATAAACATCGCTTGACTTTTTTTTCAATATTCATTACTTTTCTTCTTAACGGTAATTTACATTTCATATTCTCTTACGATTTCAATAATTTTGAAATCTTGACAATATATATTCTTTGAATAGCATCGTACAATCGGCGAACGTTATAAAGTTTATTTTCCTTTTTCTTACGCCGATTCTTTAATTTTCTTATAAGTATTGTTATCATTTCCTCAACATACATTATATACTATATTAGACGACGATGGGAATAAACAATATATTTGTCCTTGTTTTCATCCTGGGTCAAACTACTCAAATCTGAAACTAACTAATCTAAAAGCGTATACGTTAAACTATTGTACATAAGATTTAAAAATGAAGCTACATATTTTATTTTGGCTTTTTTTCTTTGTTATTTAAACATATGATTTTTTTTATATTTACGCACATTATGAGATGTAAAAAACACACACAAATCAACTGAATTGACCGAATAAACTATTAAGAGTGTATGGAATATTCAGATAATTAGGATCAGACAATTGCTAATCGGAGTGAAAAAATTAGGAAAAACCAATAACAGTATGGTGGTCGAAAGACAATATCGAAGAGCTGATAGAATTAAATAACAACTGATGCGATCGGACTTCGAATTGTAACATAGGAAGCTAAACGAGAATCCTTTGTGCCAACCCAATATATAGTACATTAACTGAACCACGAAATTTAGTATTACACAATGAAACAATGTATATATATTTATAAAGAAAATAGGGATCTATAGCCGACATAATCGCTGCGATAAATAAATTATAATCGAAAATTAAATTCTACATGTCTCTTTGAACATCACTTCTCACAGGCTAATGTAATTTTTTTAATAAAATATCACCGGCAAATTTGGTTTTAGCCCTGATTTAAATAGCTTATACGTCTACGCATAGAGTAAAATAATAAGAGGATATGATTCCCATCTCGATTAGAAAAGCTTTTTTCCACTCGGATTTTTTTTAGTAAAAAATAAGACAAAATCCTTATAAAAATTTTGCTTAACCGTACGATTAAGAACATCCTTTTTTTAAAATTAAATTTGATACATTTTTTTGTTAACCGATACCCAGATCCGACAAATAAGCCAAAAAAAACAGCTTTCCACAATAATTACGCCAAAGATTTTATTTTTAGAAAGATTAATTGAAATGAAATGAAGAGTTATATATTTTATTATCGCAAGATTTTATCAAACTATAATAAGAGACCGACACAAAATTATTTTTTTATCTGGAAAAAATCAATAATTTAATAAAGTAAATTAAAAATTTACGATTCATCTTTATATTAAAACCGTTTAATCTTTTAAAAGAATTTATTTAATACCTAAATACATTAAAAAGGAATAATAAAAGTCTTCAGGTTACTAAATCAACCCACCGGGTTGGTCTAGTGGTTAACGCGTCTTCCCAAATCAGCTGATTTGGAAGTCGAGAGTTACAGCGTTCAACTCCTAGTAAAGCCAGTTATTTTTACACGGATTTGAATACTAGATCGTGGATACCGGTGTTCTTTGGTGGTTGGGTTTCAATTAACCACACATCTCAGGAATGGTCGAACTGAGAATGTACAAGACTATACAATTCATTTACACTCATACATATCATTCTCATTCATCCCCTGAAGAATTATCTAAACGGTAGTTACCGGAGGATAAACAGGAAAAAGAAAAAAAAAGAAAGAAAGATTACTAAATCGGATAAACGATATTTATTTAAATGAATATTCTGCAAGCCCGTTAATACGGAAATACATAATTTATAAAGGATTAGTAGGAAGAATTAGTAAAATACAACATGAAAAGGAAAATAACGATGAATAAAGAAAGAAAGGGGAACTTAGAAACAGTACGGTATATTCTATAACGGTTAAATACAAGATATATTAATAAGATTTAATCGGTCAACGGTAAAAATATAACTATAAGATCCATTGAAGTCCGACATACAAATGTTTTTGCTGTAACTGATAAATAATAACAAACACAATAACGAATATACAAGTTCAGACCATTATTACAGAGAATTATAATTCACGTCCAAGTTATAATAAGTAACACGGGCGACGACACATTAAAAGATAAATCATATGAAATTTAAAACCCAGAATAAATAATTAATAAATAAACGTGGCAACATTGAACCTAACTACAAAACACAGTCGGTACAATATTACGACACAATGGATGTTTACAGTGAGCGTAGGCCTAAACTTCTAATGCCGTGACGCCAACGCGCCGGAATGAGGTTAAGAGGGCCGGTGGGGAGTACAGTCTGTCACTTTCTCCTGGATAACATTTTGTTTTTAACTGTACTTGATCTTACCTGGTCGGAGAGCTAACTGATTCAACCTCAACTCGTGTGTGTATATATATATATATAAAAGACAAAACATTAAGAGCTGCTGTTTCTTACTGCTTTCCAAGGAATCCTTTAAAAGATGACAAAGATACAGAAGAACACAACGTCGACCGCCTCTTCAAGAGTTCAAATCAGGAGTGTTAGCAAAGAGCACGAGCCACAATACCGGATAAACGACATTAACTTACAAGTATAAATTCAACACAATTATGCCATTATAAAATCGACTTGTTATAAACACTACTTAACTCAATAAGACTGTTCATTAGATTCTTAAATGAAACGAAAATTAATTCAACTATTTATTAAATCGACTTTCATTTTTATCTGAAATTAAAAAAAAGACATACTAAACCGCATGTTGTTATTCTATTACGATCAACAAATTGTTCTTTACTATAAAAATCGACAGTTTTAATTAGTTTACATTTAATTAACTATTCTGACATCTCATCAGATCGTTCTAGAAAAAAAGTATCTATTTGGATTACCAAATTCAAGAATATTCATTTAATTTTTTCGTGCAGCGGGATGCAGATCTTAATATAATTTTACAGAAAGAGATTAAAGGACAAAATAATTTAAAAAAAACCTGTTAAAAGTTAGTGAAGGGGGTTTACGTTTTTGCTACATTTACCGATTTTTTTACAAATACATTTTTAGTTTTATTTTTTGTGTAAATGAAAAGAGTAAGCGGAAATTTAAAATCCTCACTTTTTTTGGGCGGGTGGGAATGGAGGTTCAAACAAGAATGGTTTCAAAAAAAAATACTCTTCACGAAAACTAATCAAGTGGGATGATCATTAAATAAATACCTCTTTTGTTAAATGAGTGTACCTGAAATATATTCGCGATAGAAGTAATATTGTACTTAATTTAAAATGTTTATATTGCGGTAGTACACAGTGATATGTAAATTTACATTCTATAAAGATAACAATATAAAAAAAGCAGTTAAAACCTGGCAGACAAAAAATAAAATAAAAAAATAATTAAATTACATTGTATATACTACGAACATAATGATAGAACATTACCGTTACGAGGGCTATTCGGAAATTAACTTCCGGTCCTGGGTATTACGCAAAGGAGTAGGGGGTAGCGATTCTATCTTTGCACAGTTTAATAGCTAGGTTCAGTGCGGTTCTAGTAGTGTAATTGGAAACATCGCTCGTTCATTTGTTCCTGTAAAACTCTTTCGAAAAGGCTGCTGTCATAGAAAATCCCGCTCGCTGTTAAGTGCGTTCCTTCACGCAAAAAAAAATCGGTTGCTAAAATTTATCGTAAACTTTGTGCAGTACACGGAGGGAATATCACAAGTGACAGTACGGTAAGACAACGGTCCGTACGTTTCGGGAAGGTCGAACAAACGTTCACGACGATGAAAGAAGTTGTCGACTCTCAATCATCACAGATGAACTTGTCGATGTGAAAACTGCCGATCACGATAACAGAATTATCCGAATTATTTCCTCAAATGTCGCGAACAGTGCCGTATGAAATCGTATTCGATAAGTTAAACTTCCATAAATTTTTAGAGTTCAGATATCGTTTTTCTTCATGATAAGACTCGTCCGCATACTACAACACGCACTCAACGCCCGATTCGACAGTATCAAATGGGAGTTGTTTAACCGACCACCATACGGCTCTGATTTGGCTCCCGGCGATTATCATCATCCCAAAATTGAAGAAACGGTTAGCGACGCAGAGTTTTGAAAATGATAAGGAGTTGAAAAACATCGTTTTTCCTGGCTTAATTCACAGGCGGCAAAGTTTTATGACGAGGGTATTCAAAAATTTGTTTATAATTATGACAAATGTCTTAATTTGGACGGCAATTATGTAGAAAAGTAGCGATAAGATGTATATAATATCTTATATACAATCAATCTTATTTTATCAATTGCTGTTTTTTTAATAACGAATTGGAAGTTACTTTCCAAATAGCCCTCGAATCATTACTATTATCGTCATTAAAATAAATTTTATTAAAAACAATGAAATTAGAGAAAAAATAAATAAACGAATATGATTTTTTAAGTACTCAACAATAATGTACTTCCGTCAAATAGAACTTGTGACAAAACATTAAAAACTCGAAAGTTACATTTTATTTCCGGTAATTAAACAAAATATTTTTAATTCAACTTCTAAGCAGAAAGTTGCCGTTAGAATGTTTCTTGTTTTTTATTTATTTGTCTTAATGTTACACACCATAATAAACGGTTGTAAGAGGCACGAGAGTCAACAAAACTCACTTATAAACGTAGAAAAGGCATTCTCAAGGATTTTAATCATCTCGTGCCAGGATTACTTGTAAAAATGAAGAGTGAAATGTTGGTTTTCCATTAGTTTTAATAGCCGGATTGAGTATACTGATGTAACGGAACGGACGTGATATTTATTAGTGCACGTGACACCTTCATTTTGTTCATCAAATGAATTAGCAGTTTTGTTATTAAGCATCATTATTCTCAGAAAAAGCAACTTTAAATGATGTCTTTAGTAATTCGCTTTAAATGAGTCAAAAGTTATGGAAGACCGTAAAACTCGGTAAAAATCAACAAATAAATGTATCTATTTTTGACCAGAAATAATATCAATAATTTCATCGCTTCTAGTCATTTTCGGAAGTACATTTATTTATATAATTACTCTTATCTGCAAAAAAGCAACGATTAAAATTTAATAAACTGATTTTTCAAATCATTAATAGTAATAAAAAAGGTGTACTAAATCACAACCGTGCGGTAAGATATTCTCTTGAGGAATAATAACTTTTAAGATTTGATGATAATTCATTGCGTAAAACTGTTGTTGCGTTTACGATTATAAAAAATGTTTTTTTTTTACGACGGATGAGATTGTTTTCGATGAAATTTAGAAAATTTAATTTGCCAAAGCAAACTTTTCCAACATGAAACCAACATAGCCCCAAGCACCGATGGAGGGCGGCTAAAAAAATTGTAAATGGAAAGAGTAAGGTGTACACATCATTTTAAAGAGTGCTGAACAAAAATTCGTCGTAAAAAACCTACAGGCTTCGATAACCCTAAATGAAATAGGGTTAACTGTCGCTTAACTGTCGAAACGTTAGGAGTTCTATACTTTACTAATATACTGTAAATTAAAAACCACGCATACACAGAATTAGATGAAATTCCGACTTCCAAGATTTAGATCGCTTCAAACCCTTATCCATTTTTATTTTACGAAGAGAATTATCACCCGTAAGTATATATACCGTCATACGTTTCCTTCCTCTCAAAATTTTAATATTTTTGGACTCAACAAATTTAAGACGTTTGAAAAAATAGGAAAATAAAAATATTATCGTTCAAACATTTGTTTTAAAAAAAGAAAAAAAATATATTCTAAAGAAACATCAAAACACCTTATTTTAATGTAGAAACAGAGTTCTGTATTATCAATTTTACTGTCGAATGCAACATTTCCCTTTAAATTTTATACGCTAAAATATTTATTTTAGGGTAAACATTTTTTTTTGTATTAAGAATTATAGTCAGTAAAATGGATGAGCGTTCAAATTTATTAAAAAATAAATAAAAGCGGATAATTATAACAAATAAAGGAGAATTTAGTGTTTAATACTTCAAAATGATGCTTAAGAATTGTTTTTAAATGTCTATAGAGCTCCCCGTTGTTACGGAAAACAACTGTAATGCTGAATCAAGACTTGTGCTATTTAAGCAGGAATAATTAAAAAAGGCTGTAATCGCGCATGATTTTATAATAATCAACGCAGATAATAAACAAACATTTTGAACAAGGTAAAATTAATTGATTATTTCAGTTATAATAACGGTTTGAATTGAATTAAAATTAATGAATATTTAAAAACGGTAACAATATAATACGTTATAAAAATTGAATATTATCGAAAATACTATTTAAAATTACAACTAAAATATATTTTAATAGATTTTAATAACCTACAGAAGGAATAAACGAAGTAAAAAATATTTTTAAACAAAACGATAAAGTAACCGCTCCTACTTTATCGCCATTTCTGCATTATTCCCTCGCCCACTTATTAATACGAGGAGATATTTTTTATATATAAAAGCGGTAAAAATTCATGTAATATTAAATCGAAGGGTTTTATATAATACAACGTTAATGTTATTTAAATGCTAATTAATTTATTTTATAATTAAATCTAACTCGAAGTATAGAAATCTATGCATATTGTAATAATTTATCTGTTGCATGCATGCGCGCGCGCGCGTGTGTGTAAACGTTTATCCTACAAGAGATCTGATTTATTAACGGTAAAATAAAATCTATATTATTAAAAATTTTATTATTTAAACCCTTATAACATATTTGCCTGTCAGTTACTCTGTAAGTTTAAAACGTTATTATGTACCTATTTGAATGAAAATTTTACCGTTGCAAATAAACAAGTGGCTGAAAAATCTATAATGCAATCGATAAACGTAACGGCCAAGTCGGACATTTCTGACATATTTATCGACGCGCTTAAACTTTCGAATAATATTTAATCGCAATTCATGAGAAAACATAATTTAATACGATTAAAAATAATAGTTAATTACTTTATTAACGTATACAGAAACCGTTCGTCATCATTCTAAATGAAATCGATCTAAAAAAAATTCTTTCATTTTAAAAGCAGATAATGAAATTAACCTATTTCGATTTTAAATCGATCTCGGTATCAAAATACAATATTTAAAAAATTACATAATAGGATAGGAAATACGATACATTAATATACGTTTAGAAATTATAGGCTACATTGTATTTATCATAACTAACACAAAACTAAATTTGAAAAAATAACTAAAATTTCAGCCGATTAAATCATATCTAACGCTGAAATACGATACCAAAAAGATTAAAAATAAATGACATAAAAAGGCGGAAAAAACAGAACTATAAACCAAATTAAAAAGAAAACTAAGAAGCGTTTTACGTCCTAGGTCGGTTTAAATAAAGGATAAAAATTACCACATTATAGAATAGCAATTTCTTTTAAAAAACAAACATTTAAAAAAATCTGTTTTTAAAATTTTTGTATCGGTGAAAAAAATTAAAATCTAGATTTTATAAAGGATTAAAAAAATAAAAGTTGAAACACAGAAGTATACTTTAAATTGAAGGCAAACAGCCTTGATGTCGACAATTTATAGATTATAAATTAAACAACATTTTTAAAAATGTAAAATTTGTTCTTTTTCACGAAAGAGAAAGTAATCAAAAAATTAACTAATAAATTAGAATAAAAATAAATGAAATATTATTGAAAGAATTTCTCCAAAAACATAAAAACAACCTAAAAAATAAAATAAAAAATCAGTCGATATCCATAACCTTGCTTTTAATTTATTTTAGTTATATATTAATATTTTACACACAAGGAAATCGTTATATACTAGCAAAAAAATTCATACGATCATACTTTTTTATCTTCGTGAAATTAAAAATTAGATATTTGATAATTTCAAATTTATATTTGAAATATTTCAGAATTTCTTATTTGAAAATGTTTAATTTTAATAACAAAATTTAGATAACAATGCTTACTGTTGTTATTTTTAGATTCCATTAATCTAACGATGTTACTCAAACGAAGCTTGATATATATCTAACTATAAGTTTTCAAACGAAGCTTTACACAAAAGATTTTTTGCAATTTACATTTTTCACTACTTTCCGATAAATTTCTTTTGGTACGTGGCATCAAGAAATGCTGTGAAAGTATTTTAGACTAAATAATATATTACAAATACTATAAAAGAAGACGTAACTGCTTAAAAAACTGTTAAAATAATAACTTAAATAACTGTTAAAAAGCTTAAAAAAATTCAAAAAGGAAAAACCGACCGTTAATTATTTTCTAAAAAAAAAAAATATACATATAATGTAATTAGGAAAACCGCAAAATCTTCAGCAATATAAAATCTATCTTCGTTGGATTGCTCCAACGGTGATTATAGTTATCGTCTGAACAGTAGGCTATCAGATTAAAAATTTACTACATCTACGTCATGCTTACTTACTTTACTTCATACGCTTATATAAATAAATTTCGATGTATTTTCAACGTATATTTCACGATAAACAAAAATTTGTTACAACATTTATTTTTATACAAATATCTGCAATCTGTTCCCTCGGAACAATGAATATCTGTAATCGACTTGAAGGAGAGAAAGCACAAAAACAATTAACTCCTGTATATTCCGTTTTATTCTGGCTAGCACTCTGTAACCAGCTACCGACGGATGATAATGAAATTAGTTTTTTACCTGACCCTGACTTGAACTCAGGACCTCTTCATGAAAAACAGAAATACTACACTCCACCACGGATATCGTATGGAGAGTAAACAAAAATTATAGAAAAACGGCTAAAATCAATATATCGATCGATCGACTATATTAGTTGTCACATCACACCGTAAACCCGATCCTTTAACCGTTTTCCGCCAAAAACATAATTTTTTTTCTGGTAAGCAACAGTATTTATATTTAGCCAATTTTTATATTATACGTCAGACTGTACCGAAAAATATCGATAACATTCAGAAACAAAAAATAGAGAAAGAAAAACTATTACGTATTTATATAGGTACGATGCACGCATGCATAATAAACAATACAATAAGAGAAAATTAATAGCTTACACTGATAGAACCGTAAACCCGCTATAGAAACAACAGTAATAAGGAATTCTGTGAATTAATCTGTAGAAATAATTCCCCAAGGTTAAACTGACAAACGAACGCTAAACAACGATCTCATTGGATATATTGAAGCACGTGAATATCTTATGGCAAACATACGAGTAAATTACATTAAGTATAATCTTTTTTAATTCCATAATTGTTAACCGTAATCAGTAAATTAATTATTGAAAGCGGCAGAAAAACTAATTATAAAATAATTAATGTTAAAGAAAGTCTAAAAATAAAATTAACAAGTCACGTATTTAACCGAGTAATCGGTTTAACCTATTACTTAAAAAGTAAGTAAAGGTTCTCCCGGTTTTACAGATAGATAATTTTAAAAGGAAATTTAATACAACTTATCGTACAAATTCATCAACGATAACACACGTTTAAGTATACTTCTTTGATTAAACAAACTGGTTTTTAAAAAAACCCTCGTTAATAATTAATTAATCAATTATTAATTTAAATACCGCAATAATACTACTATTACTACGAGATACAAAAATAAATCGATCTATAAAATATTTAACGATAATACATCAATTTGTATAATTTACGTTATTTATTAGTATAAATTATATCGATAAAGAATATACGATTGATTATTGAACCCGCTAAATGTAAACAGTATGTGCTTTATCGATGTTATAATTTTTTTCTTTCTTTTAAAATAGATTCAAATTTAATTAACATTAATTAACTATCGTAAATATAATATACCAAGAACATGACAAATCTTATTTAATTTTAATCGCTAATTTTTTTTTTAATTTTTAATTTAATATCAGCGAATCAATAAAAATAGTAATTACAACATATATTAAACCTAAATGACCCAAATTTAATAATTAAATCGTTTAAAAGGCTATTCGATAAGAAAAAATACGTACTTATTAATTTATATAAATAACTTAACAGTATTATTGATTTCTAATAAGAAAGCTACATTACAGAAAGAGGTAACATTTTACAGTTTTTATTAGCGATTAAAAAAATATTCTTAATCCTTAATAAAGAGGAATAAACCAGGAAAAAATATAAGGAATTGCAGTATACTTCAAGATATATTTTTTTTTTGGTTGGTTGGGGCTAACAAATAGGTAGGAACGATAAAAATGAATTAATGATATAGATTCATATTGAAAATGAACAAGTAAAAAGAATGTAATAATAAAATGTAGAAAGATAGAAAGAAACTGAGAGAAATAACAGAAATTATTATATTTTTTTAAAATTACGTTAAGGGCATTAATTTACGAAGTATGATAAAAAAAAGGTAGACTACAATCTAGCGAGGGTCTGGCGGGACACTTAATACACATTTGTTGGATAATCTCATACACGCGCTAAACACAGTTTTGAGAATAGGCAGTGGCTTGACATAACCTTCTCCGTAGACCGAAAACTAAATTACGTTTGAGAATTGATCTGGTTTAAAAGTATGCCGATGTTTTTAGAAGTGTCAATAACTAGATTTCTTAGGCCAAATAAATGAATACCAATAATCGGTGTTTAAAAAAAAACCGTATCTTCAAAATTAACTTTGAGTCCTGAAATGTCACAGAACATCGCGTATGAAATTACTACCGATCAAGCTATTTTCACAAAACTTTTAGTGTTACAACTTAAAAATAATAGTTATTTTTTTATAAATAAGTGTTAATAACATCGAATCTAGGGTTGACAAGAAAGTAATTTCGGTTTCGTTGCGGGAAATAATCTAATTTTTTTTAATAAAAAGAATGAATTTTAATCGGTTACAAATTTTCCATTTAGTTGGATAAATTTTTACCTTCTTTCTGGCCACCTAATCATACTGCACTCAAATAAATTCTGGCCCTAATCAACAAAACAGTGAACCGATAGCGATTTCAGGTCATCATCATACGTGAAATTTTTACGGTTCAAAAAGTTTTCAAATTTCGAAATAAATAGTAATCTGATGGTGCAATATTAGGGCTATACGGGAGATGAGGCGTCATTTCCCGACCAAGCTCCAATAATTTTCCACGAGTTAGCAAAGACGTGTGAGGTCTTGTATTGTCTTGGTGGAGTACGATCCTTTGCGATTTACCAATTAGTAGTTTTTAATCGATCGTTTCCACCGGTTTCATTAACTGTTGACAGTAAACATCTGAATTGATCGTTCGTTCCTTGGAAGTAGCTCAAAATACACAACACCTTTGCAATCCCACCGAATTGACAGCATGATCTTTCTTTTGATGCGATTCAGCTTTCGATGCGGCTTGTATTAAGGTATAAAGGAATACCGTTCGATCACGATCGTTTTCGATTGAGTTTATCGTAGACGTTCCATTTTTATTACCGGTAATGATTCGTTTCAATAAAGGGTCGTCTTCATCGCGTTTGAGTTGGATATCACGAATATTGAAACGTCTATTAGTCATGTTAGATAAACCTCTTTCAATTTATGCGGAAACCAAATGTCGAGTCCAAGACATTTAATATGATTTTCAATTAATTTATGAAATACATTCAACCTCTCTGCGGTATGTGGCACAGTTATATAACGATCCGATTGATTCGATTACGGCTTTGATTTGGTCTTCATTAACTTCAGAAGGTCGACCGGAACGTCGGTAATCTTTGAGTGAAAAATCTCCAGAACGGAATTTTTTAAACCGATTCTGATACGTGGTTCTGTTAGGCAATCGACACCATACATTCGCGTATCTCTTTGTCAGCCTTTACTGACGTAATTTTTTTCCTTTACTGACATAAAAATGTAAAACAAGTCGAAAATGTCTGCTTTTGGACTCCGTGTTAAAAATTACCATGAACTAACTGATGCAAACAAAATTACGCGCAAATTGTTTCTGAAGTACGGTAAAAGTGAAAACTATCGAACGCCAAAAGAAAAATCATAACATCGACAAGTCCTTCAAAACAAACATAAAGTTTGAGAAAACTAAAATTACTTTCTTACCCCTGCTTACTTAAAATAAGATTAAATTTAAAAAGCTTAGCACAATGTAAAAAATAGTTAAATACTAAAATTAAGCCGTACATAATGTCCAGTAATGAAAGAATGAAAATATTTATATTCTTTAAAGGCTAACACAAACATATATTCCGACAACCAACGAGTTAAGTCGGTCTATTAAAATTTTCACCGCGTGTGAAATTCTAATAACGGTTTTTAGTACAAATTTTTATTAATGCAACGTAAAATTTCATTAATGTAAGAAATAATTTTAAAAGAATTTAGTCGTGTAAAAAAAAATTCAATAAGATTTAATAAAATAACTTTTCCCATTATTAAATAAAATAGCAAGATAAAAAGATTCCATATTATTACTTTCCTTGAAAAAAAAATGTATAAAACGAATTAAAAAATAATTGTAAGGGTCAATAGGATGCCGGCAATGGAATGTTTATACGAACAAAAGATTACACGATTAAGAATATAAATATAAGGACATAAATAAACAGATATTTTCAATCTGTTCCATACGAGGAATGGATGTACGCGTATAAAGGAGTTATTACAACCAAGAGAAAACAAAGAGTATGAACAAGAGTGTAATAAAATATAGTAACAGTACAAGGTAAACAACATTTAATAAAATTAAAAAAAAAGGAAAACTAAAAACGATTAAAAAAACCTAGACGTGTAAGCTATAACAGTTTTATTACAAGTTAAACCGAATAATAAAATTAAGTATATTTAAAAAATTTCATTTCCGAGAATAATAATAATAATAATAATAATAATAATAATAATAATAATAATAATAATAAACGTAAACTTCAAATATTAATAAATCCCTGAAAAAATAAACGTTAAACGTAAACTACAAATAAAATTCTAAAAGATTTAACTTTCACCTCGTTAAATACTTTGCTTGTGAAAGAAAAAAAGTATTTTTATTACCATTATTACAAAAAACAATAATAAAAATTAATAAAGAATATAATAATTACTTTTTTTTTAAAAGTAACTCTATTTCTTAGAAGCAATATTAAAAAACCCAGTAATATAATGTACTAACACTAAAAAAATTGGTACAACACTATTTAGACAGATATTTTATTAACTCTTAATTAATGTAATTTAGTTTAAATAAGTAGAGATTTAATTTTTAAACGTGCACTGTTAACAAAAAAAAGCTAAAAATTACGTCACTCTAACTTGAATTAAAACAAAAAAAACCGTATTCTAAAAAAAAACCTAATCGTTAAAGAAATATTGTAACTTTTATTACGTACCCCTAAAACCATACCAAACAAAACAAAACTTGCTAAGTTAGTAGAAAGTTGAAATTCGGCATTCATATTCCATTTGATTCAAATGACTTCAACAATAAAAATTACACGCAAAAGGTGTGAGCAAAAACTAAGTTTCCCGTATGCAAATTTAAATTCTGTATCAGGCGAGAAACTTTGGTTTTATATTAATAGTAATCAGCTGATATAAATACGATTCAAGTGTTATTGAGTTATATATAATTTTGTTATATATATATATATATATATATATATATAGAGAGAGAGAGAGAGAAAGAAAGAGAGAGAGAGAGTGACAGAGTGATTGAAGTATACAAAAAGAGAACGAGATTTTATACTTCACTGCTGGTAGGAAAATAGTAAGGCTACTGTTCCGGCCATAAAAATAATTCTATACGGAATTTTTTAAATCATTACTACCGCCCCATCAATATTTACATAAGCTGAAAATTAAATATATTAATGGGAGTTGAAAATGTTTTAGGACCAGGAAGGAATAGAACTAGATAAGTTTAGAAAACAAGAAATTTGTTACGGAACTGACATTAGTAACAACAGCCCTCAAACAAAGCTTCCGTTAGATTGGAAGTACCCAAGAACAAGTTTAATTCAATCCTCAGTGTTATTTTAATTTTATATTCTATATACCTTTCCTTTTCCTTTCTTTACTTGATTTATAACGCTGATTTCTTTACTTTTAAAATTAAAATGATTTACGGAATAGATTTCAAAATTTTTAAAGCAGTCAAAACAGTTTTACAAATAAAAACATTAAAAAAATTAGTTGTTTTAAATACTTAAAAGATTTTTTAAAACTAAAGATACTAAACTTGCCAACTCCCGCGGCGGAGCGATATCATCTTAGCTAAGAAGGTCCTGGGGTTCAAAATCCGGTCAAGGATGATGGCATTTTAGACACGTTAAAAAATTTCATTTCTATATTCCTACACACACTCTTCTAGCTTTAGCGGTGAAGTAATCGATCGACAACCAGAAAAAAACAGTTTGTATTATTGTTTTCCAAATACCTTTTTTCTCAACAGAGACTAATAACTACATACAAAAGATACGATTTTTTTTTTTTTTTTGTTATGAAAGAACGGGTATCAACGATTACAGTCATTAGCCAGTTGGAAATTGAAAGCGTATGAAAAGACGCTACTGCCTGACCGGGATTCGAACCCGGGGCCGCCGCACAAGATGCGGAGACGTAACCTACTCGGCCACGAAGGTCGGGATAATACGAGTTTTAATTCTGTGCTTTTAATAAATAATATCTTTAAAAAAAAGCATTAATCTGATAACTTTTCAATTTATTAATTGAATTTTTTTTTTTTTCAATTTACTCCGATTTACGTTATCTCAATAGACTATCTGTTATGTTAATCTAGAATAGGCTCTCCGACTTACGGTTCTTCGCACTAAGGAAGAAGAGGCGCGACGAAGGAATCGTTAGGTTCAATCGTAAATAGGGATAGGTGGAGAGCCCCGTCTCTGAGAGCCTGTATGCCCTGGCGTGAAGGTTTCGGTAAGGGGAATGGGACTCCAGGGGGATTTCGCGGGGATAAAATTAAAAGACCTAGACCCGGCCGGTGTGGCTGGTTTTGGGGGTGCGCGCGCTCCTTGTGCTGGTCGCACCGGTTTGAGGCAAATGGCATAAAGACCGAGACCCGATTTCTGTCGGCGGGGGTGGGGAACGGCATAGCCGGGCTTTGCCCTCGTCGGCGGGAATTAGAGGCAGGCAAGAAAAGATCTAGGACCGGGGCGGTTGACCTGTCGTGCCGGGTGTAAAACCGGTGGGCGGGAAGACCGCCTTAGAGTCAAAAGACACGTCTCTGGGCCGAGTATACTTAATTGGATGTCCGGCCCAGGGATGTAGGGGGGGGGGGAAAGCTCTCCGACTTAACCTACCGGGTTGGTCTAGTACTGAACGCGTCTTCCCAAATCAGTTGATTTGGAAGTCGAGAGATCCAGCGTTCAAGTCCTAGTAAAGTCAGTTATTTTTACACGGATTTGAATGCTAGATCGTGGATACCGGTGTTCTTTGGTGGTTGGGTTTCAATTAACCACACATCTCAGAAATGGTCGACCTGAGAATGTACAATATTACACTTCATTTACACTCATACATATCATTCTCTGAAGTAATACCAGACGGTAATTCCCGGAGGCTAAACAAGAAAAAAAAGCTACCCGATTTGTTGCATCGAAAAAAATTACTACAGCTAAATAAACTGAAGATCCATCGACCGTTTCATAAATTTTAATCATAATGCAAGTCAAACTGGTTAAGTCGACAAAATATATGTATATTATTATGTTTTACGGTCAACAGAAGACACTGGCTAAAATGTAAATTCTGTCACGCCTAGTTCATGTTAGCTGTTGTTGTTTGAGGCCTACGTAAATGAAGATTATTACTCTACAACACTAGCTTAGTATCCGCTAAATAAACACAGTACAACCCACAGAAACCTTTCTGAATTGTTAAACTAAATGCTTTTCCAATCATTATATACCATATTTTCACAATTAAACTATATATTTTCATAGGATATTGACAGAAAGACGCTAAAACTATCTTATATTTTTCAACTGTTATATAATAGTGTAACTAATATAGTGTATATAATTTGTGGACAGAAAAAGAATTATCGGTTAAAAAAACATAATTCCCTAGATTTTTTGTATTTCTTAATGTTTTGAGATACCTATTTACAAAACTACTAAAATCTTGATAACCAGATGTTTTTTGCTCGTTCGTATATGTAAGTGTTGTCGACGTTTATTGTTTTGTATCAAACGATGCAATTTTAATTCTTAGAAATTAAATACTGAAATATAATGAGGTAGATTGCGTTTTATGAGGATCGATGCTAATTAACGTTTGGTAAAAAAAAGAAGATAATGAGACAAAAACATTTGGAGGAAGATCGCTAAATTTTGATATTTTTCTTATCGAAAATTTTAATAAACCGTTTGAAAATAATACTACACAAAAATATTTTGGAATAATTCATAAAAGCACTCTCAAAAAATAAAAATTTGAGTATGGTACATTGTTTTAACGACTGACTGTTTATACCTTAAATCTGAAATCTGAAGAAAAAACAATACATTTTTCTATAAATGAAGTACCATCAGGACGGGAACAACTTTCATTCTTTTTTCAGAAATTAAGAGCATTACACATTTTCCACCCGTTAATGTAAGTTCTATAAATTTTAAAAAGATTTTACTATTTCACCTATAACCTAACGAGTCGGTGTAGTGGATAAATAGTCGTCACAAATCTGCTGTTTAATATTTAATTTTCCAATCCGTAGGTTCTTTAGTTTAAATTCTAGTAAAGGTAAGTTACTTTTTTACAGATTTTAATATTACCCACCTAGTGATGAACTCGTCTTCCCAAATCTGCCGATTTAGAAGTCGAGAGTTCCACCGTTCAAGTCCTAGTAAAGTCAGTTATTTTTACACGGATTTGAATACTAGATCGTGGGTACCGGTGTTCTTCGGTGGTCGGGTTTCAATTAACCACACATCTCAGGAATAGTCGACCTGAGACTGTACAAGACTACACTTCATTTACACTCATACATATCATCCTCATTCATCCTCTGAAGTATTATCTGAAAGGTAATTACCGGAGGCTAAACAGAAGTAAGTAAGTAGATTTTAATATTAGATAGTAGATTCCGGTAAAATTTGTGGTTGGGAATCAACTAACCACAAATTTTAGGAACGGTCAGCCTCTCTCTCTTTTTTCCTGTTTAGCCTCCGGTAACCCGTGTTAGATAATACTTTATATAGATAACGCCTCTTTTCCAATTTTTGCAAAAATTTAATAAATTCTTTTTCTCCGAAAATAATCCCCGTCTACAAAGTTTAATCGAAATCGGTCAACACAGTCCAGAGTTATTATAAGACCAAATACAGCCCAAAAACTTGCGTACAAACGTCTGTCTGATAAAAATAGATTTTTTAGACTTAGGAGCGTCGGAATAAAAGATTTTTTCGCTTATTATTTACTAATTAATTAATTTTTTTGGTAGTTTATTTAACTGTCTCATTAAGGAACAAAAAGAGATCAATTGTTTTTTTTTTTACCGATTTACATACTTTCCCGTTATATAGCTTTAGCTTTTATACACATCAGTATAGGCGGGAAAGTAAAAGTGTTGTCATCAAATATTATTTTATTTCACGATTTACCTCGGAAATAGAAATAAAAATGAATAATCTCATTAAAATGCGCAATGTAAAATAATTTTTACGACGTATTAACGAACTTTATTATGTAATCAAAAACTTATTGTAAACAAAACAAACGTACAATGAAATCTAATTAAATTAGCGTTAATTAAATAAATAAGTCAATACATAAATTAATATAAGCAAGAAAATAAAATAATAATAATAATAAAGTTATTTTTTTTATTTATTAATTAACTTAAAATACACTAACAAGGATTAATTATTTATTTAAATAGAGCGTACATAATTTGCTAAGTTATGCAAAACAACTAATAAAATACATCTATAGATTGCAACTTTATCATATTTTTCGCTTTCGACTTATTAAAAAAAATTACTTATTAAATATAATCAAATACAAATATAAATAAAAGGTATATAAAGCAACGTAAGTTATTTACATATAAAACTTCATCTAAAATGAAACCTTGGTCGAGCTAAGTATCTAATAAATAAAACGATTAAACATATCAAAATTTTTCGTTTGATTATACATAAGTTTCAGAAAAGTCGCTAAAAGCTAATAGAAATGTACAAATCGGTACACGATTCGGTAGAAATACGGTTTAGATCTCGATCGACCTAAAAAAACTTTCTTTTGATCCGGAAACCCGACTGTTTAATGTTTATCGATCACAATAGAAAGGAGGAAAGGTAACCGCATAAATCAGTCGAGTAATATTTATTTCAAACAAATACACTTATCATTAATTAAAGGGAAAAGGGAACCGGTCAATACCGATACGTAATTGACAACTACACATCGCTAGTGCCGACTACGGTTTATATAGCAGCATTCTTGTACTTGGCTAAGTAAATTAAATCTTCCAGGTAAACTTACAAACATTTAAAAAAAAATTGTTTAAAAATAATCTTTCAATGGAAAAAAAATAGCCCGATTAATTTTAAAATTCTAAACTATACATTCGGAGTCAAACGAAAACATTTTTTTAATACGATTTTAAGGTCATACTTCACGAGAGAAACGCATTATCAAACTTCTTAATGAATTTGAAGCGCAGAATTATTTTTTGATGCTCACCATGACGATTAGATAGAAAGGGAACAACTGAAGGACGATTTATCCTATTAAGGATACCGATCTATTGATAACAATTAAATTACCGATTGATGTTTAAAAATTTGATTGTACAAAAAAAAAGGCCGGTGTTGATTTAAATATGATAAATAAAATCAGTTTAAAAACAACTACAGTTTGGTCTGCCTTTCATTCTATAGGTTCTAAGTTCGAATCCCGGTCGGGCATGGCATTTGTAACTACCTGCTTATATTAATTTTCCTCGATAAAAAAATTTAAATTACGCGTTATCCTATTTTTACTAAGGAAATAAATATTCTATCCTCCAAAAGACCTTTACAATACGCAAATTAAAAACGAAAAAGAAAAAAAGGGTATATATTATAATGTTACATATACAAACATATATATACGCATTTTCGATCGTAAATGGATCAAAGAAAACGAATTATAAAATATTTAAGAGATTAACTAATTAACTAATTTAAGAGAGCATTAAAAGATTTAAATGGCAGAAAGGCTCCTGGAATAGACGGAATACCTGTAGAATTACTGCGCAGTGCAGGGGAGGAGGCGATTGATAGATTATACAAACTGGTGTGTAATATTTATGAAAAAGGGGAATTTCCGTCAGACTCCAAAAAAAGTGTTATAGTAATGATACCAAAGAAATCAGGGGCAGATAAGTGTGAAGAATACAGAACAATTAGTTTAACTAGTCATGCATCAAAAATCTTAACTAGAATTCTATACAGAAGAATTGAGAGGAGAGTGGAGGAAGTGTTAGGAGAAGACCAATTTGGTTTCAGGAAAAGTATAGGGACAAGGGAAGCAATTTTAGGCCTCAGATTAATAGTAGAAGGAAGATTAAAGAAAAACAAACCGACATACTTGGCGTTTAGAGACCTAGAAAAGGCATTCGATAACGTAGACTGGAATAAAATGTTCAGCATTTTAAAAAAATTAGGGTTTTAATACAGAGATAGAAGAACAATTGCTAACATGTACAGGAACCAAACAGCAACAGTAGCAATTGAAGAACATAAGAAAGAAGCCGTAATAAGAAAGGGAGTCCGACAAGGATGTTCTCTATCTCCGTTACTTTTTAATCTTTACATGGAACTAGCAGTTAATGATGTTAAAGAACAATTTAGATTCGGAGTAACAGTACAAGGTGAAAAGATAAAGATGCTACGATTTGCTGATGATATAGTAATTCTAGCCGAGAATAAAAAGGATTTAGAAGAAACAATGAACGGCATAGATGAAGTCCTACGCAAGAACTATCGCATGAAAATAAACAAGAACAAAACAAAAGTAATGAAATGTAGTAGAAATAACAAAGATGGACTACTGAATGTGAAAATAGGAGGAGAAAAGATCATGGAGGTAGAAGAATTTTGTTATTTGGGAAGTAGAATTACTAAAGATGGACGAAGCAGGAGCGATATAAAATGCCGAATAGCACAAGCTAAACGAGCCTTCAGTAAGAAATATAAGTTGTTTACATCAAAAATTAATTTAAACGTCAGGAAAAGATTTTTGAAAGTGTATGTTTGGAGTGTCGCTTTATATGGAAGTGAAACTTGGACAATCGGAGTATCTGAGAAGAAAAGGTTAGAAGCTTTTGAAATGTGGTGCTATAGGAGAATGTTAAAAATCAGATGGGTGGATAAAGTGACAAATGAGGAGGTATTGCGGCAAATAGATGAAGAAAGAAGCATTTGGAAAAATATAGTTAAAAGAAGAGACAGACTTATAGGCCACATACTAAGGCATCCTGGAATAGTCGCTTTAATTTTGGAAGGACAGGTAGAAGGGAAAAATTGTGTAGGCAGGCCACGTTTGGAATATGTAAAACAAATTGTTAGGGATGTAGGATGTAGAGGGTATAATGAAATGAAACGACTAGCACTAGATAGGGAATCTTGGAGAGCTGCATCAAACCAGTCAAATGACTGAAGACAAAAAAAAAAAAAAAACTAATACGATATTAAAAATAACATATCACCCGAATAACATTTTCGTTTGTTATTTAAGGTTCACTTCTAGTTTTAATACGTTCCAACAAAGGAAGATTAGGAGAGAAAAAATATAATCTAAATTTTAAAAACTTTGAAGCGTTAGAATTATCTTCCGGTAATAAAAAATAAAATTTCAGATTTTAAAGAAAAAAGAAAACGTAACCGTTATTTTACTTGTTACGACGATTTTTAAATTTTTCGGTTAATAAACTTTATTATAATCGCGTTAGTATTATTTTTTATAACCGACGATTTCAAAACACAGTACGAGAAAAAAGTTCAACAAAAAATTATATTTTCCTGGAAAAAAATTTATCCAAGTTCTACATAAGAAGTCTTTAAAAAAATGATATATAAAAACTATACGTATTTTACAATCCTAATACAGGAATGATACATCTTAGGTTAAAATTAAAAATTACTTAAAAGCAAAAACCCTAAAACATTAATATATAGAATTTTATTTAATTTTACGGATATATTTATTAAACAAACATTAAGGATAAAAAAAACAACAAATGGTCAGAATTAGGTTAAATTACGAGGAAATATATAATATACATAATAAGTAGGCGGAAGAATTAAACGTCTCTATATGAACAGAAATAGAAGTAGCACACTGTAGTGATTTTAATAGCGGTATATAAACGATGTCTCATTTTCTCATCGCTATATCGAGCTATTTTAGAATATACTCTTCGTAATTATATATATATAACAACATTATTATAATTAATTTACTTGAAATAATATTTTGGTTGTTAGCTTACAACGTAGGCTAAGCGAATTTTTTTAAAATTATTATTTTGGTGTTCAAATCGGAAATTATTAAACCCTAAGGTGGTTTTAAAGCCGCATAAGCCAAGTTATGTAACTGTAGGAGTAAATTATAACCTCCTACGTAAAAAAAAATATGTTTATAGCAAAGCGCATACAACAAGATGACCTCGTTTAAGTTAGTAAAAACATATACTAAGTTTGTGCGTTGTTGAACAGAATAAAGAATTGTTTGATTGACGTTTAAGACGATTTCTGTAAATACGATTTTAAACGGTGAATTTTTTTCTACCAAAACGAAGAAGATATTCAGAAAGTTCCTGGATATCTAGTCCGGCAACAAAGTCTTCCTCTACCTATCTCTTACTTGTTTTGGTGAGAAAGCAGACCGTTGCTGGTAAATGAACCAAGATTATATGATAAAAGAAATAAAATATCGTCCATTTACTACACCAAACAGCCTGCCCGATCTATTTTCAATCCCGCTCAAAATCTTAAGTAAAAGAAATTTCACATATAACAGGTCTATGTCGATTTATTTAACGTAAAGTTAATTAAAAAAATCGTATTAGGGGTAAGAACGAAAGTACCCCGGTTTCTGTTCAGTACTGTAATTAAACTTTTTATTTACAGCGGCCTGTAAGTTATTTATTTAATAAGGATTAACGTCTTTACAGAGACAATTTAAATCAAATTCGTAATTCTAATGACCAACAAATATCCAGAAAATGTTTATAAAATGTTAAATAGTTAAGTAATACTAAAAAAAAACCAACAAATTAAACGCAGCTTTACAAGATGTTTCCTGAGAAAGTTATCTAACTCGTGTACGTTAAAAAATAATAAAACTTAAAACACCGCACTCAAATTTAGAAACAGCCACAAGAGGAGAAAAAACAGTTTCGTCTGAATTATTTTTTAATTGATCTTATTTTAAAATACGGATAAACATATAAACCCGACGTATGAAAATAGATCGCAAGAAATTTTAAGAAAAAACAATGAATGTAGAAAATTATCTTAACGAGAAAATTACCGAATATAAATTAAAGCTCTCTGGAATGCGGAAGCATATTTTACTTTTTTTTAAATTTACATGAAAATACTTCAAATAACAAAATAAAATCAGGAAATCTTTTACTAGATGACAAAAAGCACGTTTAACAAGTCTATATCATCTACCTAGACAATACCTTTTTGATAATAAAAAAAAAATCGTTCCGTTAAATTGTTTGAAAATAAAATCCCATCAAAATCAATACGTTGGATTGTAAGGCTTTGAATATAGAGCACCCCTTCCATACTTAAAATTCTACTAAACAAACACCGCATTTAAACACACATAATTCAGTAACAACATCACAGAAACAGGAGTTATAAATTTATAACTTAATAAGTATTTTTTACATAATTAAAAAATCAATCGACTCATTTATACGATTTATGTAAGTGTAACATTATTACGAAACTATTGATTTCGTTAAATTTAATTCGCATTTAGATTAATAATAATAGTCTAATATAACAGGATAGAATCATTTTATAGAAATCACATGGTATGAAACAACTATAGAATAAAAAAAATGTCATTTGAGAAAGGAAACTGAATACACGATTCGTATGTACATATTACATAACTAACTTGTTTAGCAATTAACAAGAGTTTTATATCAATTTAAATAATGTAATTTTAGATTTAAGAAACTGTGTGTGTGTGTGTGTGTGTGTGTGTGTGTGTGTATATATATAAACACAACCTATATAAATCTAAGCTAATGCAATATTTTTCATACTAACTAAATTAAATCGATTTACATACAACTTTTCTTAATACTTAACAAAAACGAAAAGTAGGTTACAATATGTAGTTAAAAATTATTTGTAAACATTAAGAACGCATAATAATTCTGCATTTAAAACATATGCGCATTGAATTCAATATAATACTAGTATTTATAAAATACACAGAAGAATACTATACTACAAGCTGTTGAAACACGTGCATGAATTCACAACATTGTGGAAGAGAAATTTTTCACATATATAGATATAGGTATGCATGCACACTATGTAAAAGTGGTATACGAGGAAGGGAGGTAGAGAGACTGTATAGATTGCGTTCGTGTGTTGAAAAGGCACGACTATTTACAAATGTACACGAACAATGAAACCACTTCAGTACACGATAATAATAATTCTGTATGAATTCAAAACACGTACTGTACCGATCGACAATTTGCATACGTATATTAAAAAGATATCTAAAGTTTGAAATAATTCCAAATTCTATTTATTTTTAAATTTAATCTACTACGTACTCGTTTTTAAAACTACAGCATAGATACGCAATGAAATATTAGTAATGAGAATTACTATGTAAATTGTAATGCGCGGACAGAATTCTCATTAATGATAACGATATTATTTCTGTTGCCTAAAGCGAAATTTCTGAGTGTTAAAATAGTGGACAAATTCTCTTCGGATGAAAAAATTGATTAGCTGTCGACAAAATAATAATTATATTATTAAATTTGAAATATTATTTAATTTTGAAATATCCATTTTAATTTACCTAAGCTTGCCGTCGTTATGAAATATTTATTATTCTTATGTAACTGAAGTGTATCATCTCTCGGGGTTATGTCCTTTAGTTAGCCAAAATCGGAAAAAATGAAATAATTCTTTAGGTAAATCGAATGCTGACTAGCTAAACACTATTAATTTCTTTATGTTGTTTGTTTTGGTTAACTTCGTGATTTTCTGACACGAGTATTTATTTTTTCAGTTTATTCCAAATATTAAAGTTAAACAGATTTATTTTAATTACTAAAAATTCTATTATAGACAATCGAAAATAATATCTAATACAACTTTATCCCGTGAAATAAATGGTATGTTGACATGGAAAGTTTTGAAAACTATTGTAAATCTTCCTTTATTTTAGACAATGATAAGGAATCATCCACACCTACATTACCAATAAACAGACTCTTTCAGTCTTAAATAATAATACTACGAACGAATCAAGCAGTAATACAAATATTTATATTTTTTATATAAGGTTCCTGATATCTCATTTTTCTCATTTAAATAGTATAGTATTTTCATTGAAAATACACAATATTTTTCTATAGACTAATATGCCCGCCGAGTCGGTAGTTAAATCAACTGTTCAACAGCTGATTTCTAAGATTCTGACGTTCAAATCCTAATAAAGGTTAGTTACACTTACACGGATTTGCATACTTGACATTGGACACTTACTTAACTTTTTGTTGTACCGCTACGTCGTTTTAACGTTGATTTTGTAATGTTATTCTAATGTATAAATGAAAGGAATTTTTGTAATAAAAACGTCTAACTTTAGTTTAATAATGCCAGTCTTGCTGACATTAACTGATGCGATCAACACTCAGTTATAGATGACACCGATAATACTATAGACGTGATTGCTGTGATTAGCTGATCGTACAGCAGTTTTCTAATCTAAAAGGACTTAACTTCGACTATATTTAATAACCTAGATACAACTTAGTTAATTCGATGAAGTTTATCTAACGGCATTTTCTCAGTATTAATCGGCAAAGTGATAAACTGTAATTATAGCTTAAACCCATCGGGTTAGTGTAATGGTGAACGTGTCTTCCCAAATCAGCCGATTTGGAAGTCGAGAGTTCCGTCGTTCAAGTCCTAGTAAAGGCAGTTATTTTTACACGGATTTGAATGCTAGATCGTGAATACCGGTGTTGTTTGGTGGTCGGGTTTCAATTAACCACACATCTCAGGAACGGCCGAACTGAGACTGTACAAGACACGTATGATTTACAATCATACATATCATCCTCTCTCTGAAGTAATACCTGAACGGTAATTCCCGGAGGCTAAACAAGAAAGGAAAGATTTATAGCTTAAACTGGCGACAGATAAATTCAAAAGATAATATAAATAAGGATTTGATTATTATGTCAGAACTCTTAAGCAAAGGATATCTCTCCTGCAGAGTTTTAGGCTTTATATAGCAGCTAATAGTATTATTTTATAGATAAAACTTTCAAATTAATAATTATCCATTACATTCTTACAGAAATAAAGAAAGGAAGTGCCTTTAATGATTACAATTATTTCAAAAAGTCTTGCATCTCTGGAATACTAGGTAAACTTTTTATAACAATTATAAATCAGTGATAAAATTATAACTCATCTTGAGAATATACACGATTTGGTTGGGGTAGGTAATGTAATACAGCTTTATTAATAATGAGTCCACTGGCTGAGGACTATATACAGACATCAACACGAAACAGCCGTCTATTCAGTTAATTCTGCTTCAAGGAATGTTATTCATAAAACTGTTATAATACTTATATACTTTTAAAACTAAAATAGTCATTTGGCAGACAAGTAAATTGCAAGACCGATGTTAAACAATTCCTCCTCCCCTCCCACCCGTTAACCTATGAAAAAGAATTAATTTTTCAAAAGATTAAAAGCAGCTAGAAGATTAAACCTCCGATTAGCATTTATCAGTTAATTTACGAAATGAATGAGCTTTAATACAGACTAATAAATAAATAACTATCTGAAATATCAAGAAATAGTCCCTTGACTAAAAAATCCCCGCTTTTTTCAGTGAAAAATTATACACAAGTCCTTCTTAAGAACCGAGTAGGCCTTAAAAAAACAAAACTTTAGGGCTTCGACCAAACTTTCATCGCGGTAGGACACAACATAATATTATATTTGAAAAGGCCTAATCTCTTTTACACATAACGGGTATAAAGATAGAACCGAATACGATTGTGAGTTTGTAAAACAAAAACACAACACATTTTACGGTCAAACCTAATGATAGGCGGCTCTCAAAAATATTAAAGCAAAGTTTGATATCCACAATCATTGAGTATTTAAAAGACCTTATTGAGGTGAAATTATTTTTTTTTGTTTAAGTATTTCCATATGTTACTTAAGTCACTACTATGGCTGTGGAACATTGGAGTCGACACGTTTCCATAAATTAGACTGGAATCGAAGCCGGGATCTTCTATGTAGCAGGCAAATATGTTACTACTTACGCTACCGAGACGAACAACTTCAATTTTCTTCTAGTCATTTTATTAAGTAACTAACCATTTAATATTTTTGTGTTACACGATTAATAAACGACACATTTTTATATTACGGAACTGAAGATACACGTTGATACATCTCCTATAACAAATATTTAATTTTCTTGATTATCTGATACTTATGAACTGTAGATTTTACTTTTCTACTTATCTTAAGTTAGATTTTCTTTTTTATTAAATCAGTTTATTTCAGATTAAATACAAATATAATTCAGTTATGAAAGCCGTTTTTGAAGAAATCAGTGGCAGTGGTCAAATAAGCTTTTATTTTCAAGTAAAATGTTTTTTTTTTTTTTCATTAATATGTATTTACTTGCTTACCTGTACATTAGTTTTATATTTATTTTCGTGTATATATCTTTATTTGTCATTACTACTAAGTGAAAAAAGTTAATTAAACTTTTATAGCTGTTTAATAGCATACGGTACAGTTCTTATACGTAATGATAAGAGATAAAAGACAAATACAGAAAACAGAACTACAGATCAATTTGTTATACACGTGTATGATTCTACATTAAAGCATAATAAACACGTATAAAACAAGACGTGTAATAAAATATTAATAAAACGCTAATAAATTTTTAATATTAAAACAAGATATAATAAAGTGTTTAGCTAAATAATTAGCCCGTGTACAATAAAAACATATTCATATAACGTGTTTATATTTTATAAAAAAAGAACACGGAAGGTCTTCAATTAATTTCTTATTCTTGTTATCATCGTTGTACAACATATGTTTCTTATCGATTATTTTTTTACATTTTTTCTACGTTATACGACTTTCTTTTTGAATTAGAGCCGGAAAAGCTTTCGTATAACATTATAGAACAACAAAACATTAAATTCCATATAATTACTGATGATGTATAAAAGTATAAACAAAAGTTCAGATCTTACAATCTAAATTAATTAAGATAAGTAAATCTATGAAGTAAAACTCCATAAAACCTATTTGTTAACAATTTACAGCAAGCACACAACATATACGCGCAAAAGAATAAATTATAAAGATATCATTTTAAAAGTTTATAGATGAAAAGAAACTATCCTGTATGGTAGTTAACAAAGGACGAAATGCGTGTAAAAAGAATTACACAGGTGTTACAAGAAAATAAAATTTCTACATTTATAACGGAATAACAAAGTAGAAATAATACGTTATTATAATGTTTACAGTGTAAAACAAAGAAATAAAAAGATTTTAACTCGGAAAAAATCCATAATCAACATTAAAAAAAGCTTCAACGTATGAAAATTCATTTACTTGTGACAAATATGAAACCTTAAAGCGGTACTAAAATTCAAGGTAAAACAATGTGTGGCAGAGAATAAGCATATTGTAAACGACAAACAACATCAAGGTTAATATTAAATGGAAAAAATATTAAAAGAAAAACGTAAAAGAATTAAGTTAACAAATCAATTTAAAAATTTGTTTTGATTTTTAAAATATATAAAGTAGCTGGAAGATAAAACTTCAAAATTATAATACATATACTCTTCTTTACCGATAAAACGACAATAAATTATGTAATATGATAATAATAAGTAATAATGAAAATATAAACACCTGTTCAAACACAATATGTTAAAACACATAAAATATAATACGAAAGAAATAGTAACTTCGGGTTCATCGACATAAGAAAAAATAACAAAAAAAATTTATCCGAAATAATCTAAAATATGTCGTGCAAATTATTTAAATAAAATATTGTAGCGTAAAAATACGTATATATATTATTATTACATTATTATATATTATATTATTACAGAAATAAAAAACAAATTAAATTATTATTTTCTTTAATTACGCGTAAATCAAATTACGTATACGACAAACTATAGTGAAAAAACATACCTTAATTGTTATTTCAAATTTTAAACGATATCACAGTATAATAATTAATGAAAGCACATGAAAGTTTGTTACGAATAAAATTAAAAAATAATCACGTAAATAATCGAAATGTAATAAAAACCACGACAAACGTTTCGACGAAATAAATTTATAAAACAAAATAAATAATAATAAAAATATCGTGGAAGAAAATCACGAACACAACGTGACGGAGAGAAGCTCAGATTAAGACTGGGTTGAAAAAATGTTTGAGTTAGCCGCAATGCATGCCGGTAGTTTTGCCTCAAGTTAAAGGAGACAGGTATATAGCAGAGATATTTCAACAGGTAAGAAAGTGGGGGTAAAAAAAGGCTTTCTGACCACAGGCCTTCTTATTCTGTTTCTCTTCTATACATCTTACAGTACTGGGCCCCTCAATCCCCACCATTTTACTTTTATAACAGCATCACGATATGTAGTAGTCGTACGGTGAAGAACGCTGGCTGGACCACGCTGTATTCTATCAAGGAGAAGGTAATCCGCTTGCGCGCTCTTTTTTACATATTTTGAAGACAGACCAATAATAATAATAATTTCCCGCTGCCACACGATTTACCTTACGGAATATGTACGTGTGATTGTGTGCGCGCGTACACACACACACATATACATATATAAGAGCGCGCGCTCAACTCAAATCATAGTAGTTTTCGTTTCAATCTAATTAGAGAGCGGCGTTAAATGAATTTCTTCAGTACCATCACGCGTTCCTTTCCATCCCATAATACGGTATAAACTAATGTTACGATATAAAATTCAACCGTACATAATACATTTAGATTTAATAGCTTAAAAAAAAAAAAAATTAAAAGAACGAATCTTTCTCTGACGGTGCGAAAACGAAAAAACCAAATACCTTAACGCATCATACCCTTACTTAATTTTATCGGCTATAATAATTTTTTAACGCCGCAAATGAATAAAATACAGATGGTAAATGGAAAAACGATAAATTCTACTGTGTTCATAAAATAAAGGTAATTAAATCCGTAATGATCGTTAAAAAATTTAATTAAAAAGCAGTAGTTATTCCTTCCCTAAAAAATAAATTAAATAATAAATAAAAAGAAAATTATAATAATAAATTGGATTGCGAACTATTCATTTCGGAAGAGGACACTTTGTAAGATCAAACGGGTATATATTTTATTAACTCGAGTTACATAAATTTCCCGTTGCCGATTACAGCTGAAAGTTGTACTTTATCAAACGTAAAAATTAATGCTTTTGAAAAAATCTATGAAAAAATATTCTTATGTCTGAATTTTGCATTTTTTGGGGAAGGGGAGGTTACAGATACTAATATATAAATGTTAAACACCATAACCAAATCTTGTATACCGGTTTTGCCTAAAACAAAAGACAGATCTGAAAATTACGTATCCATCTTTAAGAAGAACATATATTTCATACCTGGTTTACTAAATTTTTGAAGAATGAAACGGTTTACCTTCTTCAGAAACGTCTATAAACTTGAAAATCAGAATAGTAGGCTATCAAAATTCTAATGGCATTCACTCTATTTACTAAAAATGAGACTATACTGTACGAAGAACATCATTACTCTAAGCAATTTGATTAACGTCTTCTGTATCTCAGGTGCTTTTTGCATGTCATTTCCGTAAAAAAGACTGGAATAGATACTGAGAATCAACAAATAAATTCATTCGTGCATTTTTTTCCACAGAAAGGCATACGAGGTGCGACAATAAAGTAATGAGACTGATTTTTCTTTGCAAGATGTGCCAACCCTGCACCTTTCGTAGGCACACCATCTTTGACCTTGGTCTATAAGCTACTTCTAGCTTATAGACGTTCCTACTCAGTATCCGTGGAGTAGTTCCGTCGTTATTGTACGCATGACGTCATCGCATATGTCGATGACGGGCTGCTGCTGGTCAAAGGATGCACCCGGAAAGAGACTAAACTTAGTACCTCTCAGGCCTGTAGGATACTACAGCTGTGGGGCCATCAGCATAATACGGCATTCGGCCTGGATAAAACCACAATAATGTTGCTGAAAGGCTGTTATAATGTAACGCGACCAGTTCGTATATCTGTCAGGCCACCAAATCCGTTAGGTTCAGGTTCAGAAATATCTGGGGTGCTCCTTGAAGTAAATTTTTGACCAAAGGAGCATTTACAATACTTCGAAGAAGGCTAATAGCGCCTTCTTAGGTATTCGACGTGTGGTGAATTCGGATCGGGGCCTAAATTTTAAGACCGTGTGTATCCTCTACAAAGGTATGCGCGAGGCAATTATGTATATACCGCACTTGTACGGGCGGTGAGACTAAAATACATAATTTATAGAGATATTTTACTGAGGGCTCAGCGCCTCTTGCTGTTAACAATGATTTTTATTACTGTTAACAGCAAGTTAACAACAGTAACCCTCTGGTTATCGCACTACTACTCGTGAGGCTGTTCTGATGACTGCTGGAGTAAAGCCCGTTGATGTGCTCGTGGTTGAGCGTCAACAGCGTTATTTTGCAAAAAAATAGAGATTGAGAATAGTGGATTCAATTGTGGCAGCAGAGATGGGATGAGACAACTAACGGGCGTTATACGCACGGTTTCTTCCCTGATGTGAGGACATTACGGGGCGCCTAAATCTCGGGTGTCCCCTAATAAACGTGCCACACAGTTTCTTTCGGGCCATGATGCTTTTAGGGGTAAGTAGGCTCGTTTCGGCCTGGTTGATTCGGGTCTGTGTTCGAATTGTGGAATAACGGACGATGCTTTTCACGTTTTATATGTCTGTCTTCGTTATGAGAACAGACTATAAGAGGTTGTGAGGCAGCTCGAAGATATAGGATCTTACTTGGATTTGACTGTCAATTGGAAAAGCCGGGCGAATGGATTATAAAAGGAATTTTATGAAATATTTGGTTATCCAGAGAGTTGGGAAGAAGTATAAGAATGGATGTTCGTGAAACACGAGTGGCTAGGGTCGCTTGGGCGTTTTAATTGCCATAATAGGCATTTTTGAGTTTTTTTTGTGTCAATTGTTTTCGGTTCGTTATTTTGCGGTATTGATCGTTTCATGTCATCCGTGGCATTTGCATCGGTGGCATTCTGACAAAGAGCAAGATGAATACTGAGAGACTTCAATCGGTCTGTGGGTCTCGAAGATGACCTCCGGTAAAGCTCATCAGAGCTAGGTGCGGAGAGAGTAGTGAGGTGATCGGAATGGTCACGAGGCGGGATGTTACCCTTCGGGGTCAGGATGTCCATTTCATAAGCTTCTCTACAACTATCTGGCTTCCTACGACAGATATAAGACAATGACGACTAAAGTTTGGAATGATTGATTTCATTGAGACCAGCAGCAAGAAATTTAAATATAAACTTAGGAATCTCCGGTAAAAAAAATTTAAAAAAAAACTACGATATTGAAAATTCAATAATTTTACTTTCCGAAAAGTATAGTATTTGAATGAATATCGATGAATTGTCTACGTGTGGTCAGCTTTATATGCTCTGTTTGCCACTTTGTTTTGAAATTATTAACCCGGTATATTAACGGCTTCTGTTGTTTTGCTTACTTATTTTTAATTGTTAATGTTAGTTATTAATTGTTAGTTTTAAAATAAATTTTATAGTTATTTAGTTTGTTAATTACTGTTTCACCCTCTATGAATCATGAAACCTTGCCGTTGGTGAAGAGGCTTGACTTCTCACTGATACAGAGTACCTGGATCGAAGGTGCAACCATATCGGAGAGGTATCTGTTGATAGTCAGACTAAGGAATGGTTCCTGAAAGTGGGCAACAGCTCTTTCAGTAGTTGATAAGGGCGTAGGTCGGGACGACTTAAACGACCATATCCACATCACTCAATCTTCTGAGTACTACGCAGCTGAAAGCAATGGAAAACTACAGCTGCTTTTTTTCCAAGAAAATGTAACTCTCTGCATTTTCATGTAACAAAGATGGAGGCGTCTTCCTTGGTAATTAGTCCCGCGTTCGGATCTTCGGGTGGGGACTATTAAGAAAGTGGCCACCAGAGAATTAAAAAATAACATTCTACGAGTCGGCGCGTGGAATGTTAAAAATCTAAAATGATTGTTTGTTAAGTTAGAAAATTTAAAGAGAAGAAAAGGATAGATAAGATGTATATGTAGTAGGAATTACCGAGGTTCAGTGGGAAGAGGAAAACGTCTTTTTTGGTTAGGTGATTTTACAATTAACTCGGCTTCAAATAAAGGGCAGGCAGGAATAGGTTTCGTAATGAACAAGAAGATAGGGAAAACAGTAGAGTAAATCAAAATGCATATCGATAGACTCATTGTAATAAGGTTAAAATCAAAACCTAAACCGACAACGATTGTTAACGTCTATTTGCCTACAAGGGCTTATGATGATGATGGGTAGATTATGTATACAAAGAAATTGACGAAGCAATTAAACACATAAAAGGGGATGAAAATTTAATAATAGTTGGAGGCTAGAGGAAGTCGAAGTGGATGAAAGGGGAGAAACAATACTGAGATCTGAATTTCAGAGAGCATTAAAGCAGGGAGCAGATAGGCTCCTGGAATAGAAGGAATACCTGCAAAATTACTGCGCAGTGCAGGTGAGGAAGCGTTTGTTAGGTTATAGAAACCGGTGTGTAATATTTACGAAAAAGGGGAAGTTCCGTCAGACTTCAAAAAGAGTGTTATAGTCATGATACCAAAGAAAGCACGAGAAGATAAATGTGACCAATACAAAACTATTAGCTTAACTAGTCACGCATCAAAAATCGTAACTAGAATTCTGTACAGAAGAACTAAAAGGAGAGTGGAAAAAGCGTTAGGAAAAGAGCAATTTGGTTTCAGAAAACGTACTGGGACAAGGGAAGCAATTTTAGCGCTCAGATTAACAGTAGAAGGAAGATTAAAGAATGATAAACCAACATAATTGGCATTTATAGACCGTTTGGCATTTATAGATTAAAATTAAACATAATGAAATTAATTAATTTTACAATAATAATAAAATAAAAATAAATACGGGCTGAAAAGCAACATTCTTTATTACATTGTAAAAATCTTAAAAGATAACGTTAAAAAAAAGTTTACACTATAATAAATATCCTTGTTAGTCACGTATCGAAGACAGACGAAAAAAAATTGTACGATCATTATGAAGGTCATCTTGGACAACGCTACCTAGCGAGTGTTTAAGACAAGTTTACAAAAGTTTATTGTCATTCAGCGACACAAGAAGTGGTAACTTAACCGATAGTTCTTCTTTTAACCCCCCCTCCAGTAGGACCATCCCTATTCAAAAAAATAAAATAAATAATCATCACTACTACACCCTCCCCAACGACCTAAACGGAGCAGTGTCTTTTCCATTATATAAATAGGACCTTGTTCTTTAGTCGAGACCCGTGTTACATTCATTTATTGCTGTTAATATGACGTGTTGTTAGTTTTACAACTTTCCAATACGGTTTTATTACTAAATAAAGCGATCGCATTATTTTTCAATTTTTTTTTTTTTTTTTTAAGAAAAAAAATTGTAGTAAAATGTAATCTCGACATTTTATTTCCAGAAAAAAATCACTATTACAAAAAAAGAAAGAAGAAAATACAGATTAAAAACCAACTGCAGCAGAAGTAATCGATACTGGAATACCGAATTAAAAAAGGACAACAATAAATAGAAACACGGTATAAGTATATATCTACTTCGCACTATTCTGAAGCTGAAAAGTTTACCTAAGCAGCGGATAGAGAGTAAAGTTGAAACCAGCTTGTAACACATACTCTGATGAAACAAATTGATAAGATGAGTAAAGAAATACTTCTTACTTTTCGCCGACCTTTGCAGCAAATTGTTAGTTTTAAAATTTATTTTAAAACTAACAATAAATGTAATCGTAACTTTAATAATAAAGCTAAGTCTTTAAAATAGAATATAGATAGAAAAAAAGGTAAATGTGCCTCCTTCATAAATAGAACGATGATGCTCTAAATAATTTTCGGAGAAAACCGTAAAAAGGTATTCTGGAGAAAACCGGCGTTAAAAGAAGAAATTACAAATCAAATATTTTAAAACTCATCGACCACGATTACGTCAGTTTAAACGTTTTACCAAAATTATAAGTAGCCTATATTAGTCTTCTACGGACTGATATTAGATGGAATAGAAGAAAAACGAAAAAATCTCTGTAAAATACCGTTTAAAAACTTTTATCAGATGTCCAGTATACATCTTAAAATTGTTCACATTTCGTGTCGTTTTACTTTAAATATTACCTCGTGGTAGTGAAGGATCGACTGAAAATAAACGCTTAAATTTGCCCATCAGAAAAGAAAATCACTGAAGGAGAGATTGATACTGTATCGTCAGCCAGAATGAACACTGCCTGAATTCAATGGAATTAATTTGCCAAGTTCACTAAAACGCTTCTGCTTTACGAGTACGAGCATGGGATAAGAAAATTTTCTTAAAAGTACTTTGGGCTACTGTCTTTATCTTGACCCTTTCGTTTCTTAATAAATACAACGATAATCCAATCCTTTTGAACCTTTTCGTAGAAAAGGCTCCACCCGGTTCAATTATTGCAAATAAACCTTATTAGAAAATATTCGCTAATAGAAATGCTATATCCCTGTAAAATATCGTAGGAAGAGGAGAATCGATTAAAACAATGTTTACAAGGATCAGTAGAAGAGACCGGAAAAGATTAAAAATTATAGAAAATCTAACAAGAAACCGAAAATATCAAGAACTTTAAAAAAGTTTAAATGGAAACTGAATAGAATGGAAACAGATATGCCTAAAGCCAGATAAAATTACGGTGAAAACAGACTATTATTGTTAGGAAAGTAGTCACGGGATAGAAAAATCCAAGATTTTTTTTCTTTTTTCCTTCTCTATATTCTTAGTTTTGCGGATCTATCTTGGATTTTTCTATCCCGTGACTACTTTCCTAACAATAATAGTCTGTTTTCACCGTAATTTTATCTGGCTTTAGGCATATCTGTTTCCATTCTATTCAGTTTCCATTAAAACTTTTTTAAAGTTCTTGATATTTTCGGTTTCCTGTTAGATTTTCCATAATTTTTAATCTTTTCCGGTCTCTTCTACTGATCCTTGTAAAAAAAGAAAAAATATTTTTCTTATTTTTACATGAGCAACAGCTCAAATTAGCCGAGTATGGTAACAACGTATTAAATAATTAAAATATATATATATATCGATATCCTTGACTTAATAGTCGGAGAACTAAGATTGCGTTCAAGTGTTAAAAAAAAAAAATTAATTAAAATATAAAACTTACTAAAACATGAACGTTCGAGCAATCTACTGTAACCCGATATTTTCTTACTTATAACTGATTAAATTAGTAACAATAATCTTTAAATACGTTCACATACAATAAACTGAAATTAAATAGTTCAGAAACTTATTTTATCAAATAACTATTTACCGATGCCTTGCTGAACAACGATAAAAGATTTCATTCTAAATTTCAAATTAAAATACTTCTTGTGAAAGTTTTCAAACGCAAGAATATTAAACCACCTCCCCCCGTAGATTTAATTCGCGACCTGGGATATCTCTCTGATTCATTCAAAATTTACGTTATTTTTATGCTTCTTAGGACATGTTTTTATCTATTCAACCTATATAAGAAGCATACGTGCATCAAATCGTGGTGGGAGTCTGAATTTATGTTTCAAAAAAATTTTAGATTTTAACTAACGTTTTGTAAACTGTTTTTATTTTGTTTACCGATTTAATTTCAATAGAATATATTGTTTTGAACAACGTCCGCCTTGGTTTATTACCTCGGTTTGGATTAATTATTCTAAACCCTTTAATTATTCGCCGATTCGATAAAATAACATTCCTTATTTAGTTTATAGTTCATAATATTTTATTATATCCTTTAATTTTTTTTATTTTATACGCGTGACATTGTTGTATGTTAATCGGTTATACATCGATATTATAACACATGTTGGCTGGTACTAGACTGAACAACAGAGAATTAGACGCATTGTTTCAATATTTATGTAAAATATCAGCTGTAAACAGAGCCAACTAAATATAGAGCAATTCAATTAATTTATATGCTGAAAATAATAAAATTATCCGCTTGATATTAACGAAATTTAACAATTTATTAGGAAAAAATTGTTGATAAATAGTTAATTAAAACAACATAAACGAAAAAATCCAAAAATAAAATCCATTCGTCAGGAGAAATAATAGATGAAGATGAGCAAAAGGAAGAAGAAGAAGAAGAAGAAGAAGAAAAAGATTAGAATATAAGTAAGAAATGAAATAAATTACTTTGAGGAAAGAGTAGTGGACTAAAAGCAACTCTTTCAGAGTTATAGCCACCTATGAAGAATTACTTTTAAAATGAACGACACAAGGTAATCGACCGAATTAACCGTAAATACATTACTATTATATTTGTAATTAATAAAATTACTTATAATCTATTTCAAATTAAATTTATTACAAATGTAATGAAATCTTAACTTATTTAAATTAATTAAACATTAAACAGACTTAATTCTTGAATACATATTTTATGTTGTAAAACGATATGTAATAAATTACTTTTACGTAATAAAGTGAAAAAAAGTAAACGATTAGATGGTTAGATTGATTAAATAACTAATTTTACACAGAGCAATGTATAAAATAACTGTTTGCGTTTTAATATCCTACGTTGGAGGGTATAACCTTTTAAAACAATTTTAAATATTTAATCGTAATATTTTTCATTACCATTCCTACTGTTGTAATCTTTCAGTACAGTACTTGATGAGAATTTCTCCTACTGTGCAGTGAACAGAACAAAAATTAATATTTCCAGGAACACACCGCACCGAAACTATTGATTTTCAAATAAATATTTCTAATTGAGGAATAACTGACGCATCTGAAAATAATTTATATTCTTTTCTCATAAACTTCAGAAAGCAGAAATAATTGTCATAAATATCGTCAGCTTAACTTTTAAAAATCATCCCTTAACGACAAAATGTAAGCTATTCTGGATTTCTATAGTAATATTAATCTTTTTAAAATTATTTGTTACTTAAATATGAAAATGTACAAAAAAATCTCATAGAAATATCTGTATTCTGTTAAATAATACGAGTATATAAAAAAAAGATGTAAAAGTACTTAAAAGGAGATTTCAAAATCTCTCCTTCCAGATAACGGATACTCGTCGCGCTCTCAACGTTCTGGAGATTTTAGTACTTTTATCCAAAACGGGAACAATACTGATCCAGGATTACGAGTATGGAAATATCCGACTGAATTATATATCATCCAGCGGCAGCCCCATTTAAAAGTAAACAATTTTAATAAATTTTTTTTGAGATTTGAGAAGAGGGTGTTATCCTCGACAGGATGGATGGATTTAGTGACAGCCCAGTCAAAATCCAGATTATACTACTGGAAAAGAAAGTGTCAAGAATAAAGGAAGATATGTTTAGCGAGAATTACCTGAGAAACCAGAAAATGAGTGATAACCCTACCGAAAACCTATTTGAAGGTCTTCTCTAAGCGATAAGCATCCATTCCGTTTACAATCCTTTGCGAAAGTTTTACCTCGGGTAGACATTATAACCGTATTACGATTTCAGAAACCAACTTAAATACATGCGAAGATATATTTTTTCTGCGGTTTCTTAAAAAATATCTAAGAAATGGATCAGAAAGGAAAACCCCCTATTACCATTCCTAGAAGTAATTTAATTAATTATAAACCGTTCCGTCAGATTCCGAACTGTTGGATAATCTTCAAGAAAAATTCATTGGAATTTAGGACCAGGCGTACTAATTCTGCTCGTTTAACAATATCTTATTTCTTTAATAAGATTAGATGCTGGAGATTAATTTTTTTAGAACGTGTCAGGAGAAGAAAATTTAAATGAGAAAGATATAAAGTAATTTACTTTTTAATAAAATTAAAAAAAAGGTTAACCAGCGGTTAAAGTTCTGACAACCTAAAATATGTAACGGAAGAAATGCGGACGATTCAATTATTATTTTTTATTTATTTAAACTAAACAGTGATATTTAAATGAAATAACTTATAAATCAAGTTAATTACTTCTCCTTGTTGTAGTATTTATTAAAACCAGTATATCAGTCGAGCGCTATGTGGAAAAAAAGCCAATACTTATCGATAAATCTAACAGAGCTATTGTGCGATAAGTTTAGAGAACAGAAGAAAAAAAAAGGAAAGTTGGCTGTTTTACAAACAGCTATGTTATAAGCTAGTACAGCATACAGAACTCATATTATCATAAAATATAACCGCTTTCTAAAACAAAAAAGAAGATAAATAGGTGAATATAAAAAAATTGTACTTAAATATACTGCAATAATACCTGAAAGCGAAACAATATTTCTCAACTAATGACAGAATAAGAAAAATTGTAATGAGATTCAAAAAATATTTAATACATTACACAAAGCCTAAGGTAAAGGAAACAATTATTAAAATACAAAATAAATAATAGCTACAAAAAAAAATACTAACTTACCATATCGTAAGAAAGACAAGCCACCAATAAACACACCAACTTCACGAACACTTCTGGTGCGTACTTGTAGCCGGCTACGTACGTAGATCACTTTTAAAAGACATCAGACTGTTTTCAATCTTTTAACAGAAAACTTACAAAAAAACCCTGTCGGATGTTATCCGCTGGGTATACTTAATACATATTTACGAACATTTTATACTTAAAGAAAAACGAATTAAAATCGAGTAATACACCATTTACGTTTATTTAACCAAATAAAGTAATACAGTTCAAGACTTAAGAATAATTAATTCTTGTATGTGTTAAATTTTGAATAATTTAATCTCGTAAATACAAGGGCAGTTTTTTCATGTTGAAACTTAAAATATACCAAATAATATATATGTATCTCCAAAAAAGATACATATTTATGAATATTCTGACAATTATCAAATAAAAACAAAACATTAAACTAAAGATAGTGATGTGGATCATTAAATCACTTTAAGATTTTGTTTAAATTATTTAATCGTTAGATTTATAAAAACTTAGTACCGAACTCATGACCTATTGTATTATTTTAAACAACTTTCCTTATTAATCGATCGTGAACAAATAAAGTGTTTTTTTTTTTTTAATTGTTTATTTCGGGTAATAAAAACATTGAATAATAATAATAATATTCATTATTATGCAATAGTTCTGAAATAAAAATAAATCGGTTAAAGCAGTCAGGAAAATCACTCGCTAATAAACTATTAACAAAATAAAAAAAAAGCTTTTCAAATCGCATTAATAAGAACCACCGACAAAACTTCAAAAACAGAATAATAATCTGTCAACATAATAGAGTTTTTTGTTCATACAGAACAATGACATATCGATATTTTTTGTTAAATGAATTTTGCGATTTTTTTTTAGATATTGAGCAATATTATTACTTTTTTACTATATTTCTATACATCAATTTAAATTTAAATTTGAAACCGCTTCGTTAAAAATTAGAAAAAAATAAAAATAATTCTAAACTGGACAAGTAGTATAGATAAAATAGGTATACGTTAATTTGTTGACGTCAAAAAATAGAAAATAATTTTTATTATAAAGAAACAAAATCGTGATAAGCAAATAACCTCTAATAAATAGCAAATTTTTTACAGAGAAAATTTCAAAAGAAATTACCATTAATTTTTTTATTTCGACATTTTTATGATCAACGTTAATTTAAAAAAAAAAAATGGAAACGATTAAAAGAAAACAAAAAAATGTAATATTCTTAACAGCGCATATATTTAAAAAATAATAACAATAAGTTAGAATAAATTTCATACGTAAATGGACCATTACTCGGTGAAAAAATGAGAATTGTTTTCTTCTATTTACTTAATGAGAGTTGAAAGCAGATAAGAACGTTTCAAAGAAATTAATCGTCTAGCCCTAAGTCACGAATTCAAATTATTCTCCAAAAAAGATATATAGAATTATTTATGAACTTTACTTCAGAAGCGAGCAAATGTGCTTCATGTATTATTTTTTAATGTTTCGAGAATAAAACAATACATATATATTTTAATTACTGTTAAGATTGTTGAAGCGCTATCGTAGTGTACACTGCCACATCAGCAAACATAAAAATATTAAAAAAAGATAATATTAGAGTTTTAAAAGTTAAAAAAGTTTCAAAAACTTTCACAATTAAAAACCATATACCTTTACCGATGAAGAAGTAAGCATCATGTAAATTCATATAACGGGTGTCCGAAAAAGAACTACGGGATTTGAAAACCGATTGTAGTTTTTATTTTGCAGCGATCAATATTATCTTATGCGTAATCTTAAAGCGAAAACAATTAGGTTTTAGTTTACACATTCTCCGTCAGATAGAGCTGCGTAAGACAGTTGCACAGGCCAAGCTGTAATGAACCCGGGCTGCATTATCATGGTGTCGATATAAAAGAAATCGCAGTGCTTGTTTATTATACTCGACTTTATCGTTCAAATTCTCCCGAGTTTTTTTCTGAAAACGGAAGCTTTTTGAAAGGATGTTCACCGGCTACGGCCTAAAACACATTCCGAAAACGGAGAAAGAATTCGACTATCTTTCAGACGAAGTCCAAAGCGTTCGGTTCGTATAGTTAAGTCGTCGAATAAACATTCCTAAAATCACTGTCCATGATGTTTTGTAAGCGAATGTAACTTCACCCTTGTAAAATTCACCTCCCCGTAAAATTAAATTCGACGATAAACCGTAGAGTTCAATTTATTCGACTTCATTTACGGTGATGAAAACTACCTGTAGCGCATTTCATTTTTTTATGAAACAACATTTCAGGTTTACGGAGTCATGAATCGCAATAATAGTCGAGCGATGAGATTCACAAAATCCACACGAATCTAGAGAGTTCGTCCGTAACTATCCGAAAATGAATTTCTGGTGCGATATTACACATAATCGAATTTTTGGGCCATTTTTTTCCCACGAGCAAACTATTACGGGCATAGTATACTCGGATGCGTTAAACGACTTTGTGTTTCCGCAGGTTGAAAAAATAGATGGCTTAAGTTTCTAATAGGATGGAGCCTCTCCACACCGTGCAGAAGTTGTGCGAACTGCGCTTAACGACCTAGTTTCCAGAAAGCTGTATAGGCAACTACGCTACCATCGCTTGCCACAGTGAAGTCACCGTCTGACACCGATGAAATTCTTCTTTTGGGGTTGGTTACGTAAAAACATCGTATACTAAAATAAAATCCCGCCGCTCGACCGTCTGCGCCAAAGAATAACAGCAGCCGTGGAAGCGATTCTTACTGACAAGCTCGACAACGTGTGAAATGAGGAGGATTATAAATTTTGACGTCTGCAAGATTGTTAACGATAATCGTACTAAGTTACAACAAGAATTAAGGAATTAGTCCGCAATCATCCGGAAGTGAATGTTGAGTGTAATTCGTAATCGAATTTTTAATTAAAACAGCTTAGTGCGAGACTGAAAATATGGAGGCCCTAATTTTCCAACAGGATGAAGTCCTTTTACATCACGCAGAAATTGTGTCGACTGGTTCAGCGACAGATTCCCAGAAGGCCGGATAGGCAGAGAAACATCATTACGGAACGACTCCACAAGGAATTATAACTATAACACGTATATTTGTAATTTAATTTAAAACCGCAGAGGTTTTTTTTCGGACACTCGTATATACCGAAATTAATAGAGTACTTGAGTTATTTTATGGGAATTCAATTAACGGTACTGTTTTATGTATAGTCTACAATATCTCCAGATTCCGAGGTGTAATTTAGAAAAAAGGAACAACTAATACGAATAATGGAAAGTAAATATAAACAATTATAATTAATATCAACACATTAATTAAATAGTCTTATTACCAGGAGGAGCAATTAGTGCGGGTAACACTACTACAAAAAATCAAAACTGTATATTGGCTAATCAAAATAATTTTTTCTTTCGTTAATTCTCGCTCTAAGCTCTCATTAATTACAGCTAAACTACAAAATAAACTTTAATTAATTCTTTATATTACGATTATAGTAATCAAATATATACATATTTGAGTATTTACGCTGAAAATGGAATAATAATATATTTTATTAATATTAGTTTATGATTTAAATAAAAATAGAATAAATTATAGGGACACATATTGTTTGAAATAACAACAAATAATTTAAATACACTTTTATTACAGGTAATAATCGGTGGCATATATATACATACACTTACATAAATATTACTTTTATATTATAATATAAAAAATATTATTCCGTATATTTTTCTACTTAGCATCGTAAACCACAATAAATGAAAGAAAACTATAATTACAAAAGCTGGTGTATACCATAATTTAACCTACTTTTACGCTACAATTCATTAGTTCATTAATAACATTTCTTTTTTTAGGTAGATCTATAACATACAGTCGCTTATGATTAAATCAGTAACGCATTTACAATTTTACAAGCTTTTAAACTGGTAAAATATATTACTATATAATCACAAGTAAATTAAATAAAATTTTGCAATCATTTTTTCATTAATATATTTTTTAATATATTTATATAAATATATTAAAAACAATAAAATATTTTCTTTAAATATCAATAATACGATGTAAAAAGTTAGAGGGCGAAAGACGACTCCCGTTAAACCCCATCAGGGCTAGGAAGGGGGGATTGGGATCGTCACAAGGCGGATTTCTTCCCCTACGGGGTTGGGATGTACCTAATATATACAGAATGAAAATTAGAAACTTTGCCGACTGAACTACCTATTACCGCAAAACTAAAATATTAAATTCCCTGCGAACGGGAAAGGTACGAAGAGCCCTTAGGGTTCCGAGGGGCGGCAAAGATCGGGAACCACTGGTACAGAGCAACATATCAGAATTAACCTAAACTATATATATAATTTTTTTGTGTCTTATGAAGAAAAAGCACATAAGAACTATCATACATAAAAACGTAAAAATATGTACTGAACTTTTAAATAATATCCACCTAAACAAAACTTATTTTAACAAATTAAACGTGTATCTTTAGGGTTTACTAATAATTTTTATAGCATTTTAATTAAATTTATTTAGGTAAGGTTTTTTTTTAATACAATATTCCTATTTAGTAATAACAATCTCCCAAAACAGAAATGCTACTTAAAATATTTTACATTTTTCCGCAAGCTATATTTTCAAATAAATTTTACAAAATTGATATTTTAATATTTTTGTAATAAATTAGATTTTTTTTTTAATAAAGAAAAAATAAAGTGAAAATATAAATTCGAGAAAAATAAAATAGTAAAAAAGATTATTATATATACATAGTGTTATACATAATGAAGTAAAATAAAATTATGAAACGCTACCGTTATAAACTGTTGTACGCAGACAATATAAAAGCGTAAACCGATTTTACTTACGCCTTTATATAACCGATAACTGGAAAAATAATTGCAAAAGATTATATAAATGACAATGAATTAAACTTCAAATAGCAACCTTAAAAACAGTAATAATATTTAAACGGTTGTTCTAACGTAGTACAATAATGTTTATACTACGACTCCACCTATTAGAGAAAAATTACTTAATATTAGTAGTACTGGTTTTAAAAATAAATCGATTATTAATTAAAAACGAATAATAATTTTAAAATAAAATTCCAGATGCGGTAAATTACACTATATTAAAAATAAGATTCTACATTACAAAAATAAAATAAAAACTCGTCGGCCGTCTTCAGGTTAAGTGAGAAAAGTACCAATTATAGCCGCAAGGTAGCGTGTAAGAACAACAACGTTATAGCTGTTATACTGAAGTGTCTGTACAGTTGGTAACGGTAATTACTGAAACACGTGTCCACATGGTACTTCTTACCTTTTATTTTTCGACGTCATCCGACCTGGTAGGGTATTTTAGTGTTATAAGGTTGGTTACACTGACTAGATGGCGTGGTACGATAAGACGGCGCCGGCTTACCTGTAACATAAGACAGAGAGAGTTTACGGACGGTTAGTTGGTACCTGACACAAGAATTCTTCGCCTGCAGCACCGACTATTTCACCGGTCAGCACTCGCTAGGCGATAGCATTGTAGAGTTCTGTTTTGTAACGATCGGTTGAGTTATCGTGAAAACGGACCGGACCGGCTGAGGCCGTTCCGTCCCGCGGTTGAACAAAACGATCGGTCCTGGATAATAAAATGTAATCCGACTTGTTTAACAACAATAACGTTTTTATTAAAACATAAAAGCTAATATATTACAACGATTTTTGCTCCTTTATTTTAATTACATTAACACGGCTAAAATATTTTAACAACTTTTAATATGAATTCAATTTTATTAACGATAATATACCACCCGAATAACGTGGAATTTCAATCGCCCAGATCAAACTTTTTGCTTTTAGTTTAAATTATTTGTAAAGGTTCTTCTCGACTTTTTTATCTGACTTATAAAGAGCATACATTTGCGAATTTTTAAAATTAAATTTCCCCGCTTTTCCGACTACGCGCGGGAAAATACACACAATCCTTTTCACAATATAGGAATCCTAATTATTTATTTAGTTATTCGTACAATAACATCGTAAACAACAAAAAATGAAATAACCGATCTGGAACCTAACTCGAACCCGCAACTTCTAAATGAAAGTCAGAGACATTATCGATTACGTTTATACGAGAATCTTATTCGCTTTTAACTACTAAAAATTAATAAATAACACTCCTGTTAAAAAAAAAATAAAAGAACTCGCTCTTTCTTTATAGATGTCTATTAAAAGAACATTTTTCTTGTACAAACACTGAAGATGTTCTTTAACAACGGGAAATTGTCATCAAGTGACAACGGATAATGAACCTCATTAGGATTAAATATATTGGAACTAATAAATTTTTATCTTAATAAACGTTTAAAAAAACGGTAAACTTATAAAGAGAATGTCGTATAAAATGCCGTAATCGGCAAAGGACAAAAGAAACAAAAAATATTACTGTTCCAGAATTCTTCTTCTTTTTTTTTTGTTGTAAAATATACATTTTTTTAGCCTTGCCGAATAACGTTCCACAAAATCTTATTGAAGTAAATATTTACTTCGACCGATAAACTTCTAAGCCCAAAAAGCAAGGGGGCTGAATGGGACCCGTAGTTAAAATGTTTAATTAATTTTTAAGACTGAAAATCTAACTATATCCCTTTAAAAGGGATCCGTGGGAACCGTATTAAGAATTACAAGTTTTTGAATTTTTTATGATTTTCATACTTTATTTTTTTATACCGAATAGTAGTCAAGCAAGTAGATCGTATGGGACTTAAATAATTTCCGTGGCGGAGTGGTAGCGTCTCGGCCTTTCATTTGGGGGTCCCGGGCCCGAATTCCGGTCAGACACGGCATTTTCCATACGGTACAAAATTTCATTTTCATATTGCCACAAACAAACGTCTCTGAAAGCTTCTGTGGTGAATCAGTTCATCAAGCAAAAAAATCACAAAAAAAAATTTTTTTTTTTTTTTTTGTCTTCAGTCATTTGACTGGTTTGATGCAGCTCTCCAAGATTCCCTATCTAGTGCTAGTCGTTACATTTCAGTATAGCCTCTACATCCTACATCCCTAACAATTTGTTTTACATATTCCAAACGTGGCCTGCCTACACAATTTTTTCCTTCTACCTGTCCTTCCAATATTAAAGCGACTATTCCAGGATGCCTAGAATGTGGCCTATAAGTCTGTCTCTTCTAACTATATTTTTCCAAATGCTTCTTTCTTCATCTATTTGCCGCAATACCTCTTCATTTGTCACTTTATCCACCCATCTGATTTTTAACATTCTCCTATAGCACCGCATTTCAAAAGCTTCTAATCTTTTCTTCTCAGATACTCAGATCGTCCAGGTTTCACTTCTATATAAAGCGACACTCCAAACATACACTATCAAAAATCTTTTCCTGACATTTAAATTAATTTTTGATGTAAACAAATTATATTTCTTACTGAAAGCTCGTTTCGCTTGTGCTATTCGGCATTTTATATCGCTCCTGCTTCGTCCATCTTTGTTATTTCTACTACATTTCATTACTTTTGTTTTGTTCTTGTTTATTTTCATGCGATAGTTCTTGCGTAGGACTTCATGTCCTACGTAATAAATCTCTTTTATTAAATTTATTACATTTTTATAAATCTCTTTTATATTATCTATAATTATCTACAAAAAAAAGTTTTAATTTTTTTTTAACAATTAGAAATTCAATAGGTATAATTAAAAAAAAAAAGCATAATTTTATCAAGGGGTAAATCGAAGTCAAATGTTTTCATTATAAATTTTAATCTCTTTCTCAATTGAATTCTAAATACTACGTAATTAATATCATTAATATTTATTAAAAACACTATGGCGTATTTTTAAAAAAATATTCCAGATCGATTTATTAAAACATAAAAATGTTATACGCGTAAGTACATAAAATTATACCAATAATTGCAAACTCTAGCTAAGGTACTATCCTAAATTTTTAAAGTAAATTAAATCTGTCTAAAATGATAATATTTTGTCTGCTAAACCAAAAATTATTAATCTTTTTTCTTTGACGAACCACATTTACAGAAAAGTTTTAAGACGACAGGTTAAACCAGAAAAAAATTTCATAAAAATCACATTTTTATGACGGATTGAGTTTTAAATATGTTCTTTCATAAAAAATTAGTATTACTCCGAATAGGATGTATTATTTTTAGTCGGCTAAAAATACAAGCCAGTAAAAATTTTCTGAAAACTATCTGCCGGGATTCATAGTTAAGCGAATAAACTAGCGGGAGAGAATTGTTGGAAGTGGGGAACTACATACCCGACCTGTATAAACGGTCGGTGGGAAGCGGTTCCATAATTATAATCGCTAATTATTAATAGAAGTTCCGCCTATCGAGAATAGTTCTTTAAAATGTTTTGATTAATACATTGTGATTGGTGCGCAGTAACAGTTTTACACGTTATATCGTTTTGCATATCATTCCTCATCAAAAAATTCAAAGCGGTAATAAGAGAAAACTTACTAGTATATAGTTCAATTTAAATATAATATTATTCGACTCGATAAATTAACCTTAACGGTAAAATATTCTAGCTTTTTAAATCGTTCTTTCATTCTTCAACAGACAAATGAGATTTTGGAAGCAAATCCATTTTTCAGTTATTTTATTAAAAAAAATCTGGATAAAAAAAAAATACTTGTGCGATGAAGTATTAAAATCCATTTTTAAATTAAAAAAACATATTAAACCTACCGCGTCAAATTCTTCCAAGTAATTCGGTTTTATTATCGGTATTTGTAATTAACAATGTAAACAAACTTTTTTTTAGCCTCTGGAACCGGCGTTAGGTTCATCCTTCAGAGGATGAAATAAAACGGCAATTCTGTAGCGAGTGAAAATAAAATGCCTGACCGGGACTCGAACCCGGGAACCCCAGAAAAAAGACCGAGACGAAATTTACTTCTAAATTTACATAAATCTCTTTTATATTATCTATAATTATCTACATTATCTTTATTCTTTTTAAAAGATGCTCAAATATGTTAGGGTTTTAATTTTTTTTTTTTTTTTTTTTGTAATATAGTTTCATTAATTGAAAAATTAAGAAAGAAATAATAAGATATCTTCCTTGTTTTTACAACTTACATAAATTCATTGATATGAATAATATTTATACAAAGTTTTCTTTACAAAAAAAAACCCTAAAATACCATTTAAATACGAACATTTTTATTAATTTAAAAAAGTAATAATTAGTTCATAATAGAATAAAAAGGTTGAACACAAAAACGGTTAAACAACATTAAAAAGAAGCATATGCATATATAAGCTTACGAGTCGCTGAAAATTAGATTAAAAAAATCATTCTGTTTGAAAGATATCGCGTTTTAAAATTTGATTCATCATTCTCTCTCTTTTCACCGAGGCGTTACATAAATTAAAATTATAAATTATTTCACAATAGCGCATAATAAATGAAAAACTAAGATGTTATCAGGCATCTCGATAAAAAATTAATTAATAACAGATTCTACTCGTAACATGATTAAGTACATAAACAAACTAAAAAACAAATATTTAAAAGTCGTTTGATGAAGGAAGTAACTCGATCAGAGACCTTCAATTAATGTCGTGTAAAGAAGCTTATGGAAAGCGTGGAGTAAATAATTCTACTGATTATTAATCGATTCCCTTAGAAAGTTAAATATAATCCCACAACAGCAAACAAAGCAATTACTAGTGTAGTAAAGCTTCTTGATACGACGAACAATCTATATACAGGTATCTTCTAACATGTAAGACAGTATCTTCTATAATTATTAATCTACCTTGAGTGATATCTGCGTAAATAATTAAGGTTTTCAATATTTATTATTTTTACTATTATTAATATAGCCTACCGTTCACTTAAAACGTATAAATAAACAAAATTAAAATCAATCGACAAAATCTTGCTCTATTACTTCACGTATATAGTGTTTTTTAAAAAATAGTGTTTTAGAGAAATCTAATATAACACGAAATAATCGATAACGTAAATAACAATAAATAATGGAACGAAACAGATAAATTTATTTATTTATTAATTAATGCCACTTAAATCGTAATCTAAAAAGTAAACAAGACAATCTAGGCTTCTGAGATATGTAAAATTTAAAGAAAGATTTTTTAAAATTTTACGATTCAGTGAAACATCTTCTGAAGAACTGCTTTTGTGTTTTGTCGTATGTTAAAATGGCACAACATACGATGAAAAAACGGCTACTTGATATTATGCGTGCAGATCATAAGCTATTAAATTTCGGAGAAATATGAACTCTATGACCGGCCTTTTTACTTTAGGTCTTAATAAAAAAAATAATAAAACAAAAAAAGTAAAATGCCACGTGCATCGGTAAAAGTACTTTTTTTATTTTAATATAATAATAGTAGTATTTGTTCAAAATTTAATCGTGCGTTTTCAAAATCTTTTTAAATAAAAATATATGAAATTAAAATGGGAAAATTAAAAACTTAAGTTTTATTAAAAAATTATATTCCGGTTTTAAATTTTTTTTTAAATTAAAAGAATACAATTATACAATTTTTTTTTGAATTTTTTACACGAATAATATTATAATTAATTTTTTTTTATTATAACGACGCAGCAACTTTACAATCCGTTCAGAAAGATAACTGAACAAGTGAACAAGATCTATTTGAATTAACATAAAGTATTCACAGACCCAGCGGCTGGTGATTTAACGATAACAACAAAATGAAAGAAACGAAACAGAAGAGCACTCCGTATAGCCAGATCATAAAATCACCTAACTCAAACGATAAGGCAAACCAAGAATATTGTTCCTCAGCAATCTTGAAAAATCACCGATCTTGTTATCCAATAAACTGAACGCCAAGTAATTCGGATGCCGATCCAAACGATTTTGATAACGTATAACGTAGGCTGACCAGAGAGATTTCCTGCCAAACGGTTCACAACAAGATGCGGCTATTTATTATGTACCAGGGTATATTTAGCATTTTTATCGCAGTGTTTTTATCCGGTAGCGTTCAAGTATGTCAATACTGGAATCGCATGCCGTACCCCAAAATTCATTTTTCCCGTGTCCGAACGGCTTCAAAACTAATTTATAAACCAATAACTTACTTTCTGCTGAAAGCCGAGATCTCTGTTCCTCAGCCAGTATGTGTTTTTAAACTTGAGATCCAACAGTTTCCGCTTAGATTTGATATGTTTCGCCCACGTAAGTCGTCGGTCAAGATGAAAACCCACATATTTACAGTCCTGAGACCTCAGAATCGGAACACTGTAGATAGAAACAGGAGGACAGTGTTCCCTGCAAAGGGTGAACGTGACGTGCTTTGGGTTTGTTACAAAGATTTACCTAATCGAAATTAATAATGAATTGCTTATTGATATTACAACCGTAAAAACGTGAATTAATTAAACAATTTTATTTTGAAATTTTTAATAAAAATTGAACAAACAAAAAAATTTCAACACGTTCTTTTTAAGGATTTTTTTTATCGACTACGATTTAGATAATTTAAGATTATCTTGGGTTATATAAAAAAAGTCACACTATTCTGTTCATTCAAACCGTCATTATTTTTGGAAGAATTAAAAAAAATAAACAAATATTTTCAGTTTTTTATTTATTTATACCGTACTTTTTAAAACTTGCGTATCAAAAGATCAATTCGACAAATATTATATCAATATCATTTAATATTTTTCATATCAAAATTTTTCGAACCTTAAACCTCGTCTTCGAGATTTCTACTTTATTTTGAAGTTAAAAATGTAAGCAGTAATCATTAAAATATACTTACACCGAAGCATTTAGTTTCATCTGCTTTTTTTTAAATACTGATGTATTCCAAGCTCTGAGTAGGTGGGTGAATTTCTATCGGTGGTAATATTTTATTATAACTGTCTTGTGTAGCTACTAGTAACGAAATTAAATAATTTAGTTAGACAACGACTGAAATTCACTGATGCGTACATGCCGCTAATAAAAAGTTGATTTTTTGTAATACAAGCATTATCATTACTGGTAATACTATACAAATTTATTACCTTGTCCGTTTCCTTCATACTACAACTACTTATAGCGGCCATTACACATCAAAACTTCTAGAAACCTCTAAACAAAAATATACAATGACATACTCATTCGAGCAGTAAATGAAGATGCCCACATCGCCCCGCAACATCCTTAAAGATTGGCAGAAGAAAAAGCAGCGAATGAAATCAAATAAAAAATTATTCACTTATCACATTTATTCTCAAAAAGGAAACAAACCCACTTTTATTTAAAAATAATACAAATATATAAATATTTAACATTACTATAAATATCGTGGTCTTTTGTTTAGACGACTTTTAATTTGGAAAACACATTTAAGGAACAAACAGAAGCGGTTAAACCGTAAAGTTTATTAGTTATTCAAAAACAAAAAAACTTAAATCATAAAAACGTTTATATACTTCAAACATTTAAGTTAAAAATATGTAGAATTTTCACAAACTCATTCTGACGTGCCCTACATTATAATATAAAGAGACACATTCTTTCATAATAAATTAAGAAATTAAATACTTCAACACTACATAAGGAAACAAAAACTTCATGAAAATTCAACAGAAATTTGCTGATACTGTAAATGTACAAGAATACCTATTTTAAAAATAATAACCTTGTTCTAATTTAAACTGCATCGTAATACGGCACGAAGTAACAAATGAATCCCGAAGAAATTTAACAAACCTATCAAAAAATAAAAATAGATTCTTTTTTTCAAAACAAAAATAATTTGAAAACTTTGTTTATTGCATCAGGAATAGTTGTATTCCTGAGGTAACAGAAACGAATACAAGATGTATTTGTCAAGAGAGACCGATGAAAAATGTTGAAAAACAACATAACGTTAACTTCTATATTAATAAATCAACCAAAGTACGTATTTATTGTTCTACTTGTGTAGAAGAAGAAGATAAAAAATATACACACAAATATATATATATATATATTATATGTGAAATAGATTAATTATTTTGAATTTTTATTGTTAACGAATGGAATTTATTTTTACTTATTTGTAATATATAGGTGTGTCACGAATTTCTGCCGGGATTTTCATAACCTATTCTACTCGTGAAAACAATTGATAAAGTTCATACAAACCATGTCCCAAAATGCTTCGTATGCGAGTTACGGCCTGTAAAGATTTCGCTCGGATTTCAGCTACCCCAGTGAAATGAGGTGGTACTTGAAAATTGTAGGACGTTAATTAAGGAGCAGAATTAGTAATTTCTTATATTTTGGACCTGAAAAGTTGAATAAAATAGGTCCCAGAATCGTATCTGAAGTAGTTTTTGAGAAATACGGGATAAAAACCCCTGGTTTTTATGTTCGACGTACAATAGCTTTGTTAAACGAGTGATAAACACGTAAAACATTTAAACAAAACTTGTAAAGAATTTCATTCCGAACAAAATTGTGTAAGATAAGTTGAATAAAACAAAGAAAATTTAGAAATATTCGAATTTAATTTAGAGTACACTAGACCGGTGCAAAAATGTTCAAAGATATAAAGGTCTTCAGATCAGGCGATCATAGTGGCCTGGAATGTGGACCTCCACGACCGATCCATTTCTCAGAAAAATGACTTCGGTGAGCAAACGGCACAAGAGAAGTAGGGAGACGCGCCATCGTGCTGATAGTCATTAATTGAGATTTTACGTCTCAACGCTAGTGGAACATCTTCAAGCAGCTGCGGCAATTTTTCTTGAAGAAAGTGCCAGTATACTTCAGCATTTAAGCGGCCAGGTATTATGAACGGTCCAAACAGCTGATTGTGAAGAAGGATGCACCATACATTGACGCTAAATCGGAGTTGAAAATTGTCTTCCACAGTTTCATGAGGATTTACTTCCGCACATGTATGCTCACTGTGTAAGCTGTTGGCCATCTCGAGTGAAATTTGCCTCGTCGGTAAATAAAACATACTTGTAGAGTTGTCAATTAATATTTCACAAGTTGCAGAACTCCAAGCGAAGCGGACAATCTTCTGGGTGTAGATGCTGAACTGGCTGTTTACGATAAGGATAAAACTTGTTTTATGTGTCCTCCAAACCATCGAATGCGTCATTCCGATCCGCTTTGAAAGACAGTACACGACGTCTTTTACAGTTCAGCGCAGTCCAGGCGTCAGTAGATGCCTGGACTGCGCTAACTGTATCAATAATAATTGAATGAATGAATAAACCTATATTTCCCTTGTACAAAATATGACATAAAAATAAGAATTACAATATATACAATTAGGAAACATAATACCAGCAAAGGATATCCCCGGTGCGCAGCCACGAGCCACTTAATATAATATTTCTAAAAAGGAAATATATAAATTATAATTATTTTTAAAATAAATAGTAGTAACTAAATTTTCTACATAAATAAATGAAAGTTCTTATAAACAAAAAAAATTAATCGTTAAAGTCTTAGAAAAGCGACGAAAGAATAAAAAAAATTGAACATAAATAAACACACGAACCCGTGCTTTAAAATTCAACATTCTAGATTTAATTTTTAAACATGGTTACCACTGATACGTTAATAAATTATTAAAAAAGTGAAAATCCACTGAAATAATATCAGTATTAGTATATTGATGATAACTAGATAAACAGTCACGACTGCTTAATCATTTTAAATTTTAACTTTATTTTATAATGTTATAAAGTAACAGTGTTCTCCTGACGGTGGTCTAAGGACTGAAAGACCTAGAGAAACAGATTTAATTTGCGGGTAACGTGAATTTTCACTTTTTTAATCATCTTTAACAATTCTAGATTTAGTAAAATCAAGGAGATACAAGAATATGAAGATGATGTCAATAATATTTATATTGTTGTACACTTTTACGCTTAGCATGTTGTGTAAATTGGAATAAATTGACTTGTTATAACTGTTATGTTAACACTATTTTGTAATATATAAAATAATCTTAGTATTAATATTATGACTATAATTATAAATTTACTCTTAGAAAGTTTGCCTTCCTTAGTTCTGATTAGCTCCGTTAATACGATTTTATATAAAAAACCAAAATCTTATTAAGATCGAATTAGAAGATTAATTAATTACGCATCTTTTAGACAGGATGGCAAAAACATGTTTAGAATAGTAATTATTTGTCATAATCCACCCATCTATTTCTTTCAGGTAGTAAGTAGCCAATCGCCGGTTCAGTAATCCATCCCAACTCTTCAACAAATGTTCGAATTTAATATTATTAGTAAAGAAATAAATTTGTATTTTCAACTAACATTTCATAAAAATAAGATAAAAATTGAAAATTAATTTCATAGATGAAAAAAATTGACGCTATTTTAAAGGTAAATTAATTCCATCGAGATTGAAGCACGTATCGATGAGAATTTTTAATGCTGATTTATTAATTAAAACCTTTTAGATGCAATACCGTGTTGTAATAATTGATATAAAGATAATTTTTAAAAAAAGGTTAAACTATGAACATTTTTAATTTAGCATTTCCCGAAAATCATAATCGGCTGATGTAGTCTTCCTGACGGAAATGTACATCTTTCTCTTTAAGTGTAAGTGTGTAGGTTTTCTTCTGAACAGAGTATAAAATCATTAACCTTAAATTATCTCTTCTAGTTTATACTGGATCGCAACATCGCACGAAATGGCAAATGAATTAGGAAGAAATTTGGTAAACATTTCATTTTTTATGAAAAAAGTTAAAATAAATAAATACTTTATTCAAATCACAAGTAATTACAAATTCTGTTTGTTACTTCAGGAATAGTTGTATTCCAGAAAAAAAGGAACTTCTGCAGCATTTGTCAAGACATCGAGGAAAATGTTGAAAAAACCACATAATAAAATAAGGAATTAATGTATAAAACAAAAGTTCTAATTCGTATTAATACATATATTAATAATGCAAACGTATGAATAATAACAATGTATAATATCGATAAATGTATAAAAAAAAACCAGTAGTGTTAATTAAAAAATATATGAGAATGTGTTTAAGTAAACCTAGAAGTTAATGATTATGCAGAAAAATTCACGTTTATTTAATTAGTACGAGTATTAATTTAAAAAAAAAAGTCAACGTATTGTTTTCGTAAATGGAATTCTTGTAAATTAATTTTAAAATAATCGGTTGCAGATTCTTTTACATTTTAAGGTACTTTATTAAAAACATATCCAGGTATTTCTTTTTAACTCGTACACCAAATTATTATGTTGAAAAAATTACGTAACATTTTATTACATAAATTACTTTGTGCAATAATACATTCATAAATATTTACGTAAGATTATGTTAGAAGTTTTTATTTCCTTAACACCGGACAACATGATACAAAATAAATATATATATCAAATAAAGAACTGACAGACCATTAAGTGTCCTAAAAGACGGGTAAAATATATATGGTATAGAGTTAGAAAAGTAGGTATCATCAAGATAGGCATACCTTCTGGACACACTGATTAAACATGGAGTGTATTATCCGAGTTATTATTTTTTTCTTCAAATGCTAAGGTAAATGTTTGGTCTCCTTAACTGAAAAGTTAAGGAGACCAAACATTCCTCCTCTATGAATCATGAGACCTTGCCGTTGGTGAGGGGGCTTGAGTGCTCAGGGATACAGAGTAGCTGGACCGAAGGTGCAACCATATCGGAGAGGTATCTGTTGAGAGCCAGACTAAGGAATGATTCCTGAAAGAGGGCAGCAGCTCTTTCAGTAGTTGTTAGGGGCGTAAGTCACAATGACTTAAACGGCCATATCAACATCATTCAGTCCTCTGAGTACTGCGCAGCTGAAAGCAATGGAAAACTACAGCTGTTTTTTTTTCCAAGAAAATGTGGCTCTGCATTTTCAAAAGCAATAATGGAGGCGCCTTCCTTGGTAAAATATTCCGGAGATGGACCACTGAATGTGAAAATAGGAGGAGAAAAGATTATGGAGGTAGAAGAATTTTGTTATTTGGGAAGTAGAATTACTAAAGATGGACGAAGCAGGAGCGATATAAAATGCCGAATAGCACAAGCTAAACGAGGAAAAGATTTTTGAAAGTGTATGTTTGGAGTGTCGCTTTATATGGAAGTGAAACTTGGACAATCGGAGTATCTGAGAAGAAAAGGTTAGAAGCTTTTGAAATGTGGTGCTATAGGAGAATGTTAAAAATCAGATGGGTGGATAAAGTGACAAATGAGGAGGTATTGCGGCAAATAGATGAAGAAAGAAGCATTTGGAAAAATATAGTTAAAAGAAGAGACAGACTTATAGGCCACATACTAAGGCATCCTGGAATAGTCGCTTTAATTTTGGAAGGACAGGTAGAAGGGAAAAATTGTGTAGGCAGGCCACGTTTGGAATATGTAAAACAAATTGTTAGGGATGTAGGATGTAGAGGGTATACTGAAATGAAACGACTAGCACTAGATAGGGAATCTTGGAGAGCTGCATCAAACCAGTCAAATGACTGAAGACAAAAAAAAAAAAAAACTGAAAAGTATTATTTAATCGGCATAATAATAATAAAATTAAATTTGATCTTATAGACTAATCTAGTTCAAAAAATGTTAAGACATTAACTCACTTTGAACTAAATATTTTCACGTCCAATCTAACATTACTAAAATACTAACTAAATGTGTTAGTTATTTCTCATTTGTAAAAGACCGTGTAGAGTATGTGTATATATGCAGACCGACTCAGGGGGAAAGGAAAATAATTTGGGAGCCGATTCTAGAGTTTGAAATAAGGAAAAATGTTCATACAAACTTACGTCCGAAAATGTTTTGTTATTGAGTTACGGCTGGCGAAAAATTTCGACCGGATTTCAGTTCCCGGTGAAATGAGATCATAGTGAAATCTTTAAGACGTTATGTAAGGGGTAAACTTTATGATTTCTTAAGTTTTGACCTAAAGAATCGAGAACTGATCTCCCGTAGTTTTCATGATATCAAACATAAAACAATAAATTCGATGACGAAGACACGGTTTCTTAGGTTTAAAGTACTATAAATTTTTTTAAATTAGAAATTTTTAAGGACTGTAAGACATTTAACGTTTAAAAATTCCAGGTATTTGCTCCCCGTAACACGTTGTTCTAGTATGAAAAGGCCTACTTTTTGTACGTAGGCCCTTTGACATCCAATTATAAGCTTTCCGTTAAGAGCTTTAATATAGCATTTAAACAATCTCCGTTTGTTTAATACGGATTCTTATTAACATCAATTTAAAAACTAAAAAGATTTACTAATTCAATCGCTGAAGTAAAATGATGTATTATAATGCTATTACCATTAGTCGGTAATAAATTGAAATTTTTGGTTATATCTGTACGTTGAAGTAAAACAAATACGGCATCACTTCTGTACAATAAGTTTTTTTAATAATTTAAATTAAACGTATTATTTCTTTAAGCCAAATTTCTTCTTTTTTTCTTTTTCTTGATTAAAAGAAGTATAAAGCGAAAAGAACTTAAAATTAATCTCTAGTAAGATATTATTTGCTAAACATAAACGATTTACATTGCTAGATCAGAACAAAACATGTTTTGCATTTAACATATACGTATTAACGCATTTAACATATACATATTGCCGCATCAGCTTGATACTTGTCCGTGGGATTGGAAATGTAATTTTGTAGCGTATTGAAAATGCCGTGCCTGACAGCGGTTCGAACCTGCGAACTCTGGATGAAAGGCCAGGAGCTACCACTCCGCCACGGAAATTATTACAATACTTTATGTTTTCTGAAGTACGGGAACACTTCCTAAATTTTGACAAAAATTATTCAACGAAAACAGAAAATTTCACTTGCTTAGTATAATTAAGTCGCTACCCGCATGTTTAGTAAGACTACAGTCACTCAGTTCATTCGACATGCACTGCATGAATTTTCACACACTGTGGGATTTTATTTGTACAAACGAAAGTCAAGTTTAATAACATACTAGCATTGTGCGATCAGTCTATGACTTTGGATTTCCCTGTCGAATAGTCCTTAGAATTTAAGGGAGCGCCGAACAATGATCAAAATACAAGTTTCCTTTAATAACTGATCGTTCACGGTATCAAAAATTAAAAAAACATACTATTAGCTAAATTTTGCACACATAATGAATTTAATGTAACGTATTGTCGTTAACATTAAAAATATTGAAATCATTCGTTCAAATGGGTACTAGTATTTAAAAGCACCATCATCGTATCTAGCTAGCAAGTAATAAAATCTCATAGAATAGCATAAACGGTTATGTAAATTTAACCACAATATAAATAATAAACCGATATAAATCCGAACGTATAAAACTTTAATTATAAGACGATAGTCTACACCAATTAATTTTTTTTTTTACAAATTATTTTAGTAAAATTACAAAGGATGAACGAAGAAAGATCATAAAAGCAGATTAGTAAAGGTATTATCACTTAAAAATAAAACTGCTTGTAACAAATATAAATTTAAGAATTAAGAAAGAAATAATCTAAAATATTTATTAGACGTTTAGCGTTTTATAAAATAATACGTTTGATGAATAAAAAAATCTGAATGCAGAACGACGAAATTTAATTCTGAAATGTAATCTGCCAAAAAAAAATTAAATGGACAGATATATAACGATATATATATACAAACACAAAAACAGAAATTTGTGCTAGATTATAAAAAAAAAACCATCTTCAGTTAAAATACCAAAATAAGGCGAGATATGAAAGATAGATTAAATTAGTGGGAAAATTGTTTCTATAGAAACGCACGTGAAATTACAAGTACTTCCGTTAACACTTATTACCGTTTATTAATCGTTAATAATTAATTCCACATCCTTGTATATATCCGAAGATGTTAATTTTCTGAAATACAGATTCAATGACGTAATCGTTTGTGTATAATAATTATTCACAATAAATCAGATAATACGTACTAAATATCCGATTTATAAATTTATGAAGGACGATGGAGGATATACAATGCAATAAAAAGATCGGTTTAAAAGAGAAAAGAATAAAAATACCATCAAACCGTTCAAACGATTGACACAAAAATCTCAAATATCATTTTGATCGGAAAATTTCAAAGAACGTTTTACTTCCTTGTACAAATTTCAGGAAGTATTGTGATCGCGAATATTTCGGTTTCCACATTTCAACGGATATATCCATTTTGACCATCCCTGAATCCATTTTGACTAGACCAAAATCCAAAAATTTGGATTTTGGACTTTTTCTTAACCGCACTGATAAGCCTTCATCGAGAACTTTTCAACGATATATCATAAGCGGTACTTATTTTCACCGGTTCCAAAGTTATAGCTTAATAAAATTATAATTAATAAAATATTTAGATCTTACAAGGGGAAGGCACATAGGTTCAAATCGGACTTCATCTTTTTTTAAACTATCTTTTTAATTTAAATATATCGATTTATTAATAATTATTAATCTCTGATTGTACGATAAATTGTATTACGATAAATAATAATTCAATAATAACAATAAAAAAAACATGAAAAATTATCGGAAGTTATTAATAAAAAAAAAATTACGCTAAACATTCCGTTTAAAATTTCAAGTCTTTTCAACCGTTAATGTTTGATTAGTGTTGCTTAGTATTTACTGTAACAGTAAATAATAGCATTGTAAGTAGTACAACAGATATAAATTAAGAATGTTGCATGCACACGCAAACCGAAAAGAAAAATTATATAAAGAAAATAAATAGTAATATTATACTTTAATATAAGATTCTATTCCAAAACAAAACAGTTAACTCTAGAAAAACGTTATAAAAATTTTAAAACGATATTATATTTGTTGTTTAACGTTTACCTTATTAAGATTAAAACATATTCCCTAAAGGAGAAGCTTAAGACCAATGAGGATAAGTTTGTGAATTTAATCTTTACTAGGAGACAAATATGTCCAACTTTAACACAAAAACACAAAAATATTTCCAAGTTAGAAGAAATGAAGTACTAATTCATCCGTGTGCGTAAAAATATAGATGAATTAAAAAAAGGAAATTAATATGAAATTAAATTACGTCAGCTGTTTTGACTGGTTGGATTATAAATCGCTATTATCCTTATAAAACATAATTTTAAGTTACTGTAAAGGATATACACGATATGCTTTAAGGAACGGCCGACGGAATAAATCTATTTAAATACTTTAACTTATTCAGTTAAAATATTTGAGAAAATACCTGTTCACCGTAACGCATCGCAAACGAATTTATACATAATAACCTAATAAGCTTAACGATAGAAGAAGAAAAACTACCCCCTATGAAGCGGCAAATACTTCAAAATCTAGAAATATCTTTCAGAAATCAACCTCGTAGAAAACAACCAAAACAGTCAAAGATTTATTTGGAGTTAACCATCATACTTAAGCGATTAAATACGTACGATTGTGAAGAACACTAATAAGTGTTATCTTCGATTAAAATTAATCGGTTAAGATATTTATTTAAAGCTTTCAAAATATTATTTCTATTAAAAATAAATAAACCTTTTAATATTTTTAATATTACGTACTTTATTACGTTTTGATATTAATTTAAATACGAAGGCTATACAAGAAGTAACGATACAACAGCTGCAGTTTGAAAAGAGCTTTTGAAACTACTCTTACATTTAATGCTCATTTTCAAAATTGCCTTTGAGTGCAACACACGGCTTGCAGGACCCGATCCACTTTCATAGCAAGAAATCCAGACCATCTTTCGAAAGCACCGCATCTTGGCTTTTCCAACCTCTAGAGTAGACTCAAATTTTAGCCCTTTCAGATACTTCCTGGTTGTTCTGGAAATAACCAGAAATCGCACGGAGCTAGATCTGCAATACACGGTGGGTGAAAATCCGTTTGAATTTATTTTTCCAATTACAACTTCGGACACTATCTGAGCGGCATAAAGGTGCGCATTATCGTGTTGCGACAGAAGTTCTTCGAATTTTTCCAGGACGTTTTTTTATTTTTTAAGTGAATCAGCATTATATTCAGAACAATGATGCACTAGAGAGCATTTAAGGTCGTTCCTGAAGGTACCTTACTGTCGGTAAATGGATCCTCTTCTTCTTCTCTTTCATAAGCTTAAGGTAAAAGCCTAAAAGGTCTTTTCATCGGCCGTTCCAGGCGGATGAACCCTTTGAACTATCCTTTCTTCTACTCTTTGAACTACACTTCTCGCTTCCCGACGATATGCAACGCGTTTCATGTGCATCCGCTTGCTCAGAATATTATGTGAACTGTTTTTTGAGGTGAACTGCTACACAGATGTGTAGTAGTTCCCCCAACTGCTGCCGCACACCGATACGACTTTCTTAAATGACGTTCGTTCGAGGAGTGTTCGCTATGCTCACCATAACGCGTCGTCGATCAACGTGTTCGGTCGACCCGCTCTCGCCATAACTTCTCTACTCTCTCTCGTCCAGCCAAAAATGCCGAACGCCAACGAAAACCTGTTGCATGTGACACACGCTCTTTATAGAATGATTCTTTCATTTCGTACTATTCGGAAGCTGATTTTTTTTTAAACGGACACAAAATTGAATCGCGTAATGTTGATCGATATTTTTTCTACGGTAGACGATCACTCGACACACTTTACGTGAACGATCACTGATACTCATCGATTACAACAATAGACTAGAAATCGATGTAGGAAGTAGACAACAGATCTGTATACTTGTACGCTTGCAGGACGCAAGCGCTTTAAATTTCCTTGCGAAAATCAGTCTCATTACTTTTTAAATCGCCTTTGTAAATAAACGGCTATGTTAAACGGTAACTGAAATAAGTTGAAAAAATGCACTCAAAAACGTTTAAAAAAAATTCTACATAAAACCCAAACCTCGATAGTTATCGATAAATACTGAGAAATAAATAAATAAAAAATAAAAGATAATTAAAAGCGTACAATATCACGAAGAATATCTATAACAAGAAATCCCTTTCGTGGAACACCAAACTAAGACGCTACCAAACGGTAGTTAGAGCAGAAGTACTATATGCGGCAGAAACGCTGAAACTACATAAAGTACAGGACGTAGAGAGAATAGAGAGAAGAATCTTACGGAAAATATTAGGCCCGAAAAACAACACGGGACTAGATTATAAACAAAGATCAAACCGAGAGCTATATTCCAAAATAGAAGAAATAACAGATGTAGTCAGAAAAAGAAGGCTGCAATTCTATGGACACATATACAGAATGGAGAACACCAGATTAACAAAACAGATCTTCACCCTACTAAACACTCACAAGAACAAGATAACCTGGCTTAAAGAAATAGACGATGACCTAGTAAACGATTCAATAGACTCAGACATTTTAAAGGACAGAGCAACATTCAGAAAAACAATACAAGAATTAGAGTTTTAGGAGAGGAAAAAACTCACTTGTAGAAGAGGGAGAAAATAGACTCAAGAAGACAAAGAACATCACTCTAGAAAAATGAAAGAAGCATGGGCTAAAAAATTGATTAAGCGTGCGCTCTAAATGGGCTATTCGAAAAGAAAAAAAAAAAGATAATTAAAAAATGTTATTTGAAAAATAACCTAGTAGTTTTAGCAAGTTTTAGAATCATGATAAAATTGTTCATAATAATATAAACAACCGATGTAGACTTAGGAATCCAAAAAGTTAAAATTTAAGTATTATATTTAAGTATTCTTAAGAACTAAGAATTCTAGTTTATTATATTAGACTGAAACATTCAATTTAAATAAAATTTTAGGTCGCTGTGGGTAATCTGAATCGGATGTTTTTACTCGTACTTGTACTTTTATTTTTATTCTAAAATTTTCATTTAACTCGTTTAATACTCGTTTAATAGTGTTTCTATGTAATTATTGTTTATTTACAATTAATAAATATTATTTTATTATTAATTAATATTATTTTTTGTTACTTTTTCATTTTTATTTCTGCTTTTTTCATTAATTATTGTTTTTCTTTACGTACACTTTATTCTGTAGTATCTATTGATGATGACCGATAACAATCGAAATGGACGTCAAGTTCAAATTTTAAGTAAAAATTTTGTAAATGCTTTTTGAGCTTAATCTTTTTTCCAACTTAATATAATTAGAAATTACTAATAAAATCACATCGGCTATTTTAACGTAATTACTTCTAATATATACTAACATAAAGCGTACAAGATAATGAAAAATTACGAAAGTTTTGTCGGACGGTACTAAAAAAGAGTTTATTCTATTAAAGAATGAAGCTTTAACAAAATACTTTAAATACGATCTGTCAGATCAGAAATCGAATTTTATAACAATTAATCTAGAATACATATAATAATTTTTTACATCGCCGTCACCACTATACCAAACTACAAGTCATAAAGCCTAAAAAATTTAACTAGACTTTTCGGAAAGCCAAACTTCATTTGAACTAATTTTAGATTTAAATAAATTTTTCTACGTTAATAAAAATGCAATCGTTTTATAAAAAACAATAATTAGTCTATATAAAAAAGAAATTTAATTCTGTAATAAATCTGTATAAATGAAATAAGAACCGATAAAAAATGAAAAAAGGCAGAGGAAATAATAAGAAGCCACAATAAACCGTGAGAAACGTATTTATAGGGAAAGATAAGATGAAATAAACAACCAACATGGAAACACACTACACTTAGGTATTTATATATACATATATATGTAGATAATATTTGTGTGTACGCGCACGCGCATGCATACACACCCGCACGCGCGGTATTTATATACCGTATTTACGCTTAACTTGTCTGCTATTTGACTACGATGAACGTGTGCAAACAAATTGTACATATACATAACGCACACAAATATCTTCATAACTATAAGATATTCAGACCTTCATGGTGAATGTTTAGTTTGTTTGCATTAGTTACATAAAGATAGTAAAGAACGCGCTAGTGATGATGGATGATGGAATTATGGGTGTGGACAAACAAGAAGTCTCTCACCAAAAATACAGAAGATTTCTTTGTGCGTGTGTGTGTGTGTGTGTGTGTGTGTGTGTGTGTGTGTATATATATATATATATTGAAACAGTAATATTATTTATCTGTGTACCTGAATACTGAACCCTGATAACAGATAAGCTTAACTAACTGAGCTGTGACCCCGAGAACGTTTAACATTTAACTTACTCCTTCTATCATTCTAATTTTCTCTCTCACACTTATTACCATTACGACCCTGGTCTTTTTTATATTTGTATCCGGATGTAACAATTTTACATATGAATCAAATCTTAGTTCAAAAAAATAATACCTTCCGTTACCATTTTTTAACGTTAATAAATACGTGTACAAGCATAAACGATACGAATTTAAAACTAACTACCATTTAACGTATGAAAAATCAACGGCGTTTAAGTTCATTTCAAGTAATGACAGAATTTAGAAGGATTTTAGAAATTCCTCTTCCGATGTGTTTTCAGTTTTCACATCTTTCTTTTTTTCTTTGATTATAAGAAATAAAACTATCTCCATATCGTCACCGGTTTGATGGTATTAACGTCAGATATATAATCTTTTAACGTCGACATTTACTACATCTTCCATCCTCAATATACTTCAATGTTTGCCTTCTTCTTTAGTTTTTACTATCTACACGCCTTCTATAATCAAATTAACTAAACCTAGACCTCTTAAAACGTGGCTTTTTTTTGTTTGTTTTTATTAAAACGCGGCTTATCAACGTAATTCATCACTTTACAAGATTCTGCCGCTAATTCCTCTTCTCTCCTATTCGTTTTCAGACCGAATCGTTTCGAATTTTATCGACTAACCTAAATTTCAATATCCTTCGGTAACACTAAATTTCAAAGGCTTCATTTCTTTCTTTTCTGAAATTAGTATTTCAAATTTAAATTAAATATAAAGAATTTTTTTAATTAATATAAAATTTTTTAAATTAATATTTAATATATTTAGCACTGCTAATACGTCGTCTTTTACACAGTAATATATAACAAGTCAAGAAAAACTAAAAACGAATTTACTGAACGACACGGTATCTCCAGTAAGAGACAAATTATATTTGAATATGCAATAATAATAATAATAATAAGAAACAGTAAACAAATACTAACGAAAAAGTAATAATGTTTTACATATTAAAACAGTAATAAAATATTAAACAAAAATTTAATTATTCATAATAGAATGGAAAAACGTATAAAATCTATAAAGAACTTTTACCTATAGAACAATAAAGAAGCACTACATTCAGAAAGGATTTTGACAGTACAACCAAATATAAATTTTAGTAAAAATAAACAATATCTTATGCAATTTAATTAATAGGTGTCACTCAAAACACCTCCGACTTCCCGATACTCTATCTTTATCAATTTTAAAAAAAATCTCTTGTGAAAGTTATCCAATAATTTTTTAACGCGATTTGCTAAAACGCATTCCCAGCAATGAAAAAAAAAATCCGGTAATTAAATAAACCTAAAGTTAAAGAATTAAAAAAAAAAAAAATAGATGTATTTCACTTTCTAATAAATTTTTATTAAAAACTCTATTTCGATTAATTTTTATATCTTGAAATTTAACTAAAATGCACCTTTATCCGATATAACATTAAAAAAATAATAAACAAAGCACTTGTACAACATTTTAACAAACTTCCAAAAAAAAAGGTATTATATTTTTTTTCTTTTCATTTAATTCGTTAAATGTTTTGTTTGAACATATGATGAGAGTTAAATCGCCGAAAGAAAAAACATTTTGGTAGAATGAATCATCAAAGAGTAATTACAACAAAATATTTGAAGGCCCTGCGCTAAATTTTTTTTTGAGAGACGAAAATAACCTGCCGTTAAAAGAGTCGAGGACTTCCCATTAAAATGTTTGTTTGTCATAATTAAATGCTAAGTATATACTAGGCAGAAATACAAATGAAAATACGAATAAAAACGTTTTGAGGTTTACTATTATGTGTTATTATTGAAATATAAGCGGGCTGATGAAATCATAAATGAATGTGTCTAAAGAACGCATTAAAAAAAAAAATTGTGGGATTTGGTACGTGAATTATACATTGAGACAACCCGGTTTAGAGAGTATTACTTTAGAAGAAAGTGTAGAGGGTAAAAACAATAAAGACAAAGATTAATATGTATAAAACCGTCAATTGAGGGGACAGATGATATGCTGAAACAAAGAGATTGACATAGAATAAAAAGGAATAAGGAAGTTCATCAAACGAGTTGATTGATTAAGCGATGAAATAAATAAATCTTTTTTTCTGATCGGCATATTTTGTACAGATCATACACGTAACGTCACGAAAAAAGAATAAAGGATAATTCTATCCAGCAAATTACGTTAATCGACTCAAAAGTTCTTGTATGATGAACAGACACAAACAGAATTGAGATGATGAATTAATTTAATTTAAATTTGTGAGAAATGCGAATATCATTAAAAATGTATTCTGGGGAAAAATTCGGAGAAAACTTCATAATCACTCTCTCTCTCTCTCTGTGTGTGAGTGGGTGTGTGTGTCACACACACACACACGTATATATTCAAGAATAACTTATTAATCAGTTTCAAAAATATACATATTATCTATTTTGTCATCTAAAAAAAATGAAAATTCTTACACGCAAATATGAATTATGCCACATTATTTACATAAGTGATGACCAGCATATGATGAAATATTTAGTGGGAGTTAAAAAATGAACGAATTGGAGATTACCACAAAAAAATTCAGGCTTAGATCTACCATTTTATATAAATTGTAAATAACGAACGTCGCAATTGTCAATCGATCCCTATGATTCAATTTTTCAGAAATTCCATCCAGTCGATTATGACGGGAACTGTGTTAATGAATACTACAAAATTTAATAGAAGACCGTAAAAAACAGTTCACTTCTATATTCTTCAATAAGAAACATTCGTACCATTATAAATTATTTTTATTTTTATAAAACAAACTTTTTTAAGGAAAACTTTAAGATCGGAATTGTTACTGATGAAATAAATAAATAATAGATATTATTGAAAGGCTACAATAAACAAAAATCAACGTTTTAAAAAAAGCATTTCAGTTCATATATGTTATACGATCTGACGTAAGAAATTAATAAAATCTAACTACACATATTTACTTAAAATTTGTAGTTTCTGTAATATTGTAACTAAAAAGTGAAAGAGAAAAGAGGCAAAATTATAGTCTAAGCATAATTCACAAAGATTTCCGCTATAAGAAAATTATATTTATTTGCTTCATAACATAGTTTTTTTTTTGTTTTTTTTTATCCCTACATCCGTGGGCCGGACATCCAATTAAGTATACTTGGCCCAGGGACGTGTCCTTCCGACTCTAAGGAGGTCTCCCCATCCACCGGCTTAACATCCGGCACGACAGGTCAATCCCCCCGGTTCTGGATCTTTTGTGCCTGCCTCTAATCCCCGGCGGGGGAAACAGGGCCCGGCTATGCCGTTTACCGCCCCCCCCCCACCAGGAGCCGGGTCTCGGTCATTATGCCTTGCCTCAAACCAAAGGTGCCAGCACCAAGGGCGCAAGCACCCCCAGAAAACCAACACCCCCGGCCGGATCTCGGTCTTAACTTAACCCCTCGCCAAGGCTTTCCCATGGAGTCCCCGTCCCCTCACAGGTACCCGTACACCTAAGCATACGGGTCCTCCGAGACGGGGCTGTTCATCCTTCCCTACACTTAGCACTCTAGTAACCCCGGCGTCGATATTCCTCCACCTTCGTACGGAGAACTGTTCTCGCGAAGTTTGCGAACCATTTCCAGTTATTTTCAGAGGCCAACATCCACTCCACAAGATTTCCCGTTACAATGCGTTCATCTACTAATCGTTGGCGGTGTTGCGCCCATCTATGGCCCTCGAACAGCGTATGTTCGGCGTCATCTACGCCCTGACAATATTCACAAACAGGCGACTCCTTCTTACCAATTCTATTCAGGTAGGTGCTGAAACAGCCATGGCCAGACATTAATTGGGTAATGTGGTAATCCATATCACCGTGACGCCGATCCAGCCAGTTATCTAATTCACGTATTAGTCGCCTGGTCCACTCTGCTACTGATGACTCGGTCCAGACCGTCTTCCACTCATTCCTGACCACCTCTTCTGCTTCAATTTTATTATGAACAGCCGCCCTTAGCCTCCTACCTTTGACTTGTAGGTAAATTGGCGGAACTGATGCCAAAGCACATAACGCGTTGTACGACAACATTATACGGTAACCTGCCACTACACCTAATAGCGCCGCCCGATGCAAACTTGTCAGTTTTTGTCTGTTTCTTTGTATATTTGCAGCATCAGCCCATACTGATGCCGCGTATAGTACAGACGACACCATCGCATACGTGATGAGCCTCCTTCTTGACGTTCTAGGTACTGTGTGTCCAGCAAACAACCTCCTGATCGCTTTTACTGACGACGAAGCCTTCTTGCATACCATTTCAATATGCCTGCCAAACTTTAGATTCTTATCTACCACAACCCCCAGATATTTTGCGCTAGTAACTTCAGTAATATCCTCTTCACGGATCGCAATATTCACACCGCGAAGTCTCCGTCTACCCGTGAAGGGGATACACCTACTTTTGGTAGGAGACACCTAGATATATTTCTCGCTAGCTACTCGTCTATCAAACTAAGGGACAGGTTACCCTTTACCTCCACAGCGTCTAGCTCCCGATCTTCAACCAGTACAGCAACGTCGTCGGCGATTGTAACTCATAACATAGTTGACCTCAATGTAAAGAACGATGATAGTAAGCTATTATTTGAAAGCTAAATTTTTCAAAAATATTAATATATATTTTCTCTGTGGAATAACAACTTTTTGCACACGTAATTAACAGCAAAAAACTTTGAAAAAAATTATTAATAAGAGTTTCTAGATGCCAATTCTCTTCAACACACACACGCGCGGGCGCGCGCGCACAGTTACATGTTCTAATCGTGTTACCTAAAATCTAGTGTGTTCGGCTCAAAATCTAGTTCAGATTTTGAGCCGAACGTATACAAATCTTTGTTCAAGTCTTTGAGAATGCTCTGATGTAAATTCACCTCGTCTTCGGCCATAAATTCCAGTAGCCGTAAAAATTCTACTTCTAGATACCTCGCCGATCTAGACATTACGAAAATATTAACGCCAAATTGAAAGTCGAATCTATGCCGATTATATGTACGGCTTATCCGGATGGAATAGTTAGATATAAAAAACGACATATGCTACTTTACTCCCGTGAGGATGAGTTCTCACGGGTCTTCGTCAGATTAGACGATGACATTAAATATAGTAAACTCAAAATAGCTGTCTGAAGAAGTCGATATAGACGTAAACAATGATCTATGTGGATAATTTTAAATTTTTTCTTAGACGTGTATATTGCAATCTGTTCAACTAGTGAGCAATAAGCAACCTCCCTCAACAGCCAAATGAGATGAGGATGATACGTATGACATGTAAATGAAGTGTAGTTTTCTACAGACTCAGGCCGACCATTCCTGAGACGTGTGGTTAATTATACTCCAAGCACCAAAGTACATCGCTGATATCCACTGTAGCATTCAAACCGATTAAAAGCAACTAACCTTTACTAAAATTTGAATCTCAGACCCTTTGACATAAAAAAAATCAGCTGTTAAACAACCGATTGCGACGTCGAGTTAACCGCTAGACCGGCCCGGTGGGCTACATTGACAATGGAATTAAATTTGGTAAAGCAAACCGAAGTTATTTATTTATACTTATTTTTATTTATAATTTATATAGCTGTGACGCTGGTGAGGTTTACACTGTGATAAATATTCCGCGGGTCATAAGAAAGCTTAAGTTAATATTTCGTAATGATCGATTCAGTAGTTTTCATGGTCACCGGGAACAAACGAAAAAGACGTCTCATTATATCGTAGAGAGAAATCGATAATTACAAAGAAAACGAAGTTCATTGTACTTGATCTAATTATTAACCTTATATGGTAATACCTAAATGAAGTTCAAGAAATAATTAATCCTTTGAACGCGTTTTTAATTTAAAAATTTAATAATAAATGTGAAAAAGAAACGTAAAATAAAATTTAAAATATTATTTTAAGCAAATTTAGGGTAAGGATTTGTTTCATTCTCAAGCGACCGCACGCAAATTCATTTTCAGTATTTTTAACTTTTTATTTCTTTATTCTCTTTTAGGCCAGATGTAAGAAATAACTGTCCTATTAGTCTATCAGTGCGCTAAACGAAGATGTCAAAACAGAAAGATATCTTTTATAAAAAAAAATCCTTCAGAAATGGTGATACAGTAATATATTCTATTTAAAAATAAAATAATAGAAAAATCTATTATTAGTTACCCGGGTAATAATTTTTCGATAAAACAAGCGATTAAGGGTATTTATAATTTGTCATAACCTTAGATGATACTTTATGGCATATTACTACCAAAAATGGAATCTACCTTCCTTCTGATATATTTCTTCAAGGAAAACAAAATCCTATGTCTTAAGATGTAACCTAAGGAATTAAGTGATTTACCAAGAATAAATTCATCTGATATAGGGTATAGGTGCCGTACGTTATCACGGAAAAACCAAGAAGTTTGTCATAATTCTACTATTGAAGTGACATTTTCAATCAACCATAAGAGCTAATTGTATTTTATAAACAATTACTGTAAGAGAAAATAATTTAGATAATAAGCGATTAATATGTTTTTAAATATTTTGAATAAAAACCAATAAATTCAATGTAAAAAAAAAACTCAGACGTCTACAAATTACTGTATGGTTTCGATACTTTAATGTCCATTGAAAAAATAAAATAACTGCCAAACTAATCAAATATTCATAAAAAAATTACCAATTTTATTAGCCCTACTCAACCCTACCCTTGTCTGTTAATTTCCACGTAATTTCTCATTTACTTATAAAAAAGAGATCTTAAAAGAAGTTCTCAAAAAAAAATCTGACACGTATTTTCTTTTGTAGCAAGATAAAAAGATATGTTAAAAGGAAAAAGAGAAGAATAGAAAGCATACAATAAAATTCTAAGTCGAAAAAATGGAGTAAAAAAAAGATGAAAAAAAATAAAATTCCAAATTAGATCCACTATTAGTGAATTTTGTGTAACGTATTAAAAATAGTAATAAAAGATGAGAATCGGTTGGCTTGGATTTGTTATTATATAAGAATGTACACGGCGCGGCGTCAGTTTCCCTAGAAAGAATCTCGGCAGATGAATTATCGCATTAAAAACAGCAATAAAGGAGTCTGTACGGAGCATTATATGACAAAGGGTCGACTTCAATACTGACCTTGATGATTCCAACGAAGCTACGAGTCTCTTACGTAAGAGTACAGCACTACATATGTAATGCCTGTACGATATCGTTATACTATACCCGCAATACAAACACGTAATGCTTACAGGCTAACCGTAAAAATGAAGGAAAATACAAAGCTTTTTTTTAATTCGGAAGAAAATTATTCTGTAATATTATATTACATTAGTAAAATTACACAAAATTCTTCTTTCTACTACTTCCTACACGTCGAAAAGTTAACAGAAGTTTTTATATATATATTTTTTTCAATAAGATTAATTTTTTTGTGGCAAAAACCAGTTTTGTTATGAAACAGCAAAGACGCTGAGATTCGAAAAACGATATTTTATTTCCTACAAAAGTTTTTAAGTTATACAGAGCGTTTCAAAACGGTACGCTAGCTACGCTTTTTCGGATCTTGTAAAACCAAACAAAAAATATCATTAGGAAAAATGGTAATTTCTCCTTCGTTCTCCCCATGTCCGCGATTTTGTTATTTTTATATAAAAGTTTACATCTCAAGTTCGGATACAAGAATGGCATTAATATTTGGTAAGCGTCTTGGTAATAAAGTTTAAAATCAGAACTTAAATACCTTCACAAATTACAAAATGGTGGGGATGTTTATTTATCAATCCCTTATATTTCCATAAATATTAGTTTTATCAAAATTTATGTTATTTGCTAAAATTTTAAGCCCTTTATTTTGAACAAAATGGTATTTCATTTTTTTAAATCGGTTAACAAATAGTCAAGTTACGGCAGAAAATTTATGCTGTAACTTTCTGTATGTTTTCATGTCCTCCACTTTACGTTCAATCTAATTAAACATTAATTGTTTTTATTTATTGTTAATTCTAGTATTATAAATTAATGTCAAATTAATAATTTTCTCACGATAATAGACTAAATAATTACGACACAAAATTACAACATCGATTTTATCCCGTAACTCAACTATTTGTAAACCGATTTAAAAAAAAAAAAATGTCATTTTGTTCAAAATAAAAGGCTTAAAATTTTAGCAAATAACATAAATTTTGATAAAACTAATATTTATAGAGATATAAGGGATTGATAAATAAACATGGCCGCCATTTTGTAATTTGTGAAGGTATTTAATTCCTGATTTTTTGCTAATTTTAAAACTTTATTACCAAGACGCTGACCAAATATTAATGCGATTCGTCTGTCCGGACTTGGAATATAAATTTTTGCATGAAAATAACAAAATGATGGACAGCGGAGAACTAAGGAGAAATTGCAATTTTTCTTAAGGATATTTTTGGTTAGTTTTACAAGTAGAATCCGAAAAAGTATAGCCAGTCCAAGTCCACCATTTTAGAATCAATCTGTATATTAACATATAATTTATATTAATAATTTGTATATACATTATATAGCCCGACCGGGAACATTAGATTTATACTATATATACTTTCCTTTTTTTTAAAAAAGTAATGTAAAATAAATATGGTTATAGATCACGATTTAAATGGCAGGTTGCCATTTAAATGGCAGAAAGGCTCCTGGAATAGACGGAATACCTGTAGAATACCTGCGCAGTGCAGGGGAGGAGGCGATTGATAGATTATACAAACTGGTGTATAATATTTATGAAAAAGGGGAATTTCCGTCAGACTTCAAAAAAAGTGTTATAGTAATGATACCAAAGAAATCAGGGGCAGATAAATGTGAAGAATACAGAACAATTAGTTTAACTAGTCATGCATCAAAAATCTTAACTAGAATTCTATACAGAAGAATTGAGAGGAGAGTGGAGGAAGTGTTAGGAGAAGACCAATTTGGTTTCAGGATAAGTATAGGGACAAGGGAAGCAATTTTAGGCCTCAGATTAATAGTAGAAGGAAGATTAAAGAAAAACAAACCGACATACTTGGCGTTTATAGACCTAGAAAAGGCATTCGATAACGTAGACTGGAATAAAATGTTCAGCATTTTAAAAAAATTAGGGTTCAAATACGGAGATAGAAGAACAATTGCTAACATGTACAGGAACCAAACAGCAACAGTAACAATTGAAGAACCTAAGAAAGAAGCCATAATAAGAAAGGGAGTCCGACAAGGATGTTCTCTATCTCCGTTACTTTTTAATCTTTACATGGAACTAGCAGTTAATGATGTTAAAGAACAATTTAGATTCGGAGTAACAGTACAAGGTGAAAAGTTAAAGATGCTACGATTTGCTGATGATATAGTAATTCTAGCCGAGAGTAAAAAGGATTTAGAAGAAACAATGAACGGCATAGATGAAGTCCTACGCAAGAACTATCGCATGAAAATAAACAAGAACAAAACAAAAGTAATGAAATGTAGTAGAAATAACAAAGATGGACCGCTGAATGTGAAAATAGGAGGAGAAAAGATTATGGAGGTAGAAGAATTTTGTTATTTGGGAAGTAGAATTACTAAAGATGGACGAAGCAGGGGCGATATAAAATGCCGAATAGCACAAGCTAAACGAGCCTTCAGTAAGAAATATAAGTTGTTTACATCAAAAATTAATTTAAATGTCAGGAAAAGATTTTTGAAAGTGTATGTTTGGAGTGTCGCTTTATATGGAAGTGAAACTTGGACGATCGGAGTATCTGAGAAGAAAAGATTAGAAGCTTTTGAAATGTGGTGCTATAGGAGAATGTTAAAAATCAGATGGGTGGATAAAGTGACAAATGAGGAGGTATTGCGGCAAATAGATGAAGAAAGAAGCATTTGGAAAAATATAGTTAAAAGAAGAGACAGACTTATAGGCCACATACTAAGGCATCCTGGAATAGTCGCTTTAATTTTGGAAGGACAGGTAGAATGGAAAAATTGTGTAGGCAGGCCACGTTTGGAATATGTAAAACAAATTGTTAGGGATGTAGGATGTAGAGGGTATACTGAAATGAAACGACTAGCACTAGATAGGGAATCTTGGAGAGCTGCATCAAACCAGTCAAATGACTGAAGACAAAAAAAATAGATCACGAATCAAAATACATAAGTAAAACATTTAAGTAGGGATACGGACATATAACAAGAAAATAAACGGAGACTCTACACGGTATTTTGTCGGCAACCTGTAGCAATAGTTGTCTGAATCACTACTCTCAGGCATTTTCTTATAATAACAGCAATATCTGAGTAAAAATGGACTTTTATTAATAAAATTTAAAAACAGAATTAAGAACGGCATATCATTTTTAAGTAGATTAACTAAAGGATACAAGTGAAATTTTTTAAATCTTTTTTTTTTTTTGAAGACAAATTCATTTTTTTTATGAACGTGAACTTACTGAATTAATTATAATTATTCTCGGTACAGAAATAGAGAAATAATCGGACGAGTTTTATAAAAACGATAAACGGTACTGTGGATAATGCTTATTATTCATCGGATGAGGTAGGTTTGTATGGTCTAGCTATTAAACAACATCCTAGACATATATTTATTAAGTAAACGAATGTACATACCGGTACTTAAATTTTCCATCGCTATTAATACTCAGAAAATTTAATGAGGTTGTGGAAATCATCGACTGTAAATAATACTTTACAACACAATATATTACTTTTTTAAACGGTATTCCCACTTCCTAAAAAACGTTTTTTCAAAAGAAAATTACAATGTTTTTTTTAAAAAAGCTACTTACATCTAGAGTTTTAACAAGTTCTGCTATAATATAAAACACATTTTTATATCTGTATGTGAAAACAGAAATCTAAAAATATATAAATACCGTTTCTCTTTGTCGATCATTGTCGTTAAAAAAAAGGTTTCCATTACAAAAATGTAATTTAGAGTTAGACACCAAATTACGGTAATAAAGTGATTACGATTAATACTAATAAAAAAGAAATCTGAAAAATTCTACGAAGGAGAAATAATAAACTTGTATCGACGAGATGATTTTTCTTTACCCATCAAAAATTTCATTTTACAAAATTAAATGGAAACTCACAGAGGGACAAAACTTTATACTTATTATTATTAAGCTTTCACCCCAAACTTTAACGGGTGTGAGCAATAGCAATGGAAAATACACTGTCAACAGTCAGTAGACATGCCGTACTAATCACCGATATGAAAACTAATGTTAAATAATTTTATATACCGTCTTAGTTTTGAAAAGCTTAGCAAATGATTATTTTTCATCCGGTACATGAGAACATCGGGATCGGTAAACGCTATTAACAAAAGAAAGTAAGCGTTGAAAACTATCTAACATCACTCATCGTTGAAATGATTATCTACCCTGAGCCGGTTTTTTACACCGTCTTTCTCTAATCTGTTCTATTTTCGGTTAAATTTTAGAGGTCCTGAGGCTTTCCGTTTACTTTTAGACGGTATATACTTTTAATCTTTTCTGGGCTCTCTTTGCACATTCTACTGTCTTTTCTAGCGTCGTTTTAATCAACCTTTCTCTTCAAACGGTACGTTTAAATCGATTAGCTTTTCTGTTCTGAAGTATTCTAATTAATCTTCCATTGCTATCCGCATTAGTTCTTAATTTTTTGCCGTATCTGTCTTCTATATTTCTCTAAAGAAAAAAGAGCCTACAAGACAGTAGAGTAGCAGTGTAGTAGGGTAGATTTAAACCCTAATAATACAGAAATAACGTTCTTTTATTAAATTAATATAAGATTTATTAGAAAAAAAACAAGAAATTTAACCGATATTAAAGAAAATAAAAAAATATGAGTAAGAGAGTTAAAAGGCGAGAGAAAATTTTGATTTAAATTTTTTTTAAATACACAAAGATTAAAATCCAAAACGTTGAAACTTAAATGTAAAAAAAGTATTACGTCAAAAGATCTCGATTTCTAAACTTTTTTGATAATTTAAAGAATATATTAGAAAAGCAATAGACGTACATCATAAACAAAGAAATTAATTAAAAGAAAAGAATTTAACTGAATATAATGAAAATGCAATGTATATTTTAAGCGCTCCACTAGAGAGCTAACAAAAGCAATAACAATATATATATAATGAAATACGTATATGCATATATATACACACAAATGAATTATTATGCGCTGTGTACTATTTCATATTCAACAGCAATAACGAAGCGTAAAATGAGAACAGTATAACAAAAAAAAACTACATTCTTTGACAGCAAGACAAATGGAATTCTAAGATTACAGAATATACTGCAGCGCTACTCATCGATATTAAAAAGAACTAACAACGGAATACATGAACTCTTAGTTCAACATTGAACGTACAGATAGCGCTGCATCGTACACTACTGACAAACCGTTTTCCCTACTAAACAAACAGCAGTTACAATTTTAAAACTTAACCGCTTCTTGTAAAAAAGAAATATAAACAAATATTAAATAGATTTATAAATCGATTTTATTATTAATGTAAAATTTTAACTTTACGCAAAATGAATAATCGTAAAAATATTTAGAACAATAAAACCCGTTTCATAATCATTACAATAAAGACAGAAAAATACACTCTGTATTTACACTCTGTGAAACGAATGATATTTGCATAGTCAGATAGAATTCAACGGAGTTAAAAAAGAACAATAGTTAACAAATTCCCATAATGCCTACTAAAACAAAAATAAAAATAATAACGCGCATATTACGTACAACCAAATGTCCTTCAAATTGAAAAAAAAATTATAATCAGAATGTAAATTAACGAAATTAAATCGGTAATTCGGTTAAATGTAGATCTACGAGTTATAACATAAGTCATGATTAAAATGAGTATAAAATGTTATAGCAACAATGTAATATCAACTCGATTTTAAGTTGTTTTTTTTGTTTTTTTCTAACCGACTTACTTTCATGATTCTAACGGTTTCCACTATGAATAAATATTCGAAAATAAAAAATTAATCTCAGCCTTTTTTAATTTATTATTATTTTTAATAAATTTAAAATAAAAATTGTTACACCTATGAATATAGGTGCACAGAAAAATTAATACAAAAAAAATTATTTTAATCTTTAATTTTTAAAGGATCATTTATGATTGATGTTTATACTATATTTAATTCACTTTTCTTTTTTTTTTAATAGTGGACGAACGATTTAAAAACAATACGTGAAATTTAACAGTCATTTAATTAAAATTAATCATTTGAAAAACAAATAAAAATACGTTCATAAATTTATTGCATCTAATCACAGAATAAGATAGCTAAATTTTTAATCGTTTAATTAATTTTCACATGGGTTCACCGTAAGATGTTAAACGAGACGATGAAACAAAATACAAAGCTGTGGCAAAATATATATATATATATATATATATATATATATATATATATATATATATATGCATTTTGTTCGTAAAGAAATAAAATTTGTTTAAATTATTTTTTTTTTACGTTGAAATGGTGATTAGCTCTACGAAAGAGGCCAGGGAATGAGTTCCCTTTTGCAAATTAAATTTCAGCGTTACGAATCCTTTGTAAAAAAAAAAATAATGTTCATTTTTGCCCACTTATAATGCAAATTAAATAATACGACCTTGATATCTAGGCCTCCTGAGTATTTTACACTTCCTAAGCGGGAAGGATAATACCTAAATTTAAAATAATTAGACTAGAACTGACCACTTATTAAGGTTCTCCTACATAAGTTTACATAAATGTAAACGGATTATACATTTTGCAGATTTATATCGTCGTGACAAAAATAATGCTTTGTAGAAAAACAAAAAAAGGTGACAACAAACTTGGAATACTTTCCTGGCATCGGTTATCTATTCTTATATAGTGGAAAAATACTGATATATATGAAAAAAGTTTAAAAAATCAAAATTTTTAAATTTCCAAATTTTTAAATTGATCGGCTCCCCCAGCCTCAATATTGTCCTCAAAATATTTTTTTAGGTCGCTTGCAATACTACTACGCTTAGGAAGACGTAAAAAAAAAATTCGGTTAAAAAAATATGGAATAAATAGAAGGTTAGCTTTTTCGATTTTTGGGGGAGGAGAGAATTTGGTAGCAATATTTTTTTTAAATGATAGGATAAGCACGTACTGAGCTTAATATAAAGTGGGATAATGTTTGCAAAATTTTGAGAAAATTAACTCCACGCAAACTATCCATCCACCCTATTGACCCCAAACTTTTACCGACAAATTGTCCCATACACAGGAGTTTCTATGCCAAATTTCATTAAAATCGGTTTATCCAGTTAAAAATGATTAGGCTTCAACACACGTACGTACGTACAAATATTACCGCCCCCCCACCCACTACCTTCTACTCGAATCCGAAAAAAAAGAGTGTAATGTATTTAGGCTGTAGGTATGTATGTTCCGCCGTAGCAGCTCAACAGCTGAACCGATTTAGATCTATGACTCCGAATTGGAATCCTTAAGTTAACGGGAATGTCATACGCTATATATATATAAATAAATTTAAAAAAAAAATTATATTATATACAAAATTATCACCTGCACGCTCTTTAATTATCCTACATTAATGAGCAATGTTTTTTTGGCAGTCCTGTTTTTTTTATTTTTAGTATTTATCTCTTGTTTTCTGGAGTCCCTGAATCATGAAACATCGATAAATGGAAAAAATCCATACCCCATTTTTTGACTGGACCGACTAGAGTCCTTCTTCTTACAGCATAGCTCTACAGCTATGATGGCAGGAAAACAAAATTATTTGATAGATCTAAAAAAATATTGAAAAACTTCGTGTAACAGCAAAGAGGTTAAAATTAAATAAAGAAATTCAATTTTATATCGGGTACTTTATAAAATAAAAAACAACTTCAAAAATGCGATCGACCAAGACGAGAAGAATTAAGTAGCGTATTTTGTAATTTACTACAGTGTAGCTACGTGATATGTACGTATAATATTAGCCACATGATACCCGGATCCACTTCCTGGATTTTAATTAATAACTTAAGAAAAAGAAAGTAGTATTTATCAAAAGGATACACAATACAAGGAAAATGTGTTTAGAATGGTTATTTTTAACTTAATATAAACTGTAAGATTTTGTAACATCCTTAAAATAGTCGATTAACTTTAAAAGTCAAGACAATCTCAGAAAAAAATTGAAGGGAATTGTAAAAATTATTTTAAACAAAAGAAACTACGTTCTAGTTTTCATTTTACAAATATTTAACTTGTAAAAATATTTTAATAAAATGAAAATGAAATTATTAATTTTTATTCGTTGTTCTGATAAAATAAAATACATATTACACTACGTTAGCTTTTGATTTTTTTAACTTTAATTTTGTTCATACAAATAAATAAATTGTAAACGATACTAAACCTTAGAAAAAAAAATTACGCTGTTTTACAAAAAAAAACATCATTCGAATCTCATCTTGCTCATATTTTCCGCATACATTACACTGTGGAATAAACACCATAACTTAATTTAAAAAAAGACGACTCCTTTCCCGGTTGACGTGAAACATTTATTTAAATATATCTTTTTAGAAAATAATAATAATTGTTACTTTCAAGATTTAAAAGATAAAAATTGAAAAGAAAAATTTGAAAAAGTTTTCTTAGAAAATTTCTTTAGAAAATTTTCACAAAGAAATTCCTTTCTGATAACAGATGTCAGAAAGGATCACCGGGTATTAACGAAGTACCTTGCTTATCTTTCAATAGTAGGTAGGTAATATCCACGACTTTTTCTACACATACAAACTACTATTAATACCAAAGAAAACAATAAATAAATAAAGTTAATAACTGAAACGGAAGAAAAACAAAAACAAAATTTATTTCAATGTAATTCGAAATATAACAATCCTGATTTCAAAGGAGTCAAAATTTCTTATTTTAAAAAAAGTGAGTAAAAAAAACTTTTTTTTCAAGTACAAGCGATTAATTCGTTCAAAACTATAAATTTTTCTTTGGTCTCCCGAAATTTCTTTCCCTCTTCGAGTTTACTTTTCATAATTTTTTGGAATTCCATATACATACATTTTTCAAACATTACCGGTGATTATTTTTATCACTTAACCAAAAAAAAAAAGATGTCTTGTCTTATATCCCTACTTTACCTCCGATGAAATTTTATGGAGCCAGGAACAGATTTTAAAATCTATATTTATCGACTTTATGATTTCAGTTCTCTGCCTAAGAACTGAAATAATTTCTTTTTTTACGTCTCGCTCCTAAACAAACAACTAACACTTCATAAACTTTTAAGAAAATTTCTCATCATATTTTATTAAAAATAGATTTTTTGTATAACATTCAATGGTAAACTGAATCTTCATATTACAGATTTCATTTACTAAGCGGATTGTCAGAGATCGACAGATCTTTAATGTACGGGCACAATTCTTAAAAAAAAACCTAAGTTTTATTTTCATCGGTAATATATTAAATTATATATACATTTTTTTAATCAAATTTATTAAATAAATAATTCTCGTATTATGTAGATTGTAACCTAATAACAGCAAAAATCTTAGATAAATTAGTTCGACCGTTAAACCTGGAATTATTCATTAGAAGTTACATGCGTATATGAAAACAAAAACAAAATTTCAGATTAAAAGAACATCAAATGAGAAAAAGTTTGAGGCCAAAAAAAAGCTCATAGCAAAGTTGTTATACTGTTTCGTGGTATCCGTTATTTATTCTTATACAGTGGAATATACTGAAAAAATTCAAAAAATCGATACTGTTAAACTTTGATCGGCTCCCCCACCCTAATATTGCCCCCGAAGTACCTATTTTTTAGCCGCTTGCACTACTACTTTGCCTAGGAAGACATAAAAAAATTCCGTTAAAAAATATCCCGTAAATAATAAGATAGATTTTTTCAATTTTGGGGAAGGAGAAAAATTTGTAGGCAAAATTTTTTTTAAAACGGTAAGGTAAACGTGAAACGTATATTCTGAACTTAATATAATGCGGGGTTATGTTTGCAAAATTTTGAGAAAGCCGATACCATAGAAACTATCTACCCCCCCAACCACTGGTGACATTGACGTCAAATATTTACCAACAAATTGCCACGTATACACAAGTCGGTACAAAATTTCATCAAAATCGGATTATCCTATCAAAAGGTAGGATAGGAGGTAATGTTCGTGTGCGAACATAACCCCCCTCCAACACCTTTTTGTTTTTTGGGCTCCGAGAGTGATGAAACGACGAAAAATGAAAAATCTGTATATCTAGTTTTTGACTGAATACCATATTTTCCTCCTTGCAGCGTAGCTCTCTCTAGAGCTATGACGCCAGTAACATCAAAACATAATTTTGTAGAAACAGCAAAACTTTATATAAAGTTTTTAACCTTTCCCCAAATTAAAAAAATATATATATATATTCTTCTCAGTACATTTGAATCATTAAAAAAAAAAGATCATGATGAAATACTAATAAAACATAATTTATTTTCTGTCGGGTTTTAAAAATTTCTGAATAATTAAGATAATACTGTACTAATAAAACATACGAGAAAGAATATAAATATTTATTCGATTTAAGATACATGGAGATCAAAAGTGATGTATATCCTACTCCCTTACACGGCATATTTAAAAAAATAAGACGAATAATGGTATTTAACATCTGTTGCTTTTTAACAGCCCTAAATGATACGGATAATGTTAATATTTTATACCGCTTAAAGCCAAGCTTAATTATATATAACATTCAATTAAAATTTCTATCGGTCTACATTTAAAAAATAAAAATAACACTTAACAATATTTTCATTCGATGATATTAAGTTAATGAATAAACCGTACAAGCGTTACTAATTTTAATCTGCAAACGTTTAAAAATAATCACATATCGACAACAAAAATTGAAAATATAATTAGTTAAAATGCTTTACACCGCAGAATATAAAGCAGTAGAAGGATAGTTAATGAGTGTATTACCTTTATAAATTCCTATCGACACATAATATTGAATATGTAAGTCTTAATTCTCATCGTATTATCGCTATAAAAAAAGTTTAATTTCGAAACAAAACAAAAAAAGTTTAAATCGATAAAATAAATAAAATTTTAGTCGCTTACGTGTATATGCAAATACGCTTCGCTTCAAACTAGAGAATGAAGGTACTATGAATACTATGAATGAAGGTACCTCCTCAACTTAAACAATATTAAATTAGTTAAACAAGTTAATGAAATTCTAAGTGTCATTATGGGATTCAAGATAACAGCGGGTATTCTAACTTTAAATTATTTAAATAGTATATTATATTATTTTTAAATTATTTTACAAAGGTAGGAGGAATAATTTCAACGCATATGAAATAAAATTATTAGATACCATATTATGCGTAAATTAAAAAAAAAAAATTCAATTAAAATTTTCTCGCATACGTACATCGTTAAAAGATATATATATATATATAAAAGAATTCCTAAAAAATAAAATACATTTTTTTCATTCAGAGGTCAAACATCTTTCGGTAAATGTTTTTTTTTTAAATATAGCTTTACCACTGTAAGTGCTCTATCACTTAACTTTTAATTTTTTAGAATAGGGGAAAATATGGTCCTTATTATAAAAAAAAATATCAGTTTCCCGTAAACTACTATGCAAGACTATAAATATGGTAATCGAGCCAAAAAGAAAGAAACACTTTCCACTTTTTTGTGTCGGAGGGGGGTTCATATATCATCATGAAATGAAAAGAGACGGTAGGTAAATTTTGTTTATTAGTTTTGCATGAGTGCGTGTGTGTTGAATTTCAATAACCGAAGATTGGCTGGATCAAAAATCTTAAAATTTGGTTTAAGTATGGTTTCTATAATTAAATAATGTAATGATGCTATTAAATTTTAGTATTGTAGTCTTATAGAGGGGGAAGTAAGAGGGATATTTCAGCTGCGGTTAAATTTAATGAAACTTTTACTCGTACTAGTTTGGAATTATTTTCAAAACATTAAGATAATCACTTACAATGTCATCCAAAAATAACTCGCAAATTAAAAAATCCCTTTCGGTACCCCGGAAGGCGGAGGTAGGTTTCACCGGTGCTAAGTAAGGGATAAAAAAGATTTCCACCTAAAAGTTAAGAAAAACTTCAAATTAACTCGATACGACAACGGTTACGTGTGAAAAAAGTTTCATATATTTAGGACACCAAACGGCTGGTCGTTAATGAGTCTTGGTGAAAATACTGATCTCAAGCAGGTACGTCCATAAAATACCAAGAAATCCTCTAATTAGCAGATTTATTAATTTCACGACTAGAAAATCCTATCCCAAATAGGGAAAGATGGAAGCGAACACCTGGTGTCTTAAATTTTAGGTTCTTGGCTAGGATATAGCCAATTTAGTAACCCAATTTAGTCCCCCAACCGGGCACTTTCTGTTAAGTGCCCGGTTGGAAAAGCTCCAGGTCGGGGGTTAAGGGTCCGGTTAACATCATAATCTCTTTAAAAATTTACAATGATGCATTCTTAAATACAGCCTCGGAATCGCAGAAATAAAGTAGAATTTGAAATAGAAAAGAGAAAAGAGAAAAGGTTTTCGGGCTGGTAATTTGCTACATGTAAAGTTAGGGACACTTTTTTTTCTTTATATTTCTAGTCGAAAAGTTTAGATGAAACGCGCAGGGGAAGAACACGAAGAAGAAGAAGAAAAGAAAGGCCCAGAAAGCGGTAGTGGCAGTTGTTGCCTTCGGTTAATGAGAATCAGAAGATGGAGGGGAAAGAGGAGCAAAACATAGCTGGAGAACGTAGTAGAGGAGGCCAGAAATCATAAAGGGCGGCAGCGCAAGGATAATTATGTAAAAACTGGACCACTCGGTACAAAAAAACTGATCGTATTTGTGTTTTTTCTTAGAAGGCTTCTTAACGGGTAAAAATCTTGCAACTTAATCCAACAATGATTTTAATATGCGTATTATATAGCCCTCTAGTATGTACTATACACAATTTTTAACGAACTACGTACAAAATAAATCATTCAATGAAATATTAAACGCCCTAAATTTTCCAATATCACATATGTTAAACAAATGTAGAAGACTTCGCTAGGAAATATGTAAGGGTTAAAATAAGATATACCAGAGACTAACTTTTTGTAAATATAAATTACGTTTTAATAAACTCAACAGATTAAAAATATTTTTTAAATATATCCGAACAAATGCGGTTTTACTTATTTAAAAAAAATATAATGACAACGAGTCAGTAAAATATTAGACTAGTTCTTTTGACTGTATTATTTTCAATATTATAATCTAAAATCCTATTACAATTAGCTTAATAATTATAATAGCAAATAAATATTACAAATAAAAAAAACACGACTGCCGAAATAAACCATTGCTGACAAATATCGCTGTTTAATATAATTGAAGAGCGTGTGGGTAACACGCTCTTCATATATATATATATATATATATATATATATATATAGTCTATGATACTTCAGGTAACGTAAGGATTCCAACGCGTGATCATACATCTAAATCGGTTCAGCTGTTGAGATGCTACGATGGAACAAACAAACATACATGCATACTGAATACATTACACTCCTTTTTGGGCAGTTGTGTAAATAAAAGAAAGGGATTATTAGTTAATATTTAGCAACAAGATTGTGTCGCAAAGCGGACAATGGTGGTGCGCCGCACAGTGGAGTATTTGCATTTTGTCTCTGAATAGGAGCTCCGCTTCCTAATTTTCTTAGCAGAGTTCATTCATGACGACTCGAGGTCTGAAAGTTCAGGCTTCCCACCGTTTCTGTTGTCGTGCAGAATCGAGGCTATGGAGAAACTCACCTGCTACCTTTTGAGCCCCCGACTCAAGGAAGCTTCGGTAGAGATCTTCGCTGTTTAGGGACCACCCTGGGATATATTTTCTGCGAAACCCTCTCGGGATGCAGTTCTTAGCGGTACTTGTTACTGCTCCAATAAATCTGCTATAGTTTTTGGTGAATGGTGGTATCCAGCCTAGCATTTATCCAGATCCCTGGAAAAGTTTTCCCGATTAGCCTTTTTGAAGTTCCATCTAGGGCGCAGTACAGAGGTCACGAGTGCAATTTGGCGACTTTTCTCTATAGTAACTGGACGGTGCTGGCTTTGGGGAAAAGTCGCAGAGAACTTTTCGGGTTACTAGCAGCGGCCGACTTTTGCTGTCAGTTGAAGTAAAACATAGATCCGGGTTACACTCCCGCCTCCAAGCCGCTGATTTAATAATAAATCGGTCTTCAGCATCAAAGACAAGACTAAGATTCTCTTCCTCAGCCCATCTCCCCAAAGCCTCACCTCTTCACATTACAATCCCTACACTTCCACTACTCGTGGTGTCTATTAAAATCACTCAAGTACACCGCAGGGTGAGGTTGTATTTGGATTACTGAGGCTGGCCATGAGACAGCTGATGGTTTATAGATGTTGGACACTGTTATACTTCCGATTTTAACTACAACATTATGAATTTCATTGCCTGTGGAGGTGGAGGTGAGAGTGGCGTTTCCTATGTCGCGTCTAATGTAAGTAGCGACTATGTGTACATTGTGGTATGTGGTTCCAAGTGATTCATATCCAGGTATTTAGCCACTTTTCCGTAATTTTTAATATTTTGATCGTTTCCTAGAATAAAAATTACTGAACTGTGATTATTTTTTTATTTTTAAATCGCGCCGATTTAAAAAAATTTCACAATTTAGAAAGTAATTGAAAACAAAAATTCTAATTCTTAATTGTGTATTTTATTCTTTTTTAATTATAACTATTTTTATTTATAATGCGGTTAGAACAAAGGAACGGTCATCCTTATAATAAAATATTTTCCAAAAAAAAGAGAGATGACATCAGTAGATTATTATTGTGCATAAGCTAAGGCACCCAGAAATTTGTAAATACGTAATATTTACGCTATAATTCAATACTAAAAAATGATGGCATCAAAAGATTCTTGTTGATTTCTGTTTGTGCGCGCGGCGCGTGTGTGTATGTGTGTTCTGTTCGTGCGTGTAAATAATTATCAGAATCGGGACACTTGATAAAAAGGAGGCTGAATATTATTTGTAAAAAAAAAAAAAAAACGCGTACGGATCGAATCGAGAATCTCCTTTGGTGAAGTTGATTAATAAACTGCGTTAATCTGAATTTTATTTCTCGAATAAAAAAATATATCTTCCTCTTATAATGCATTGTTCTACGACAGAAATAAGGATAGATAATTTATTTTTTACACATTATGTTAAAGTCTTTCTTACAGCTGATATAAAATCAACTGAGGTACAATGGACATCGATCCAGATTGAATTCTTTGAGAGAAATGATGTTTACTATACAACAAGATCTAAATATGATTAGAATAAAATCAACGAATCGATCGATTAGTAAAACCGAATAAACCAACGTTTCAGTGGACTTGGGAGTTCCGATATACATGTATATTCCAGTTACGAGAAGAAAAACGTAGACGTCAGGAAGCCATTTTATTTATTACTTTCTCTGGTATTCCTGGTACGATGTGCTTGATATTCTTGAAAATTGGTTTCTTATTATTCCCAATAAAAATTAAAATAACAGCTATACTATAAACAAATAATTCGTCAATATACGGGGTAAGAATTTATGGAGATATATTGCCAAGCGATACGCACAAACAATAAGGTAATTAACGATCTAAAGAATCGATCGATATTCTTATAAAAAAATAGCAGCAGATTGTTGAAAACCAAACAACTTCCTTCCCTAAAGCCTCTACCCTTCATAAAGGAGTCACTTTATTTCACAGCCAACGGTATACAAGAATTCATGTGATTAATACAGAGTCCGATCGTACATAAGTTATTACCATCACCGGGGTATTCTAGAATGAAAAGAATTTGCCGCGAAATCATCCATTTTATTAAAAATTGTATCCCGTTAGAATTGTATTGTACGAATAACCCTTGAACTAGATAAACGTGAAATATTACTGTAAAAAGTACAACTAATTAGTTTCATTAAATAATTCCTCAAAATAATATTTTTTTTTTTGTCTTCAGTCATTTGACTGGTTTGATGCAGCTCTCCAAGATTCCCTATCTAGTGCTAGTCGTTTCATTTCAGTATACCCTCTACATCCTACATCCCTAACAATTTGTTTTACATATTCCCAACGTGGCCTGTCTACACAATTTTTCCCTTCTACCTGTCCTTCCAATATTAAAGCGACTATTCCAGGATGCCTTAGTATGTGGCCTATAAGTCCGTCTCTTCTTTTAACTATATTTTTCCAAATGCTTCTTTCTTCATCTATTTGCCGCAATACCTCTTCATTTGTCACTTTATCCACCCATCTGATTTTTAACATTCTCCTATAGCACCACATTTCAAAAGCTTCTAATCTTTTCTTCTCAGATACTCCGATCGTCCAGGTTTCACTTCCATATAAAACGACACTCCAAACATATACTTTCAAAAATATTTTCCTGACATTTAAATTAATTTTTGATGTAAAAAAATTATATTTCTTACTGAAGGCTCGTTTAGCTTGTGCTATTCGGCATTTTATATCGCTCCTGCTTCGTCCATCTTTAGTAATTCTACTTCCTACAAAATAATATACCGTTAAAAAAAATAAGCAAAATAGCATAGAGTGATAAACATATATATATATAACATATATATATATATATATATATATATATATATATATATAGCACAATTGAAATTCACTCAGACAATTGCGGTTATAATTTGTTTAAAGTTTATTCGTGAGTCAAGATCTTTTGAAAATACACATTTAACCAAAAATGGATTAAAAAAAGATTTATTTTTATAAATCAAAGAAGGATGTGACAGTTGACGAGATTTAATAGCCAATTTATTTTATTATTTTTAATTAAAAGGATTGGAAGAAATGTTTATCAGCATAACCAAAAAGATAAATAAAATAATTATAAAATATCCTAGACAATTTTACAATAAATGTAATTAATGAATAAATTATTAAAGGAAGTCAAATGAATAAATAAAACTAACGACTGTTCTGTGGTAATTAGAGATGCAAAGACGAGTAGATACACAGAATGCATTTAACAATTTATCAATATTTCATAATAATTAAAGATAACATGTGTAGTTAATGCCAGTTGATTTTTCTTAAGGAAATTATTTATGTTTGTAAACATATATCACACAAATTACTCAAAAACTAAAAATATAGTTAAATAGATTTAATAATTGAAATACACTATTAGCTATAATATAAGCAACGTAATTTAACTTATTAGAATTACGAATAATTTACATCACGTGTGGAAAGATAATACGTATTGTTTTTTATAAGTTGGTATTTTATAATAATTTTACCGTCTTTAAAAGAATCAAAAAGTTGTAAAAAGTATCTTGAACAATGCCCAAAGCAGGATAACGAGGATATAAAAAAACGAATAAACTTTTTAATTGTATTTCAGTTTTTGATTTGAAGAAAAGATGAAATAACTCTTAGAGAAAACCTTAAACTTATTTTTTTATAAGATTTTTCCATAATTTTCTCTTTAATTGGAGTTTATAAAAAAAAAGTCGTAAGTTTCATACGTTTAAATATTTTGAAGAATATTAGTAGACTGTAATAAATCAACTGTGTCTGAGAATAGAAAAAATTACGGCAGAATTGTCCGAAAAGTCCACATATTGCTGGTAGCACGTGTATCAAATTAACAACCATTCTTTATTTAATTTGAACTAATTTAGGGCTTTGTACTTCACCGAGTATTAAAATATATGTAACAGATGAAAATTAATGCTACCGGTTAAATGATTACTACAACGTGGATTATTTATATCTTGATGTGACTTAACAGTGAAAAACATTTTAAACAATTAATGTAAGTCTGATATTTTTTTTTCTAGGGGATATCGCCAGAAAAGCTTAAAACTTGTCCGTGGAATACGGAAATGGAATTCTTTAGCGTATGAAAAATGTCTCGTGTCTGACCGGGTTTCGAACCCGAGACCTCCGGATGAAACGCTAAGACGCTACCATTCCGCCGTGGAGATTGGTTTTTATTTATTTAATTTTAATAACAGATTTGGTTTCTAGATATTTTTCAATACTGAAATTATTCTTATTTTGGTTCAAGAGTATTACAGCATTTTTGTCTGTTTCGGTCTGTTTTGTTTTTAATGAAAGGTTAATTTCTTAAAATCGTTTTCATGTTCAACCGAGTTAAGTAGATTTTCTCAGAATTCAATACTCTACAATTTTTCAAAATACTATTTTTTACTGGGAATTTAACGTCGTTACTGAACGCCAAATTAAAAAAAAAAAAATGTATTTTGCTTCACCAATTTATTTGTTAACTAATGTTTTTAAAAATTACTGTAGATGCAGCTCTGAAATCGTGTTTTATTCAATTTTTTAGGTCAAAAACCATATAAAACTAAAAAATTTACCCTTAAGTTCAAGAATCTGAATATGACCTCAAAACTCTGTTGCAACAGAAATCAGGACGAAATTTTGCTATAATTAGAAAACTAAGCGTTTCCGGGCTAACGTTTATATAAACTTTTTCTTTATTTTTACTTGTAGTACGTCAGCCGATGCGGAGCAGTGCGGACGTGTTTTGCTTCTGCTTCTTAATAAGTTTCCGTTTTTTGGTTTTAGTGTTCTTGTTTTGTTTTGTGTTCTTAGTTTATTTTTAATTTCTTAAGTGTTTCATTTAGACTAAATTAGTTATTTCACTAGCGCGTTGCTACGGACCAGCACCAAGCTGTTACCCATAGCAACGGCGGTTCATCAAATGTAAGCTATAACATCACCTCACGTGAACCCAACTGCATCAAGTAACGGAACACGCTGGCTAAAATGTTCAGACAGGGACCCAAGAAAGCCGGCGCGGCATAAGTTGATTAGAGATGATACTGCCGACAACATCCAGGTGACGTGTGAGGAACGGACAGTGAAGGTGACATTACAGACCTTTGTGAAGCGAACCCTCCCTGCCACGCAGGACCGTGCATACAAACCGAAAGGATAAGTTGGCAGGCTGATGAAATTGCGGTGGCGAAAAAACGCCAACGAATTCATTATACAAAACCTACACCCCGCGTTCCAACGGCCGGCCAGTCTAGTTTTACAGTTCCTACAAATAACAACTTTAGTATTCTTGAAAACATTGTGGAAAATGGTGTTTTCATGAGAAAACATTGAAACCAGAGCCTACTTTTGTGACAGAAGTGAACACGATAACAGAACTGAAACATTTTCTATCACGCTTATTTCCTACTACAACTATGACGAAATACACTTTGACAACGATGAGATCAGACCAAACGGTGATAGTTCTGCCGGTTAACTCTGAGACATATAAAGTCATCAGGTCGAACATGCTAGAAAGCAATGTTAGCCATTACACATACCAGCTTAATCACGAGGGGGCATATAGTGATCATGCGGGGCATGCATCACTCGGAAGACAAAACGGTAACTTCATTGATGAGTTGGTTAAATTAACCCACGAGGTTATGACGTTCTCCATCGTCAAACGAAGGAATCGCTCCCGCTTTATTTCGTGGGTTTAAAGCCGAAATCTAATAATACGGAAATCTTCAACGTCTTCTAGACGAGAAACAGTACTGTTCAGCGGTTTTCCTCGATGTCAGTGAGGCTTTTGACAAGGTTTGGCATGTAGGGTTGTTCTATAAACTGAAAAAGATTTTACCGCATGTTTTCTGAGCGGTACTAAAATCTTACCTAGAATACAGGTGCTCTCAAGTTAAATATGATGAGACTTTGACAAAATTGTTCCTTATACAATCAGGGGTACCTCAAGGAAGCGTTCTCAGACCCGGCGGACTTGCCGATTACGGCAGATACTACAGTCGCAACGTTTGCTGTCAACGAAAATCCGACTACTGCGTCTCGTTTTATTCATGATTACATCACTCTCCCCCAATCGTGGCTTATTTGTTGGAAAATATTAATAAACGAAAAAAATCAGAGTACGTGTCACGTTCACCCGTCATAAGGAACACTGTCCTTTTGTTTCTATCTTCAACGTTCCGATTTCGAAATCTCAAGACTGTAAATATTTGGGTTTTCATCTTGATCGACGACTTATTTGGGCGAAACATAATTCTAAGCGGCAACAGTTGGATCTCAAGTATAATCGCATGTACTAGTTGATAGGATATAAATCTCGGCTTTCAGCAGAAAATAAATTATTGATTAATAAATCCGTTTTGAAGCCTGTTTTAACTTACGGGCTTGAATTGTGTGATGCAGCGTGTAACTCCAGTATTGACATACTTGAACGCTACCAAATAACTTAATGTTAGTAAATACATCTTATTTACTTATTGTTCAATTATCTTGCTGAACAGAATGTAAAGTTGCTGTGTCGTTATAACAAAAATAAAAAATAAAAACTTTTTACTCGTAGAAAATGTCCTGAAATCCTTTTCGTTTCTTCGAGAGGCATACTGTACATTATAAACGGTTTTATTAACTTACAATTACTAAATTCATAATCGTAAACTACTATATAAGATGGATTGATTTTCTTTATTATTTATTTTTATTTTAAATAGATGCTTGAGAATACTGATGAGATTAATTATAGAATTTATTACTACTTTTTTTTATTTATGTTATTTTTCTTTTTTTTTTTTTGTCTTCAGTCATTTGACTGGTTTGATGCAGCTCTCCAAGGTTCCCTTTCTAGTGCTAGTCGTTTCATTTCAGTATACCCTCTACATCCTACATCCCTAACAATTTGTTTTACATATTCCAAACGTGGCCTTCCTACACAATTTTTCCCTTCTACCTGTCCTTCCAATATTAAAGCGACTATTCCAGGATGCCTTAGTATGTGGCCTATAAGTCTGTCTCTTCTTTTAACTATATTTTTCCAAATGCTTCTTTCTTCATCTATTTGCCGCAATACCACTTCATTTGTCACTTTATCCACCCGTCTGATTTTTAACATTCTCCTATAGCACCCCATTTCAAAAGCTTCTAATCTTTTATTCTCAGATATTCCGATCGTCCAAGTTTCACTTCCATATAAAGCGACACTCCAAACATACTTTCAAAAATCTTTTCCTGACATTTAAATTAATTTTTGATGTAAACAAATTATATTTCTTACTGAAGGCTCGTTTCGCTTGTGCTATTCGGCATTTTATATCGCTCCTGCTTCGTCCATCTTTAGTAATCCTACTTCCCAAATAACAAAATTCTTCTACCTCCATAATCTTTTCTCCTCCTATTTTCACATTCAGCTGTCCATCTTTGTTATTTCTACTATATTTCATTACTTTTGTTTTGTTCTTGTTTATTTTCATGCGATAATTCTTGCGTAGGACTTCATCTATGCCGTTCATTGTTTCTTCTAAATCCTTTTTACTCTCGGCTAGAATTACTATATCATCAGCAAATCGTAGCATCTTTATCTTTTCACCTTGTACTGTTACTCCGAATCTAAATTGTTCTTTAACATCATTAACTGCTAGTTCCATGTAAAGATTAAAAAGTAACGGAGATAGGGAACATCCTTGTCGTACTCCCTTTCTTATTACGGCTTCTTTCTTATGTTCTTCAATTGCTACTGTTGCTGTTTGGTTCCTGTACATGTTAGCAATTGTTCTTCTATCTCTGTATTTGAACCCTAATTTTTTTAAAATGCTGAACATTTTATTCCAGTCTACGTTATCGAATGCCTTTTCTAGGTCTATAAACGCCAAGTATGTCGGTTTGTTTTTCTTTAATCTTCCTTCTACTATTAATCTGAGGCCTAAAATTGTTTCCCTTGTCCCTATACTTTTCCTGAAACCAAACTGGTCTTCTCCTAACACTTCTTCCACTCTCCTCTCAATTCTTCTGTATAGAATTCTAGTTAAGATTTTTGATGCGTGAATAGTTAAACTAATTGTTCTGTATTCTTCACATTTATCTGCCCCTGCTTTCTTTGGTATCATGACTATAACACTTTTTTTGAAGTCTGACAGAAATTCCCCTTTTTCATAAATATTACACACCAGTTTGTATAATCTATCAATCGCTTCCTCACCTGCACTGCGCAGTAATTCTACAGGTATTTCGTCTATTCCAGGAGCCTTTATGTTATTAAAAAAATAAATAATAAACCATAGACTATCCCATAAAAAATTTATTTTTGTGGTTTTTTCCTACATTTTCTTATTTTAAAATGTCAATGTTCAAAATTTTTTTTCGCTATATGAAGAGTTAAGAATTTAGCAATTAGTTTCAATCCTAGAGAGTTAGGGTAGTAATAGCGGGAGTACCCTATCTTAAATAAAGAATCTCTATATAATCTTCTTTACTATTCCTAATTATAAACGTCAACAAATGAAAATTGTCTAATATTTTTCTCAATGTAATGAATTATAAACAGGGAAATAGTTTTCAACCCTTATCGACATAATATTGAATAATACAATCCACCCTTAAAAATGGAATCTCTCTAATTTTTTTGTAATATTAATTAATCTATCATCCAAAATGTTTTTTATTTATTTATTTATTTTGGTAAATGAAGCGTTATCGGGTTGAAATTAAATTTTAATTCCTATCCCGGAGGCGAAAGCTCAATAAGAAAAAGATCGTTCAAGTAGAATGAAATATAGTTTTAACCGAGAAATTTTGAAATAAGATTTACAACACAGAGCACATTGCCTATATTGCTTTTGTTTGTTTTTTTATGTTTTAATGGAATGTTGTTTGTAAAATTTAAAATTATTTTTCTTTAATAAGAAATAAATAAGAAAATACGTGAAAATCGTAAAAGCAAGAATAATTTTCAATTAATTTAACCACTGAAGTAGACTTGATACAAGAGGTAGAGCTAAATTCTAAACCGATACGGGGAAACTTCAGTAACATAGTTGCCAACATTTTTTTGTTCTCGTATAAATATAAAAGTGAAGATCATTTTCTGATTGATTAAATAAAAAGAATTAATCCTATAAACAAATCAACGGAACAAACCTCAAAAAATTTTAATTTAATTCTATCGATAAAAACCTCAACAGGAAATACAACACAGGAAGTTTATAAAATATCAAAAGAAATAAATAAGGAACAGCTATAGCATAAATAAATAATTTGTAATTGTTCGATACAACAATAATTAATTACCTTTAAACGTAATATTAAAAAAAAAAACAACATAATAATAACATGAACATCCTCTGATACAAGAGATTGAAAAGTAACTAAACACTTTCTATTATGAAAAAAAAAAAAAAACATGAAAAGTATGCTAGGATTCCGGACAAAGAAACTTAGATTACAGCTGCTGTTATATTTTTATTTACACACGTACACATGTAAAAAAAACAGACATACGTAATTGAATTTTCAACATAACTAAACTAATAAAGCAATGTTTAATTTAATTCTTGAAATTTTAACATAATTTAATACAAAATTGCGACCACTAGTTTTCATTTTCCGAGCTGTTTCCTCAGAATATGGGTATCAAAAAAATTACCTTCCCTTTCTGAACTTTAATATTACTCTGCGTTTTATAGTTCCTTTAATTCAAACGTATTAAAATTTTGACTTTCAAATAATACGTTTTGAATTTTATTTTGGTTTATATATATATTTTTTTTATTTCCCCTAGCGAGTTTAATCGACGTATTTCACAATAGAAACCCGTAAATTATTTTATTTTACACTATCCGCTGCCATCTTTCTTACGGCTGTGACGAATGAAAAGAACTTGAATTACAAAACAGACTTATAAGAGTAGCTTTCTCTAAGAGTGATGATATACATTATATAGCAACTTCTTCCGGCGGACAGTTAAAAAAGGTCGCTCATGTGGCTGATCATCTCCAGAATTTAGGTGAGCTTGTTATGTTGATATCAAACTGTATATTTGGCTCGATTAGCCATACGGCTAAGGAATAGGATAAGAATAAGGGAACGGTAAACTACTTCGCTGCTCATTTTCCCTAGTAAGCCTAGTATAGACTCTTGTTATGCTTGAAGATGACAAACATTCAGGAATGCTTGTGATTCATGTCACGTCGCTCGCTGTATGGCACTTAACACGCATTTATGTTGCAAAAATAATCTACATTTTAATGTTTTACACAAAATTAACGAATAAACTTTTACGTACATAAGAAAATAAATACAATAAAAACGAGAAAAACGATTACGGGAACAGAACTTAATACGGTTATACAACATTTGATTTTTTTTTCTAACTTCAATTATATAATATATAATCTAATGAATGTACGTACTGCCTTTTCTTCTTTAAATTAATATTTTAAATAGAGAAGCCACGGATAAGAACTTTAAAATTGTTCTCGGACATAAATAGAAATCGTTTGACGATTCATCCGTTATAATGTCATTTTTCAGAAAAATATAAATACACGAATATAACAGGCAAGGAAGAACTACAAAATAAATTGCTGATTAACAGTCGTCGAGCTTTACGTTTAGATTATTTTTCAAACCGCTGACTTTTCTGTTATTGTACTTGGTGATAATGTAAAGCTTACAAATTTACTTTCGTTAAAATATAGTTCTTTAAAACAAAAAAAAACAATTACGTCCACGTTGTGGGTGGCCAAAAGTTACCGCACACTGACATCAACGTAGAGAAGTCTATCTATCCTATGTTCATATTGCTTTCTTGAAATTGTAGTAAAGACAATTATATATTATTAAGTTAATTAGGTTACTTACTTAATAAAGATGAAGAAATAACGGCCATTACGGAGAATATACATTTGAAACGGTAAACGAAAACAGGATAGATTTTTCTCAAAAATTCCGTAAATCTATTATTCAAAAAATTTCATTAAAGGTAGTTATAATTAACCGGTACTTATTGATTATTGTTAAAAAAAATTAAATCCATTTGTTAACCGTATATATTGACGTACATCAGGGGATGTACACGAGATATCAAAAAGGTTTAGTTATGAGAAAATAATAAATTGTAAAAATTACAAAATGACCGATTTTTTTCTGATCAAGAATAACAAAATGTTACAAAATAATAATTTGCTCTGGCCAACTTTATTAGGTGGAAAAACTATTATTATTGTTAAAAGATAATCCCGTCTAAATGTTTGTATAACTAGACGATCAGAGGTATCCCGAGGCAATAGATTTAAGCCGTAATTAAAACATTATATATTTATATTAATACAATAAATATAAATATAATTTCTATATTTATATTATTTCTATATTTCAGAAAGTTCTGAGTCGGAATCCGGATCGGGTTTGAAATTTTTTTAAACTATGTAATTTTGTACCTTCTCAATACAATGAGGGAAGGATATCTATTAATCCGACATCATCCCGCGCGCTCGCGCGCACACACACACACTTGGTATAAATTAAGATAATATATAAGGGAAGGAGTCTGTTTGATTAAAGCGTTTAATTGTTTTGGAAAAAGTTTTCAAAACGTCTAAAAAACTTTTGGAAAAATCGAATTGGTAGTATACGTAGGGACTGATTGTATTGCTAACATCACGAAACGGCTTAAACTATGAAAATTTTACTCGTATTTGCTTTTTAGGTTAAAAAAGAATATTATCAGAAATAAAATTAGAAAATCTGCATAATCTGCTGACAATGGAGTGGTATCGTGTCTACCTTTCATCGGAGGTTCTGAGTTCGAGTGCCGGTCAAGCATTACAGTTTTCACATACTACGATATTTATTTCCGGAAGTTATTTCATTCGCCCTAGTAATTGTTACTGGATCTCACCCTGTTTTCGCACTGTAAATAATTAATTTTTATTTCATTTTATTATTATTACGGTTAAGGTTATTATTATGACTTAAAAAAACTTCAAACATTTTTTATATAGTTATTTTGTTAAAAGGCATTTTTTCCTTCAAATAAGCTTTGTTTTTACTCGTCATTAGACCGGTATACTGTAAATAAGGACAATTTTTTAATAGCATTTTTTTTCCAAATATCCAAAATACTACTCATTTGAGAAGTAAATTAGAGAGCAGAATTTATTAAACCGTATAAGACAGCATAATTTTGCGAATTTATAAATTATATTTATAATTTTTAATGCCTTCACCTACCATTCTGGAGTATTATTTTATTGCTCTCTTCATATACACAAATATTTAACTGCATGAAAATATATATTTTTTTTAATTCAAATTTTATTACTGGAAGAAAATTTAAATTTTAAGGTTCTATGCAAATACTACACACAATACATTAAAATCTTTCTTAAATTTTCTTTCACGAATTTTGAAAACTTGAACAAATATACATCGATTTTCAAGTTTTTGAAGGTACGAGACTTTTTAAAATTATCAATTTGTTTCATGAAATAAGGTAAATAAAAATGAATGCGCATATAAAAATTCAAACTTTTAAATTGAAATTGGAAATTTAAGTACATCTTTATTTTTATAAAAAAATAAAATTAAAATCCACCGGCTTAGTGAAGAGTTACATTACACTGATAAGTCCGATACTGATTACTTGTTAATGCAACTATAAATAAAAATATTATTTTTTTTTTAATTAAAAAAAAACTTTACTGTACTGTATATAATAATCTAAAATATATATTTTATAAGTTGTTATCCGTACACAAATTAATATTTCTGATGCATTTAGGGTAAAATTAACCGTAATTTATAAGTTAGATTTTAAGTGTTTTTTTCGAGCTGTTTTTCTCAGGCCGATTCTATATTATACAACTGATAAAAAACTTTTACTAGTAAATTTAGTAATTTATGTTTTTATACCTGAAGGTTAGACACGAGTAATTAATACTGCAGAGAATAAAAAATAAGAAATGACATTTTGAAATATAGTCGGAAAGAATCCGATAAAGGAACATTTTTCACGGTTATATAAATTATAACTAAGAAGAAATCACTCGACCGTATAACGACTACATGAAATATACAAGGTGTATAATTTTAAACAGTTTCATATGTCAAATTAAAGAAATTTACAGTACGGTAATTTGGAAGTGGAGAATAAATGGAATAACATAAAGGCGGCATTGATTGATGGAAGCAGAAAAAGATTGACATCAGATAAGAAGAGGCCGAAACAGAACGGTAACCCAACATATAATGCTACTTATGGAAGAAAGAAGAAAAAATAAGAACAATGCAAATAAATACAAAGGAAGATACAAAGAAATACAAGGGAAGATAACAAGAATGATTAGGGAAGCAAAGGAGATATGGATTTCGGAGAGTGTGAACACATTGAGGCGCTACAAATGAACTATGACAACCACAATTTGCATAAGGAAATTAAAGAGCTAACAGAAACAACCAGAAAAAGACAGCCCGCTGTTATTAAAGATAAAAGAGGAAAAATTTTGACTGAACCAACGCAGAAACTTTTACAGTGGAAGGAATATATAGAAGAACTATTTCAAGATAAAGAAGTAAAAGAATACATCAAAATGCCATAGAAAAGTCAAACACCATGAAAGAAAAAGATTTTTATGCTACAAAAACATTGAAAAGCGGAAAAGCAGTCGGGTCGGACGAAATCCCATGTGAACTCCTGAAACTAACAGATGAATAGCTCGACGTTGTCGTAGACCTTTTTAATGAGGTGTACAGAACTGAATAATACGGAAGCAATGGATAAAATCGACTTTTATAATATTACCAAAGAAACCAATGCGAGAGAATACAATGACAACCGAACTATTAGCTGGTTCTGTACAACGTACACTGAACTGTTCCGAGCTGCCTACTCAAAGGATAAAATAGCGATGATGATTTGCAAACCTCCTGAAAGGAGATGCCACTTGAAGAATAAGAATAAGTAATAAAGTGGTTAAAGTGGTCCTCTCCTCTATGAATCATGAGACCTTGCCGTTGGTGAGGGGGCTTGAGTAATCAGTAATACAGAGTAGCTGGACCGAAGGTGCAACCATATCGGAGGGGTATCTGTTGAGAGGCAGACTAAGGAATGATTCCTGAAAGAGGGCAGCAGCTCTCTTTCACTGATTTCGCTGACAAATGAAGAGGTATTGCGGCAAATAGATGAAGAAAGAAGCATTTGGAAAAATATAGTTAAAAGAAGAGACAGACTTATAGGCCACATACTAAGGCATCCTGGAATAGTCACTTTAATTTTGGAAGGACAGGTAGAAGGGAAAAATTGTGTAGGCAGGCCACGTTTGGAATATGTAAAACAAATCGTTAGGGATGTAGGATGTAGGGGGTATACTGAAATGAAACGACTAGCACTAGATAGGGAATCTTGGAGAGCTGCATCAAACCAGTCAAATAACTGAAGACAAAAAAAAAGTGGTCCAAGATAAAATCCAAAACATGACGCTATTTTGCACACTTATCTTTACAATAAATTCTTGTAGATAATTAACACGATTTAAACAGTCGTTTATGTACATAATCTCAGTATTTTATTATCTGGAAGAAATTCAAGTAAGTTTTAGAATTTAATGTTTTAACGGCTAAATATCACGTAACTAAATGTAATGAAATGATTTTGTACTCCATTTCTTTCAACTGCAATCTTAACTTTACTTATCTACAGATCCTAGCTCTGAAACTGTTTCGATTTAAAAAAATGATCAACAATTTTTACCCTACAGGCAAATCTTTTGCTACCACAAACTGAGCGATTAGAATATTATATTGTATAATTTTTTTTTATAACGCTTAAGCGGCCGAGTTTTATACAGAAAGAACCTCAGATTTTTGTGCAATCACCGGATGGGAACAAAACCCTCGGTTAGTTCTGTTGGAGAGCCGCCCCAATCAAACCACAAAAAATTAAGGACGCGACTGAAAGGTATAAGTATGCCCATCTCATATCTGTTTCATAGATTTATGGGAATTAATCAGAACCCAAGAAAACTACTGGAAGAATCAAGAAAAATAAAGAGAAAGGAGAGGATTAGGACAAAAGGAACCATTAATTCAAAACGAATTAAACCCCGACTAAAATGAGACACAAAATTGTCTACAATTTGAGAGACAAACCCCAACCAAAGAAGTACTTTAAACATTTTCCAAGTAATGAACATCCATTTCATAAGAAATCCTTCTGGAGTTCGGCATATCTTTACTCAGGATGAAAGCAACACATTACTGATCAACTTATTTGTGATAATTTTTTTAATATATGTCGTAAAAAGTTTACTTTTTCTTCAAATATTAAGGAGCTACCGCATATTTTGTTTCAAATTTTAGCACAAGTCCTTCTCTTCTTAAATTCATTTTAATATTTCGTCACGGAATAGTTCAATCTATTACCTGAGAAGTTCTTGCACTCATCGAAGTTAGCAATAAGCGTTATTTAAAGCGAAGTTGATATGATAGCTATAAAAAAATCAATTCATAAATATAGTAGTTAAAAACGCATAATAAATTTATCCGAACGATGTTTTAACTTAAAATCTTTCGTGCCATCGCATTTAAACAGAAGAAAAGGGAAAAACAAAAAAAAAATTATAATCGAAATATGAAATTATTTCTTTTTAAAAAAATTAAATTTTTCTTTGCAATAATTTGGTTTCCTAAATGGAGCTCTTTATCGTATCTGAATTTACTTTCCCGGCGAATATAGTTATATAACTATATTAAAACGGGAAGTATGGTGACCAGTCAAAAATGGAGTATCGGGTTTTTTTGCAAATATTTACGTTTTAGAGTCAAACTAGTTAATCTAAAAAAATCACATATTTATGAGCGTAAGTATGTATGTGTGTATCGTACTGCTTTTGGCCTCAGGATGCTTTTATACTCAGAATTAACCGAAGCCAAATTTGGGACAAATATTTCTATATATGGGCCATTGATCGTATTCATTTTTTTCAAAATTCGTTAAGGAGGTGGATATCGCGAAAAAACCAATCTCGATTTTCTTCAGAGACATTTTAGAGAAAACTTCATTAATGCAAATTTGTTACCTATAAGGTATATATAAATAATCCATTCTTTTTTAAATCAGACCTCACCTCTTAAAATTTAAATATATTTGTTTCCTCGCTCTATCTATATTCGGTTTAAATATGTTTCAAAAATCTTTTTAAAAGTTTACGAATATAAATACATCGAGCTATCAAGAATAGTCAATTTTTTAAAATTGTAGACCCCGGACCTAAAATGTAGAAAAGTTTTTTGAGAATTTTCTTTTTTTATTTCAGGCATTATTGAAGGGGTGTGTCAAATTTAGAGAAAATTTTACTTAAGTAAATTTTTTAAGCACAACCTATATATGAGTATTTTTAAAAAAAAGTTTTGTTAAAATCTATTCCCCACCTCTAAACAATATCTATTTTGCTTTTTTTTATGTTTTTTGTCTCTAACCCTTTTAATTTTTATTATTAATAGATGGGAAAGTCACGCAATACTTTTCCAACTTTCCAAATGTTCAATTATAAACCGATTAATATAACGAACCGAATAATTAATACAGTATATGAACCGAAATAATGATTAAAATATAAAAAGTAATAATTACGTAATAATAATTATATAACATTAAAGATTTATAATTTGTAATCTAGTAGACAAAATGCCCGGTTATACAAAAAAAAAGAAAAAAAGAAACTAATAGATTGGTACAAGCAGAGCAGTTAAATAAAGAAGTGAAGTGTGACTCGAGAAAGCCCTGAAAATTCAAAATTCTCATCTTTTTATTTGGAAAGAAGGAAGAATTACGCTTATGTGCGATATAAACGTGCTTGCGTACATATTAATAAAGTCTGAAACTAAATACGTAATTCATTATAAAGTAAATAATTTACTTTTGAAGGGAAATATTACACAATAAATTTTATTATAGCAGCAATCAAAAAATAACAGAGGAAAAATAAGTGAAAAATCTGAAAACAGCTAATAAAACAAATACTTTTAAATTTATCCTTACTTAAATTATGTAAAAAGGCCTTGAAAACTGTGAACAATGGAATGAAAACAATTTTTTTTCGAAATACTTACGTAAGTTTTTTTTTTATAACAAAGAGTAGAACACATTTATCCTTATATATACATTAATTATTGAGATTAGTGCTACACAAAAGGTTTCAAAGTTAGTTCCGTGAGTAAATACACGTGAATTCTACATAAACTTGGTACTTCATTATTCATTTTATTTCGATTTTTTGTTTTGTTTATTAACATTAAATACGACAAAGGAAAATAAGTAGTTTTTAATTTTATGAATATCACTAAAAGAAAAAAAAACAATGTTTTGTTAAGGAATGTAACACAACTACCAAAGAGGAATACGCTAAGCGACGTCCAGTGTAATTTACAACTTTCAGTTAACGCTAACAGTAACGGTCTTCTAGAATAATAAACGGATAAAGTTAGAGAAAAAGTTGTATACCATATAGACTAAGGGATAGAATTCTACATTTCTGGACATCAAATAAGTTATTTTTTATGCGGGAAGTTAGATGAGAGAAGATGGCTTAAAATTAAAGTTAGAAAAATGTAGCCGGCTATAGATTTGATGTTAATTAGAATCTTATTATTCAGTGTAACATCTTATTTAGATTCGGAGTAACAGTACAAGGTGAAAAGATAAAGATGCTACGATTTGCTGATGATATAGTAATTCTAGCCGACAGTAAAAAGAATTTAGAAGAAACAATGAATGGCATAGATGAAGTCCTACGCTAGAACTATCGCATGAAAATAAACAAGAACGAAACAAAAGTAATGAAATGTAGTAGAAATAACAAAGATGGACCACTGAATGTGAAAATAGGAGGAGAAAAGATTATGGAGGTAGAAGAATTTTGTTATTTGGGAAGTAGAATTACTAAAGATGGACGAAGCAGGAGCGATATAAAATGCCGAATAGCACAAGCGAAACGAGCCTTCAGTAAGAAATATAATTTGTTTACATCAAAAATTAATTTAAATGTCAGGAAAAGATTTTTGAAAGTATATGTTTGGAGTGTCACTTTATATGGAAGTGAAACTTGGACGATCGGAGTATCTGAGAAGAAAAGGTTAGAAGCTTTTGAAATGTGGTGCTATAGGAGAATGTTAAAAATCAGACGGGTGGATAAAGTGACAAATGAAGAGAGAGCGACAAATAGATGAAGAAAGAAGCATTTGGAAAATATAGTTAAAAGAAGTGACAGACTTATAGGCCACATACTAAGGCATCCTGGAATAGTCGCTTTAATATTGAATGGACAGGTAGAAGGAAAAAATTGTGTAGTCAGGCCACGTTTGGAATATGTAAAACAAATTGTTAGGGATGTAGGATGTAGAGGGTATACTGAAATGAAACGACTAGCACTAGAAAGGGAATCTTGGAGAGCTGCATCAAACCAGTCAAATGACTGAAGACAAAAAAAAAATTATTCAGAGATATATTTGTATATACTCGTACGATATAAATGCAACAATTTCTATTCAAAATACAATTTCTTAAGGATTAAGAGAAATTTATGTACTATGAACGAAAAAAATACTCAAAAAGAATACTTTTAGTATAATTTATTTTGCGTCATTAATTTATAGTTTTTTCTTTTTTTTTTCTTTCTTCATTATATGTTTTGGTACTTTCCACGATAAAACAACACAACACAACTCGATAAAGACTATATAAAACTCAAACTCAAACATGTAAATATAGAACAATCCATTCTCTTGTGTAAAAAAAAATTTAGAATTTCTTAAAAAAAGAAAGAAAATGAATAGAATAGTAATTAAAGTAAAATATTTAAATTAATCACAGGGACCTGTAATTAAATCAGAAGACTCTCTTTATGCGACATACTTCAACTATATGGTTTATTGTGCAGCATCGGACAAGTACATAAACTGCCGATTTCCACTGGATTACACAGAGGATTCACCGACCCTAAAAGTCATGGCGACATTAAAATAGAGAATATAATAAGATAAATTGTTGATATTGATAAATAATCGATGATTATTATTTGATTACAATCAAATAATAATCATCCTTATATCAAGGATATTGATATAAGGTTGTTTACCTTATAAACAATCCTGCTTATAAGGTAGCTCTAATCCTCTTAAAGGAACGATCGACCATCTGCCAACAATCCTTCGGAAGAATCTGAGCAGACAAATACTGATGAACGGTTTTCTATTATCAAATTTATAAATTTACTAGAATACAAATTAGTAAAAAAAATAATATCTTTTTGATTTTCAATTGCACTACTCTTCTGGCAGTAAATAAAATCTGAAAAATAAACATACCACGATTAAGAAAGAAAATCTCTAGCAACGTGTGCATAATGTACGTACATGTGCACAAACCTAAAAAAAACGAATTATTATTTTTTACAAAGGTTAACACATAAAATAAATTTAATTCTTCATCGTTTCCGAATAAATGAAAATATCATCAATGCATACTATAATTCGTTATCAGCCGAAGCAAGAAATCTTAAAATATCAACGCATCGAAATTCGGATAACGGAAAAAATTGGTTACATATATTTACTACAACCTGGATCTGATCTAATTAGAACCCAATAAATACGAATGAAATCCGGAAGATGTTGACGATTAAAATGATAAGCAGAAAACTCAGAATTTACGAAAATAGATTTTCTTCTACTTTAATTTTTTTTAGTGAAAAAATCCCGTTCACTCTAAAAATCAAACCTAAGATCCTTAAATATTAGCCGATAACATCAATTAATAAAAACACGAGTTAGTATTATCTTAAAAAAATGTGAAAAATATGTAGAATGTAAACGGTAATTAAAATAAAACATCAGTCTTAAATTTTAATTCTCTATTTTTTATACTAATCAAATGCTAGATTAAGCCGGGTGAGAACTACATTCCTCATAGGAATCGGCTGTAGTCATAATAACAATCTACCACTACTACTCAACCCGGCGCAACATTGTCAAATCGTTGCATACTTCGTACGTATGTACGTATGTCGCAGCTACGTTTCAGCAGCCCAGCCCTCTCGTGCCAACCAGCCTTAAAGTCGAAGTACTGCAGGGGTAAATATCGAAGAAACATACATAATCGTTTTATTAAATATAAAAATAATACGAAACCATTTTTACGATATAACTTACCGTATACCTCTAAATAAATCTAAACAGTCCATCATTGGAATTTTAAAACTGAAACCGCATTCTCACCTGTAAACAAAGAAATAAATAGAAAATAAATAATAATAATAAAATATAGATAAAAACGATTAAAATGTAGTCAAAAATTATAATTACAAATAAAAAAACTTTTCTTAGACGTTATGATACTTCACGTGAACTAAATCGATCACTCACAAGAAGGCTCAAGAAAGATTTACGACCTCAGCACAAAATTATTTTTTACGGCTAAAGTTTAAAACGTTATTTGCTACATACAAATATAAAACTAAAATATTTTCAGTTCACTTTCGTCTAAATTACTATAATAATTACTATAATGAATATTTTCATGTATAAATAAGTTTTATAATCTCTTCCATTTTGTTATCGATTAATATCACTTAAGAGATGATACTTCATCTACCTTTATATTTCCAGAAAGTATTTTGGAACAGTTCCTTTGGTTATCTATGGATTAAAGCACCTTCCAATTCCTTAAAAGATTTTTACGAGTATAATGTAAAATATTAATGGAAATTGATTTGTACGAAAATAAAATCTCTTTAAAAGCGGTTTAAATATAATTATATCTTTCATAAAAGAAAGAAGAAAAAGTTGTATACACAAAAAATCAGTAGTCTTAGTGTACCTAATTTTTTTATATACGTACGGGAATGTGACAATTAGAAACCCTTTTAAAGGGATGGTTAATTCAATTGTAGTTCGTGGAAGTTACCCCAATTTTGAGTGAAATAAATTATTTCTACATTTATTCTAAACATTTTTCTTGTTTTTTTTTTTTTAATAATTTTATATTAAAAAACAATAAGAGATTATTGCAACCGCCTTAAAAAAATAGTTTTACAAGAAGAATTTTCTGAAAGCTTTGAAAAGGACAGAGACTCTTACAAGTAAGTAATTATTTTCTTAATAGTACAGGAAGGATTTTTTAAATACGTAATTCGAATGAGAATAAAAAATAACTTACGAAATATTAAAATTTATATTTTGCCTAGGAAAAAAATGGTATTTAATTTAACGTAAATGTCGAAATAGTCATTGTGCTAGTAAACATTTCTTATTACGATTATAGAGGAGCGTGTTCTTGCATAACTTATTATTACAAAACAAATAATTATTATTTACATCAAAATACAAATAAACTAGAAAATAAGATTAGCTTATACGTTTTACAATTTACAACTTAGAAAACATAAATCTAGACGGTCATTTCATCACCAAGATATACTTATATACTATTATAAAACCCACTTTTCCAGGTAATAAATTAACTTATTTTACGAATTTCATTCTTATAATCTTATCGGTTTACCGAATATAATAAAAACGTAGTTAACAAAGAACACGAGAAACGATGAAGTGCGTGAACGTTTTTATTTGAAAAGAAAAAAATCTAGTTTATTAGCCGTATCGTTTGTAAATCAACGTAAACATATTTTTGAAAGACGAGGGTGTAGTTAGAGATGTTCAAAGATAGGTAGGAAGTGGTTGCTTCCTCTTTTTAAGAGTTTCCTTCCCCTTATTTCTATCTATCCCTTTTTTTTTTATTCATCTCATGATTCCATCACGGTGCAACGTAAACTGTATTCACTCTCCCTCATCTTTCCTTTCTTTTCTATTAAGATTTAAAAGACTACCTACCCAATTTCCTTAAAGATCATCCGGTTTGACCTGACATCCGCTTATTTTGCTCTTTACCTTTCAAATTCAGATATCGAAGATATTAGCTGTCGTGGTTCTCACCCCCGTACGCAACCGGTTTTCACATGTGGAACATTTTTTCGTAATATTTTCTATCGGCACGGATCATATTTTCATTAACGAACAAAAAATGCTTAATTACACTTTATTTACGTATTATTTAATAACCGAAAATCTATAACCGCAACGTCGTAGTTTATACCTTCGTTTGATGAAACTTCTTGAACGTAATATAATATTTCTTCTCGATGAAAATTAAGATGACATAAAATTTTACAATAATGATACTTAGGCGTAATGTTTTACCCTGAAATATCTCGAATAAAGATTCAAATCGATATAAACGATCTTCTACTATCATCCTTTTACCACAAATATAACTGAACATAGATTTACGACCGAGTAATATTGAAATTTTATTTTACGATTCATTTGGATAATTCAACATGCCGCACGATTTTGAGGATTTTCTTTAAAGAAGCTTGAATCTCACTTTAAATGATTGTAATTATCTGAAAAGAAAGCTATCTGATTCAGAATATATTTAAGTTGATTTGCGAAAAATCGTAGATCAGTAGTATTGTGCATTCACTCGATGTAATAAAGTTTTTCAAGCTAATACTATAATCTCTCCTCGGGCAGGAAGGATGCCAATTTGTCGGATGGAAGGCCTGAAATACATCTGACAAAAATTTTTTATCTTTCCGTAGTCCTTCGGTGGGCAATTCATCATCCATTTAACCGCGTTATTATTCTTGATTTTTTCCTTTTCTCGTTTTCAAAATTAGCATTTTCTTAGGGTTACTGCCCACAGTAATATCCGTCATAAGGATGACCACATTAAAACTCACTTTTAAATATTACACTAGTGACTATTTATCGCTTTAAAATATTAATTTTTAGTATTCAGATGGTTTGATAAAAGTCTGTTCTTTCTATAAAAGTATGTTCTGTTTCCTATCCAGTGAATGTGCACAAAAGCCAAACTGAAGCTGACGGTTTATCGTGTAAAGTTGGCCCCGCTAATCCTTTCCAAATTATATAAAAGCTTGAAATTCATCAAATAATTATAAATCTTAAACGATTCAACACGGATTCCAAAAACCCTTTTTTTTCAATATATATTTTTTAATAATACAGTTTTTCGGTTTTTTTTTTTATAAAGGAAACATATTTTTTAGATTTTCAATTCTATAATTATGTTTTTTTTTTTTAACGGAACCAACATTAAGACCGTGTAATGTGATGGACGTATATAAAATTACAAAATTCCCACTGTCTCTACCGATGCTGTATATTATGTAAAATGTATACGGAGTCTGAAAGATTTAAGACGAGATATCTCTAGTTTTGATGTTTTTATTAACGGTGCTACATACCTTGTGCAGAAATTTGCATTACCTTCCCTACATAAGACCGTATAACATCATCTAACGTGACGCATACATACAGAATATCAGGATTCCATTGTCCCTACCTACTCGCCGGACGGCGAAAAAAATGTTTTTGTCAATTTTTACCGATTTTTTGAGTTTAAAACATTTTTTTGAACATCGTGGTAACGCTGAGAAAAGCAGCTGCAACGACGGCAACAAGATTTATTTCAATCGGATTAATAGGGAAAATTTTATGCGCGAACAAACATAAAAAAATATATATGGTCGAAGACATAACCTCCTTTTTTTGAAGTCGGGTAAAAAGCAATAAAATGTAAAAAAAACGATAAAGTGAATTTTTGTTTTAAAACTTGTCAAATTACAGTAAAAGTGTAATAGTTCAAACTACTAAAGAAGATTTTTTTCGAATCAAGCACTGTTTTTACTGTTAAAACAGTACAAAAAAAATATGTATGTTAACCTCAAATCAAAGAGTATTTGATTATCTGAAACTCTCGTGCATATTTGGTAAAGCTTCAATAACATAAACATGTACCGTTTGTTCATGTAGCAACAATGTAAACGACTACGGTAAAATAACAAGTTTATCAGATCAGAAAATATATATATATATATATATATATATAGTTAATTAAAGAATATTACAAAAAATAGCGGCCGGAAAATATCACGAAACTTATATAACTAAGATTTAATTAATACGGCTAGGCTTCGATCTATCGATATTTTTCGCAGTAAGAAAGAGTTTAACCTCTCCTCAACTTCAGTAGATTTTGAATGAAAAAAGTTTGAATAAACAAATGTTTTCCTACACGCCAAAAAAAACGATCGTATTTTACACAAGATAAAAACAACGATAATAAAGTTACTGCATCGCGATTATAACCTACGTTTACAAAGTCTCATCGGGTTAATTATATTATATTTTAAAAACAAATTTGAACTACAGAATCAATTACGGTAATAGCTGTGTAGTAAAATACTGTATTTTTTAAAAACTATTTTATTCCGACTATAAAATTAGTTATAAACTGTATATTTTATAACTATGTTTAAGATTATCCAAAATTTTGGATAATCAAAATGTTTTTTTATATGTAAACCTTTTTTAATCGGATAACGCGTTATATGATATTCGGAACAGGTTCATTTAATGTCGTGCATACAAAAAAATAAAAAAATAAAAGAAAATAGTTTTACGTTTTCTGGCATAGTTTCTACAAAAGGTTCAAAAACGTTTTACCGCATTAAAATCTTACAGCGACTTGATCGTTATTCACAAATGACAAACCTTATCCAAATAGAAGCCAAGTATTCATCTTGAATATAAACATGTGTTTTTACCGCTGATGGAATCGCATTCTAACAATCGCCATGTATTTATGCGATTCAATAGTTTACAAAGTAGCTAATGAATTATTTACAGTATATAAACAAACAATTCGTATAATGTACAGTTTGATAGATGGGACTTCTTTTTCAACTAAACAAATATAAAAATGGCGTACGTTCACCCAGAAAATGTAATATTCACATTTTAGGATTAAATAAATTACATCACCGATATAGAAATGTAATAAGAAATAGATCTACAACACATTTAAGCAAGATAATCCTATTTACATTGATTTAAAAAATTTTAACGTTATCCGTTCGTTAAATATCATAAATATTCCGGTTCAAATTAACCTGAACAATTTATCGTTCGGTTTAAATCCTCAATTTCGAAGACCGATAATAGTTTTTTAAGAAATCTAACCCTTGTAATTAACTGGATTTTGAAGCCTGGAGAAAATTTTATCTTTACACTTTATTTTAAAGCCGATCATCATAAATTCGTTGACATACTAGTCACGTCAAAATGCTCTCATTTCCTGAGTAATTGGCAGGCGGAAATTTTTTTTGCCTCTTTTCTCGTTCTAACATTAATATTCTTTTTAATTTTTTTCGTCCGTAGTACAATTAGACGTTCTGAAAATTTTACCTTGATGCCCGATGAATCATCGCCAAGGATATGAGAAACGGTTTAAACTGCAATACTATTTGAACGATTCGGCCTGCCCGTAAATCAGACTGGGAATTTTTAATTCCTATTCGGGTTATTTTTTAGACGAAAAGGCTTACTTAAGTCTAAGACGCTTAACGAGTAAAACCAGGTATACTATTCCCTCGTAATACATGCAATCATAAAGTACACAAACTGTACGGGAAGCCGGCCTCCGTGGCGCGAGTGATAACGTTTCGGCTTTCATCCGGAGGTCCCGGGTTCGAATCCCAGGTAGGCATGGCATTTTTCACACGCTAAAAAATGTCCAATTCATCTCAACCTTTGATTTAATATCTAACGGCGAGTCTAAAAAAAAAAATAAAGAAAAAACTGAACGGAAGATCGTACATAATAAATATATCGCTTCAGAAATAGGATGCCAGAGGACAAAAATAAAAATCATTGTTGCCAGGCTTAATATAAGTATATAAAGGCAAAATCAATTCAGATCGTTATAGCTGTAAATGGAACATCTCTATTCTCACGGAAAACAAATCTGACTTGCGTCTGTAGTAGTATTTTAGCTGCGTCACATGTCTTTAAAGTACATTAACTTTTAAAAGTGGATTGATTCTTCTTTTACTTTGAAGAGAGCAAATTGCTTATTATTTTACGGTTAATTTTTTTCTAGATAACTTTAATGGAAAATTTACATCGTAAATAAAATTATTTTTATCAACACTATCAGTGACGGCTCGCGTATAGGCACTGTGGAACTGCAGAATCCCCTATTTCCACGTGATATTATCGATAACATTTAATATAACGGGTCCTTTTTTCTTTAATTCTTTCTTTATAATTATACAATATTTAATCCTTAAGTTTAATGTTAGTAGTCATCCGCCAGTTTACGAAAAAGATATAAAGTCTTTGTACGGAACTGTGTGCTTCATAGTACCAGCGGCGTGGTGTTTGAATGTTATGCGCATACGCACATAGGAAGCTACACGCGAGGCTGCAAGGAAGCGAGAGCGCTGGCGCTCCCGCAGTGCCGACCCTGCCGTACTGGTAGAAAGTGGTGTTTTTTTAACTCCGCGTGTATACGGAACGTTCCTTGTTCGTTCCCTTTTCTAATATAGTTGGTGGAAGGAATACGAAAGCGGTTTAGTTATGTTTTTAGTAGCGATCAGAAGATGGCCGAAAGCAAAGGGTCTTTGATTGCCAAATATGTCCAAAAACACGCTGGAAGGGCGATTAAGAAGGTAATTAGTAAAAACTAATGTAATTGTTTCTGCGTACGTAAAATTTAAATTAAGCACCGTTGGACTACAGTGTTTTTAAGCGATATTTTATTAAGTTATTATCAAATAATACTCCTTTTCTTTTTTCTGTTTAGCCTCCGGTAACTACCTTTCAGATAATACTTCAGAGGATGAATGAGGATGATATATATATGTATAAGTGTAAATGAAGTGTAGTCTTGTACAGTCTCAGTTCGAACATTCCAGAGATGTGTGGTTAATTGAAACCCGATCACCAAATAACATCGGTATCCACGATCTAGTATTCAAATCCGTGTTAAAATAACTGACTTTACTAGGACTTGAACGCTGGAACTCTCCACTTCCAAATCAGCTGATTTGGGAAGACGCGTTCACCACTAGACCAACTCGGTGGGAATATCAAATAATACTAAAAAAAACAATATTATCTGTATTGACATTTTATGATTTTTCGGTTAAACCGAATACGGTTTTTAACCGCAATTTGCTTAAAAACCGTGCACGAAATTCTTGAATGTGATAAAGTGTAGAATTAGATTATTATCCTGCTTCCAGCTGTTCTATTTGATTAATTTATTTTCGGATCTTTTATTTAACAGAAAACCTTATACGTGAAAAGGCCCAGAAAAAAATTGCCTGAAGCAGCACCCCCACTAATTTCAGTTACGAGCCGCTCTATTCACTATTTAGTATTAGATTGTTATAGTGTGATTCTGTAACCGATATTAAAAATCTTTCTGACCAGAAACTCTTAACGAAATTAACCAAAAAACATACTTAAAAAACAGTATTCAAAACCATTAGTTCAGTCTCTTTATCTCATTTCTTTGCACCGATTTTCTTATTTTTATCAAGATACAAATTTCTCAGCTAAACGTTTCTTGCTTATAACTTTTTTTTATTTGTAACCTTTTAGTAGGTCTAACCGTATATTTTGCGGAGAAATAATATTATTTAATATAATGAAAAAAACTTAAAAATTAAAAAAATACAAAACTCCGTAGCCCATTTTTGTTGATGTTAACACAGAGCACACCATATTAAGCGTTTTCAGTAACCACAACCAAATACATATTGGTTTTAGCTCGTATCGGTTTTGGCATATAGAAGTTTTGAAATTAGTAGAACGTAAACCGATGTACTACTTCTGACGTGAAACTACATTCCATAAACTTCCAGGAAAGGTATTCAACAACGTATAAAAAAAATATTAATGATAATTTTTTGCAGCCTGCTTTTCAGCTTCAAGAATAAAAAATATAAGATGTCAAGAATCGCTGATATCATAGTTCATTAAACCGCATTAAAAACGATTAAGATGTAATTATTCGATGAAATACGATAAAAAGAAAGAAAATAACGAGTTAAATACAAGTAATAAGACGTAAGAATCCGGGTTAAGACTATAAACTCTATCCGTTACAACTAATCCATAATATCTTGGATCGTCTCGTAGAACGCCTGAAAACCGAACTGTATGAAGTAATAAAAATGTTAGCATCCTAAATCACGTCTAATATAAACCGATCCCATAAGTTATAAATGTCGGTGAAAAAATTCACTTTAGATTGCCGGCATTAGTTTTCGGTTAACGATTTATCTTACCTATTAAAATGCCTCTTAATATTTAAAAATTTATTTACGTATAGATAATAAAATTAATCGTAAATGAAATCGGATAAAATAAATAAAAATAATTAAAATTAAATTAAAACTATTTGTTAAAATTTTTTTTTTTCTAAATTTCGATTAAATTAATTATATATAAAAAAAAGCGCGTTGCAAAATATATATACTTTTATTCGACCGGCAAAATCGCTAAGCGATTAACGACGAAAAACATATTAAATACGAATATACTTAAAATTCCTTTTTTCCTCTCTACATTTTTGTAAGATAAAGGAAAGCTAACAGATTTCCTGAAATTTTCTCAACGAAAAACCACAAGACAGCAAACACATTTCTTTCACGTTCCTTCTTAGGTTTATAACGCCTTGAATCTACTCGACCGCTGAAATTTATACTGAAAAAAAGTTATTTTATAAACATATATATAAATTCAACCAAAGTCCCGGTTCGTACGATTAAATATAATAATCCTGCTCCAAAACCGAAAAGTGTACAATCGGAAACTATTGTTTATATCTTTTTAACGTTTAAAAACCACAATATGTAAAACATCATTAAGAGGAAGAGGGATTCTATGTATGTTTTTGATTACAAATAAACAACAACAAAAATGAAAAAAAAACATCGATTGATTTATTACTGCATCTTTTTTCTCCTTTCTTTCTTCTTTTCTTTTAACTTATAACTCTTATATAAGTAGCTTACTTATTGTTGTTGTTATTATTATTATTATTATTTGTACCAAGATCAATAATTTGACCTTGAAAATAGATGGAAACGCCGCACTCTTTTTTTAAATCCTTTCCGGCTGAGCGGTTAAGTTTCCTCTTCTCTTCTCTTCATCCGTACCTATAATATCCCTCAACTCCCTCCAGTCCAACCGATCATCACTCCCTTTACCATTCTTCCTTGGCGTTGTTACGGTATAAAAACAAAATCAATTTTAAAATGAAGTAACGTGTGAACGCGGTCTATATCGTAGAATAATGTCTCGACTGCTGTATAGAAAGATTTTCACTTTAGTATTAGATGATATTAAAATTATCATGGAAGCTGCTACTACTATGTTGTTAAATTCCATATCATTTATTGAGACAAAGAAAAAAACACGTTGATCATAATACATTACGTTCAACGTGTATGTAACGGAAAAAGTTTTTTCCAACAGGAAATTACAGATTTAATAAATATTCCAATAATATAAAATATATATATATACATACATATATAGTTTACGTCAAAACAGAACCAAAATTCAATATATAAACCTTAAAAAATAGAAAAATTTATTAAAGAAAACAAAGATAAATTCAGATTTTCAATTGTCTACCGAAAATTTCATATCGACAAATAAAAAATGGGTATGTTGGTGAACGATTTGTAGTTCGAATAGACACGTCCATTCTCACACCTAAGAACAGTCAAGATTGTTCCTTTAGAAACCATTTATCAACTCCTGGACAGATTTTTAATTTCTGAAGAGAAATTTTTGTTGTAGGACGGAGCGTTGAGTTTTATCTGATAAGGGTGACGGTTTTTTACACGAGCAGATACAGTATTCTTTTTCACATTCGACCGCTTTCACTTGCGTTTGACACTCTTCCTCGTTTTCGGATTCTGCTATTGTAAGTCCCACCGTGTCACATCAGGTCTGAGAACGGAACGGTTTTAAAGATGCTTGGAATTTCCTTAGTAAAAGATAACTTGGGGACCTGAAATGATCGGAAGGAAAGGCTAATTGAGAAATTGAAATCGATCCGGGTACTCGGTTTCTTGACTAGTGGCTACACAATCAGCCTAACAGTTGAAATGATTATTAAGAAAAACTGGGTCTCCTAATACGGTTAATTCGAATGCAAATAAAAACTCTCTCTCTCACACTCTCTCTCTCTCTCTCTCTCTCTTTCTCTCTCTCTCTCTCTATATATATATATATATATATATATATATATATATAGCTAATATATGACATTTTTTATTGATTTATTCAATAAAAATTATTGCTGTTATACAAGTAATTGTTAAAGACTTACTGAAATCATGAGAAGTTTATACATACGTATATTTCCAGGAATGTAAAATATAGCGTTACAAGTATATATAATTTTTTCCAGGAATGAAAAAAACCGTCCAGTCATAAAGAGAAATCGACTTAACATGACAATAAGTAAAATGCAATACAATAAAACGAGTAAACGGACAATTTTTAAGTACAGGAACTACGAATATATAGTTGTTCTTAACGTGCAAAAATAAAATTACTTATCTGACACACTCAACATTTAGAAATAACCGATCTCTCTAAATTACATCGTAAAAGCACAAATTTAATGTAATTACAATACTTTCTGAAACCGCAATATTATATTTTCTTATACTCAGATAAGAGTATTTTGTAAGCCAAATAATCAATTTAAGGTTCGATTAAAATTTCTGTTGTTAAACATACACAAGCGTTCCTCCATTAACCACAAATTTATTCTATAACCCGGTTTTGTAATTTTCTACTACGTCTCGTTATTCCAAAACGAAACCGTACTTACTCTTCGATCTTAGATTAAAATCGATAAATGAAGTTTTTATAGCTTGTCATTTTCCATCGGTTAGAAGAATTCCCACCGTGTATCGGAGAATAAATTCTTCTCTAACATAACATGCAATACCAGGAATATCTTATCGTCGTGTAATACGGATATATGTATGACAGTAGTAACTGAAGAGTAATCGTAAATGCATCTACGAAAATCATACGTAAATAATGACAGTTTGCTTTAGTAATCTAACAAAAGAATTAAGTAGCAAAACTTAGTTATATCTATTTTTTCTTTTATATTTTTGATCGTTTTATGAAATTTGATAAATTTTAAGATCAAGTGAATTATTCTGCGGATTTACTGATTACATCATTATATTGTACAAATTGTAAGCTAGTGCGGCACGGTTTATTAAATACATAAATAATACATGTAAGTTAGCATAAATAATACTTAGAATGTGGAAAAGAAATCGTAAATTCTAGTGTTCTTTGAAATTACAGTTACTCTGTTGCGCTTAAAATGATTATTTTTTGAACAAGTGTTAAAGTACTCTTTCAATATCCAATTAGGCAAAATGCATTAATGAAAACCTAAATAATACAATAAATAAATAAAAAATAAATGCCGTTATTATTTTAACAAATAGAAGCTTATACGATGAACACAAATTGCTAACGGAGAGTAATAATTTAATATAACTACGTAAAAAATGATAATATATATACAATGAAAAAAAATTTATACACGAAATTACAAATACGATTTAAAATGTTCAATTCATTTCTTCTGTAATATTTTTTAATCAAAGAACGGAGAGAAAAAAGTATGAAAAAGAGATACTGGAGGACCGGTTTGTTTCCGCAGTTTTAATTTCCGCTGGAATTCCAGTTCTGGTGTTAAAACAGACCGACCGACTAGCGGTATTAACTATATCGAAATAAGTAAGCGCTCGTACATATATCTTGAAGAAAAACCGACTGACAAACAGCGGTAAACGACAAGATTTGTTCCACCGCAATGTTCAGTATTTGTTTAGTTATATCTCTCTCTCCAATATTCTAGACACGTTGCATTTTATTGCATGAACGGCTTCTTTACGACATATCTTGTGGGAAAACAAACCGAAAGTTCGTTTACCTTACTGTAATAATACAAATAAATACCGGTAATTTCTTTTTGTTAAAATAGATTTTATATCGCAATTAAGCCGGTGGTATTTTTAATAGCGGCTACGTATATTCATTAAAAAAAACTTGATTTTCTCCTTGTTTTGTCATTCGTATGAACATTTATGTAAAGCTTACGTTGCAGGTAATAAATAACAATCACGGTATAATTTAAATAGAAAGAGCCATTCGTTTATAATTTATTTTTCAAAAAGATTTAAATAAAATTAAGAGGAATAAAAACAAAATCATATTTTTTCTACCAAAGAATAAAGAGTTTCATTTTAATACTTTATTTACATTTTAATTCATTTACAGTGTAATTTAGATAGTTCCCTATGAGGTTTTAAAAACGATGATGTTACTGGTATTTTCCGACTAAAAAAAAAAAAATTGTTATTTACTGTTTTAAACTAACCGATTCAAATTAAATGCACATTGATCGAAAAAAAGAAAAGAAATTTTAATGAAAAAAAGAAAATTTCTTCGTAGATTCTCAAATTTGAAAATTAAGAATGTAACAAAACATCTGATGATATTTTATTAAAATAAAAAAAAAAATGTAAGAAAAGTATAAAGTTTTGAAATAATAGTTTCTTTTTGATTCCATTTACTTTATCTTTTGAAAAACTTTTGATTACTTACAAATGTATAAATAAATAACAACGGTCTTTTTCTATTAATCAAGAAAAGCTTCGTTTAGTCTCATCTTAATTCATTTATAAAGAAATTTAAATAATTTTCTATGAGGTTTTTAAAAATGATGATGTTACTGTTATTTCCCGATCCAAAAACCTCAATTTAAAAAAGGTTAATCTCTCCGAAACATTAAGGATCAAAATTATTTTACGACCTTATTTATTTTCTTAAATACAGAAAAGATTATGGAGGTAGAAGAATTTTGTTATTTGGGAAATAGAATTACTAAAGATGGACGAAAGCAGGAGCGATATAAAATGCCGAATAGCACAAGCTAAACGAGCCTTCAGTAAGAAATATAATTTTTTTACATCAAAAATTAATTTTAATGTCAGGAAAAGATTTTTGAAAGTGTATGTTTGGAGTGTCGCAAGTGAAACTTGGACGATCGGAGTATCTGAGAAGAAAAGATTAGAAGCTTTTGAAATGCGGTGCTATAGGAGAATGTTAAAAATCAGACGGGTGGATAAAGTGACAAATGAAGAGGTATTGCGGCAAATAGATGAAGAAAGAAGCATTTGGAAAAATATAGTTAAAAAAAGAGACAGACTTATAGGCCACATACTAAGGCATCCTGGAATAGTCGCTTTAATATTGGAAGGACAGGTAGAAGGAAAAAATTGTGTAGGTAGGCCACGTTTGGAATATGTAAAACAAATTGTTAGGGATGTAGGATGTAGAGCGTATACTGAAATGAAACGACTAGCACTAGATAGGGAATCTTGAAAGGCTGCATCAAACCAATCAAATGACTGAAGACAAAAAAAAAAAAAATACAGAAAAAAAATGTTGCATGATTTTATTGAACAGTTAAATTAATCAGACTGCAATAATTTATTATTATAATTAAATTAATTTTTTATTTATTGAAAACAAAAAACAACCATTAAACATCTCATAATTCTACGACAAAGAATATTGGAAAAATATTAGAATAAAAATCGATAGCTATAGTGTAGCTATCGATTATATTATCGATTGTCCATTATATTACCTGCGCATTTCACAATTATCAACAGTGGATACAGGGAATGGATATAAATATTTAAAAAAAGTATATATATAATAAATAAATAAAACGATCCAAAAAAATATATTTTTAAAAAATAAACAAAATAATAATGATGGTGGTTAAAATATAACCGATAAATACAGGAAGTTATTTACTTATTCTACGATTAGTTATACATTTATGATTGTATTTTGTAACGTATTAAAATTCCACGTGTAAAAGTTTCGTTAAGTTCAATGCACCGTCGCGAATATAGGTCTGTCTCCTATGATTTTCGGAAAAATATTTAAAAAAGATATCGATGTAAATATTATTACAAATTTACAACAAATTTTACGATTAAACCTTAAATCGTTTCTCAGAAATAAAGCGCATTTGGAAACAAAATTTTAAAACCGTGATTTTAATATTTTTGAAATTAAAGGCATCAGACTTCAAGAAAATAAATACAAAAACAGTTCGAAAATTATAAACGATACATTTTTAGTTTTTAAATAATATATCTATAAAACTTATTTATTAGACATCTAATTGATTTTACTTCCTTTTCGTATATACTTTCAGAAAAAAAAATCACCGATCGCCTTTTAACCTAGACCCTGCTTTTAACAAATTAGCGTGAAAAAATAATGTTCTTTTTACCTTGATTTATGTTTCCTTTTGAATATACTTCTGTAAAATTAAATTCTTTAAAATTTATTATTTAAAAAAATCTTTTTGAAAATTTTATATCGGGGTTCTATTCGATCGTTATCTTGAGGAACCGTAGTATCTTTTAAAGGTAAATTTTTCCTAAAATCGAGAGAGAAATAGAGTATATAATTTCATCGATCGATTACAAAGGATAAGAGGAAAAATTTTATCTTAATTATATAATTCTTAAGAAATCCGAGACCGGTTTTTGAAGACCCAAATTTTTCGAACGTAAATCTGTAAAACTACAGGTAAACTTAATTTCGAACGGTCATATAATTCCAGATATTTTTGTGATGCAGATGAACTTTGGTTTACGTAAAAAAAAAAAATATTAAAACAGGCTACCGCTGAAGTGTTGACTTAAACAGTCCCTGCGGTATAATCGATCACTGTTCTTTAAACTTTGGACAAAAAAAAAACCGATACAAATAACAACATTATTTATCGACGAAAAGCGGCCAAATTACAACTCTTAAAAAGACATCCTTACAGGTGCTGCAATCCGGAGCGCGCCAGATGTGGGTGCGTGGGAAATAGCATATGTGTACAGGGTTTTGGTGGGGATAGTAAGGAGGTGTAGGACAGCTGCCTAACAGCGCAGTGCCGTGGGAAGAGCTCTCAGCCGATCTAAAGGGGCTTGTATACACTTCTTCCTAACAGACCTTTCTCGACGGTTTCCGAAGGAATCGACGTTTATAAATCTAGAGTAGGTCTTTTTCTCTTTTTTTCAAAGGTTCATCTTCATAGACGCCTCTCCCGACAAAAAAAAAAAAACACGAACGATTTTTGCGTTAGTAATTTCTAAACGTAAACCAAAACGGCATTTAGATGTCGGTATCCCACTATCGTTTTCTTCAGATAATTTATCGTTAAGTAATTAATAAATCGTTAAAGTTTTCCAGAAAATACATTATCTTATATCTCTCTCTTCCTAAACACACGGGCGCGTGTACACGCATTACATTCATAGATATATGGATGTACGTATTTATAAGTGAAATAAAATAAAGATAACTGAACCTGACAAAAATGAAGAAGACTGTGAATAAAATATAAATAAAACCGTAAATCAGAACGTTGTTATTTAGGTAGTAAAGTTACAAAAGATAAACGATGTCAGAACGATGCTAAAAGCAAATTGGCACAAAGAAGGACATCCTTCATGCAACATATAAAATATAGATTTAGAATTTAGGAATAAGAAAAAAGATGTTAAATTCTCGAACGATAGAGCAATTTACTTAGCGAATAGACATATAGCGATATTTACATTTTTACACCGGTTACCGATGTAGCAATGACAATATGAAAAACTGAAAACAAATAGAAGCTTTTAAAAGAAAAGACATTGTATCAGAATAATAATAATAATAATCGAGTTAATAAATTTTAATGAGCGAGTTAATAATTTTCTGAGTTATTACAAATGAAAACATATACCAAATTCTTATAGTTTTCGACTTGAAAAGTTGAATAAAATAGGTTCCAGAGACATATCTTTAGTAATTTTCGAGAAAATTATTGTAAAAAAAAGAAAAAACTGGTATCACAAAGCACAGGTATTTAGGAGTGATGATAAGTGTGAATCGAAACGTAATTTAATCCTCTACAAAGATGACAGAAAAATATGTATTTTAATTTTAAACCGATTCGGTCTGTTTTGTTTTAAATTACAATCATAATTAAATTAAATTAAAATCACCTTTTCAGAATTAAATTCTCTACAAATTGTTTTGCAAAATCTTATTTGTTTACTGGCAATTTAAATAAGTTATTGCACGTCAAAACCGAAATATAGTTCTCGATCCTGTTTTATTCGATTATTCAGACCATAAACCATATGAAACCGCAAAATTTATCCCTTAATTTAAGTTCTAAGATTTCTAGAATTTTTAAAGCCATAAATCGAAAACGGCGATTTTGGACCGATTTTTATACGAAATCTTTTCTTTATTTTCACTTAAAGAACGTTTTCTGAAATGTTTTATCTTTTTTTTTGAGATACCACGCGTAAATACAAAATTTAAACGAGCGGGTTTAGCGAATAATATACGAATACTTGATATGAAAATTAAAAAATAAATAATCCTGTTTACCAATTCTTTGAAATAAGACTGTACTTAAAACTAGTACGTAGATATAATTTTTCATGGTAATATGAAAATTTCATATAATATCGTAAAATTTCATAATATACATACAAATGAAACCAAAACATATGTTTTCAATGTAATCTAGGATACCAAAGACATAGAAAAAACAATTCCAAAATTCTCGTCCCCCAGCAAAAAAAATAAAGGAATAAAATTTATACCTATAAAGCAACTTGTCATTACTGACTGACTGATTCATCAACTCCCAGTAAAAACTACTGAAGATAACTCGATGAAAATTTGTATATATATTCTTCTTACGGTGTAAGTACACACTAAGAAAGATTTTTTTTTGAAATTCCTAGTTCAAAGGGTTAAAATAGAATAAAAATTAAATTTACAATTTTTTTTTTTTTTTAAATTTCTCGGTAACAATTGAAGATAACAACTTGATTTTTGGTACGTATAATTTTCATGTAAATATATAAAAACAAATTTCTACATTTTTCTAAATTCGACCTTCAAAGGGGTGAAGAACAATAAAAAAAACCGTTTGAACAAATCTCTCCATTTCCGACTATACTAAACGAAATATTCACTAGATTGGGGCTTGCGTCTTCAGATAAATATCTAAAAATAATCAATTTCGATTTTTTAATGGCAGCGACGTGTACTGCACGGCGGCACAACCAGCACAGCCACTGTTACTGTATGTGCGACGCGACTGGCAACACCTACCACCGGTTACTTTCACTAGAAAACATAAAATAAAAGTAATTAAAAAAGTTAAAAAAAAAAGAAGAAATCAAGTACAGTCATCTCTTAGTGGTGTTTTTCGGGTAACGCTAATAATCGGCAAAATACATTTTTACTCGTCCTTCGTACGGGTAACCAGCTATAACTACTATTTTTAAGATGTAGACCGATTAATGCGGCCGAAACCCGCATTCAGATCGCTGAAATTTTCGGGTCCTTTATTGATTTAAGTGTTGCTCTGAAGAAATTGCAATACACACATAGTTTTTATAAATCGAACAGGCTTCAATTTTTATTTAACATTACGATTCTCACAAGCACGAGTGTAACGAACATAGGGAGTCCACGGAGCAGGACCCCCTAGCTAGATGATAAGGGCGACCGAAGCGAGCCATGACCGGCTAAATACAGCCCCTGAGCGCAACGGGAAATGCAAATAACACGTAATGCATGCAAAGCCACGACGGTAATGCTGGTTATATATATGAGTTACATACTCGTATTACAATAATAATAATAGTAAACTAAAAACAAAAATTATCTAAATATTAATATTTAAAAAAATAATAATATTTTCAAAACTATTTAAGAAATACATAAATAAAATAGATAAATATTACGCATTAGGCAAAAGTTTTTATAAAATTCAAATTTTCAAAATAAACCGTCTTTACAATATTTCCCGTCCTTTCATCCGATATTCTCAAATTTTTATTAGAAACAATCCCGTTAATAAACAAGTTGCAACTCAAAACCACAACGAATGTTTTAAAATCAAGTGTTATACTTGCCTTAAATCAATGCGTTCCGTTGTGACATAATATATTAACTATAATGTTTACCTTAAAATATATTTGCGAATAAAAGTACGTAAACAGAGAAGTTGATGGAAATTATTCACTATAAAAATTACATTCATTTAAATAAGTTAACATACTTGGCACTAGATAAGTTGTTATAGTTAATATATTTAACATACAATCGTTACCGTTCTTTAATTATAATTTCATAACTACTTAATAAATAAAAATGACATCGGATTATTTCATGATAAAATTAATCAGGTTAAATTTAACGTGTAATTAATTGTACTATAAATTAAATCGTATTACAAAAACTGAATACATAATACATTGATATACCATACTACCCAACGATAGAACAATTTATTGTGTGTATGTATATATAACAATTACGTTAAATTTTCTTAGATAAGCGACCAGACGCATCTGATTATAACTTCGACAGAATACGCCTTCCAGCTAATATATATTAGCATACGCCCAAAAAACAATAGAAAGATAAAGAAGAATAACAGCAAAAAACAACCGGATAAAACTTAAACGTAAAGTATAACTTTTAGTTTTATTCTAGACTAGAAAATTATGTAACCGTCTTTTAATTAAAGAACAATTTAATCCAAATATGTGACCTACATATTTACGCGGTATAAATTACAAAAAAAAGAAAATTATATTAATCATTAATTTAATATCATAATTACTTTTTTTTTTAAATGTAGTATTTTAATCAATTCCTTACATTTTTCTACCGATTAATTTCTATAAACAACGTAACAAATACATACAATAAATGTTAGAAAATAGAATAACAACAGAACAACAAAATAATCTTGAACCGTTTTCTTTTTTCAGTAGCGGTAACATATATCTTCTGCATTAAATCCAGAAGCCTTTATCTAGTTTATTCTTTAACAACATAGATAAACGGTTATATCTTACCCGATGGATTTTAAAAACTTAATAATTCTTACATAGCGGTTAAAAAATAATAATAAATAAGTAGTCTTTTTTTTTTTAACATCAATCTCTGCTAACCTACAATATTTAGTAAACAATGTATTTTCTTTCTGTTTTTTGATGAATTAGTTCACCACAAAACCTTCGAAAAACTTGTACGTGGGAATACGGAAATGTAATTTTGTAGCGTACGATAAACGACACGATTTGCCTGACGGATTCAAAGACACAAGATAGACACAACAGACAACAAAGAAGCGTCCCGGTTTTTCTCTTCGAAAATTCAGAAAGAAAGAAAAAATAAGCCCTTTTTGACTGTATTTTAAGTTTCGAATTTACTGCGTTTACAAGCAAAATGTGGAAAAAAATAAAAATATTACATACCAGTATAAATTGCCAAAGAAATAAAACTTTTATCGCTACTTTTCTGGTTAAACTTCGACGGTTTTGGATCAACGGTTTTTTAATAATCTTCGTTTCAAATAAATACGGTTAAAACAGGATATTCTTTTAAATAAACCGTTTTAAAAATCAATACTTCTTTGTTGAAAAAATGAATAAGAAAATGGTTAGAGAAAATGAAAATTACTATTATTATTAAAAAAAAAAAACAATTTTTTAAAAGAACTTTTTATCAGTAATTGATACTTATATTAACATCTGCAACAGGAACAACAAAATCATCGACTAACAACACGAACTACAAAATTATGAAGAATAATAAATATAGGATAGTTTAAAAATAATAACGTTTCGGAAACTTCACCCGTTACTTTATACCAGGTGTGATTTTTTTCAAATTCCATTCTAGAATGTAAAAAAAATTAATTTCATAAAATCTTAAAGAATCTGACAAAAATCTTCTTGAAATTAAACAGGAGGATAATTTCATGACGGAGAAAAAGGTATATTTTTACGAAAGAGAAGGGCATTAGCATTAACAGCTATGGCCATTCATCCGATGGAAAATGGTACCGCATGAAAAGATGCCAAGCCTGAACGGGATTCGAACCCGATGCCACAGCACGATACCTACTCGGCCGCGGCGGTCGGCAAGTTTGTTTTATTTGCATTTCGGTTATATTTCAAAATGCTGAAATAAAAAATGCCTGAATAATTTAACATAGTATTCGATCTGACGTAATTTTCATAAAATAGGCATTTATAAATTACGTAATAAAGAACATGCGGCGTATAGTAACCTTCCGAAACCTCATAAACTAGCTAATAAATAAGGATAACAAATAATTAATTTAAGAATAATGAATATAATAAACAAATTACGACAAAAATAAGTTACACGAAAAAACCTGATTACAAAAATTACGCGTTAATCTAACGAAAAATAAATTAATTAAAACGTCGAGTAATTTTACTGAAATTTAATAATAATTAACATTATTATAATAATTAGAGGACGTAATTGAAAAATATTTAACAGTAATTAATCGGCGATAAATAACGGCATTAAAAAAAGAAGATAATAAACATTTTACGAGTATTAAAATATGAGAAAGTTGTTTTTATTCCCAGTGCAGGAAAAAGTGACCGTCCATCTATATATATTCTATAGGTTATAGTTTTGTGATTACGAAGATACAGAATTTCTCACACGCGTTACAATAGATAATAGAACGCTGGGGAAGGAAAAAACACTGAAACAGAAATTGCTGCTTCGTCACACAGAAAAGAAAGAAAAAAACAAGAGAGAATGTGGACATGGACAGAGAAAGAAGATCATAGTAGAAGATTGAGTCAGTCGAGTTACTGACTGACGTAGATTATTACAATGGTAAATAATATCATAAACGAAGAATAATCATATTCTAGTAGGAATATTACACGTAATAGTAATAATAATAAACCCACAACTCGCAAACTATTTCTTTTGTGAAACCACCGTTTCCACGTACTATACAAACATTATTTTTCTTTCATTTTTTCTAAAAAAGAAAAAAACAACTTGGTTTCGTTTTTCCTCACCAAACTAGAAACATATTTCACAACTAGACCGTGGTTTATATACCTTACTCTCATTAAGACTTCTAAAAAAGAAATAACAAAAAAAAGAAATATTTTCCAACGTTATTTGATAAACATATCAAAAGGAGTCTGTGGCGTAATCTCAACAAAAGAATAATAAGTATCAAAACGTAAATAGTCGTTTTTTTAAAAATCGTATTAAGAAAAAATACTAGAATGTTTTTTAAACTTCAAATAAAAATGAAAGATGATTAAACTAAAATTGAAATACAAGAATCGGATCAAATTCCTTAAATAAGAGATTAAACGATGTTGTTTTTCACAACAGCACAGTATACCTTTATTTATTTTTCTGTTTAGCCTCCGGAACCGCCGTAACGTATTACTTCAGAAGACAGATGATGAATGAGGATGACATGTACGAATGTAAATGAAGTGAGTCGTGTACAGATTTTGGTCGACCATTCCAGAGATGTGTGGTTAATTGAAACCTAACCACCAAAAATCACCGGTATCCACGATCTAGTATTCAGCGAGTAAAAGTAACTGCCTTTTACTACGATTTGAACTCCCGACTTCGAAATCATGATTTGCGATGACGAGTTCACCACTAGACCTACCCGGTGGATTAACAGCACGGTATACCTGCCGTTGTAAAATTAAATGCGATAAAATAACTTCAAGCGGGATGAATAAAAAAAAAATTATAAGTAATGAATTTTAAAAATAACTTTTTAATTTGTAAATTTTCGATTTTAGACCGGCTGGTCTAGCGGTTTTTTTTTCTTAACCTCCGGGACCGCCGTTACATATCGCTTCAGACGATGTGATGAAATGACAATTTTTGTAGCGTGTGAAAATGCCATGCCTGACCGGGATTAGAACCCGGGACCGCGGGATGAAAACCCAAGACGCTACCACTCGCGGCATGGCGGCCGGCGGCTGGTCTACAGTTAACGCGTCCCAAAATCACTTGTTTAACAGCTGATTTTCGAAGAATTTTAAAAATATTATCGGCTTTCCACAATTATTTTGTAATAAATTTGTTTAATAAATAACTTTTTACCCAAAATATTGAGAAAAAAGTTTTTCCTGCGGTAAGCAGGCACTCCTGCTATTCAAAGGAATATACAAAGTAGTTCTTTTTATCTACAGCCCCTTTTTAATCAGTATTGTTTTTAAGGTAGTTTATTTCTAAATTAATAAAAAGAACACAGAATTCAGATTCACGGTCGGAGATCAGAATTCCTGGTCGCTTGGTACTTTTTATCTACGTTAAAAAATGAAAGTTTTGAAATGAAAGAATTGGTTTTTGAAAATTTATAGCAGCCAAATTTAATTTTCTTCAAGCTTTATTGAACAAATATTGTTTTTTGTTGTGCAGTTAAAGTAGAGTGAAAAATATAAACTCTTAAATATAAGTTAATAAAAAGCCCACCGGCTTGGTCCGGTGGTTAACAGCTGATTTTCGAAGTCGAAGGTTCTGAGATTGAAATCCTAATAAAAGTTTGTTGCTTTTATACGGATTTGAATACAGTACACTGGTGGATGAAGTTCAATTAATCACACGTCTCAGGAACGGTCGGCCTGAGTCTATACAATACTACACCTCATTTATGTCACAGATATCATCCTCATCTCATTAAGCGGTGGGAGGGTTGCTTGTAGTTCACTGTATGAACAGATTGCAATGTACACATTAGAGGAAAAACGATCGAACAAATTTACGAATGTACTACGTATAAAATAGAAATAACATAATTATCAAGTCCTTTTCAATCGCAAGTTAAATTATTTACAAATTCAACTCAATCGCTTCCTCGATCTGTTTATCCATAAAAGCTACAACATCAATTTTTCGCACAAATTCTACCCGTTCCTCTTTATAGAAATTTATCTTTTGAACGGATAAATTATTCAGATCCCTAATATTCACATTCCTTATTTTAGCTATTCGGTTCGGTTAATCCTTCAAGCTTCTCAGAAAAAAAAAAACATTATAACTCGTACAATAAATCTGTCTAAATATCACATTCTAAAAGGAAAAATCATATATTACTATTATTTAAAAAAAAAAAAGTTTATATTTTCCTACTACGTATAATTTTTCCAAATTGTTTCAGTTATCACTCTGACCTTCTTATCTTGATTAAGAAAAAGATACATTTTAAATTACTACAGTCAATTTATTCAAGGATCATACAATTGCATTTTAAAGTCAATATTTTTGTTTATACATTAAGACATTAGGAAAACCAGAACGTATTATAAATTTGAATAAATCGATCTTCAATTTATTTTACACTCTGCAACAACGAGGTCAAAAAGTCATTAATACTTACTGGTGTTCATCTTTCTCATAATACCTACAGTAGAATTTTAAATACAAATATTGATCGCGGGTTAACATCAATTTTTAAGAATTTAAGTTTACTATATTTCAACTAAATACATAAAATGTGCCGGTTTCCGTGGCGCGAGTGGTAGCGTTTCAGCCTTTCATTCGAAGGTCCCGGGTTCGAATCCCGGTGAGGCATTGCATTTTTACACACGCTACATCATTCATCTCATCCTCTGAAGAATGCCCTACCGGTAGATCCGGAAGTAAAAAAAAAATATATATCCACACAACAATTACGGGTAATAGACGCGAGATCATCATTCCTTTATATATTTTCCTGTGCCTTTTCTAGAATCGTAATTCAATTTTTTTTTTTTTGAAGGAAAAACCATGTCTGCTTCAATATATATTTAAGTCTACTCGATGCAAATTCTTAGATCAACGATGGAATATTCCTATCAGAATTAAGAGTGGAAAATAAGCGATAGACAAGAGGCAACCTTCAGCGTTTCTCTGTGTAGGAGTTATTTGTCTTATACTATGATTCCTTGGCGGGTCGATCGTTGTTTCTCACAATATACCCTTTTATCTATTCTTGATCCCTTTTCCCAATCTCATTTCGTCGGACGTAGTTCTACCCTGTTTACGTCTAGGCTCCAGTACAGAGATCTGTAGAATCAGTATATTTTTGGTTTAATGCGGTGGAGCTCACATCTCCAGCAGAAAACATAACAGGCTATGTTTTCTGACCGGTGACCAGTCCTATAAGCCAAAATTGATTTTTATCATATATGGGTAAATGTAGTCTAGTAAAGAAACACGTATTGCCTCCTTCTAAAAATAAAACAAACCGATAATATTTTTTAAAATGTCTGGAAATCTCACTAATTTGATTTTAAAAATAAATTTTTAACTTGAATTTTTAAAATATCCGATCACAAATACGTCAAACTAATCTCATCTGTCAAGTAAACATTTTTTTTCTACTCGATAATTCTTTACAATTTAATAAATAAGTATGAGAAAATTTTAATAAGATGTTTATCAAAATAATCAAAGAACTTAAAACATTATATATATATATTACATAAAATATATAAGTATCGTAATTAATTTACCTATTCTTCCTCTAGTAAATTACAGCCCTCTATTAATTACAATTATCGCACCGCTGCTTTTTTTTTAACCGATCGATAAGAAATTGATTTTCTAACTGCGAAAAATGCCAAGCTGATCAAGATTCGAACCCAGAATACCTTCTAAATGAAAGACAGTCACTACCACTCTGTCACAAAGGTCGGCCAATAGTAATAACTTTATAAATATTATGATAATAATATATTTTTAAAATTTTTATAATTTTGAAGATTATTTTCATGAAGTACTTAGTAACCAAAACGTATTTAGTAACCAAATGTATGTTACTACACGTAACTAGTAGTTGTACGTAGTTTAGTATTGTAAGTAGTAAGTATTGTACTACAGGTGCAAGAAGTATTGTAGTTGTAGGTATTGTACTGTATAGTGTTGTAAGTATTGTAATTGTAAGCAGTTTTAGTATTGAAGTAACAAAAGTTTTTTTTTTTTTTTTTTATAAAATCACCATGTAAGCTACATTTCAACGCGTTTCAGCGGTAACAGGAATAATTGAAAGACATTTGTATTCAGAAAAGCAACAATAAAAGACTCTAGATGATTTGGCTACCGATATAACAAACAAATTTCATACAACCTTGAAATATTTTCATTCTTTGAGAAATAAAAATACCCCCTGTGAATAACATATAAAACACCGATAACGATCAAAACAGAAAGAAAAACAAACACATTATTCTCTCCTTCAATCTCTCTCTTTTTCTTTGGATATATAAAGCGGTTATTTATTATACTGGATAATTTACAGCTCATACGATTTTCTATATAATTAAGATACCACAAAAGGATAAATTTAGAAATGTTTCAAAATTTTCTGAAATAAATTTACATTTTTAATGAAATTAAAAACATTTCTCAGCAGCTCAACGTGACTGTCACGCGATTTAAATTTATCCGTTTGAAAATTGTTAATAAATATTTATTTTTTATTAGCGTAAACCGATTTAATTAAATATAACTAGACTGAAAGAAGACTAATTAAAAATTTTTGGAGACTTTTTCTTGAACGTCATTAACTCTTCTTTTCATAATCTTAATGAAGCTACTACTATGTAACGAAAAGAATTCTCATACAATTCAATAGATTGTTATAAAGTAATAAAGATTATTTTTTAATAACAGGCTATTTGTATTTTTTTTTTATTATTTCTACTGAAATAGAATTTTAAGTAAATATATATATATATATATATCATAGTAAGGTTTATTGACAATAGTAAATAACCTGACTTGGATTGTTTTACATAACAAAAAATTTTACGAACATACGTAAATTCCGTACGAATTGAAAAAAAAGTTACACCATTGAAGGAAATACTATTATAAAAAAAAAAGTGTGTATATATATATATATATATTTGTTGTTTATATTCTAATGTCGACATATTACAAAATAGAATTATAAACGAGTGTTCCGGTCTAAAGTAATAAAATAATATTACATTTGCTGTTTAAAAATTAAATTATATATTTAAAAATTAAAGCGAAAAACATTTCATTTAATAGAACATATTAATATTAGAAATGCCTATCTACAAAAACAAAATTTGTAAAAAAACAAATACGAATAATACACGAGTAATGAACCACTTGTAATAAATTATAATATGACAAACAAGTTTAAATTTAATATTGTATTATATGATATTATAATACAATACAATACAAAGTGGGATAGAGCAGCTTACACTTAATATCAGCGCATCACTTTATATTTAAATGACTTGATAATAATGAAATGATATTTAATAATTAAAGGCCCGATATTTACTGTAATATAAAGGAGGTCGTTGTTTTAAATGGACTTTTATTCAAAATCAGTAAAAGATCTTTAATAATTAAAATTCAATTAATGTTTTTATTTTTACGTAAAATATTAAAATATCTATTTTTCAAACCGAATGAATTTCGAATTTTAAGGGATTGTAAATGGATAAAACCCACCAAATTATAAAATAGTGTATTTCATTATATTTTTGGACAATCTAATATTCTAGGTAGATTTCATAAGAAAGCTACCTATTCTAATGGGTACCATGATTCGACTTCTGGAAGATTTCGACTTATCTTCACGTTTCACAACCCCCCCAGATCCCTAAAACTATCATCAGTTCAAAAGTTTACATATATATATATATATATATTTTTTTTCCCCCAGTTCCTTGTGAACATAATAACTGCCGTAATTTTCCGCCAATATCTTTCAAATACATAAAATTTAACGACCAAAGATCTTGGTCGAGTTCGTTAATGGGCAAAATCGGACCATGAAATGGAAGACTTTTTTGAAAAAAACAAAATATCGCTATAACTTTCTTATTAAGTAAAATATCAAATTTGTTTAAAGTTCCTACTATTTTTTTGGATAAGGGCCTAAAATTTATCTAAGTAAAGTTTTTAATATCACCAATTATTGGTCTAGGGGTGGAAAAAATGGGTTTTTGAAGACAAAAAGCATGATATCTCCCTTAATAGGTACAGTATCGAATCGATTTAAAGTGGTCGTTAGTCCTCTAAACATTACCTAAAACATTTGTCTGAAACAATTTTTGATATGACCAGTCCTTACGGCAAGGGATGACCAAATATTGCTGTGGAATTGTAAGAAGATGGGGCTTGTCGTATGCTAAAGATGTGAAACGTTTTTTCACATGCAGCCATTGTCGTATCGAGTAAATTTAAAGAGATTTAACTTTAAGGTGGAAATCTTTTTTATCTCCTACTTAGCACCAGTGAAATCTACCTCCGCCTTCCGGCGTGCCAAAAGGGGTTTTTTTTTATCAAGTTTGCTACATAAAACTACGAGCAGATGATTGGCTATTATAAAATTCTATAGGTCGGTAAGATTTTTTAAGAATATATTTTTTATCATATAGTGCTAATCAATCGTCAATCGTAACAAAGGGTTTAACGTTTGAATTAAAAGAGTAGCCGGAAATTTTGTTGCTTAAAAAGTCTTAGAATACAACAAACTAAAAGAGTTTTCTAAATCGTTGCATTAAATTAAATAAGTGAATTTTTTTTTCCATAACGACGGAACTCTGAACACTATTCTTTTTAGACCATTAAGTTCCTTCTGTTTTCTTTTTACCTAATTTGTACGTTGCAATCTGTTCAATTTGTGAAAAATGAGCGACCCTACGGTCCAATGAGGTGAGGATCATTATGTTGATGAGGTGTGGTCTTGTACAGATTCAGCCCGACCATTCCTAATAAGCGGTTAATTGAACCCCGACCATCAAACTATACCGATGTCCACTGTTCAATACCGATGTACTGAATTCAATCCGTATACGTGCAACAAACTTTTACTAGGATTTAAACCTCAACCCACCGGGTTGGTCTAGTGGTGAACGCGTCTTCCCAAATCAGCTGATTTGGAAGTCGAGAATTCCAGCGTTCAAGTCCTAGTAAAGCCAGCTATTTTTACACGGACTTGAATACTAGATCGTGGATACCGGTGTTCTTTGGTGGTTGGGTTTCAATTAACCAAACATCTCAGGTATGGTCAAACTGAGAATGTACAACACTACACTTCATTCACACTCATGCATATCATTCTCATTCATCCTCTGAAGTATTATCTAAACAGTAGTTACCGGAGGGTAAACAGGAAAAAAAAAAGGATAAACCTCAAAACTTTCGACTTCGAAAATCAGCTGTTAATAAATTAGCGACGACGAGTTAACCACCAGACCGAGCCGGTGGGGCTTTGTTGAATTATAATTAAGAGTTTATATTTTTCACTCGACTTCAACTCAGCAAAAAGTAAAATTTGTTCGGTAAAACTTGAAGAAAATTAAATTTGGCTGCGATAAAATTTCAAAAAACCAATAATACCTTTCATTTTTTAACGTAGATAAGAAGTACCAAGCGACCAGCAATTCCGATCTCCGACCGTGAATCTGAATTCTGTGTGTTCCTTTTATTAGTTTAGAAATAAACTAGCGTGAAATCAATACTAATTTAAAAAGAGCGGTAGACAAAAAGAACTACTTTGGATATTCCTTTCGTAAATTATAAGTGAAATTTAGGACTGTCTACGGAGGAATACTTTTTTCTCAATATTTTGGGAAAAACGTCATTTATTAAACAAATTTATTACAAAAAAATTGAAATAATTGTGGAGTTGGAAAATAATTGCGGAAAATCGATAAGATTTTTAAGTATAAATTTTTCATTTTTTTTATATTTTCTTTGAAAAATTTCGTACGCGCTTTGGGTACTAGTTTACTGGCAGTTTTGACCTAGGGGTTACATGCTGTATTCAGATTTTCTTTTCTTATATTCGGATAATATTATACAAAATCTGTACTGTAAACATTTATTATCGCACATGAAAAATGTTACTTAGTAATAAGCGATCGGTAGATTATAACAAACAAATTATGTTTTTTTTCTTATTGTCTCAGCAATTTAAATCTACACATCAAAGGGAAACATTATAAAAAAAATCTGATGTGGACAACACATGACTCCCTTGTACGTCTATTAAATTACATATTCACATTTTTAAAAGTACGAGTACAAAATATTTTATTTCATTAAAAACTTCGGATATTTTTTTTTTTTTTTTGTTATTGAATTATTAATCATCGTACATTTTTTTTACAATGAGAGTTTAATAATTATTAATAAATCAATACATTTAAATTAAAAAATTAAAAAAAAAAAAAATTAAAAAAAATTTTTTTAATTATTTTTAATTAAAAAAATTAAATTAAAAAATATCTGTTCAATTTGAACAGATCTTCCGATGCCCCTAAGATCCAAATATTTCATTAATTAAATGTTTATTTGGCTATAACTCTAAAAGCAATGAAACTAAGTACCACTTATGATATATCGTTGAAAAGCTCTCGATGAGGGTTTATTACTGCAGTTAGTCAAAAAATCTCCAAAATCCAAAAAAAATTGGATTTTGAGCTTTTTGACACTTTTGGTTCAGTCGATTGCAAACAAAAGGGGAGGTAGATTAGATTTTAACAATCCTAAATCCAAAATTTCAGTATCCTACGCCTAATAGTTTTTGAGTTATGCTAGATACATACATACGTACGATGTCATGCCAAAACTAGTCAAAATGGATTTAGAGATGATCAAAATGGATGTTTCCGTTGAAATTTGGAAACCGAAATTTTTCGCCATCACAATACTTTTTTTTACTTCCTTCGTACAAGGAAGTAAAAAAAAAATAATATTACAAATTTAACAATCATTAATTGTAACGGAAAACTGTAATTAAGCTTACGTTTATATAATTTCTCTCACAGTTATGAATTATTAAGAGATAAAATTGTAATAAAACCAATAATTATCGACATTAACATTATGTATTTCTAATATTGCAGCAAAGTATAATGTAAATTATAATACTATACGTACCAGACAGAACGACTATAATATGATATGATATGATAAAATATAATACAATAAACTAAACAAGGGCAAAATCGATTGATGTTCATAAAGACCGCCCTTATTCCGGAAGTGCTAAACAGTAGTAAAATTATCTCATTATTCTGAATTGAACAGAGATTAAAATCGTAATCAATTCCACAATTTAAAATTTAACAACTTTTAAATTACTATATATATATATGAGCATGCGCCCGCGCGTGCGTGTATTTTAGTCCTTGAAAGATTACAATGAGTAATTTAAATATTAAAACGCTCTACCTATTATGTCAATAATTTAACTGTAAAAATTTTCTAGAATAAGTAAAAAATGTACCAAAATAAATTTAATAAAAAATTGGTAAATCGATATATAAAATCTGAACTACGAAAAACAGACAACAGAATATATCATGTATTATATAGATCATTAGTTCTCAAAGTGGGCGAAAACGCCCCCTTTTGGGCGCTGGAGGCCTTCAGGGATGACGGAGAAAGCCAACGGAAAATTGGGGGTGTTCAGGCGGTCTAGGAAGGCGATGGCTGATAAAAAAAAAGACAAAGATTATGTTTTCCTGATATTTCACAGTAAAATGTAACTCAAAAATAGGATGTGCCACGTTTAAAAAATATAACGGCAATTTCTGTTTTTAAGAGCGCATCTTAAAAACAGCAATTTCAATTATTATTTTTAACAGATGGTAAGTTTAAAAATTTTGGGAGCGCTAGAAAATTTTTGATTCTCAATGTGGGCGTTGGGCGAAAAAGCTTGAGAATCAATGATACAGATTATGCCAACGAATATTAAGTTGTAATTTACTAAAAAAAATAAATTAATAGTAACTTCAGAAATATAAACCAATTAGTGAGCTTCGTGATGGAAAATCACTTTACGGGTTCCCTCGGAGGTTGACTGTAGATTAGGTCAAGTCAAGCGATTAGACCAATTTTTCCCACCTCATACTAAGTTTTTCGTTTTCTTCGTATTTCAGTTCGTTTTCGTGTTCTTGTTCGTTTGTTTTTTCGTCCGAGTTATTTCCGTTATTTAATTGCGTTTTCGTTGCGTTTTTACTTAATTTTTATTATCGATGTGCTGCCGCATAACGTTTGATTTGGTGTTGTTTGATTACCTGTACTCGCTATTATTTTGTGTCGTTTAGTTTTCGTTGATAATTACTTTTTTTATCGACTATCAACATTATCTGCGAGTTTAAAATTATAATTTTTGGTTTCAGCCTACGGTTGCTAGGACTTGTTTATCGGCAACAGCAGCTGTTACATTTGTTTACCTTCGTGGTGACAGAATAAACAGTTATTTAATTTATTAGTTTAAGTTACAATTAATCGATTATGTCCCGATTTGTTGAATCGCAGGATGTCTTCCGTACCCTTTGTGATGGGTCATCAGTTCGGGTGGGGAAGATTGTCAGAAAGGCCTCTAGGGATACTCTGCACAGTACCCTAAGGGGTATGGTCATTGTAGGAAGAGTGACAGATGACTCTTCGGTAGAGAGTGTACAGGAGGAGACACATGAGAGAGAGTACCCGCCATTATCATCAGAGGCTGTACCGGCTGCGATTCCGGTTCCGAGTGAGGTCGAGATGGATAACGATTATGTGGAGAAGATTAAACCGCCTGATAAACGGTCACAGTCACGGTCCGCCATTGGCGGGCCACAAGAGGAGGCAACGTGCTGCTGGAGGAGGTTCTGTTGCGCCGAGTTAGGGGATGATTCATCAGTACGAGAATCTTGAGGGGAGCCATGCTGTGCTAAGTGAAAAGGAATGTCCTGTGTCGAGGGCCATACTACCAATGCCTTTGCTGGCATCGGTAGAACGGGGGAAGGTTGTTAGACGAGGTAGCGACGGCGGCCAATAAAGCTATCAATCTATTGAAGCACTGGTTAACGGATAGGGGGCTAACTTTATCTCCTGTGAAAACAGCATTCATCAGTCTGGCCGGTAGGTTTCCTCTTTCTCCGATTCGGATCACGGTAGGCGGAGCCTTAGTACCCCAGGTGGAGTCTGTGAAGTATTTGGGGGTATGGCTGGACCGACGGCGTACGTTCTCCGTACAAATGCAACAGACATCTGATCTTACAGGGGTGATGGTTCGAGCACTGAGTAGGCCGGTCCCCCGGCCATCCAAAAGGAAGTTGTACGGCCATGTGATCACCTCTGTTCTGCTGTACGGGGGCATTGTTTGGTCGAAAGTTCTAAGATGCGATCGAAATCGGCGGGTACCGGAGGGCGTGCAGAGGTGGATTGCCCTCCGCATCGTTTCAGCATAATCTTCAGTTTCGACTGAGGCAGTGCTAGTCATTGCGAGCATCCTTCCATTTAAACTACTAGCTGCTATGAGGATTGGGATTATCGGAGGAGTTGACAGAAGCGATATGCACAGGTGGTTGTTCCGAGAATGGCAGGTCCGATGGGACCTGTCCTCCACGCGGCGATACAAATCGTGCGATCCGGCAGGTCGAACCTTGGGTCAACCGCAGCTTTGGTGAAGTCACCTACCCGTTATGCGTGCGATAACTGACTTTGTGACGCGGATACTCCAGCACAAGGCCAGGGAGAATGGGGCGGCGAGGGGTACACGGGCAGCCCCCTGCGGAGGTTCTTGCACAGATGGGCGGCAGTGATGAGGCACTGGGACTCTCTCATCCCTTCGCGAAAAAGACTGAGACCCGGTGTGAGTGCCTTGCACAGGGTGCTCTCACTAGAGGCGTTGGCGTCGAAACCGAATCCCGGCTTCTGGGGTGGGGTCCAGGAACGACATAGTCGGGCTTGGATACCCCGTCATAAGGGTTAGAGGCATGCAATGAATAGATCTAACCGGCGGGCTGACCTGTCGGACTAGACTATGGCCGGCGGACGGGGAGACCCGATTGAGTAGACAAACCCCTGGGCTGTGCTTTGCTTTGTTGAATCAAACAAGGATCTTTTCAAATATCTATTTTACTGACCGACCTTAAACTAAAATCATTTTCTCTAACCGGCAAACATATATTTCATCTTAATTAAACAAACGTATTTTATTCTTTTTTTTTACGTATCTTAAGTCTGTTCGGTTCATCTCTGTATTATTACCGTATTTTTACATAAAGCATTTCTTATAACGACATATTATATGTGTACCGATGACAAAAAATTAGACGAATGAATTATTTAACTGTAGATTTTTATTAAATGCAGATGGTGTTAAAAATTTTATATCGAATGTAACAACTCAATTTTAAGATTAATTTTAACGTTGTAACATTTCACTTCACATTAATAAAACATGTAAATTTGTTTAATGTAAAAAGTATTGTGATAATGTAAATTTGGTAAATTCAATATTTTATTATATTTTTACAATTTATTTTCGAATTTACAAAAGTTTAAATACACATTTTTTAACGTAAAAAACCCGATTAACAAAATCTATAAACTTCTGATATTTTATGAAATTCATCACTTATACATCATAATTCTTCAGTTTTCCAGATAGCTTGAAAATCTAATACGCATTAAATTATTGTAAAGAAAGCTTCTACGAAAATTAAGCGTAAATTAATCAACCGTATGAGATTAAAGCTGAAACGGGCATCAAGAATTTATAAAAAATAAAACCTGGTAAGTAAATTCATTTACCAGATAAATGTACGAATAATTTTTTTTTTCACTTAATGTTCAGGGTGTATGAAAAAGTATGCAAACCGATATATATATTTAAATGGAAAAAATTCTTATTGACCGATACATTATTAATTTTCCCAGTTCCTGAATAATTCGTAATTTTATATAGGCGCAGAGTCGGCTACAACCCACCGGGTTGGTATAGTGGTTAACGCGTCTTCCCAAATCATCTGATTTGGAAGTTGAGAGTTCCAGCGTTCAAGTCCTAGTAAAGCCAGTTATTTTTACACGGATTTGAATACTAGATCGTGGATACCGGTGTTCTTTGGTGGTTGGGTTTCAATTAACCATACATCTCAGGAATAGTCGAACTGAGAATGTATAAGACTACACTTCATTTACACTTATACATATCATCCTCATTCATCCTCTGAAGAATTATCTAAACGGTAGTTACCGGAGGCTAAACAGGAAAAAGAAAGAGTCGGCTACAAGATTGAACCTTAGGGTCGGTCCCCTGTATAACTCTCTTTAATTTTAAATCATCCCCTCGTACTATTTATTACTTTTCCTATATTCTCGCTTCGATAATATCGGTACAAAATAGAAAGCTAAAATTTGACACGATTATTACAACATAAAAATATAAAGCAAAAAATTAATTTGAATAAAACAAATCCTAAGCGTGTTAAAAAAGGAGACTTACAAACCTTAAAAGTTCAATATCGACCGTACGAAGAAGAGCCACTTAACAAGTATGTATATTATCTATAACAATGCTTAAAAACAAGAATAAAAATTACGCAAGGAAAATTCCAGTCAAAAAGGAAGAAAACAAATACTATTGATACAGCACAAAGAATCTGTAAAACAAGTTAATGAATTGGGGAAAATCCTTTATAATTTATAAAAAAAATAAAAATCATAATAATAATTGAAATAATTTTAGTAACGTAACAAAAAAATAATAAATCAAACTTTAGAAGTTATATATATATATAAAAGAGAGAGATAGATTATATACTAAGTTTTAATGATTTAATGAACTCCTCATTAGACAACGGTCAATTCTAGATTTAATGCTAAAACTAATAATAAAAAAAGATAATTTTACAATTTTAATAAAAATAATAAGGAACGATCTTAAATACTTCATTCGCAGTTAAGCATTTTACCCGTACGCATACATAAACAAAACGTATTCGTGTACAAACAGATCAAATCACGAAATCAAGACGCACTCTGTACATAACAATCGAGCAAGATTGTATTATCATATAATATTATGTGGATGGACTCGCAGATAAGCTGTACATGCGTAAATGTAATAAAAAACAAGCCGTTCATGTCACCCATTATCTATATCTCAACTTTATTTATTTTTCTTACAGTCATCAAAACCTAACTTTATCCAAAAAAAAAAAAACAATTATTATACTTTTATAATACAACCTTTCTGGTTAAGATCAAGAGAGGTGAAACCCGGTTAAGCGAGAGACCTCTACTACTGAGATGCACAGGGAGGTCCCGACATTTTTGCATAAAAATACCTCTATTAACGGGAATAATTAAATCCCTTTATCTGAGATTTCATTTTTTAGATTTTTACCTTTATAATCGGAACCTTTGATACCCTGAATCCTGCTCGATACAAGTTTCATATTTTCATAAGACTCCTTCACGCGAACGGCATATGCTAATGATATTGACGGACATTTATTTCCAACGTGAAGTAAAACCGCTTTCAAAAAACAAAGCTTTGACGAGTCGATAAAAGGTTGCCGTTCATCAGGACGGTGCATATGTTCCAAAGTTTCCAGTAAAGAGTCTACATCATTACGATATACTAAGTTTTTGTATTCGGAGAAGAACGTTCAAATTCTGACTGTCGGAACGCACTTATTTTAGTGTTTGGTTGTGAAAGATGTCATCCTTTCAGTCATGATGCTAGTATTTCTGCTCGATTCTTTGATAAATTTATATCGCAAACCGCATCATTTAATTCTGATTAATTAAATGGAGCTCAGTACACATATTTTCTAAAACGTTTGGATCTCTTTCTTCATTGCCTGATGAGTCAACACAAGATTGAAAATTTTCATCTTCATCTAAGTTCCGTGTTTCTAGTGGTACCAGAATCGGAAGTTCTTGGCTCTCTTTTTTTCCTGTTTAGCCTCCGGTAACTACCGTTTAGATAATTCTTCAGAGGATGAATAAGAATGATATGTATGAGTGTAAATGAAGTGTAGTCTTGTACATTCTCAGTTCGACTATTCCTGAGATGTGTGGTTAATTGAAACCCAACCACCAAAGAACACCGGTATCCACGATCTAGTATTCAAATCCGTGTAAAAATATCTGGCTTTACTAGGACTTGAACGCTGTAACTCTCGACTTCCAAATCAGCTGATTTGGGAAGACGCGTTCAACACTAGACCAACCCGGTGGATCGGAAGTTCTTGGCTATGCGGCCACTGGCCGCACGGCAGAGGGAATATCAGGATATTTAACAGTACGTCTAGTTTTAGCTGTTATCCTAGATATCTTTTTTACACGAAAATAACGGCCTGTGATGTAATCCTTCGTTCTTCGCCGTTGGAATTGCATTCACTTTACTGAACAACATATACCCGCAAATACAAAAGTCAGCTACAAAACCGAATGTTACGCACACGAAAATTCGCATTTGAATGAGAATTACAAATATTCTCTAGTCTGCACAACAGTTTATTAAGTGTAAATATAATAGTAACGTATAATATTGTACAAGTAATAATATCATACAAGTAAATATACGACTAATGAATGGATGATATGTTTATAGAAGATGAAAATAGCAAGAATGAGTCATATTCTTGTTCATTTTAATTAGTGTTTAAATAATAAACATGATGACTAATGTCTAGCAAATCACTGTGACAACAGTTAAGGAACTTAAAAAATATACAAAAGCTATTTAGTCAATAAATAATACGTTCACAAACTGCCATGCTTTTGGAGTTATGCACGGTACTACCTGAAAATACCGGTTATTCAATCTCATTTAACAAAGTCGTTGTTGATCAGTGTTATTAGCAGCAACGAAAATGATCAGCAGCCAGCAATTTAAGGATTTTGTGCGTATCGTTGAAGAATTATTAGTTTCGGAGGAGCTAACTGAAGATGACATTGTTGTTTCTGCATGCTCTTCCTCCTCTTTGGAAATAGAAAAAGAAGAGGAAAATTCTGAGGAGTGCTCAGAAGCAGTGTCAAAGCGTAGCGCAGAAAATACATTAGAGACTTTATATAAATATTTTGAAATGTCAAATATCGGTAATCAGGGCATATTCGATCAGATTTATAATATTGAAAAACACCTTACGGCAAGTAGCACTAAAATACAAACTAAATTAACAGATTTTTTCAAACCGTCCGTTTTGTATCGGTTAAATTCGTAAAAATTGAACGTTTTTATTGAACATTTTTACCTGTATAAATGAAAAAAGGTTCATTTGGCCTCTCTTAGTGGGCCTTCTGTAAACGGGCCTTCTGTAAAGTGAGAAAAAATCATAGGTACCTGGAGATTCCAGTAATCCAGGTTTCGCTATTTATATTAGCAATTACTCTATAAAATAATACTGCACACGAATATAAATTGTATAAATCCATTTCTTTATTTATCTAGGTAAAACAAGCGTATATTAACATTAGATGATAATGAACAACGAATACAATAACAAAATGTTTTGCACAGCATTTTTATTCTCAAGGGCAAGCATGCTGTTATAGGCAGACAAACTCCATATCATATAATTTATAAGACCAAGTGCATTTGACAACATACAATTAGCTATTGTTCGATGCTAATTAGTGCAACAAATGCAATAATAATAATTACCACGCTAAATAATTTTCATTTTAACATTCATAAATGTTAACGATTTAATTAAAAAATAATAATACAAAATCAGTTATTTTATATTTAAATACCTTTTAGATGTTGTTGACAACAAAACAAACAAACGTTCTAAAAGTGGAAAAAAATATTTTTACATTTTCTATAAAGATCAATAATTATTCTAGAAGAAATTAAATGATTTTGTTAATACATTTTTTAATCAAAAATATTATATTTCTTTGAAACATTATAATATTCAAACTATATAATCAGTAATTTAATTCATAGTGCAATAATTATTTTAAGTACCGATTACAAAATATTTTTTCTAAAATATAATTCCACTGATTTAAATTATTATTATTTTTTTTTTAAACGGGAACAAGAAGCATAACTTTGGCGACTTCATTATAGAATCAAAAATTGATTTTTAATTAAAAATTAATGACATCAGTATTATGTACAAAAATTACGAAACCAAATCTCAAGTTTTTACATTACAGAAGTGTCCAATAATAGAAGTCCATTAAGCTCCCCGCTTTTTTAAAAACATTCAATAAAATAGGGGCTTCAGCATCCGAAAATTAAACTGTTTTACATAAATTAACTATTAAATTACAATAAAATAAACTTCGATTGAAATATTTGCCAGAAGGGATTTTTTTTTATTTATTCCGGATGAAAAGGCAGAACGCATTTACTCCGTAAAAAAAGTTATGCATGAAAAATGGCGGAGTAAATGCGTTCTGCCTTTTCATCCGGAAGTCCCAAATTCGAATCTCCCGCTCAGAGATGGCATTTTTCATACGCTACAAAATTTCCATTTCATATTCACACGGCACAATCTACAAGCTTATGTGATGAATTAATATAAAAAAACAAAACTTTTTTTGTTACATTTCGGTTTCATGCATAACTTTTTTTACGGAGCCATAAATAATCTCTCTCTCTCTCTTTTTCTGCGTGTGTGCGAACGCGCACCCACACACACACACACACACACATTAAACCAGCATTTCAAGCTCTTTTATTTGATTTTTCTTGGAAAAAAGAAAAAAAAAATGGTCATCTATTTTGTTTTCTTTTATTTAAATCGCCGTAAAAAATCACATGTGTAATTATGACAACTTTTTTGGATTCAGGACTTTAAGGAAATCGGTGCAGCCATTCTAAAGTTAATAAAGGAATAAAAAAAATTAAAATGCCGTCCAAATATGTTACTGTCCTCTGACACAGCCATATAAAAAGGAGTAGAAACCAACATAAAAATACAACTTCCGTTCCTTTTTATTGGTCTAATTAGATCAAAACGGAGAAATTACGTTTGAAAATTGCATTATTAAAAGAATAGATTTAACTATATAAAAAGTAAACAAAGTAATATAGACAAATAAATACCAAAAAAAAACTCATACATGAAATTCAGGAACAATGTTCGCGTTAATTCGTTCAAGTGCGTGCGTTAACAACGGGATACGTTCCGGTCTGGCTGCGGCCTCGACAGAATATGTATGCATAGACGAACTTAAAACGCTAGATACTGGGGTCTGTATATATATATATATATATATATATATATATATATAGCTCATACTGCCTATGCTAGAAATCTTCCTTGACGATTAGCGTTTAAACAATTCTTTATAACTTTGTTTTAGCTAGTAAAAATATTAAAACAAAGTATTCGTTACTAATATATATATATATATATAATTTTCACATATGAAAACAGATCATTAGGCCATTATCCAGAATTAAAAGTTTATGCTGCTATGTGTCTTTACAATCACACAAAGTGCTCAGTTCTACTTTGGGGAGAGGGGTTCATTACCGAATAACTATGAAAAAAATTTTCATACTACAAGAAGAAGCAATCAGGTGGTTTTATGCTACTATACCCAGATGATTTTATAGATACACACTCATCCATAAAAAGTTTACTCTCCATCAATTTATATTAAAGATGCTCTTATATAAAAAATTGCTACTCTATAATATTAACAATCATAAATATACTGCTAAATTTACTACATATATAAAAATTTACTAACTGCACAGACAATTACAATCATACAAATAATAAATTCAAATCACCATTTAAAAAGATATTTTTGTGTCCAACTTTTGGTATTTTACTTAGTTCAGAAGTTAGAGGATCACTCTTTTTCTGTGTCATATTTAAATGGTTGAATGGCCAATGGTTGATTTAAAAATTACTACTCTTATGAGATGTATAATTTTGTCAACTTCTGTATCAGTTGGGTAAGTTTGTGTGAAAGCTAATGAATAATGTCTCAACCAAGATAAGGTTGTCTCAACCAAGGTTGGCATGAAAAGATTACAACACACTTAATTTTAAATAAAAAACATATTTTAATCTTTTGAGAACATATATTACAAACATGTACATTATGTAAAAAAATGTATGATATACATACTCTTCATGGTGAATACCATAAACTACAAACAACACTGTTTTTAATAGAAAATAATTTACTTTCGTAAGAAAAATCCTTCATACGAATAACATAAAATCAGTTCTATTAATGTAAATATACTAATCTAAATTACTATTTATAACTTACCTAGACTATAAAGTATGGTAATTGATACAACTACTTACAATATTATTAACATTATTTACAAAATAAATACAGTCAAATCAATCAATATTTTAAATTATTTGTCACATTAACAAGTTTAATTTTTAATACAAAAATTAAAAAAAAATAAAATTATTTGAATAAACTCAAAGTGACTTTTCTGTTTCCAATTGTTTTGTGATTCAAATACTTTATTGCTCTTCGTGCCTCAGAAGGCGATTCGAATGCGATCCTTGCATCACCAGTTATTCTGCCTTCATCATTACACCTCCGAATAACACATTCTGGGGTAAGGTTGAATTCGCTGAAGAAATCGAGGATATTATTTATATCAGCTCTATAAGGTACATTTTCAGCAGAAACTACACAGCCAGATTTACCGAATTCACGAACTGTTTCTTCTTCCAGTTGTATAGGGCGTGTCTGTGGTGGCTGCATTGATTGTGGGCCAGGAGGACCTTGATTGATAGGAATGGAACTCGGTAATGACCAAGGTAACGGTTGATTTCTTGGTATGTCCTTCATATCTCGACCACCTCTTCCTCGGCTACTACCACTACTTCCTCCTCGTCCACCACCTCGACCGGTAGAGATGCCACCTCGACCAGTAGAGATTCCACCGCCTCGACCGGAAGAGATTCCACCACCTCGACCAGTAGAGATACCACCACCTCGACCAGAAGAAATTCCACTACTACTGCCTATACCACGACCACCTCCACGTCCACCTCTACCCCTACAACTACCACGACTTCCTCTTCCTGAAATAGAATCTCCTCCATTTCCACGACCACCATGCATACTGTATGACTGTTGATGAGGTGGTCCAGATGGGCCTGAAGAGTACATAGGAGGTGGCATCCAATCACCACCACCTCTAGGGTGGTCCATTCTCATTCCATTACCATACATCGGAGGACCGGGTGGACCATTAAAGAAGGATCCCTGAGGTGGAGGAAGCATGCTGGGACCAGAAGGTGGTTGAATTCAAGGACCTAGCGCATTACACATTTCTTGTCTTGATACTGTACGTACATGTATGTTATTTCTGCCCATTGAACATGTGTCTTTACAATCACACAAAGTGCTCAGTTCTACTTTGGGGAGAGGGGTTCATTACCGAATAACTATGAAAAAAATTTTCATACTACAAAAAGAAGAAATCAGGTGGTTTTATGCTACTATACCTGGATGATTTTATAGATACACATTCATCCATAAAAAGTTTAATTTATATCTGCACAGACAATTACAATCATACAAATAATAAATTCAAATCACCATTTAAAAAGATATTTTTGTGTCCAACTTTTGGTATTTTACTTAGTTCAGAAGTTAGAGGATCACTCTTTTTCTGTGTCATATTTAAATGGTTGAATGGCCAATGGTTGATTTAAAAAATACTACTCTTATGAGATGTATAATAGCGGCTGTCATCGCTTCGCCACTGTTTTCAAACTCACAAAACGCTTCACCAGATGGCCTACCGTTACTGTCCAACATAATATGTATTTGTGTTGGTACAACACCAATGTCAGAAAAGAAGTCTAAAATATCACGATCATTAGCCTGGAAAGGAATGTTTCCATTCACTTACGATTATATTGAGAAATTTTTTGATGAAGATTACTATTACTTTCCAGGTTTGGATAGCATAAAAATGCATTTGCGTGAGCAAAACATTCAGTTGGCGGAGTATTTCCCCTTAGATAAAAATGATTTCTCGAAATGATCGGTACTGAATCCACTCAGTGATAACATTGTTGCAGCTGCTAAGTTACCAGTTGAGCGAGATTCACGACCAGCTTATCGAAATGTCTGCCGATAAAACGTTACAACTGCAATTCACCACTGAAGATTTAGGTACGTTTTAGCTTGCTCGTCGAAGTGAATATGGAAATTTAGTCACAGAAGCATTGGAAATATTAATCACATCTTATCTCTGTAAAAAAAATTTTCGTCTATGGTTGCGCTAAAGATTAAATACAGTAATCAGTAATACAGTAATGCAGTGTACAGTAATCAGTGTACTCAGTGTACAGTAATACAGTAATGTGTTTATAACATAGATCAACGTATGGAAAAACATTTTAAACAATGACAAACGCAACCATCTCATTAATTTATTTTCTTTGCATGTGTACTTATAAGTGTAATTAAAACATTTAAATTTTTTTTTCGCGAAAAATTTCGGTTTTCAGATTTCAACGGAGATATCCATTTTGACCATCTCTGAATCCATTTTGACTAGTTTCAGTGTGAAGTCTGTACGTATGTATGTATCTCGCATAACTCAAACTATTAGCCGTAGGATGTAGAAATTTTGGATTTAGGACTGTTGTAACATCTAGTTGTGCTCCTCCCGTTTTGATTGCAATCGACTGAATCAAAATTGTCCAAAAAAACCCAAAATTAAAAAAAAATTGGAGTTTTGCCGTTTCTAAACTGCAGTAATAAGCTGTCATTGAGAGCTTTTCAACGATATATCATAAGTGGTACTTATATTCATTGATTCCAGAGTTATAGCCAAATAAAATTTTAATTAATGAAATATTTGTATCTTACAAGGGTATTTGTATATTTGTATCGAACATCGGTTCGAATCAGACTTCATCTCCTTTTTTTTAACTTTTTTTTTAATTTAAATATATTGATTTATTAATAATTATTAACCTCTGATCGTAAAAAGCTTTTACGATAAATAATAATTCAATAATAACAACAAAAAAAAGGAAGAAATATCAGACGTTATTAATGAAATAAAATATTATGTACTTGTAATTTTAAAAAATGTGTATATGTAATTTAATAGGCCTAGAAGGAAGACCTTCTACGAGTTTCTTCACCGGATTGGAAAGCATGACGCCCCTGGGGCGTGGAAAACTGGGGTACTGTGGAGGGCTTTGTCAGGCGAGTCCTGCGCGAAAAAGAAGCTGAAGAGCAGCGACGTGAGAACTGAGATTTATTGGGGTTGGGCGGACAACCCCATCCCCGTGAGGGTTGGTATGCTTAGGTGTGCCGTTCCAACCCACCGGGTTGGTCTAGTGGTTAACGCGTCTTCCCAAATCTGCTGATTTGGAAGTCGAGAGTTACAGCGTTCAAGTCCTAGTAAAGATAGTTATTTTTACACGGATTTGAATACTAGATCGTGGATACCGGTGTTCTTTGGTGGTTGGGTTTCCACACATTTACCACACATTACAATTAACCACACATCTCAGGAACGGTCGAACTGAGAATGTACAAGACTACACTTCATTTACACTCACACATATCATCCTCATTCATCCTCTGAAGAATTATCTAAACGGTAGTTACCGGAGGCTAAACAGGGAAAAAAAAAAAAGGTGTGCCGGTTCCGATGAACGGGTGGGGACTCCGGGGGAATATTAGGTAGTTAAGAGGTACAAGGGGTAAACAAAAGACCGAATCCCGGCCACTGGGTAGGTGTCCGGGAGAGATGTAGTCAAGCCTGGCTCCGCCTGCTTCAGTGATTAGAGGCAAATGGCGCGAAATTGTACAGACTGAACCCGGTCTCCGCGTGCGGCGGCCCGGGAACGAAGTAGTCGGGCCCGGAATACTCTCTCTCGGGGATTAGAGGCAGGCAGAAGATAAAAAAAGAGCCGACCGGGGGGGCTGAACTGTCATGCCGAACTTTCAGCCGGTAGGTGGGGCCCTTAGAGTAAAAGGACACTCTCCTAGGCCGAGCTTTACTTAATTGTATGTTCGGCCCAGGGGAGTAGGAAAAAAAGGCTTACTCAGATTTTTTCTTATAAAATGACTACTTCATTAATGTTTACTTGTAAAGTTGTACGCTAATTTCGTGACCCTCTTTCATATCACCACGAGCCCTAAATTGAAAAACGCTGCTGTAAGATATTATGAGCATATACTAAACGTAATATATAAACAATTAACCGAATTCCCCAAGAAATTGAAATTTACTGATATTTCATTAGATTGCGCATTTATAATACAAATCATGAAATAATGCATATCAGCTATTACGATTTCAGCCATTAAACTAATAATAAAGTATTTCGGGTAGGTCTAGATGTAGATAACGGATGTTAAAATATATCTGAGAAAAAAAGTTTGTCTGAACGAAGGTTAGGTATGACAGGCTCCAGAAATGTATGATTAATGATGTTTGGAAGATCAGATAACAATGTTTTTAGCTTATAATAAGCACAAACTAAGTATTGTACACCTATTTTACAACGATAATACAATCTCCAAGTGAAGATTCAAATTTTCAGAACATTAAAAATTATAAAATTTATATGACAAATTTAAACCTATTTTTAGATTTAAATAAAATCTAACAGAAAAATTAATTAGTTGTCTCAATTTTTACTTCCTTGTACGAAACAAAGTAAGTATTGTGATCGCGAAATTTTTCGGTTTTCAGATTTTAACGGAAATATTCATTTGACCATCTCTGAATCCATTTTGACTAGTTCGGCGTGACGTCAGTATTTACCTATGATGTACGTACGTATCTCGCATAATTTAAAAACGATTAGCCATGTTGAAATTTTGGATTTATAACTGTTGTAACATCTAGTTGTGCACATCCCTATTTGATTGCAATTGACTGAACCAAAAGCGTCCAAAAAATTTTTGGATACTTTTTTTATTTAATTTAAATATATCAATTTATTAATAATTATTAACCTCTACTGTAAAAAAGATTTTTACGATAAATAATAATTTAATAATAACAATAAAAATAATATCAGAAGTTAATGAAATAAAATTTTATGTACTTTCACTTAAAAAAAAAAATGTATATGTAATTTAATAACATATAAGGAAGTCATGTGGTGTCCACATCAGATTTTTTGTCAAGAGATAAAATAATACTGACTAATTGTAGATACAATGTCAGTAATATAATAAGTCAGGGTAAAACTTACATTGATATAGTTGACATATAAATAAAAACAATTACATATTTAAGAAACTTATGTGAAAACTGGTAAAACAAACAATTTCATTTCCTTTTACAAATTCTAAAGCCTCCCAAAAAAGTTAATTTTTGATTTAACCAATTCTTATCTAAGATTCATTTAATTCTTTCACTTTCTCACTAAGTAACTTGGAGGTAAAAAAGTGTCTTAGTTTAATAATTCAATTGAATATCATTATTTCTACATGATAATCTTATTTGTTTTTTCCTCCTGTTAATTCTAAATTCTTTTATCCAACACAAACTGTTTTTGTATTATTAAAACTGGATTTGTGCTTCTCTGCTTCCAATCATTTTATTTTGATATTACAATTAAACATAATTTTAAAATGACATCCTTATGTTCTGTTGAATCTATCTTATTCTTAATTAATGTAAAAGCTATTCGAAAACTAATTTTTGATCGGCAAGTTATAAAACATATTCATTATAAGCATAAGATATATTATTAATTCTATTTACTTCAGTAAATAGTCCTTCAGACATTTGTTGTACTGGGTTACCAGCTTCTGAAGACTACTGAATACAGAATACCTCTGCTTACAGAATACCTAGTCTATGATAAGTGGGATATTACAACACAGGGTATTAAACAAGAATTATTAACACTGCTTAAAAAATTCTCACTGGTTTTGGCGCTTTGAGTACCAAGTCAGATTTTCTTCTTAGTAAAGAGGCAGCATTCATTGATCCTGAGTCCAAACTAGCAGATGGTAAATAATTTCCTGCTCGAACTTCTGAACTTCATATAAAACATTTGTGTGATGTCAGGAATGTATATATTCATGCAGAAAAACAACACTTATCATGAGGATCATATTCACTTTTTTTGCTTTGATTGACCTCTGAACCTTCTTTCATTAGAAAGATTGAAATGCTCTGAAGCATTTCACAATAAACATCTGACGTTATTGTGGAGGTAGTTTCCATGAGTCATTAGTAAAATTCCCTTATGGATTCAACACACTGTTGCCGTCAGTCCCAGTTGAATGTTTATATTTATCTACATTGTGCACTATGTGTTATGATCCTTTTCAAACTTCTGACTACAGTGTATCACAGAGCTGTCACTTATAACATTATTACCATGAATTTGACTTGATCATCGACAGATCACAATAGGTGTGACCATTTTATTTAATTATTTTTTTACTTGATGGTATGCTCTACTCCTATCTATTATGTGCTAATTTTTTAACTTCAGAATATTTATTGTAGTGTAAATCATCAGTTATCTTTCTCATATAGTCTAGTCCTCCTCAACAGATTTACCGTTTATTTATCCCCTCATCTCTAACATTAACTAAACGTCGATGTCTTTTTTAAATGGCTTACCAACCTAGTTCATATCTTCGCAAGAGTCTGTCACAAATTTCTCTCTTTTTTGCTTCAAACCTCTTCATTTCATTCTTTATCAATCGACCTAACTTTTAATATCCTCTAGTAACCCACATCTCAAAGGCCTCCGTTCTATTCCTATCATCCACATTTCACTATCATAAAGCACTAACACTCCATAAACGCTCAAATATTTCAAACATCTTTCTAATTTTTAGATTTGTTTTTTATAATTACAGATTTCTTTTCTGCATGAAAGCTCTCATTTTTTGTGTTTTATTCTGCTTTTGAAGGGTGGATTACTTTGTCCATTTTGAGTAATTTTATCTTCTAAATAATAAAACACCCCCAATGCTGGTATTTTGCACCTCCAATGCTAATATTTAATTTCTTTCCATCTTATTTCATTACCTTTGTTTTATTCATATTTATTTTCAGACTGAAATTCTCTCCTAGCAATAAAGCCATGCATTCAGTATTTTTCTAATACATCTTTGGTTCCAGCCAAAAGAATAATTTCACAAGCGAATCTTAACATATTTATGTTTTCCACTCGGATAGACAATAAGATTACTCTCAAATTTGCCCCTCAATTCTTGTATTGCTTTTATATACAAATTGAAAAGCAATTGAAGGCAGACCACATTCTTGTCTCGCTCCTTTATAATACATTTGCCTTGCTTCATCTCCTATTATTATAATTGATTCTTGTACAGATTATAGATAGCTCTTTCTTCTCTATCTGTATTTAAGTTTAGATTTTCTTAAATTTTAAACATTTTATTACATTTTACATTATCAAATCCCTCCTCCAATTCCAAAAATGCTAAGTAAGCAGCTTCATTATTTTGAAGCCTCTCTTCTAAAGCTAATCTGATGGCCAGAATGTTTTCTTTGAACCCATACTCTCTAAAACTAAATTGGTTTCCATCTAATACATTTTTGATTTACCTGTAACTCAATGGAATCATTTTTTATTTTTTTTGTCTTTAGTCATTTGACTGGTTTGATGCAGCTCTCTAAAATTCCCTATCTAGTGTTAGCCGTTTAATTTCAGTATACCCCCTACATCCTACATCCCTAACTTTTCAGTTGTCATTGTAACAAATATTAAACTGATGGTGTAACAGTTCTCATATTCCTGCATTTTTCAATATAGTAGAAAACCTCTTTTTAAAATCAGAGGGTTTCCTCCGGTTTCATAACTCTTTATATACTAATGCAAGAAGCATATTTTATCCTTCATTTACCATACAGTATAATAATCCAGATGTTATATCGCTAATTCCTTATTGTTATTTAAATCTTTCAAAGATCTATTAAATTCACATAGTAGTATAGACTCATTGGTCTAGTGGTAAACTCGTCATTGAAAATCAGCTGATTTTGAAGTCAAAAGTTAGCCCAGACAGTACTTATTTTTTAGTGCTGTCTGGGGTAATGTTCAGGGTTGCAAAAATGTCCGGTGTTTTAACATTTTTTGACTGATAAGGATTTTTTAAAATTTTTGACCTATATGTTTGACATCACATATTTAAACATTCTTTTACAGCCGTGCATCTCTCAGCTGACCTTGGAGCAAGCGCTGACATCAATTTTTACGCAGGCATGGCTACAATTCTCACCAGAACTTTTTACTTAGTCATTTGGCAACGCAACAGGGGTTGTGTTGCCAAATCTTTATGTTGTTCCCATGTTTATGTTGTTTTTGTATTTAAAGTATTTCATCTATACGTTTTTTATCATTTTATCTTTATTCGTTTTTTGTCTCATCGTTTAGTAATGAACAAAAGGAAATGTGTGTTTAATGTTAACCTACAACAGGAATACAAATTTTTGAAATTGTGTAATGACAGTACCAATGAACATGTTTATTGCACACTATGTACTGTAGAATTTTCTGTTGCACATAAAGGAAAGGGTGATATTGAAGACCATATGAAAATAACTAAACATAGGAGTGCTATTAATGCTACTGCTTCAGCAAACATAAGAGATTTTTTTAAAGCCAAATATGGGAATAACAACCAGACAAACAGTGTTCTGGTGTGTGCTGCTAAAGAAGCTACATTTTCATACCACACTGCTAGACACGAACTCAGTTTCAAAACATCAGACTGCACATCTAAACTGGTTAAAAGTTATGTGACCCAAAATTTTCATCTGTTAGAACCAAAACCGAGGCAATTATTGTTAACATTACTTCGCCATTTATATTTGATAATGTATTGTGTTCTTTGAAAAAACATTAATTATGTAACAGAAATGATGGATAGCTCAAACAGAAGTGAAGTAAAACTTGTTCTGATTGTTGTAAGATATTTCAGTCTGGAGGAGGTAATACAAGTTAAACTTTTAAATTTTGATGAAGTGTCAGGTGAAACTGCTCAAATTTTGACTCAGTATCTTTTGCAGTGTGTGAAAAAATACAAACTTGAAGAAAAGTTGGTTTGTTATACTGCTGATAATACTAACAGTAATTTTGGTGGTGTGAAGAGAAACGGCAATGAAAATGTGTTCAGAAAAGTTCAAAGTAATTTAGAGACCTATTTTAAGAATTGGTTGTTCAGCCCACATTGTACACAATTTAGTAGAAACAGCATGTGATTCTCTACCCCTGGACATAAGTTATCGTTATAAAAATTTATAAATATTTTTGCATATATACAGTAAGAATAACAAAATTTAGAGTTCTGAGAATCTGTGGAAACGGATTGCAAAAAAGTATTATCTCATTGTAGCACAAGGTTCCTTAGTTTGTTACCTGCAATAAGAAGAATACTTTCCATTTTTGATGGCCTAAAATCATACTTCGCTTGTGACAAATGCACAAAATTATTTGATTTTTTGAAAATCTGAAAAATGAACTATTTTTGAAATTTTTCTATGGTACTCTACAGTTATTTAATAATGTAGTTATGAAATTGGAAGCCAATTTTATCAGAGCAACAGAAGAATTTCAGACATATTTTGAATTAATTTGTCAACTTCAGGAAAGAAAAACCCACAAATTTATACAATCTTCTGCCAAAGAATTGCTATGCACTCTAAAAGAAAATAATGATGTTCAGGAGCAAAAATTCCTCTCAAGGGTACACAATTTTTATAGTTCTAGTATCCACTACTTAAGAGTTGTGGAGAACCATTTTTGATAAAGTTACTAAGTTTCAGCGGATAAATTTATGAACTGAAATTGCCTGGTCTGATTTAGAGGAGAGTGCACAAGTTGTTATTGAAATTTTAAAAGATTCCATAAATATTAATGACCTATTTGATGAACATATATTATTGAACCAGGTAATTCAAAACCAAAGGGTAGGTTGTGATTCAACTTCTGAAAAAGTACCAAATATTATTGAAGAGAAGTGGAAACAATTTTTAAGGTGTTTCAAAAGACTGATATTTCATGTTGCAATTTTTAAAATGGTTGAGTTTGCGATGTTTTCGCCTGGGACATCTGCTCCAGTTGAGAGTTTTTTCAATTATGGGAACAATTGGTCTGCAGGAAGGGGTCAACTTTTAGTATCTACTGTTAAACATCGCTAAATGTTAAAATTAATTCAGAATTTTCTTGTTGTGAATTTTATGATGTAATTAAAACATACAAACCATTTCTGAAAAAAGTCATGTCTAGTGAAAAATACAACTGAATAAATAAAGTTTAATGTTTCAGTGAACTGTTAAGACTTAAGTAATTTCAAAAATATATCCCGAGTTGGACCCAGAAAAATTTGATAAGCCTGTTTATTTAACTTTATTTAAATTATCAGATTTAGTTTAAATAAGTTTTAATTTTTCCATTTTACCTAATCTAATATACATACCAATCTTATATGGAAAAGTGCTTTGATGTTATTTGTTTTATCAACCAATCGGTTTAGAATTCTGATTACCATGACTGTTCTTCACAATCATAATTAGCTATTCTTCAGGAAAATCTATGACATGTTACTTTAAAGCTTCTTATTCTGTATTCACTAAGCTCAGGAATCTACATTCTTTACCATTTCTTTGGATACATTTCCACACCACAATAGAAATAAAATTTCATGTTGTAGCATCCATGGCGCGTTGAGATTTTTTTTTGTTAAAGAGTGAAATCTCTCCCCCGGAGGCCTACTATAAAACACTCAAAACTGTTGACAGGGATCGACATTATGGAAATTTACTAAGAAATTTCCATAGGGAGTGGAAAAGGGTAGTTTTTCAACCAATCTGCAATTCGATCCCTTACACAGTCATTTTAATTATACAGATTATAATGAATTAAAATTTAAATTATCAGATTTAGTTTAAATAAGTTTTAATTTTTCCATTTTACCTAATCTAATATACATACCACATCTATGGAAAAGTGCTTTGATGTTGTTTGTTTTATCAACCAATCGGTTTAGAATTCTGATTACCATGACTGTTCTTCACAATCATAATTAGCTATTCTTCAGGAAAATCTATGACATGTTACTTTAAAGCTTCTTATTCTGTATTCACTAAGCTCAGGAATCTACATTCTTTACCATTTCTTTGGATACATTTCCACACCACAATAGAAATAAAATTTCATGTTGTAGCATCCATGGCGCGTTGAGATTTTTTTTTGTTAAAGAGTGAAATCTCTCCCCCGGAGGCCTACTATAAAACACTCAAAACTGTTGACAGGGATCGACATTATGGAAATTTACTAAGAAATTTCCATAGGGAGTGGAAAAGGGTAGTTTTTCAACCAATCTGCAATTCGATCCCTTACACAGTCATTTTAATTATACCAGGCAACAGAGTATTATTTAATAAGTCCTATTTTATAAAAAAAAACCTTTGAGACCGTCAAATAAATCACGTAATAGCAATATAAGACCACGGTCTTTTAATGCTGCGGTCAAATGAAAATCAGTAACTGTAGTACATGAACAACAGAATGTTGCTCTTTAAAGACCGTTCAGTTGAGACTTATCCTTCGCCAATATTCGTCGACGACGACCTATTAGAAAACGCACATCGAAATCGTACGTAAATCAATTCACCGCACTCTCTGCGAGTGATCAGTGTTACACCAGCCCATACACCCACTACCCACTACTGAGTCGGGTGCCGACTCAGTATTTAGGTTACCCATAAAAAGTGCCCAATCCATTCTACCTAGACCTGATGAAGCATTATCATAACAAACCCATTTCATTAGTAGATCTGATTTTACCTAACCATTTACTGTCCTGTCATTTCAACACTCAACATTTCCTTGCCTAGTATTTTGTGGCCTAGTATTTCCTCACATAATTATGACATCGTAGTCATTGAATTGAACATTTGATCAGCATAAGGATTCATACGTTTCTATATGGTTTTGCTAATAGGTAGTTGTTGTCGAATAGAGGTGAAGGAATACGTCTCACTCAAAGGTCTTATTATTAAGTCTTTCATGTTTCAACAACTTTACGATATTGTTAAATGTATTTGTAGGATTTAATGCTTTTCCCCTGATATCCGTCATCATTAAATGAGCGCCGGTTATCTTGAGTACTTTCCTTGGTTGTCCTCAAATCGCTGTTATACGATTTATCTGATGATCTCAAGCCTGGATTTTTATAAAACAGCAATTGTAACAAAAGAGTATGAGATAAAATTTGCTCCCATCGTTGAATATCGTATACCATATTAGCTTTCTCAAACTTTGTAAACCGTACAATCCATAGATTGTACAATCAGTAGAAGTAAATTGTATTTTTACTCCAATATATAAAATGTCATATTACAATTACATATAAATTACAATATGTTTTTTCGGTTTTATAAATCTTATAACAACAAATTGTCGAATCGGGTATTTAATCTGCATAAGCATTTTTTAAATACCCTCCTTTATATGGTTTCACAGCTTCCTCGATAATAGTTAGGATTTTAAATGCAACATTTAAAATGTTTCACAAAACGTTGCCTCAACTTGGACAACCAAGTTATTAAGTACTAACTAATAGTACTAAACAAATAGTATTAAAACAAATACTATTAGTACTATTAATACTATTAGTACTAACTAATAGTATTAAAACAAATTGAAACTAATGTATTAACCTAATAGAATATTAATAATAATAAAATCTGAACAATTAGAACGATAGGCTCATGAAACAAGTAAGAAGAGTGGAATGAGAATAAAGGTGTGCGGGAATCCTATCGAAAGCTTTTATGCACAAAAATTTACAGGATCGGTGGGAGAGTAAAGTGGAAGGCCGCTGCAATATAGGTTGATGAAGACTAACATTAAGAAAATATTCCAGAAAGGTTTGAAAAAAGAATAACGTGAGAAAATTTTTGCCATCAGAATGGAGACACCAGGTGCAAAGAATATTGATGGCTTCTTAGAGGACAACTAAAGGCTGAAATCCAAGCCCTGATTGAAATGGAAGTATTAACGTAATAGAAAGTAATATTAATTATAATAAAATTTGAAGTCTTAGAACGATAGACTCATGAAACAAGTAAGAAGAGTGGAATGAGAACAAAGGTGTGCAGGAATCCTATCGATTATGACCGTTAACATAAAAAAATCTGATATGGTCACATGACTTCTTTGTACGCCTATTAAATTACATTACGCATTTTTTTTTTTAGTAAAAAGTACATAAAATTTTATTTCATTAATAACTTCTGATACTTTTCATTTTTTTTAATATTATTATTGAATATTATTTATCGTAATTTCTTTTTTTTTATCAGGTAAATCATTATTAATAAATCAATATATTTAAGTTAAAAAAAAAGGAGATGAAGTTGGATTTGAACCGATGTGCCTTCCCCGCGCAAAGAATATTGATGGCTTCTTAGAGGACAACTAAAGGCTGAAATCCAAGCCCTGATTGAAATGGACGTATTAATCTAATAGAAAGTAATATTAATTATAATAAAATTTGAAGTCTTAGAACGATAGACTGATGAAACAAGTAAGAAGAGTGGAATGAGAACAAAGGTGTGCGGGAATCCTATCGAAAGCTTTTAGAAATGCACAAAAATTTACAGGATCGGTGGGAGAGTAAAGTGGAAGGCCGCTGCAATATAGGTTGATGAAGACTAACATTAAGAAAATATTCCAGAAAAGTTTGAAAAAAGATTAACGTGAGAAAATTTTTGCCATCAGAATGGAGACACCAGGCGCACAGAATATTGATGGCTTCTTAGAGGACTATATGCTGGAGTAAGTAGCAGCAACGAATATTGATGGCTTCTTAGAGGACAACTAAAGGCTGAAATCCAAGCCCTGATTGAAATGGACGTATTAACCTAATAGAAAGTAATATTAATTATAATAAAATTTGAAGTCTTAGAACGATAGACTGATGAAACAAGTAAGAAGAGTGGAATGAGAACAAAGGTGTGCGGGAATCCTATCGAAAGCTTTTAGAAATGCACAAAAATTTACAGGATCGGTGGGAGAGTAAAGTGGAAGGCCGCTGCAATATAGGTTGATGAAGACTAACATTAAGAAAATATTCCAGAAAGGTTTGAAAAAAGATTAACGTGAGAAAATTTTTGCCATCAGAATGGAGACACCAGGCGCACAGAATATTGATGGCTTCTTAGAGGACTATATGCTGGAGTAAGTAGCAGCAACGAATGTTGATGGCTTCTTAGAGGACAACTAAAGGCTGAAATCCAAGCCCTGATTGAAATGGACGTATTAACCTAATAGAAAGTAATATTAATTATAATAAAATTTGAAGTCTTAGAACGATAGACTGATGAAACAAGTAAGAAGAGTGGAATGAGAACAAAGGTGTGCGGGAATCCTATCGAAAGCTTTTAGAAATGCACAAAAATTTACAGGATCGGTGGGAGAGTAAAGTGGAAGGCCGCTGCAATATAGGTTGATGAAGACTAACATTAAGAAAATATTCCAGAAAGGTTTGAAAAAAGATTAACGTGAGAAAATTTTTGCCATCAGAATGGAGACACCAGGCGCACAGAATATTGATGGCTTCTTAGAGGACTATATGCTGGAGTAAGTAGCAGCAACGAATGTTGATGGCTTCTTAGAGGACAACTAAAGGCTGAAATCCAAGCCCTGATTGAAATGGACGTATTAACCTAATAGAAAGTAATATTAATTATAATAAAATTTGAAGTCTTAGAACGATAGACTGATGAAACAAGTAAGAAGAGTGGAATGAGAACAAAGGTGTGCGGGAATCCTATCGAAAGCTTTTAGAAATGCACAAAAATTTACAGGATCGGTGGGAGAGTAAAGTGGAAGGCCGCTGCAATATAGGTTGATGAAGACTAACATTAAGAAAATATTCCAGAAAGGTTTGAAAAAAGATTAACGTGAGAAAATTTTTGCCATCAGAATGGAGACACCAGGCGCACAGAATATTGATGGCTTCTTAGAGGACTATATGCTGGAGTAAGTAGCAGCAACGAATGTTGATGGCTTCTTAGAGGACAACTAAAGGCTGAAATCCAAGCCCTGATTGAAATGGACGTATTAACCTAATAGAAAGTAATATTAATTATAATAAAATTTGAAGTCTTAGAACGATAGACTGATGAAACAAGTAAGAAGAGTGGAATGAGAACAAAGGTGTGCGGGAATCCTATCGAAAGCTTTTAGAAATGCACAAAAATTTACAGGATCGGTGGGAGAGTAAAGTGGAAGGCCGCTGCAATATAGGTTGATGAAGACTAACATTAAGAAAATATTCCAGAAAGGTTTGAAAAAAGATTAACGTGAGAAAATTTTTGCCATCAGAATGGAGACACCAGGCGCACAGAATATTGATGGCTTCTTAGAGGACTATATGCTGGAGTAAGTAGCAGCAACGAACAAGTAAAATGTCTGAATGTTAAGGTATGGTAGGTAGTTGTGAATGTTAAGTGTACTGAATTTGAATGTTAATTTTGTGAATATAATTGTACTGTGATTAATTTAACGTATGAATGTTAATTTAAAAATGTATGAATGTTAATGGTAGTTGTGAATGTTAAGTGTACTGAATTTGAATGTTAATTTTGTAAATGTAATTGTACTGTGATTAATTTAACGTATGAATGTTAATTTTAAAATGTATGATGTTAATGGTAGTTGTGAATGTTAAGTGTACTGAATTGAATGTTAATTTTGTAAATGTAATTGTACTGTGATTAATTTAACGTATGAATGTTAATTTTAAAATGTATGATGTTAATGGTAGTTGTGAATGTTAAGTGTACTGAATTTGAATGTTAATTTTGTAAATGTAATTGTTAAATTTGTTTGTGGTATTAAATAATAATAATTAATAATAATAATAATAATAATAATAATAATAATAATAATAAATAATAATAATAATAAATAATAATAATAATAAATAATAATAATAATAAATAATAATAATAATAAATAATAATAATAATAAATAATAATAATAATAAATAATAATAATAATAAATAATAATAATAATAAATAATAATAATAATTAATAATAAATAATAATAATAATAATAATAATAATAATAATTAATAATAATAATAAATAATAATAAATAATAATAATAATAATAATAATAAATAATAATAATAATAATAATAATAATAATAATAATAAATAATAATAATAATAATAAATAATAATAATAATAATAAATAATAATAATAATAATAATAATAATAATAATAATAAATAATAATAATTATAATAATAATAATAATAATAATAATAATAATAATTAATAATAATAATAATATAATAATAATAATAATAATAATAATAATAATAATAATAATAATAATAATAATAATAATAATAATAATAATAATAATAATAATAATAATAATAATAATAATAATAATAATAATAATAATAATAATAATAATAATAATAATAATAATAATAATAATAATAATAATAATAATAATAATAATAATAATAATAATAATAATAATAATAATAATAATAATAATAATAATAATAATAATAATAATAATAATAATAATAATAATAATAATAATAATAATAATAATAATAATAATAATAATAATAATAATAATAATAATAATAATAATAATAATAATAATAATAATAATAATAATAATAATAATAATAATAATAATAATATAATAATAATAATAATAATAATGCCCTGAGGTAGATATTCCCCACGTCCGGAACACAACATCTACGTTCCACGTCCAGGGCGGTAACAGCTGTACTCAAGTACATTACATATAGCTGGCTAACGGGGTTCCGAGTGTTGTTTCTCGGATATACTTTCTTCGGTCGATTTACATCTATAGGCCGAATTACAGGACTGGACTTTTACGGCCACCTGCAGATATGACATTTTTAACGATTACGGAAATGGATTTATACCGCCTTTAGAGCTGGCGATGTGGCGGCCACGGTCAAAGTTATTTGCAGGTGTAACGGAGACCTTTCGTCGTCCACATGCCCCCTGCGATGGCAAGCATGTAGTTAAGGTGCCCATGTTCGGAGCATGGGAGCCCTGAAAGCTTCGGTGTGTAGGGGCCTGGAGTCAGTGCAGAGACTGCGCATCCGCTCTCTGCCAGGACATATGCCGGTTCCACCGGAGTACCGGAACGGACCTCCAGGGTTGGTAGCCCTGGAGTGGGGGTGTACCCCGGCGGCTAGCCTTACTACAGAAGGGATTTTTTGTTCATGAATTTTCCTGAACAAACCAACGTGGCAGAGGGTGCACGTAAACACCCTCGTTTAGAACCAGCCGTTTCGCCTGAGGCAAAACGGAGGAAGAGTACGGAGAGTAAGAAGATAGAGATTGAGGCTAGAAAAAGCTTACAGAAGGCTTTTTTTAAAAGTAGTAATGTACCGAAACCTAAATATTTGGTCATTACAAAGGAGGATGGAAATTTCTCGAGGGTGAGTCCTTTTCTCATCGCTCGAGAGATAAACAAATGTGCTGGAGGCCCTGTAAAGGAAATACGGAAAACTTTTACGGGACTTCATGTAGAGACTGTTAATGATATACAGTCTCAGAAGATTTTAGGGCTGAAGAAAATTGGAGAGCTAGCGGTACGCGTTGATCCCCACGGCACGCTCAACACCTCAAGGGGTGTTGTGGTCTGTCGGGATCTTTTAAACTGTTCGGAGCAAGAGATTGTAGAGGAGCTGGCAGCACAAGGAGTAATAGAGTGCCGTCGGTTAAACATGAGAAGGAACGGTGAGGTCTTACCCTCGGCTTCTCATGTCCTTACTTTCAACCGGCCTACTTTGCCAGAAAAGATAAGAGCGGGGATTCACCGTTTGGATGTGCGGGCATTTGTCCCACAGCCGATGAGGTGCTTCAAGTGCCAACGCTTTGGCCACACCGCTCTTAGATGCGAAAGACCGCAAATATGCGTGTGCGGTGAAGAGGTGCATGAGGGAGAGCCATGTAAAGAGCCTCCTACATGCATAAACTGCAAAGGAGCGCATTCTTGTAGATCAAGGAATTGTCCTGTCTACAAAGATGAGGTAGCTGTGCAGGAAGTAAAAACCCTGCAAAAAGTCAGCTACTTCGATGCAAAAAAAATAGTTAACGCCCGTAAGCCTAGAGCAGCAACATCTTATGCTCAGGCTGCGGCTACTGTTCCTGCTCCTGCTCCGATTGCTGTAGATGAGGTACAAATTATAAATAAACTTGCTCCCACTTTGGCTAACATGATTGAGAGGATCATCGAAAACAAGATGAAACCTCTTGGCAATAAAGAACTTGTTAAGCCAAAGATAGTGATACAGCCTGCTGAAGATAAGTCGATAAAAGTGAAAGTTGCTCCTCCAGAAAAGAAAACGGACAATAAACCTGAATGTCAAGTCCGTCTCAGCGAGATCCTCGATGAAAAGAAAAAGGCGATACCTACAGAGTCTGTTATGGAGGCTCCCAAGCCTCCTGTAACTGAAGTGGCCTCTAAGCCTCAGAGGCCACAAAAAATCACACAGGGGGGGCGAGTGTCCCCCCTCCCACAGGCGGTGACCGGTGCGACCCCCGTGTTGGGGAGCGGGCAGGTTGTCGCCTCTCAATCGGCGCCTGAAACCGGCGCCGATCCATGCCCGTCGTCGTCGGCGGCTTCGGTGGTCTCCGATACGGAGACCGGAAGCCTTACAGGCGACGACCTTCTCCGCGAACACGATGCTGTTCGCAGGATGGAGAAGAAAAGGAAAAAGGGATGGCCGAAAGGAAAACCCAGGCAATAATTTAATTAAAAATTAAAAATTAGCGAGTCGATTGTACAATGGAACATCAATGGATGTTTTTCAAACATCCATGAGCTCCAACGCTTGGTACATGACGTAGACCCGATTTGTATATGTCTGCAAGAAACGCATTTCCGCCGAAATGAAAATTTTAAATTAAAAGGATTCCATATATTTCGGCGAGATCAACCGCCAAATGTAAGAGTTAGAGGTGGAGTAGCTATATTAACATCGACTAGAGCTACCACCGAAGCGGTTGTTCTAAACACCAACCTACAAGCGGTCGCCGTTAGAATGAAGCGACCGCTTAAGATCACTGTGTGCAGCATATACTTACCGAATTACGATTGGAATAAGGATGACATAGAAAGATTAATTTCCGAGCTTCCCCCACCTGTTTTACTGGTGGGTGATTTTAACGCTCATAATTCTCTCTGGGGATCGGATCGAGTAGATCCCCGTGGAAGAGAACTGGAAGGGTTCCTGATGAATTCTGATCTTATTATTTTAAATGACGGATCAGGAACCTTTTTCAATGCCAGAGATGGATCGACGTCCTGTATAGATCTTGCACTCATAAGCGGATCGATAGCACCGAGGTACAGCTTCCATGTTATAGACGATCTGCATGGAAGCGATCATTTCCCGGTGCAAATTGTAACTGATGTTACTAGAACAATATATCCCATCCCTAAAAGATGGTTATTTGAAAAGGCAGACTGGACGAGCTTCACAGCTAGAACGATGCTCCCAGAAACAACCGGAGTTATCGGAGACGATGTCGACGCCATAACAAATGCAATAATCGAGTCGGCATCGAGATATATTCCCAAAACATCTGGGAAACTTACAAAGAAACCCGTTCCATGGTGGAACGATGAAATAAGTGAAGCTATAAAAAGAAAGAAAAGGGCGTATAATGCCTTTAAGAAGCGTCCTAGTATAGAAAATCTTGTTGCCTTTAAGAAATACAGGGCGTATGCAAAACGTGTTATGATAGATTCGAAAAAACGATCCTGGCAGCAATACGTGTCATCCATTGACAAAACTACTACTGCATCAGATGTTTGGAGGAAAGTGAAGGCGATTTGTGGGCGTAATGATTTTACTCCCATAACTAGCCTTCAAGATGAAGATGAAATAAAAGATACTCCATATGAAATTGCAGAGCTGTTATCCAATCATTTCGAAAAGGCCAGCAAAACGGCCAACTACGAGGAAGGTTTTCGAACCAAAAAAGAAGAACACGAAGGTCTACTAAATTTTGGAACTGAGTATAATTACTCATATAATGTACCATTTAAAATGGAAGAATTCGCGAAGGCGTTGGAAAAATCAGGTAACACAGCTGCTGGTCCGGATGAAATCCACTATAATATGATCAGGCAGCTGAATACCACTGCAAAGTGTAGACTATTAGAACTTTATAATAAAATATGGCGGGATGGAACGTACCCGCAGCAGTGGAAAAATGCTCATGTTGTTCCAGTACCAAAGAAAAATAAAAATTTAACAGACCCCAATAGCTACCGTCCTATTTCTTTGACGTGTGCTATGGGGAAAATATTGGAAAAAATGATTAATAATCGACTCGTCTGGGTTTTGGAAAAAGAAAACCTGATATCATCGTATCAAGCAGGTTTTCGACAATACCATTCTACCACTGATCAAATGATCAGCTTAGAGGACATTATATATAACAGCTTTATTACAAGGAAACATTGTGTCGGAGTCTTCTTTGATCTTCAGAAGGCTTTCGATATGACCTGGCGTCATGGTATAATGCTCCAGTTACATGAATGGGGCATTCGTGGCAATTTGCCTATACTGCTCAGCAACTACATGAATGACCGTACCTTCCAAGTACGCGTCAACAACGAATATTCATGTGAAAGAATCTTGGAAAATGGCATACCGCAAGGTTCGCCGTTGAGCGGTACCTTGTTTACCATTGCCATTAATAAATTGATATTAGCCATTCCAGTAGAAATCAGCAAAAGCGTCTATGTTGATGATCTGGCAATCGTATATGCCAGCAACAAGACTGCTATAGTGAGGTACAAATTGCAACGAGCGATCAATGCTCTAAACGAAGTTGCAAGGAATACAGGATTCCAATTCTCACCAGAAAAAACGTGCTGTGTACACTTTTGTAGGAAGAGAATTCCTCATCAAAGTCCTGCTCTGACAATTGATGATAATCCAATACAATATAAAGACAGCGTAAGGTATTTAGGACTAGTATTGGATAAATCCCTCACATGGGGATTACATATACAGGACTTGAGTGATAGATGCAAAAGAGCCCTAAACATTATAAAATGTTTATCGAACCTAAATTGGGGCTCAGGAAAAGAGACATTATTGAGACTGTATAAAGCATTGGTTCAATCTAAACTAGACTACGGATGTATCGTATATTCATCCGCTAGAAAGTCGCACTTAAGAAAGTTAGACGTAGTTCATAATAGCGGAATAAGATACGCAACAGGTGCTTTCCGCACGAGTCCGGCGGCTAGTCTGATGTCTGAAGCCGGAATAATGCCACTAAATTATAGAAGAGAGATCCTCTTGTTAAGATATGCAGCAAATATATGGGCTTTCCCTGCCCATATAAATAATAAATTGTTTATGAATCATCCCATGGCCGCATTATACGAACGTCGTGCTACCTATTCCAGACCAGCCGGAATTAGGTACCACGAATTAAGAAGGAAATATGAAATTGCTATACCAGAGACACTAGCAATTTCTACTAGAGAAATACCGCCATGGCTCTTGCCAGCGGTAAATACAAGTTTGGATCTCTCTCAAGGAGAAATAAAAAAGAAACCAGCAGTGATCATCCAGCAGGAATTTTTAGCAACCGTCAGTAGTTACGAAGAACATATTAGAATTTATACTGACGGTTCTAAAACCGAACATGGTGTTGGATGCTCGATATATGTAAATGAAGAAGCCCACTCTTGGAGACTGCCAGATGTGGCCAGTGTCTACACGGCAGAACTCACTGCAATTCAGCAAGCTCTTCGCTACACTGAACACTATTGCGAAGAGAGAGTGCTAATATGTTCCGACTCATTAAGTGCACTTGTCGCAATTCGGAACAAGAACATTAAGGATGTCCTAATTGCAAACATCCTGTCCATTTTATACGTTCTAAAACAACGAGGACAGCGATGCGTATTTGTATGGACTCCGGGGCATGCTGGTATTACAGGTAATGAAATCGCAGACGAAGCTGCCAGAAAGGCAACAGTCTGCGATGATTTGGATGCATTTCCTGTAAGAGTGGCAGATATTAAAAACCGTCTAACAAATATAGTAAGAAACAAGTGGAACGCTGAATGGAGGAGTTTAAATACAAAATTAAACTCAGTTAAAACTTCTCCTTATAAATGGAAAAGCGACTTTAAATTGACTCGCCGTGAACAAGTAGCGGTGACCAGACTTAGAATCGGTCACACGCGATTAACAAATTTATATTTGTTAACCGGCGAAGTGAGACCAATGTGCGGTGTTTGCAATAAAACACTGACAACCAAGCATCTAATAGAAGAGTGTACCATATATGAGGACCTCAGAAAGAGGTTCTGTTTTACAAATAATATTAGTGCTGATCTGGATAATGGAAATGAAGAAAATATAGTTGCATTTTTACACGCCAGTGGACTTCTTAAAAGTCTGTAAAATGGAAGTTTAAAGCTGTGGAAAAAGATACTCTAAGTGGTAGTTATATATATATATATACATATAGAAGAAAGAGGAAAGATATGGTATTGAGAAGATTAATTATAATTTTAAGTTCATGGTCTTTTGAGAACCTATCTCAAATTTTAATATTGGGGCCCTTTACACCCCGTAAGTGTTTGTGATTGTCCTTGTCTTTCATGTTTTAATGTTTACTGTGAAGTTTGTGTTTTTAAATAAAATGTAAGGGCCCTTTACACCCTTACATATGACGATCCTGATGGAGATAAAAATTTCTTTTAAAGAAAGTGACGAGGGCTAATGACCTTAGCAGTCGATGCCCGTAAAAATTCAGTTAAAAAAAATAATAATAATAATAATAATAATAATAATAATAATAATAATAATAATAATAATAATAATAATAATAATAATAATAATAAAAATAATAATAATAATAATAATAATAATAATAATAATAATAATAATAATAATAATAATAATAATAATAATAATAATAATAATAATAATAATAATAATAATAATAATAATAATAATAATAATAATAATAATAATAATAATAATAATAATAATAATAATAATAATAATAATAATAATAATAATAATAATAATAATAATAATAATAATAATAATAATAATAATAATAATAATAATAATAATAATAATAATAATAATAATAATAATAATAATAATAATAATAATAATAATAATAATAATAATAATAATAATAATAATAATAATAATAATAATAATAATAATAATAATAATAATAATAATAATAATAATAATAATAATAATAATAATAATAATAATAATAATAATAATAATAATAATAATAATAATAATAATAATAATAATAATAATAATAATAATAATAATAATAATAATAATAATAATAATAATAATAATAATAATAATAATAATAATAATAATAATAATAATAATAATAATAATAATAATAATAATAATAATAATAATAATAATAATAATAATAATAATAATAATAATAATAATAATAATAATAATAATAATAATAATAATAATAATAATAATAATAATAATAATAATAATAATAATAATAATAATAATAATAATAATAATAATAATAATAATAATAATAATAATAATAATAATAATAATAATAATAATGCCCTGAGGTAGATATTCCCCACGTCCGGAACACAACATCTACGTTCCACGTCCAGGGCGGTAACAGCTGTACTCAAGTACATTACATATAGCTGGCTAACGGGGTTCCGAGTGTTGTTTCTCGGATATACTTTTTTCGGTCGATTTACATCTATAGGCCGAATTACAGGACTGGACTTTACGGCCACCTGCAGATATGACATTATTAACGATTACGGAAATGGATTAATACCGCCGTTAGAGCTGGCGATGTGGCGGCCACGGTCAAAGTTATTTGCAGGTGTAACGGAGACCTTTCGTCGTCCACATGCCCCCTGCGATGGCAAGCATGTAGTTAAGGTGCCCATGTTCGGAGCATGGGAGCCCTGAAAGCTTCGGTGTGTAGGGGCCTGGAGTCAGTGCAGAGACTGCGCATCCGCTCTCTGCCAGGACATATGCCGGTTCCACCGGAGTACCGGAACGGACCTCCAGGGTTGGTAGCCCTGGAGTGGGGGTGTACCCCGGCGGCTAGCCTTACTACAGAAGGGATTACTTGTTCATGAATTTTCCTGAACAAACCAACGTGGCAGAGGGTGCACGTAAACACCCTCGTTTAGAGCCGGCTGTTTCGCCTGAAGCGAAACGCCGAAAGAGTACGGAGAGTAAGAAGATAGAAATTGAGGCTAGAAAAAGCTTACAAAAGGCTTTTTTTAAAAGTAGTAATGTACCGAAACCTAAATATTTGGTCATTACAAAGGAGGATGGAAATTTCTCGAGGGTGAGTCCTTTTCTCATCGCTCGAGAAATAAACAAATGTGCTGGAGGCCCTGTAAAGGAAATACGGAAAACTTTTACGGGACTTCATGTAGAGACTGTTAATGATATACAGTCTCAGAAGATTTTAGGGCTGAAGAAAATTGGAGAGCTAGCGGTACGCGTTGATCCCCACGGCACGCTCAACACCTCAAGGGGTGTTGTGGTCTGTCGGGATCTTTTAAACTTTTCGGAGCAAGAGATTGTAGAGGAGCTGGCAGCACAAGGAGTAATAGAGTGCCGTCGGTTGAACATGAGAAGGAACGGTGAGGTCTTACCCTCGGCTTCTCATGTCCTTACTTTCAACCGGCCTACTTTGCCAGAAAAGATAAGAGCGGGGATTCACCGTTTGGATGTGCGGGCATTTGTCCCACAGCCGATGAGGTGCTTCAAGTGCCAACGCTTTGGCCACACCGCTGTTAGATGCGAAAGACCGCAAATATGCGTGTGCGGTGAAGAGGTGCATGAGGGAGAGCCATGTAAAGAGCCTCCTACATGTATAAACTGCAAAGGAGCGCATTCTTGTAGATCAAGGAATTGTCCTGTCTACAAAGATGAGGTAGCTGTGCAGGAAGTAAAAACCCTGCAAAAAGTCAGCTACTTCGATGCAAAGAAAATAGTTAACGCCCGTAAGCCTAGAGCAGCAACATCTTATGCTCAGGCTGCGGCTACTGTTCCTGCTCCTGCTCCGATTGCTGTAGATGAGGTACAAATTATAAATAAACTTGCTCCCACTTTGGCTAACATGATTGAGAGGATCATCGAAAACAAGATGAAACCTCTTGGCAATAAAGAACTTGTTAAGCCAAAGATAGTGATACAGCCTGCTGAAGATAAGTCGATAAAAGTGAAAGTTGCTCCTCCAGAAAAGAAAACGGACAACAAACCTGAATGTCAAGTCCGTCTCAGCGAGATCCTCGATGAAAAGAAAAAGGCGATACCTACAGAGTCTGTTATGGAGGCTCCCAAGCCTCCTGTAACTGAAGTGGCCTCTAAGCCTCAGAGGCCACAAAAAATCACACAGGGGGGGCGAGTGTCCCCCCTCCCACAGGCGGTGACCGGTGCGACCCCCGTGTTGGGGAGCGGGCAGGTTGTCGCCTCTCAATCGGCGCCTGAAACCGGCGCCGATCCATGCCCGTCGTCGTCGGCGGCTTCGGTGGTCTCCGATACGGAGACCGGAAGCCTTACAGGCGACGACCTTCTCCGCGAACACGATGCTGTTCGCAGGATGGAGAAGAAAAGGAAAAAAGGATGGCCGAAAGGAAAACCCAGGCAATAATTTAATTAAAAATTAAAAATTAGCGAGTCGATTGTACAATGGAACATCAATGGATGTTTTTCAAACATCCATGAGCTCCAACGCTTGGTACATGACGTAGACCCGATTTGTATATGTCTGCAAGAAACGCATTTCCGCCGAAATGAAAATTTTAAATTAAAAGGATTTGATATATTTCGGCGAGATCAACCGCCAAATGTAAGAGTTAGAGGTGGAGTAGCTATATTAACATCGACTAGAGCTACCACCGAAGCGGTTGTTCTAAACACCAACCTACAAGCGGTCGCCGTTAGAATGAAGCGACCGCTTAAGATCACTGTGTGCAGCATATACTTACCGAATTACGATTGGAATAAGGATGACATAGAAAGATTAATTTCCGAGCTTCCCCCACCTGTTTTACTGGTGGGTGATTTTAACGCTCATAATTCTCTCTGGGGATCGGATCGAGTAGATCCCCGTGGAAGAGAACTGGAAGGGTTCCTGATGAATTCTAATCTTATTATTTTAAATGACGGATCAGGAACCTTTTTCAATGCCAGAGATGGATCGACGTCCTGTATAGATCTTGCACTCATAAGCGGATCGATAGCACCGAGGTACAGCTTCCATGTTATAGACGATCTGCATGGAAGCGATCATTTCCCGGTGCAAATTGTAACTGATGTTACTAGAACAATATATCCCATCCCTAAAAGATGGTTATTTGAAAAGGCAGACTGGACGAGCTTCACAGCTAGAACGATGCTCCCAGAAACAACCGGAGTTATCGGAGACGATGTCGACGCCATAACAAATGCAATAATCGAGTCGGCATCGAGATATATTCCCAAAACATCTGGGAAACTTACAAAGAAACCCGTTCCATGGTGGAACGATGAAATAAGTGAAGCTATAAAAAGAAAGAAAAGGGCGTATAATGCCTTTAAGAAGCGTCCTAGTATAGAAAATCTTGTTGCCTTTAAGAAATACAGGGCGTATGCAAAACGTCTTATGATAGATTCGAAAAAACGATCCTGGCAGCAATACGTGTCATCCATTGACAAAACTACTACTGCATCAGATGTTTGGAGGAAAGTGAAGGCGATTTGTGGGCGTAATGATTTTACTCCCATAACTAGCCTTCAAGATGAAGATGAAATAAAAGATACTCCATATGAAATTGCAGAGCTGTTATCCAATCATTTCGAAAAGGCCAGCAAAACGGCCAACTACGAGGAAGGTTTTCGAACCAAAAAAGAAGAACACGAAGGTCTACTAAATTTTGGAACTGAGTATAATTACTCGTATAATGTACCATTTAAAATGGAAGAATTCGCGAAGGCGTTGGAAAAATCAGGTAACACAGCTGCTGGTCCGGATGAAATCCACTATAATATGATCAGGCAGCTGAATACCACTGCAAAGTGTAGACTATTAGAACTTTATAATAAAATATGGCGGGATGGAACGTACCCGCAGCAGTGGAAAAAAGCTCATGTTGTTCCAGTACCAAAGAAAAATAAAAATTTAACAGACCCCAATAGCTACCGTCCTATTTCTTTGACGTGTGCTATGGGGAAAATATTGGAAAAAATGATTAATAATCGACTCGTCTGGGTTTTGGAAAAAGAAAACCTGATATCATCGTATCAAGCAGGTTTTCGACAATACCATTCTACCACTGATCAAATGATCAGCTTAGAGGACATTATATATAACAGCTTTATTACAAGGAAACATTGTGTCGGAGTCTTCTTTGATCTTCAGAAGGCTTTCGATATGACCTGGCGTCATGGTATAATGCTCCAGTTACATGAATGGGGCATTCGTGGCAATTTGCCTATACTGCTCAGCAACTACATGAATGACCGTACCTTCCAAGTACGTGTCAACAACGAATATTCATGTGAAAGAATCTTGGAAAATGGCATACCGCAAGGTTCGCCGTTGAGCGGTACCTTGTTTACCATTGCCATTAATAAATTGATATTAGCCATTCCAGTAGAAATCAGCAAAAGCGTCTATGTTGATGATCTGGCAATCGTATATGCCAGCAACAAGACTGCTATAGTGAGGTACAAATTGCAACGAGCGATCAATGCTCTAAATGAAGTTGCAAGGAATACAGGATTCCAATTCTCACCAGAAAAAACGTGCTGTGTACACTTTTGTAGGAAGAGAATTCCTCATCAAAGTCCTACTCTGACAATTGATGATAATCCAATACAATATAAAGACAGTGTAAGGTATTTAGGACTAGTATTGGATAAATCCCTCACATGGGGATTACATATACAGGACTTGAGTGATAGATGCAAAAGAGCCCTAAACATTATAAAATGTTTATCGAACCTAAATTGGGGCTCAGGAAAAGAGACATTATTGAGACTGTATAAAGCATTGGTTCAATCTAAACTAGACTACGGATGTATCGTATATTCATCCGCTAGAAAGTCGCACTTAAGAAAGTTAGACGTAGTTCATAATAGCGGAATAAGATACGCAACAGGTGCTTTCCGCACGAGTCCGGCGGCTAGTCTGATGTCTGAAGCCGGAATAATGCCACTACATTATAGAAGAGAGATCCTCTTGTTAAGATATGCAGCAAATATATGGGCTTTCCCTGCCCATATAAATAATAAATTGTTTATGAATCATCCCATGGCTGCATTATACGAACGTCGTGCTACCTATTCCAGACCAGCCGGAATTAGGTACCACGAATTAAGAAGGAAATATGAAATTGCTATACCAGAGACACTAGCAATTTCTACTAGAGAAATACCGCCATGGCTCTTGCCAGCGGTAAATACAAGTTTGGATCTCTCTCAAGGAGAAATAAAAAAGAAACCAGCAGTGATCATCCAGCAGGAATTTTTAGCAACCGTCAGTAGTTACGAAGAACATATTAGAATTTATACTGACGGTTCTAAAACCGAACATGGTGTTGGATGCTCGATATATGTAAATGAAGAAGCCCACTCTTGGAGACTGCCAGATGTGGCCAGTGTCTACACGGCAGAACTCACTGCAATTCAGCAAGCTCTTCGCTACACTGAACACTATTGCGAAGAGAGAGTGCTAATATGTTCCGACTCATTAAGTGCACTTGTCGCAATTCGGAACAAGAACATTAAGGATGTCCTAATTGCAAACATCCTGTCCATTTTATACGTTCTAAAACAACGAGGACAGCGATGCGTATTTGTATGGACTCCGGGGCATGCTGGTATTACAGGTAATGAAATCGCAGACGAAGCTGCCAGAAAGGCAACAGTCTGCGATGATTTGGATGCATTTCCTGTAAGAGTGGCAGATATTAAAAACCGTCTAACAAATATAGTAAGAAACAAGTGGAACGCTGAATGGAGGAGTTTAAATACAAAATTAAACTCAGTTAAAACTTCTCCTTATAAATGGAAAAGCGACTTTAAATTGACTCGCCGTGAACAAGTAGCGGTGACCAGACTTAGAATCGGTCACACGCGATTAACAAATTTATATTTGTTAACCGGCGAAGTGAGACCAATGTGCGGTGTTTGCAATAAAACACTGACAACCAAGCATCTAATAGAAGAGTGTACCATATATGAGGACCTCAGAAAGAGGTTCTGTTTTACAAATAATATTAGTGCTGATCTGGATAATGGAAATGAAGAAAATATAGTTGCATTTTTACACGCCAGTGGACTTCTTAAAAGTCTGTAAAATGGAAGTTTAAAGCTGTGGAAAAAGATACTCTAAGTGGTAGTTATATATATATATACATATAGAAGAAAGAGGAAAGATATGGTATTGAGAAGATTAATTATAATTTTAAGTTCATGGTCTTTTGAGAACCTATCTCAAATTTTAATATTGGGGCCCTTTACACCCCGTAAGTGTTTGTGATTGTCCTTGTCTTTCATGTTTTAATGTTTACTGTGAAGTTTGTGTTTTTAAATAAAATGTAAGGGCCCTTTACACCCTTACATATGACGATCCTGATGGAGATAAAAATTTCTTTTAAAGAATGTGACGAGGGCTAATGACCTTAGCAGTCGATGCCCGTAAAAATTCAGATAAAAAAAAAAAAAAAATAATAATAATAATAATAATAATAATAATAATAATAATAATAATAATAATAATAATAATAATAATAATAATAATAATAATAATAATAATAATAATAATAATAATAATAATAATAATAATAATAATAATAATAATAATAATAATAATAATAATAATAATAATAATAATAATAATAATAATAATAATAATAATAATAATAATAATAATAATAATAATAATAATAATAATAATAATAATAATAATAATAATAATAATAATAATAATAATAATAATAATAATAATAATAATAATAATAATAATAATAATAATAATAATAATAATAATAATAATAATAATAATAATAATAATAATAATAATAATAATAATAATAATAATAATAATAATAATAATAATAATAATAATAATAATAATAATAATAATAATAATAATAATAATAATAATAATAATAATAATAATAATAATAATAATAATAATAATAATAATAATAATAATAATAATAATAATAATAATAATAATAATAATAATAATAATAATAATAATAATAATAATAATAATAATAATAATAATAATAATAATAATAATAATAATAATAATAATAATAATAATAATAATAATAATAATAATAATAATAATAATAATAATAATAATAATAATAATAATAATAATAATAATAATAATAATAATAATAATAATAATAATAATAATAATAATAATAATAATAATAATAATAATAATAATAATAATAATAATGCCCTGAGGTAGATATTCCCCACGTCCGGAACACAACATCTACGTTCCACGTCCAGGGCGGTAACAGCTGTACTCAAGTACATTACATATAGCTGGCTAACGGGGTTCCGAGTGTTGTTCTCGGATATACTTTTTTCGGTCGACCTACATCTATAGGCCGAATTACAGGACTGGACTTTACGGCCACCTGCAGATATGACATTATTAACGATTACGGAAATGGATTAATACCGCCGTTAGAGCTGGCGATGTGGCGGCCACGGTCAAAGTTATTTGCAGGTGTAACGGAGACCTTTCGTCGTCCACATGCCCCCTGCGATGGCAAGCATGTAGTTAAGGTGCCCATGTTCGGAGCATGGGAGCCCTGAAAGCTTCGGTGTGTAGGGGCCTGGAGTCAGTGCAGAGACTGCGCATCCGCTCTCTGCCAGGACATATGCCGGTTCCACCGGAGTACCGGAACGGACCTCCAGGGTTGGTAGCCCTGGAGTGGGGGTGTACCCCGGCGGCTAGCCTTACTACAGAAGGGATTACTTGTTCATGAATTTTCCTGAACAAACCAACGTGGCAGAGGGTGCACGTAAACACCCTCGTTTAGAGCCGGCTGTTTCGCCTGAAGCGAAACGCCGAAAGAGTACGGAGAGTAAGAAGATAGAAATTGAGGCTAGAAAAAGCTTACAAAAGGCTTTTTTTAAAAGTAGTAATGTACCGAAACCCAAATATTTGGTCATTACAAAGGAGGATGGAAATTTCTCGAGGGTGAGTCCTTTTCTCATCGCTCGAGAAATAAACAAATGTGCTGGAGGCCCTGTTAAAGAAATCAGGAAAACTTTTACGGGACTCCATGTAGAGACTGTTAATGATATACAGTCTCAGAAGATTTTAGGGCTGAAGAAAATTGGAGAGCTAGCGGTACGTGTAGATCCCCACGGCACGCTCAACACCTCAAGGGGTGTTGTGGTCTGTCGGGATCTTTTGAATTGTTCGGAGCAAGAGATTGTAGAGGAGCTGGCAGCACAAGGAGTAATAGAGTGCCGTCGATTGAACATGAGAAGGAACGGTGAGGTCTTACCCTCAGCTTCTCATGTCCTCACTTTCAACCGGCCTACTTTGCCAGAAAAGATAAGAGCGGGGATTCACCGTTTGGATGTGCGGGCATTTGTCCCACAGCCGATGAGGTGCTTCAAGTGCCAACGCTTTGGCCACACCGCTCTTAGATGCGAAAGACCGCAAATATGCGTGTGCGGTGAAGAGGTGCATGAGGGAGAGCCATGTAAAGAGCCTCCTACATGCATAAACTGCAAAGGAGCGCATTCTTGTAGATCAAGGAATTGTCCTGTCTACAAAGATGAGGTAGCTGTGCAGGAAGTAAAAACCCTGCAAAAGGTCAGCTACTTCGATGCAAAAAAAATAGTTAACGCCCGTAAGCCTAGAGCAGCAACATCTTATGCTCAGGCTGCGGCTACTGTTCCTGCTCCTGCTCCGATTGCTGTAGATGAGGCACAAATCATAAATAAACTTGCTCCCACTTTGGCTAACATGATTGAGAGGATCATCGAAAATAAGATGAAACCTCTTGGTAATAAAGAACTTGTTAAGCCAAAGATAGTGATACAGCCTGCTGAAGATAAGTCGATAAAAGTGAAAGTTGCTCCTCCAGAAAAGAAAACGGACAACAAACCTGAATGTCAAGTCCGTCTCAGCGAGATCCTCGATGAAAAGAAAAAGGCGATACCTACAGAGTCTGTTTTGGAGGCTCCCAAGCCTCCTGTAACTGAAGTGGCCTCTAAGCCTCAGAGGCCACAAAAAATCACACAGGGGGGGCGAGTGTCCCCCCTTCCACAGGCGGTGACCGGTGCGACCCCCGTGTTGGGGAGCGGGCAGGTTGTCGCCTCTCAATCGGCGCCTGAAACCGGCGCCGATCCATGCCCGTCGTCGTCGGCGGCTTCGGTGGTCTCCGATACGGAGACCGGAAGCCTTACAGGCGACGACCTTCTCCGCGAACACGATGCTGTTCGCAGAATGGAGAAGAAAAGGAAAAAGGGATGGCCGAAAGGAAAACCCAGGCAATAATTTAATTAAAAATTAAAAATTAGCGAGTCGATTGTACAATGGAACATCAATGGATGTTTTTCAAACATCCATGAGCTCCAACGCTTGGTACATGACGTAGACCCGATTTGTATATGTCTGCAAGAAACGCATTTCCGCCGAAATGAAAATTTTAAATTAAAAGGATTCGATATATTTCGGCGAGATCAACCGCCAAATGTAAGAGTTAGAGGTGGAGTAGCTATACTAACATCGACTAGAGCTACCACCGAAGCGGTTGTTCTAAACACCAACCTACAAGCGGTCGCCGTTAGAATGAAGCGACCGCTTAAGATCACTGTGTGCAGCATATACTTACCGAATTACGATTGGAATAAGGATGACATAGAAAGATTAATTTCCGAGCTTCCCCCACCTGTTTTACTGGTGGGTGATTTTAACGCTCATAATTCTCTCTGGGGGTCGGATCGAGTAGATCCCCGTGGAAGAGAACTGGAAGGGTTCCTGATGAATTCTGAACTTATTATTTTAAATGACGGATCAGGAACCTTTTTCAATGCCAGAGATGGATCGACGTCCTGTATAGATCTTGCACTTATAAGCGGATCGATAGCACCGAGGTACAGCTTCCATGTTATAGACGATCTGCATGGAAGCGATCATTTCCCGGTGCAAATTGTAACTGATGTTACAAGAACAATATATCCCATCCCTAAAAGATGGTTATTTGAAAAGGCAGACTGGACGAGCTTCACAGCTAGAACGATGCTCCCAGAAGCAACCGGAGTTATCGGAGACGATGTCGACGCCATAACAAATGCAATAATCGAGTCGGCATCGAGATATATTCCCAAAACATCTGGGAAACTTACAAAGAAACCCGTTCCATGGTGGAACGATGAAATAAGTGAAGCTATAAAAAGAAAGAAAAGGGCGTATAATGCCTTTAAGAAGCGTCCTAGTATAGAAAACCTTGTTGCCTTTAAGAAATACAGGGCGTATGCAAAACGTCTTATGATAGATTCAAAGAAACGATCCTGGCAGCAATACGTGTCATCCATCGACAAAACCACTACTGCAGCAGATGTTTGGAGGAAAGTGAAGGCGATTTGTGGGTGTAATGATTTTGCTCCCATAACTAGCCTTCAAGATGAAGATGAAATAAAAGATACTCCATATGAAATTGCAGAGCTCTTATCCAATCATTTCGAAAAGGCCAGCAAAACGGCCAACTACGAGGAAGGTTTTCGAACCAAAAAAGAAGAACACGAAGGTCTACTAAATTTTGGAACTGAGTATAATTACTCATATAATGTACCATTTAAAATGGAAGAATTCACGAAAGCGTTGGAAAAATCAGGTAACACAGCTGCTGGTCCGGATGAAATCCACTACAATATGATCAGGCAGCTGAATACCACTGCAAAGTGTAGATTATTAGAACTTTATAATAAAATATGGCGGGATGGAACGTACCCGCAGCAGTGGAAAAAAGCTTATGTTGTTCCAGTACCTAAGAAAAATAAAAATTTAACAGACCCCAATAGCTACCGTCCTATTTCTTTGACGTGTGCTATGGGAAAAATATTTGAAAAAATGATTAATAATCGACTCGTCTGGGTTTTGGAAAAAGAAAACCTGATATCACCGTATCAAGCAGGTTTTCGACAATACCATTCTACCACTGATCAAATGATCAGCTTAGAGGACATTATATATAACAGCTTTATTACAAGGAAACATTGTGTCGGAGTCTTCTTTGATCTTCAGAAGGCTTTCGATATGACCTGGCGTCATGGTATAATGCTCCAGTTACATGAATGGGGCATTCGTGGCAATTTGCCTATACTGCTCAGCAACTACATGAATGACCGTACCTTCCAAGTACGCGTCAACAACGAATATTCATGTGAAAGAATCATGGAAAATGGCATACCGCAAGGTTCGCCGTTGAGCGGTACCTTGTTTACCATTGCCATTAATAAATTGATATTAGCCATTCCAGTAGAAATCAGCAAAAGCGTCTATGTTGATGATCTGGCAATCGTATATGCCAGCAACAAGACTGCTATAGTGAGGTACAAATTGCAACGAGCGATCAATGCTCTAAATGAAGTTGCAAGGAATACAGGATTCCAATTCTCACCAGAAAAAACGTGCTGTGTACACTTTTGTAGGAAGAGAATTCCTCATCAAAGTCCTGCTCTGACAATTGATGATAATCCAATACAATATAAAGACAGCGTAAGGTATTTAGGACTAGTATTGGATAAATCCCTCACATGGGGATTACATATACAGGACTTGAGTGATAGATGCAAAAGAGCCCTAAACATTATAAAATGTTTATCGAACCTAAATTGGGGCTCAGGAAAAGAGACATTATTGAGACTATATAAAGCATTGGTTCAATCTAAACTAGACTACGGATGTATCGTATATTCATCCGCTAGAAAGTCGCACTTAAGAAAGTTAGACGTAGTTCATAATAGCGGAATAAGATACGCAACAGGTGCTTTCCGCACAAGTCCGGCGGCTAGTCTGATGTCTGAAGCCGGAATAATGCCACTACATTATAGAAGAGAGATCCTCTTGTTAAGATATGCAGCAAATATATGGGCTTTCCCTGACCATATAAATAATAAATTGATTATGAATCATCCCATGGCTGCATTATACGAACGTCGTGCTACCTATTCCAGACCAGCCGGAATTAGGTATCACGAATTAAGAAGGAAATATGAAATTGCTATACCAGAGACACTAGCAATTTCTACTAGAGAAATACCACCATGGCTCTTGCCAGCGGTAAATACAAGTTTGGATCTCTCTCAAGGAGAAATAAAAAAGAAACCAGCAGTGATCATCCAGCAAGATTTTTTAGCAACCGTCAGTAGTTACGAAGAACATATTAGAATTTATACTGACGGTTCTAAAACTGAACATGGTGTTGGATGCTCGATATATGTAAATGAAGAAGCCCACTCTTGGAGACTGCCAGATGTGGCCAGTGTCTACACGGCAGAGCTCACTGCAATTCAGCAAGCTCTTCGCTACACTGAACACTATTGCGAAGAGAGAGTGCTAATATGTTCCGACTCATTAAGTGCACTTGTCGCAATTCGGAACAAGAACATTAAGGATGTCCTAATTGCAAACATCCTGTCCATTTTATACGTTCTAAAACAACGAGGACAGCGATGCGTATTTGTATGGACTCCGGGGCATGCTGGTATTACAGGTAATGAAATCGCAGACGAAGCTGCCAGAAAGGCAACAGTCTGCGATGATTTGGATGCATTTCCTGTAAGAGTGGCAGATATTAAAAACCGTCTAACAAATATAGTAAGAAACAAGTGGAACGCTGAATGGAGGAGTTTAAATACAAAATTAAACTCAGTTAAAACTTCTCCTTATAAATGGAAAAGCGACTTTAAATTGACTCGCCGTGAACAAGTAGCGGTGACCAGACTTAGAATCGGTCACACGCGATTAACAAATTTATATTTGTTAACCGGCGAAGTGAGACCAATGTGCGGTGTTTGCAATAAAACACTGACAACCAAGCATCTAATAGAAGAGTGTACCATATATGAGGACCTCAGAAAGAGGTTCTGTTTTACAAATAATATTAGTGCTGATCTGGATAATGGAAATGAAGAAAATATAGTTGCATTTTTACACGCCAGTGGACTTCTTAAAAGTCTGTAAAATGGAAGTTTAAAGCTGTGGAAAAAGATACTCTAAGTGGTAGTTATATATATATACATATAGAAGAAAGAGGAAAGATATGGTATTGAGAAGATTAATTATAATTTTAAGTTCATGGTCTTTTGAGAACCTATCTCAAATTTTAATATTGGGGCCCTTTACACCCCGTAAGTGTTTGTGATTGTCCTTGTCTTTCATGTTTTAATGTTTACTGTGAAGTTTGTGTTTTTTTTTTAAATAAAATGTAAGGGCCCTTTACACCCTTACATATGACGATCCTGATGGAGATAATAATTTCTTTTAAAGAATGTGACGAGGGCTAATGACCTTAGCAGTCGATGCCCGTAAAAATTTCAGTTAAAAAAAAAAAAAAAAAAAAAAAAAATAATAATAATAATAATAATAATAATAATAATAATAATAATAATAATAATAATAATAATAATAATAATAATAATAATAATAATAATAATAATAATAATAATAATAATAATAATAATAATAATAATAATAATAATAATAATAATAATAATAATAATAATAATAATAATAATAATAATAATAATAATAATAATAATAATAATAATAATAATAATAATAATAATAATAATAATAATAATAATAATAATAATAATAATAATAATAATAATAATAATAATAATAATAATAATAATAATAATAATAATAATAATAATAATAATAATAATAATAATAATAATAATAATAATAATAATAATAATAATAATAATAATAATAATAATAATAATAATAATAATAATAATAATAATAATAATAATAATAATAATAATAATAATAATAATAATAATAATAATAATAATAATAATAATAATAATAATAATAATAATAATAATAATAATAATAATAATAATAATAATAATGCCCTGAGGTAGATATTCCCCACGTCCGGAACACAACATCTACGTTCCACGTCCAGGGCGGCAACAGCTGTACTCAAGTACATTACATATAGCTGGCTAACGGGGTTCCGAGTGTTGTTTCTCGGATATACTTTTTTCGGTCGATTTACATCTATAGGCCGAATTACAGGACTGGACTTTACGGCCACCTGCAGATATGACATTATTAACGATTACGGAAATGGATTAATTCCGCCGTTAGAGCTGGCGATGTGGCGGCCACGGTCAAAGTTATTTGCAGGTGTAACGGAGACCTTTCGTCGTCCACATGCCCCCTGCGATGGCAAGCATGTAGTTAAGGTGCCCATGTTCGGAGCATGGGAGCCCTGAAAGCTTCGGTGTGTAGGGGCCTGGAGTCAGTGCAGAGACTGCGCATCCGCTCTCTGCCAGGACATATGCCGGTTCCACCGGAGTACCGGAACGGACCTCCAGGGTTGGTAGCCCTGGAGTGGGGGTGTACCCCGGCGGCTAGCCTTACTACAGAAGGGATTACTTGTTCATGAATTTTCCTGAACAAACCAACGTGGCAGAGGGTGCACGTAAACACCCTCGTTTAGAACCAGCCGTTTCGCCTGAGGCAAAACGGAGGAAGAGTACGGAGAGTAAGAAGATAGAGATTGAGGCTAGAAAAAGCTTACAGAAGGCTTTTTTTAAAAGTAGTAATGTACCGAAACCTAAATATTTGGTCATTACAAAGGAGGATGGAAATTTCTCGAGGGTGAGTCCTTTTCTCATCGCTCGAGAGATAAACAAATGTGCTGGAGGCCCTGTAAAGGAAATACGGAAAACTTTTACGGGACTTCATGTAGAGACTGTTAATGATATACAGTCTCAGAAGATTTTAGGGCTGAAGAAAATTGGAGAGCTAGCGGTACGCGTTGATCCCCACGGCACGCTCAACACCTCAAGGGGTGTTGTGGTCTGTCGGGATCTTTTAAACTGTTCGGAGCAAGAGATTGTAGAGGAGCTGGCAGCACAAGGAGTAATAGAGTGCCGTCGGTTAAACATGAGAAGGAACGGTGAGGTCTTACCCTCGGCTTCTCATGTCCTTACTTTCAACCGGCCTACTTTGCCAGAAAAGATAAGAGCGGGGATTCACCGTTTGGATGTGCGGGCATTTGTCCCACAGCCGATGAGGTGCTTCAAGTGCCAACGCTTTGGCCACACCGCTCTTAGATGCGAAAGACCGCAAATATGCGTGTGCGGTGAAGAGGTGCATGAGGGAGAGCCATGTAAAGAGCCTCCTACATGCATAAACTGCAAAGGAGCGCATTCTTGTAGATCAAGGAATTGTCCTGTCTACAAAGATGAGGTAGCTGTGCAGGAAGTAAAAACCCTGCAAAAAGTCAGCTACTTCGATGCAAAAAAAATAGTTAACGCCCGTAAGCCTAGAGCAGCAACATCTTATGCTCAGGCTGCGGCTACTGTTCCTGCTCCTGCTCCGATTGCTGTAGATGAGGTACAAATTATAAATAAACTTGCTCCCACTTTGGCTAACATGATTGAGAGGATCATCGAAAACAAGATGAAACCTCTTGGCAATAAAGAACTTGTTAAGCCAAAGATAGTGATACAGCCTGCTGAAGATAAGTCGATAAAAGTGAAAGTTGCTCCTCCAGAAAAGAAAACGGACAATAAACCTGAATGTCAAGTCCGTCTCAGCGAGATCCTCGATGAAAAGAAAAAGGCGATACCTACAGAGTCTGTTATGGAGGCTCCCAAGCCTCCTGTAACTGAAGTGGCCTCTAAGCCTCAGAGGCCACAAAAAATCACACAGGGGGGGCGAGTGTCCCCCCTCCCACAGGCGGTGACCGGTGCGACCCCCGTGTTGGGGAGCGGGCAGGTTGTCGCCTCTCAATCGGCGCCTGAAACCGGCGCCGATCCATGCCCGTCGTCGTCGGCGGCTTCGGTGGTCTCCGATACGGAGACCGGAAGCCTTACAGGCGACGACCTTCTCCGCGAACACGATGCTGTTCGCAGGATGGAGAAGAAAAGGAAAAAGGGATGGCCGAAAGGAAAACCCAGGCAATAATTTAATTAAAAATTAAAAATTAGCGAGTCGATTGTACAATGGAACATCAATGGATGTTTTTCAAACATCCATGAGCTCCAACGCTTGGTACATGACGTAGACCCGATTTGTATATGTCTGCAAGAAACGCATTTCCGCCGAAATGAAAATTTTAAATTAAAAGGATTCCATATATTTCGGCGAGATCAACCGCCAAATGTAAGAGTTAGAGGTGGAGTAGCTATATTAACATCGACTAGAGCTACCACCGAAGCGGTTGTTCTAAACACCAACCTACAAGCGGTCGCCGTTAGAATGAAGCGACCGCTTAAGATCACTGTGTGCAGCATATACTTACCGAATTACGATTGGAATAAGGATGACATAGAAAGATTAATTTCCGAGCTTCCCCCACCTGTTTTACTGGTGGGTGATTTTAACGCTCATAATTCTCTCTGGGGATCGGATCGAGTAGATCCCCGTGGAAGAGAACTGGAAGGGTTCCTGATGAATTCTGATCTTATTATTTTAAATGACGGATCAGGAACCTTTTTCAATGCCAGAGATGGATCGACGTCCTGTATAGATCTTGCACTCATAAGCGGATCGATAGCACCGAGGTACAGCTTCCATGTTATAGACGATCTGCATGGAAGCGATCATTTCCCGGTGCAAATTGTAACTGATGTTACTAGAACAATATATCCCATCCCTAAAAGATGGTTATTTGAAAAGGCAGACTGGACGAGCTTCACAGCTAGAACGATGCTCCCAGAAACAACTGGAGTTATCGGAGACGATGTCGACGCCATAACAAATGCAATAATCGAGTCGGCATCGAGATATATTCCCAAAACATCTGGGAAACTTACAAAGAAACCCGTTCCATGGTGGAACGATGAAATAAGTGAAGCTATAAAAAGAAAGAAAAGGGCGTATAATGCCTTTAAGAAGCGTCCTAGTATAGAAAATCTTGTTGCCTTTAAGAAATACAGGGCGTATGCAAAACGTGTTATGATAGATTCGAAAAAACGATCCTGGCAGCAATACGTGTCATCCATTGACAAAACTACTACTGCATCAGATGTTTGGAGGAAAGTGAAGGCGATTTGTGGGCGTAATGATTTTACTCCCATAACTAGCCTTCAAGATGAAGATGAAATAAAAGATACTCCATATGAAATTGCAGAGCTGTTATCCAATCATTTCGAAAAGGCCAGCAAAACGGCCAACTACGAGGAAGGTTTTCGAACCAAAAAAGAAGAACACGAAGGTCTACTAAATTTTGGAACTGAGTATAATTACTCATATAATGTACCATTTAAAATGGAAGAATTCGCGAAGGCGTTGGAAAAATCAGGTAACACAGCTGCTGGTCCGGATGAAATCCACTATAATATGATCAGGCAGCTGAATACCACTGCAAAGTGTAGACTATTAGAACTTTATAATAAAATATGGCGGGATGGAACGTACCCGCAGCAGTGGAAAAAAGCTCATGTTGTTCCAGTACCAAAGAAAAATAAAAATTTAACAGACCCCAATAGCTACCGTCCTATTTCTTTGACGTGTGCTATGGGGAAAATATTGGAAAAAATGATTAATAATCGACTCGTCTGGGTTTTGGAAAAAGAAAACCTGATATCATCGTATCAAGCAGGTTTTCGACAATACCATTCTACCACTGATCAAATGATCAGCTTAGAGGACATTATATATAACAGCTTTATTACAAGGAAACATTGTGTCGGAGTCTTCTTTGATCTTCAGAAGGCTTTCGATATGACCTGGCGTCATGGTATAATGCTCCAGTTACATGAATGGGGCATTCGTGGCAATTTGCCTATACTGCTCAGCAACTACATGAATGACCGTACCTTCCAAGTACGCGTCAACAACGAATATTCATGTGAAAGAATCTTGGAAAATGGCATACCGCAAGGTTCGCCGTTGAGCGGTACCTTGTTTACCATTGCCATTAATAAATTGATATTAGCCATTCCAGTAGAAATCAGCAAAAGCGTCTATGTTGATGATCTGGCAATCGTATATGCCAGCAACAAGACTGCTATAGTGAGGTACAAATTGCAACGAGCGATCAATGCTCTAAATGAAGTTGCAAGGAATACAGGATTCCAATTCTCACCAGAAAAAACGTGCTGTGTACACTTTTGTAGGAAGAGAATTCCTCATCAAAGTCCTGCTCTGACAATTGATGATAATCCAATACAATATAAAGACAGTGTAAGGTATTTAGGACTAGTATTGGATAAATCCCTCACATGGGGATTACATATACAGGACTTAAGTGATAGATGCAAAAGAGCCCTAAACATTATAAAATGTTTATCGAACCTAAATTGGGGCTCAGGAAAAGAGACATTATTGAGACTGTATAAAGCATTGGTTCAATCTAAACTAGACTACGGATGTATCGTATATTCATCCGCTAGAAAGTCGCACTTAAGAAAGTTAGACGTAGTTCATAATAGCGGAATAAGATACGCAACAGGTGCTTTCCGCACGAGTCCGGCGGCTAGTCTGATGTCTGAAGCCGGAATAATGCCACTACATTATAGAAGAGAGATCCTCTTGTTAAGATATGCAGCAAATATATGGGCTTTCCCTGCCCATATAAATAATAAATTGTTTATGAATCATCCCATGGCTGCATTATACGAACGTCGTGCTACCTATTCCAGACCAGCCGGAATTAGGTACCACGAATTAAGAAGGAAATATGAAATTGCTATACCAGAGACACTAGCAATTTCTACTAGAGAAATACCGCCATGGCTCTTGCCAGCGGTAAATACAAGTTTGGATCTCTCTCAAGGAGAAATAAAAAAGAAACCAGCAGTGATCATCCAGCAGGAATTTTTAGCAACCGTCAGTAGTTACGAAGAACATATTAGAATTTATACTGACGGTTCTAAAACCGAACATGGTGTTGGATGCTCGATATATGTAAATGAAGAAGCCCACTCTTGGAGACTGCCAGATGTGGCCAGTGTCTACACGGCAGAACTCACTGCAATTCAGCAAGCTCTTCGCTACACTGAACACTATTGCGAAGAGAGAGTGCTAATATGTTCCGACTCATTAAGTGCACTTGTCGCAATTCGGAACAAGAACATTAAGGATGTCCTAATTGCAAACATCCTGTCCATTTTATACGTTCTAAAACAACGAGGACAGCGATGCGTATTTGTATGGACTCCGGGGCATGCTGGTATTACAGGTAATGAAATCGCAGACGAAGCTGCCAGAAAGGCAACAGTCTGCGATGATTTGGATGCATTTCCTGTAAGAGTGGCAGATATTAAAAACCGTCTAACAAATATAGTAAGAAACAAGTGGAACGCTGAATGGAGGAGTTTAAATACAAAATTAAACTCAGTTAAAACTTCTCCTTATAAATGGAAAAGCGACTTTAAATTGACTCGCCGTGAACAAGTAGCGGTGACCAGACTTAGAATCGGTCACACGCGATTAACAAATTTATATTTGTTAACCGGCGAAGTGAGACCAATGTGCGGTGTTTGCAATAAAACACTGACAACCAAGCATCTAATAGAAGAGTGTACCATATATGAGGACCTCAGAAAGAGGTTCTGTTTTACAAATAATATTAGTGCTGATCTGGATAATGGAAATGAAGAAAATATAGTTGCATTTTTACACGCCAGTGGACTTCTTAAAAGTCTGTAAAATGGAAGTTTAAAGCTGTGGAAAAAGATACTCTAAGTGGTAGTTATATATATATATACATATAGAAGAAAGAGGAAAGATATGGTATTGAGAAGATTAATTATAATTTTAAGTTCATGGTCTTTTGAGAACCTATCTCAAATTTTAATATTGGGGCCCTTTACACCCCGTAAGTGTTTGTGATTGTCCTTGTCTTTCATGTTTTAATGTTTACTGTGAAGTTTGTGTTTTTAAATAAAATGTAAGGGCCCTTTACACCCTTACATATGACGATCCTGATGGAGATAAAAATTTCTTTTAAAGAATGTGACGAGGGCTAATGACCTTAGCAGTCGATGCCCGTAAAAATTAACAAAAAAAAAAAAAAAATAATAATAATAATAATAATAATAATAATAATAATAATAATAATAATAATAATAATAATAATAATAATAATAATAATAATAATAATAATAATAATAATAATAATAATAATAATAATAATAATAATAATAATAATAATAATAATAATAATAATAATAATAATAATAATAATAATAATAATAATAATAATAATAATAATAATAATAATAATAATAATAATAATAATAATAATAATAATAATAATAATAATAATAATAATAATAATAATAATAATAATAATAATAATAATAATAATAATAATAATAATAATAATAATAATAATAATAATAATAATAATAATAATAATAATAATAATAATAATAATAATAATAATAATAATAATAATAATAATAATAATAATAATAATAATAATAATAATAATAATAATAATGCCCTGAGGTAGATAATCCCCACGTCCGGAACACAACATCTATGTTCCACGTCCAGGGCGGCAACAGCTGTACCTTTGTACATCACATATAGCTGGCTAACGGGGTTCCGAGTAAATTCCTCGGTTATGCTTTTCTAAGTTTGACCTGGTTCCAACTTCAGGTCACTAAACGGACTGGATTTTTGGCTACCTGCAGGAAATGAAATAACAAACGATTTTGGAAATGGATTCATACCATTCTTAGAGCTGGCGATGTGGCGGCCAGGGTCAATGTTATTGCAGGTGTAACGGAGACCCTTCCGTTGTCCACATGCCCCCTGCGATGGCAAGCATGTAGCAATGGTGCCCATGTATGTCGGTGCATGGGAGCTCTGAAAGCTTCGGTGAGTAGGAGCCTGGAGTCAGTGCAGAGACTGCGCATCCGCTCTCTGCCAGGACATATGCCGGTTCCACCGGAGTACCGGATAGGACCTCCAAGGTTAGTAGCCCTGGAGTGGGGGTGTACCCCGGCGGCTAGCCTTGCTACAGAAGGGATCAATGTTCATGAATTTTCCTGAACAAACTCACGTGGCAGAGGGTGCACGTAAACACCCTCGTTTAGAAACCGCCGATTCGCCACAAGCGAAGCGGAAAAAAAGTAAAGAGAGTGATAGAATTAGAAAAGATGCTGATAAAATCAGTAAAGATTTGAGAAAAGCTTTGTTTGGTAATAATGTTCCCAAACCAAGATTTTTGGTCATTACAAAAGAGAATGGTAACTTCCAAAAGGTAAGTCCATTCTTAATTGCTAGAGAGATTACAAATTGTGCTGGTGGTCCTGTCAAGGATATCCGTAAGACGTTTAACGGATTACATGTCGAAACTATAAACGACATGCAAAGTCAGAAAGTCCAGGCGTTGAAGAGGATCGGCGAATTTGCGGTTACTGTTCAACCGCATAGTACACTCAATTCATCTAGAGGAGTTGTTGTTTGCCGTGATCTTCTTAACTGTACTGAAGAAGAAATAGTGCAGGAAATGTCCAGCCAGGGAGTGACACATTGTCGCAGACTTTCTATGAGACGAAACGGTGAGATTCTTCCTTCGGCCTCTCATGTATTGACATTCAATAGGCCAAGTCTTCCTGAAAAGGTACGAGCTGGCATCCATCGGCTTGATGTACGGGCATTTATTCCACAGCCGATGAGATGTTTTAGATGTCAACGTTTCGGACACACTGCCGCTAGATGTGAAGCGCAGGAAATTTGTATATGCGGATCGAAGATACATGAGGGTGATCCATGTAAAGACCCTCCAGTCTGCATTAATTGTAAAGGGCACCATAACTGTCGATCCAGGAACTGCCCAGTATACAAATCAGAAACAGCCATTCAGGAGGTTAAAACGCTTCAAAAAGTCAGCTACCCTGAAGCGAAGAAGATTGTAAACCTACGTACACCTAGACCATCGACTTCATACGCAGAAGCAGCTGCTGCTCCCCCCACACCTAAAATCAACGTGGAGCAGTTGCTTAATACGATGGCGCCAAGTCTCGCGACAATAATAGAAAGAATCATTGATTCCAAGATCGAGTCTACTCAACAGATACAACAAAGTAAACATGAGAAGGCTCAATCCCGGACTGACGTCGCCGACAGAAGACCCGCACCAGCGCAGTTTAAAAAACCGGCAAAATCCTCGATTATAACTCCAGCAATAGACGTAATGAAGAAAAATCTTGATCTATCCAACAAAGATCTAAAGATCACCCCGACGACGAGTCATATAGCTAAGGATACTGTGACAAGAGTACAGGAAAAATCTGCGTCAACCAAAATGGAGGTGCAAGTAACTATCGAAAAAGCACCAGACACAGACGATATTAAAACCGTACCTACAGAGGCCCCAAAAGCTCAGAGAACAACTGTGGCGAGAGCATCTGTATCAGCCGGCCCAAGCACAGCCTTAGATATCGAATCGAGTTCATCAGCCGCCGAAAGTGCATCGGTTGCAAGTTTAGACTCAATTGCAACGATGCTCACAGCACCATTGAAGCTTTCATCGCCTGATGTAAGCCGGCGAACGTCACTGGCGTCAGAAAGAGAAGACGAAGCCATGTCCGAAGCCTCAGACACTCTGTCGTCGGAAGTTGAGGCCGTTCGCAGGATGGAAAAGCGGTGTAAAAAAGGTTGGCCGAAAGGAAAGCCTAGGCGGTAATTTGTGGATTCGAGTTAGGAGAACATAAATTTTTGAACATTTTTGATTCAAAGAAATGTGAATAATTGAACCTTTTTTTTTTTCTTTTTTTTGAAGTGGGATGGGGCTAATGACCAAAGTAGTCGATGCCCCTAAAAACCTCAAAAAAAAAAAAAAAAAAAAAAAATAATAATAATAATAATAATAATAATAATAATAATAATAATAATAATAATAATAATAATAATAATAATAATAATAATAATAATAATAATAATAATAATAATAATAATAATAATAATAATAATAATAATAATAATAATAATAATAATAATAATAATAATAATAATAATAATAATAATAATAATAATAATAATAATAATAATAATAATAATAATAATAATAATAATAATAATAATAATAATGCCCTGAGGTAGATATTCCCCACGTCCGGAACACAACATCTACGTTCCACGTCCAGGGCGGTAACAGCTGTACTCAAGTACATTACATATAGCTGGCTAACGGGGTTCCGAGTGTTGTTTCTCGGATATACTTTTTTCGGTCGATTTACATCTATAGGCCGAATTACAGGACTGGACTTTACGGCCACCTGCAGATATGACATTATTAACGATTACGGAAATGGATTAATACCGCCGTTAGAGCTGGCGATGTGGCGGCCACGGTCAAAGTTATTTGCAGGTGTAACGGAGACCTTTCGTCGTCCACATGCCCCCTGCGATGGCAAGCATGTAGTTAAGGTGCCCATGTTCGGAGCATGGGAGCCCTGAAAGCTTCGGTGTGTAGGGGCCTGGAGTCAGTGCAGAGACTGCGCATCCGCTCTCTGCCAGGACATATGCCGGTTCCACCGGAGTACCGGAACGGACCTCCAGGGTTGGTAGCCCTGGAGTGGGGGTGTACCCCGGCGGCTAGCCTTACTACAGAAGGGATTACTTGTTCATGAATTTTCCTGAACAAACCAACGTGGCAGAGGGTGCACGTAAACACCCTCGTTTAGAGCCGGCTGTTTCGCCTGAAGCGAAACGCCGAAAGAGTACGGAGAGTAAGAAGATAGAAATTGAGGCTAGAAAAAGCTTACAAAAGGCTTTTTTTAAAAGTAGTAATGTACCGAAACCTAAATATTTGGTCATTACAAAGGAGGATGGAAATTTCTCGAGGGTGAGTCCTTTTCTCATCGCTCGAGAAATAAACAAATGTGCTGGAGGCCCTGTAAAGGAAATACGGAAAACTTTTACGGGACTTCATGTAGAGACTGTTAATGATATACAGTCTCAGAAGATTTTAGGGCTGAAGAAAATTGGAGAGCTAGCGGTACGCGTTGATCCCCACGGCACGCTCAACACCTCAAGGGGTGTTGTGGTCTGTCGGGATCTTTTAAACTTTTCGGAGCAAGAGATTGTAGAGGAGCTGGCAGCACAAGGAGTAATAGAGTGCCGTCGGTTGAACATGAGAAGGAACGGTGAGGTCTTACCCTCGGCTTCTCATGTCCTTACTTTCAACCGGCCTACTTTGCCAGAAAAGATAAGAGCGGGGATTCACCGTTTGGATGTGCGGGCATTTGTCCCACAGCCGATGAGGTGCTTCAAGTGCCAACGCTTTGGCCACACCGCTGTTAGATGCGAAAGACCGCAAATATGCGTGTGCGGTGAAGAGGTGCATGAGGGAGAGCCATGTAAAGAGCCTCCTACATGTATAAACTGCAAAGGAGCGCATTCTTGTAGATCAAGGAATTGTCCTGTCTACAAAGATGAGGTAGCTGTGCAGGAAGTAAAAACCCTGCAAAAAGTCAGCTACTTCGATGCAAAGAAAATAGTTAACGCCCGTAAGCCTAGAGCAGCAACATCTTATGCTCAGGCTGCGGCTACTGTTCCTGCTCCTGCTCCGATTGCTGTAGATGAGGTACAAATTATAAATAAACTTGCTCCCACTTTGGCTAACATGATTGAGAGGATCATCGAAAACAAGATGAAACCTCTTGGCAATAAAGAACTTGTTAAGCCAAAGATAGTGATACAGCCTGCTGAAGATAAGTCGATAAAAGTGAAAGTTGCTCCTCCAGAAAAGAAAACGGACAACAAACCTGAATGTCAAGTCCGTCTCAGCGAGATCCTCGATGAAAAGAAAAAGGCGATACCTACAGAGTCTGTTATGGAGGCTCCCAAGCCTCCTGTAACTGAAGTGGCCTCTAAGCCTCAGAGGCCACAAAAAATCACACAGGGGGGGCGAGTGTCCCCCCTCCCACAGGCGGTGACCGGTGCGACCCCCGTGTTGGGGAGCGGGCAGGTTGTCGCCTCTCAATCGGTGCCTGAAACCGGCGCCGATCCATGCCCGTCGTCGTCGGCGGCTTCGGTGGTCTCCGATACGGAGACCGGAAGCCTTACAGGCGACGACCTTCTCCGCGAACACGATGCTGTTCGCAGGATGGAGAAGAAAAGGAAAAAAGGATGGCCGAAAGGAAAACCCAGGCAATAATTTAATTAAAAATTAAAAATTAGCGAGTCGATTGTACAATGGAACATCAATGGATGTTTTTCAAACATCCATGAGCTCCAACGCTTGGTACATGACGTAGACCCGATTTGTATATGTCTGCAAGAAACGCATTTCCGCCGAAATGAAAATTTTAAATTAAAAGGATTTGATATATTTCGGCGAGATCAACCGCCAAATGTAAGAGTTAGAGGTGGAGTAGCTATATTAACATCGACTAGAGCTACCACCGAAGCGGTTGTTCTAAACACCAACCTACAAGCGGTCGCCGTTAGAATGAAGCGACCGCTTAAGATCACTGTGTGCAGCATATACTTACCGAATTACGATTGGAATAAGGATGACATAGAAAGATTAATTTCCGAGCTTCCCCCACCTGTTTTACTGGTGGGTGATTTTAACGCTCATAATTCTCTCTGGGGATCGGATCGAGTAGATCCCCGTGGAAGAGAACTGGAAGGGTTCCTGATGAATTCTGAACTTATTATTTTAAATGACGGATCAGGAACCTTTTTCAATGCCAGAGATGGATCGACGTCCTGTATAGATCTTGCACTTATAAGCGGATCGATAGCACCGAGGTACAGCTTCCATGTTATAGACGATCTGCATGGAAGCGATCATTTCCCGGTGCAAATTGTAACTGATGTTACTAGAACAATATATCCCATCCCTAAAAGATGGTTATTTGAAAAGGCAGACTGGACGAGCTTCACAGCTAGAACGATGCTCCCAGAAACAACCGGAGTTATCGGAGACGATGTCGACGCCATAACAAATGCAATAATCGAGTCGGCATCGAGATATATTCCCAAAACATCTGGGAAACTTACAAAGAAACCCGTTCCATGGTGGAACGATGAAATAAGTGAAGCTATAAAAAGAAAGAAAAGGGCGTATAATGCCTTTAAGAAGCGTCCTAGTATAGAAAATCTTGTTGCCTTTAAGAAATACAGGGCGTATGCAAAACGTGTTATGATAGATTCGAAAAAACGATCCTGGCAGCAATACGTGTCATCCATTGACAAAACTACTACTGCATCAGATGTTTGGAGGAAAGTGAAGGCGATTTGTGGGCGTAATGATTTTACTCCCATAACTAGCCTTCAAGATGAAGATGAAGATGAAATAAAAGACATTCCATATGAAATTGCAGAGCTGTTATCCAATCATTTCGAAAAGGCCAGCAAAACGGCCAACTACGAGGAAGGTTTTCGAACCAAAAAAGAAGAACACGAAGGTCTACTAAATTTTGGAACTGAGTATAATTACTCATATAATGCACCATTTAAAATGGAAGAATTCGCGAAGGCGTTGGAAAAATCAGGTAACACAGCTGCTGGTCCGGATGAAATCCACTATAATATGATCAGGCAGCTGAATACCACTGCAAAGTGTAGATTATTAGAACTTTATAATAAAATATGGCGGGATGGAACGTACCCGCAGCAGTGGAAAAAAGCTCATGTTGTTCCAGTACCGAAGAAAAATAAAAATTTAAGAGACCCCAATAGCTACCGTCCTATTTCTTTGACGTGTGCTATGGGGAAAATTTTGGAAAAAATGATTAATAATCGACTCGTCTGGGTTTTGGAAAAAGAAAACCTGATATCACCGTATCAAGCAGGTTTTCGACAATACCATTCTACCACTGATCAAATGATCAGCTTAGAGGACATTATATATAACAGCTTTATTACAAGGAAACATTGTGTCGGAGTCTTCTTTGATCTTCAGAAGGCTTTCGATATGACCTGGCGTCATGGTATAATGCTCCAGTTACATGAATGGGGCATTCGTGGCAATTTGCCTATACTACTCAGCAACTACATGAATGATCGTACCTTCCAAGTACGCGTCAACAACGAATATTCATGTGAAAGAATCTTGGAAAATGGCATACCGCAAGGTTCGCCGTTGAGCGGTACCTTGTTTACCATTGCCATTAATAAATTGATATTAGCCATTCCAGTAGAAATCAGCAAAAGCGTCTATGTTGATGATCTGGCAATCGTATATGCCAGCAACAAGACTGCTATAGTGAGGTACAAATTGCAACGAGCGATCAATGCTCTAAATGAAGTTGCAAGGAATACAGGATTCCAATTCTCACCAGAAAAAACGTGCTGTGTACACTTTTGTAGGAAGAGAATTCCTCATCAAAGTCCTGCTCTGACAATTGATGATAATCCAATACAATATAAAGACAGCGTAAGGTATTTAGGACTAGTATTGGATAAATCCCTCACATGGGGATTACATATACAGGACTTGAGTGATAGATGCAAAAGAGCCCTAAACATTATAAAATGTTTATCGAACCTAAATTGGGGCTCAGGAAAAGAGACATTATTGAGACTGTATAAAGCATTGGTTCAATCTAAACTAGACTACGGATGTATCGTATATTCATCCGCTAGAAAGTCGCACTTAAGAAAGTTAGACGTAGTTCATAATAGCGGAATAAGATACGCAACAGGTGCTTTCCGCACGAGTCCGGCGGCTAGTCTGATGTCTGAAGCCGGAATAATGCCACTACATTATAGAAGAGAGATCCTCTTGTTAAGATATGCAGCAAATATATGGGCTTTCCCTGCCCATATAAATAATAAATTGTTTATGAATCATCCCATGGCTGCATTATACGAACGTCGTGCTACCTATTCCAGACCAGCCGGAATTAGGTACCACGAATTAAGAAGGAAATATGAAATTGCTATACCAGAGACACTAGCAATTTCTACTAGAGAAATACCGCCATGGCTCTTGCCAGCGGTAAATACAAGTTTGGATCTCTCTCAAGGAGAAATAAAAAAGAAACCAGCAGTGATCATCCAGCAAGATTTTTTAGCAACCGTCAGTAGTTACGAAGAACATATTAGAATTTATACTGATGGTTCTAAAACTGAACATGGTGTTGGATGCTCGATATATGTAAATGAAGAAGCCCACTTTTGGAGACTGCCAGATGTGGCCAGTGTCTACACGGCAGAGCTCACTGCAATTCAGCAAGCTCTTCGCTACACTGAACACTATTGCGAAGAGAGAGTGCTAATATGTTCCGAC